>NC_140473.1:9518658-10149730 GCF_051167445.1 Perissodus microlepis
ATATTTCCCATTAAAATGCAGAGAAGGAAAAACACCCCATACTACCTTCCACGTTTCTTTGTTGTTGTTGTTGTTTTATTACAGGAATTTTCATATAGTGGTCAAATTAATTGAACTTTGTGTCATACAGTACTTAAAATATATCCACAGGAAGTCAGTATTATCCTAACTTTATTTTTAGATGTTCTGCTAGTAAGTTGAACTGCCTTTCACCTTTACAATTGCCTAATTCATTGAAGGTCTTAGAAATGTTGTCTTGAGATTTTTGTGCATATCAACAAGATAACGTCATGTACTTACTGCAGATTTGCGGAGAGCTCTTTCATGGTTTGATCCTCCTCATCCACCACATATCAAAGCTGCTCTGTTCAATTGCTGACTGTAGAGGCCATTTGGGTACAGGGAATTCAGTGTTACTTACAAGAAACCAGTCTGAGATTATATAACATATATGACATTAGAGCAGGGCGATATGACCAAAAATATTTATCACGATATACATTTGAAAATTTGTGATAACGATATAACTGACGATATAATTGACACTAGACAAATTACTTTTCGACTCCACAACTTTATTAGTGCAAACAAAAAAACATCAATGTATTTTCACTTAAACAAGCAGCTGTTTTTTATGTGCATTAAAGTTATATAAAAATTTAACAGTGCAAATGCAAATTCCTTGCTGACAGTTTAACCAAAAGGCATTTCCAGTGGAAATTGGCTGACATATCCTCAGCATAACCATGTATAATATCCACAAAACTTAAAAAGAGGTTATACACACACAATACGGTAATATTATGTTGAAGCACAGTACGTATCACTCCGCGAGGCTCCTGCCTACAATAGCCGTAATGCTCCGACAATCCATCAAGCGGTGCGGGTTCGTAGCTTAGCAAAGTCGTACTAAAACATTTGACTGATTTTCTAACGCCGTGTACGACATAAAGGTCAGTAAACACAACCAGAATTCATACATAAGGCACACGGGATTATAAGGGGCACTGTCGATTTTCAGAAAAATCAAAGGATTGATTTTAAGTGTGCCGTATTTTCCAAAAAACATGGTAATAACGACGGCCCGTTAGCATGCTCTACCAAAAATAGTGCTTTGTTGTGTATCTGACGGACGAAAGCTAAACCAGTTCCACATCACTGAAGTTGCAGCATTTTTACAAACCATTCTGGTTCATCCGTTTCATTCAACGATCCGCTTTCGTCCTTCTCATTCTGTGTCGTCGCCATGCTTTTTCCGCCATGTGCGTATGAAAACAAAGGCACTGCGCATGTGCGTTTTACCCATATTCTATCGCGATATTTCGTTTTCTTATCGTTGCCCATTATACCGGTATTACCGTGAATAGTATGATATGGCCCAGCCCAATATGACATCAACATCAGGAGATGGGTACACTGGTCACAGAGTGAAGGGCATGGTCAAAATATATTCAGGTAGGTCATGACATTTAAATGAAGCTCAGCTGGTATTAAAGGGGACAAAAGGTTGTGACATGAAACTGCCTCCCACACCATTACACCCCCTCCTTGAATCTGCTGCTGGAGCTCATCTGCTTTAAGGCTGACGTGTTGCGTGTTCAGTGTGATGTAACAGATGTGTGATGTAATGGGTGGTTATTTGAGTTACTCATTCTGTCAGTTCGACCCAGTCTAGCCGTTCTTCTATGACCTTTGCCATCACAAGGCATTTTTTATTCATTTAACTGGATCTTTTTTCCTTCCAGATGTTTCAGTAAAGCCTAAAGTTGTGCATGCAAGTGTAAGTAGATCCTCTTGGCAATATGCATTTAACTGCAATGTGCTTCAAGAGTTTGACGTATTTGTCCTTAGATAAGCAGTTGGGGAACATGCCTTCTAGTCAGGTTCCAAGTTTCCATAATAGAAGGCAGCAACTGTAAAGTGGATCACTTTCATGTTTCTTTGAGGAGACAATGACATGACACCAGTGCTGGGGCAGTATGACCTGTATTTGTATCGCAGTGTTTTTTTAGTCTTTTTACAGAAGCAGGCCTTTTATATATTTTCACAGTAAGTTGTTTATCTGTCAGGATTGTGCAGAATAAAAAGCGTTTTACTGTCATAATAAAAACTAAATAAACATAGAGGGTTTTTTCTTTAAATGATTAAATAAAAAAATAATCTACTCTTGGGCTATCTTTAAAAAAAATATACATTTGAAAAGGGCTCTAGAGGCAGTTTTCAACATAGACTGTATATAAAAGATGGTCCTATCCACCATACCATAACCTGTTGCATAGTGAAGTCCTGGGTTGAAGCCTCAAACAGAGCATTTTCACTACTTTTTCAAACAGTCAGGAATAAATGGCGGGTCTGACAGTGAAATCAAGGGACACTGCATTCCCTGCTTTATCTTCCATTCTGATTGTAGTGAGGAACATAAGTTACTAATTGAACTGCATCTTGCTGTCACTGTGACCTGAAACTAGCGACTGACCTCATAAAGTCATTCACAAAGTGTTTATTGAGGTCGAAGAGCAAAGCAATCATTTTCCTACAACTGAAAGTCTTTGTGCAAGGCACTTGTCATTGGCTGTACTTGTTCAGACCTGGAAGCTGTGTCCAATTTTTACATATAGTAAATGTGTCAGTTCACTGTATTGCCACATTTTGGCTTACTTTTTAAATGATTGTGGTGTTAATTGTTAATCCATTGTCATATAAAACACCTGTTAATAAAATAATCGTGAATTATTATTTGTCAATCTAATATAGTTTTTTTTGTTATAAAGAGGGTGCAGAGATTATACAGTTCCCCTCCCAATATGCTCTAAAATGCATATAATGTAATATGTATAATCTCTGGGGAAAACCGTGTTGAGCGTTGTCTCTTCACCGATATAGCGATATTTGAAAAGATCATATTATGCATGAAATTAGGACTGGTATACCGGATGTGCGGCTATATCTGCTAGCATTACAAGTCACATGAGTAAACAAGAGGCTGACGTCCACACTTCCTTACATAGTTGACCTCCAGACCTGTATATGAAAATGACATAATTACAGGAAACTCTGTGCTGCTTTGAGATGCGAGTTTGCGGCAGAAACCAGGTCATGCATGAGTCTGTGTTCTCGCTGTGATTTTTTTCTAAACATCTATCACTGAGCGAGCAGTGAGGTGAGTGGAATGTGAGAGGAGACAAAATACACAGCCGAGTTAACAGTACTTTTACATTTAATTGCAAATACTGATACTGTGATCGACCCTTTTGTTGGTCACTTATGTACTGCTTTCAGCCGCTGCCTTATTCATCACAGGTCTCCACATACAACCCTCAGACCCTCAAAGGGATTCCTGGTTGTTTTAGCATGTTGCTGTTGTTCATCTGCATTAATGCGGTTTCTGTGATGGTCCGGATGATTTACTTTGACTTGAGATAACAGTAGGTACTTCTTCTTTTTTTTTAGTTTATCAGATGTCACTACACCTTATTCAAAGCAGCAGTCTCCTGAATCTGACTTGCACCATTTACATTGTATTATCTGTTCTCTGAGCACTTCCTCCGCAGAATTGCCTGTTTTCTTATCTATATAGTAAATCTTTTCCTGTTAATGCGTGTATCAGTTATGAGGTAGGTTGTGCTGCTTTTTTTTATGCGCATGCTTTAGTTGTTACAGCAAGCCATGTGCTAGATTCCTGTTGGACATGTGAATAATTACAATCTGGCCTCTGATTGGCTATTAGTAGGCTTATAGAATGTGGTTGCCTGGATACCGGGGCCTCACTATGAGAGAGTGACATGGCTTTGGAATGTTCAGGTTCAGTTGTTCCAGTTATTTACCCCCCAAATTTATGTCTCTTCAGCCGCCACGCCTTCTGTATAAAATCACTTTGAGACTTTAACAGGTAGGTGTCCATCTATCTGCAATGCAGTAAATAAAATGTTGATTTAATATTATACACTCATTTACCACACAGGCAAGCAAATGTAAGAGAAAGGAAATGACTCAGCCGCTTTACTGCATATACGAAGTGCAAAGTATGCTTAAAGGTTTAACCTACAACCCATATATTTTTCCCTCCTTTTGGAGTCACTTTAAACATCAAGCTAAAGTACTTTGCGACTGTAGGGAAAGGAAAAGCTGCCTTTCAGAAACCTCAGCATTTTAGTGTCTGCCAAGGTGAGTTGAGAGGAAAGAAAAACGACAAAATATGATCACTGAGAAACAAGGAGCCTTACGAACAATAATAAGGTTAAATTCATGTGTTGTAAGATTTGTTAAAATGGAAAGGGGCCTAATCTTTAAAATATAGACGAGGTGGGCTGGTTCCACAGTAGAGGAACATGATGGCTAAAGGTTCTGCCTCCAGTTTTATTTTTGGAAACTCTCTGAACCACAAGTCTGCACTCTGACAGTTGTGTACTCTATTGGAATAATGTGAAAATGCGAGGCCTTAAAAATACGATGCAGCTTTGGATGCACTGAGAAGAGTTTTAATACCGTTTCTCGATTTAAAGGGAGCTTATGAAGGGAAGCTTTTATGAGAAAATGTGTTCTTTTTGTCCTGGTTGCTCTCAGTACTGTGTTTTGTTGTTTTTTTTTATGGGAAGGTGAATTAAAGGCTTTTCAGAGAGAGAGGCATGCAGACATCCTAAAAACATGAAAATATAAAAGTTCAATTAGGAAGTAACAATGCACCAACTATTTTTTTCACTGTCTTGTGACAGGATGTTCAGTTTTGTTGACAATGCTGCACAGTCGTCGAGACTGTTACGTATGAGACAAAGAACATATTCTTGTCAAAAATGACTCCCGAGATTTCTGGTAGTAGCAATGAAGGCCAAGGTAACATCACTGAATACACATGTTAAGACTGTGTTTCCCTGAGGTTTTTGGCCAATATACTTAGTTGGCTTTAGAAAAAGAAAATTACAGGTCATCGAATTCGTTGTGCCTTCAGATGTTTTTGTAGTTTAACCAACTGATGTGTGTGTTCTGGTTGTGTGTTTGAGTCTCATCTGCATGGAAATAGAGATTTATGCACTGTTTCTTTGTAACATTCCCTAAGGAAGCACGTTTAAGGTAGAAAGTATCTATCCCTAACACAGAACCCTGTGGAACTCCATGGCTACATACAGGAAAGAATCATCTCAGACATAAAAACATGGGGAACTTGAATTATTATGTTAAAAACCTGTGCTGTGCCAGTTTATCTAGTAGGACAAGTATAGAGATGAGTACAGTAGTCTGAGATTGTGACAAGATTGTTGGGTGGCATTTGCCGTTTCTGTGATAAATCCTGACCTAGACAGACTTTAATGATACAGCTGTGAGAAAGATGTGATGTTCAAAATGGTCACCGCTTTATTTTTAAAGATATGAAGAGTCATGTGATCATTGGTGGTGTCAGTCTGGCTACAGTGCTGGGGTTTTTTTCCAGTCAGCAATGAGCAATATGCAATTCTGCCATTACTAAAGGCATATTTTTCAATGTTGTGATACTTTTGGTGAAATTCTTCCACATTAGTAAAACTCCCACCTCCCATGCAGCTGTATCGCAGCTGTATGAAGTATTTATATTTTGCAAGACTAGCTGCTATTTTTAAAAGTTAATATGCTGTAAATTAGTAAGAAGTATGAAGTATCCATACATGCTTTTTCTAGTATAATTATTTTACTCAGGGTTCCAGGGGATTTTATCTTCCTCCAGCCTACAGTGGGTGAGTGGTGAGGACCGGTCCTGCGTGCGTTAACACCCACGCTTGTAGTCGCCACTCCTATCATTCCTGTGAGCATGTTGCAGTAATCACCACCACCATCACCAGTACTAAAGCTAAAGTTATGAGCCCTGATTTACAGTAAATGTTATTTTAAATGATAAACATTCATACTGGTATCAGTGCAAGGTGCTGTCAGGTTTGGTGAGATTTTATTTGTTTAACTTGGACAGGGTGTAAAAACATCACGTCCCTACCACAGTTTCCAGCACCTACTCAAAAAAAAAGTGTCTCATCAGCAATCTCAGTATTAGTAATTTCATAACTCTGTCATTGATGGGAAGCTTCCTTTTATGAAGAAAGTTAACAGACTATTAATACTGAGAAAATTCTGGTAATGTGATCGCTGAAATAATTTAAAGCTCAGCCGTCTGTTAAAGCAGTCTGTACAGTCCACCCCAGTGTGTGACTCAAGCTGCATGAGTGGGTGTAATGGTGTGTGTGTGTGTGTGTGTGTATATATATATATATATATAGATATATATATGTGTGTGTGTGTATATATATGTGTGTATATATATGTGTGTATATATATATATATATATATATATATAAGGGGTGCAACGATACACAAAATTCACGGTTCGGTTCGATACTTTGGTGTCACGGTTCGATATTTTTTCGATACAAAAAAAAAATGTTCATGCCTTTTTAATTTGTCATTTATTAAAATTATAAATATATATTTTAACTCAAAAGTACAGTTTTTAAATTTAATGTTGCTGAAACAACAAAGTAATAAAAAAAATAAATCTATCTGATCGAGAAATCCCTCATCTTTGGAGAGAGTTTATTACAGAGAAATGGCTCTTTCCAAAATAAAAGCTATACTATACGCTTCTTCTGGGCTATACTCTCAGCAGCATATTAAACATATCAGGTCCCCATAAGGAGAATCATGTGCTAACGGCTGTCTAAATGACTCGGGTAAAGTTTGTAGCATGAGTGCTTGTTGTTTTTGTCTGCTTCCACTTGTCTTTGCACTAGGATGATGTTGGAGTAAATGTGCAGTCATATTCGTTGTGTTCCCACTAGTGCTGTCAGCGTTAATCTCGTTGAAATGACGTTAACGCCACAACACGGCAAATCTCCGTTAACGAGCTACCGCGGATCGCCCCGTGCGTGGGGCTGGACAGCCAACACGTTAACGAGCTAACTGCGCTAACACACTAGTTCCCACCCATGTAATTGAGCATTGCGTGGCACATCCAACATACTGTTTTACTTAAGTCCATGACGCGCTTACCTTCAGGGTCATACGTCACATGAAGACCAAGATAGTTCCAAACGCCACATCTGAATGAGGGTGGGGGAGGTTCAATTTGCCATGTTGCAACTACAGCTTAACTTCTGTCTCGCTAGCTTGCCCTGTGCTCAGTGAATCTGCATTCGACTACTCCGCCTAGGCTGCACTGTCGAGCGCAGATCCACTGAGCGCTCAACACAGACAGCATCGTCAGAAGAAAAGTTGATAAAATAAATTAAAAATTTTGTATTGTTCGATACATATGCGTACCAAACCGAAAGCACTGTATCGAACGGTTCAATATCAATACGAGTATCGTTGCACCCCTAATAATATATATATATATATATATATATATATATATATATATATATATATAAATAGCAATTGCAATTTATAGAACTAGTGTGCCATGCATTCAGAGAAGACCCAAAGCAGGAAGGCAGTTCATTAGTAAATGAGCATAAAAATTCATTGGCACTTATTTTGCTGACAGATAAATCCTTTCGCTTTACTTTAAAGCAAAAATCCAAATCCTGCTTTGGTTTCAAGCTTCTGAGACATCAGACTTTGCTCCTTTGTCTTCATTAACTGAATTGTATATTTGGAGTTTTAACTGTTGCATAAGCATAAGGACAATAGTTTGTGGCAATCTGTTGATGTAATTAGCTGTAATCAATAATAAACAGTTGCACTGGTGATCCAGAGCACAGCTAACTATTGAATATTAATTCCAATCATGTCTTGGGCTGCTTTTCTACTTACATGACTTTACTGACTGGCTGAACTACAGGATGGACTCCAGCCCTGATTCTGTATTTGAGGATAGCCCAAGAGTCTATAGCCATGCTAGCCTTTGCTGCATTCAGTATGTTCAGTTCAGCTCCATGTGGGTCAGGAGGTCGTGCCCTTTAGGCAAAGGGTAATCCTGGTTGGGTTAATCCATACAACCTCATCTGCAGGCCTGCATAATAATGGTCAGGCCAGATGGCTGCCCCTCCCTGAGCCTGGTTCTGAAAGTACTTCCTGTTAAACTGGAGATTTTCCTTCCCACTTTCGCCAATTAGGGTGTCATGGGCGTTGACTGATTGTTGTGGTTTTCTCTCCATTATTGTAGGGTCTTTACCTTAGAATATAAAGTGCGTTGAAGCAACTGTTGCTGTGGTTTGGCGCTGTATAAATAGAATTAAATTAAAATCACATACATGGAGTTAAACTGCTGTTAAAATGAGTGGTCCCTGAGCTCCTTGACTCAAATTGCAGGGGAAAACCATTTCTCTCATCTTCTTTGTCGCTATTGTGCTTTATTTAGTTTGGTCACACCATTGGCATTCCCCCTCATTCACTGTACATGGGAATAGCATTACATTAGGGTGTGAGCCTTTATACTGTGCCAGTTTGCGTGTGAAGAGAGGGCTATCATATCAGCTGTGTGAGAGTTTAAGCGGCACGCTTGCAGCAATCTGCTTTTTCACTCCCCAGCTCCTTTATCCAGCCACAGCAGTTTTCCTGTGGGTTATTCTTCCTATCCCTCCACAGGAAAGCCGTCCCCCGCTGCTGCTTCCTATCCTGAGCTTTCCTCCTTGCCCTTGGAGTTGGACAGCCCTTTTCCTTCGACACTATCGTTCCACGTTGATAACTTAAGAAGCTTTTAAGTGTCTGTTTTATGAGTAGTACATGTGTTTATTGTGGGGGCCTCCTGTCTCTGAATAGTTACCTGTCAGTGATGAAGATTAAGTCCAGAGATGTGATCACTGCAGAAGCTTCACATATGTTTGCTTCCTACGGTCTCGCTTTACCTTCCTGCTATTGCTTTGTCCTGATTTGTATACATAATGGGGTTGTTTATTCGTGTTCTGCTCTTCCAGGAACATGGAGGCCTTCTTCGAATCTTCCCAGAGGGAAAGGCCCAGTTTGCCGACATAGAGCCAAAATTTGACCGTCTGCTTTTGTTCTGGTCGGACAGACGGAACCCTCACGAAGTTCAGCCCGCTTACGCCACAAGGTCAGTGTCTAAGTGTGTCCGCTGCACATGCTCAGACAGTCTCGTTCTCTTTTACGGGAGGCTCACTGCTCCCGTTCCATCTTCACAGGTATGCCATCACTGTGTGGTATTTTGACGCAGACGAGCGAGCCAGAGCTAAAGAAAAGTACTTAACAGGTAGGATTTAACGTATCAACTGCACAGTCTTTGCTTCTGGGTATCAACCCCTTTGTGATGTCTTACGTCATCTCTTGTGTGTTTGTTTCCCTTGTGTGCAGGTGCGGGGGATAAAGGAGTAAAAGTTGATCTCAACAAATCGTCAGATCCCAGCTAGTGGGATGCACGGTTCCCCTGCAAACAGCCATTAAGTGCTCTGTCCTAAGAATGTGGCCTATAGTGAGCGTGCGAGTGTGTGTTTTAACTGCCATACAGCAGACTTTAGTATGAGTGGGTGGAAGATCTGTGCTTGTGGAGAGAGAAAAAACAGACAAAAATCTGGTGATTTCTGTTCATTTTCAGCCAACCTCTGCGACCCAGCGGAACTTGAATGTCATAACATTGTACTGAAAGGGATAGTATGTTGTTTTTGCTCTATTTTCTTTCACCTCTGGTGAAGGAAGCTTATGTTACAACTGACATTTTCAGCCATTTTCTTTGAACAGGTATTAAGCTCAGAGCAAGTCTTCATCTTTTTTTTTCTTTATTTTTTTTTGCTGTTTATTTCTTAAAGGTACAGTGTTCTGCAAATTTGTCATGTGTTACACTTTTCACAATGAATCAGCTGTTATAATAAGCTACTGTATGTGCTTATGTTTGCAGTCATTTCAGAAATGATCTAAAATTCAGATTCCCGACAGAACATCTTAGTTTAAGTTCTTCTGCAGCGCAGTAGATGCTAATGGAGGATACATGAACTCGCGCTGACTGATCATTTGTATTTTCAGCGTTGCAATGTGAATATGCGCAGAAATGCATCTTAAGGCTACCTGAAACATGATTTCTGAGTCAGTTTATTTACGCATACCAACCTTCCACACTCTGCATGAGCAAATATTTTTAAAGCGTGTTTAATTTGTTTTAATCCAGTATGTCTGGACTAAGCAGTATTTGAACTCTCTAAGCAAGGTGCAAGGTCCCCCCCTTGCACCTTAGGCACGAACTGTGTTGCTAAAAGCACTTTTCAGATTTGGTTTTATTGCAAATCGTCATCTTCCGATGTTGAACAGTCTTATGCAGCTTTTCCTCACATTATTCAGGCTTAACATGAATTATCGGACTCAACATCAAGTTTGCAAGACACATGCTTAGACAGTATCCTTGACAAGGACTCGGTTTTTATGTGCAGTCCTGGTTGCACCATATACAGTACAAAGATCTGTGCTGCTCCCTGCAGGAAACTTGCTGTACTGCATCTTTTTTTGTTTGTTTGTTTGTTTGGAGGTTTTTTGTCCGTAGATGCGTTGCTGGCTTCAAATTGAAATGAGCATCTATTTTTGGAAATAAAAATAAAAATTTCTCAGTTTCAACAATTGATATGCTGTCTTTGTGCTCTTTTTGGTTTTTAGTGATTTTACGCAGTTACGTTCTAGAGAAGAGCTGACGTGTCTGTGCTCAGAAGTGCTCTCCTTTTCATCACAGCTCAATGGGAAAATGTGTCAGGGCTGCAGAAGCTGTTATTAGTCACTGAGCATGATCATTATGTAACAGTCGTCATGGGTTCACCTAAACCTATTTGTGTTATGTAGGGTTTGAAGATTTGCCATGAGTAATATGAGTAAAGGTGACATAGCTAAAATTCGTGATATTGGAGTTGCAGTTTAAAAGGACAGAAATTAAAATGCTCCATCGCATTAAGTACAGATAGATTAGATTTGAATAGTAGTAACTGGCTTTTTTTCCATTGTGAAACCCACAAGTGCACACTGCCAAATTTCAGAGGCAGTGAAGCAACCACAAACTAACATCTGCGCCATCATCTTGTCATGGGTGAAATGAGGTTATTCTTCTAGCAAGCTCTATTTGGTTTTCATCAATGTGACTATCTCAGCTATCCAGTTTTTTCTAGTCATCTGCAGATACTGCGCTGAAATCTCATTTACTGTAGAACAATTTGACACAATGTTGAGGTTCTTTTAAATCACCTGCCAGACAATTTCTATTCATTCTTCTTTAGTCTTTGGAGAAGGCTTCAGATCTTTGAAGATGACCCTCCACGCTTCCAATAGCAGAGAGGACAAGTCCTCGTTGTCAGGTGTTCAAAGAAAATGGATCACTCCCTAAAGAGAGTTTAGTCATCAGTACCTAATCTTGTTTTTTTGATTTTCTGTTCCTAAGTGACCACAAACCCTTGTGAATTCTCCTTTGAGTGTTTCATTAATAGAAGCTGGAGAGGAAAGCCATCTCTTTCTGCTTTCTAGCAAGACTGTTGAAGTTAAGTATCTTTACCGTTAGGTTCTTGTGCTTATCTAGCTCAAGGCACTGACATTTATGTACTGAGAATTACTAGAGATTCCTAAAAGGAAAAGACATACTCCTCACGTGTTAATGTCATAGATGACTCCAGGTGCTACAGAAGTCTCCACACATTTTTTGTACAAAAAGATGAGAATCTGTAGCTGCCAAAGCTGTAAGAGATCCACATAGAAACTATTCTGGTGCGATATTAAAACTAAACTTCATTTGCACAGTATTTTTCTTTTTTGTTTTTTAATATGAACTAAATGAATATCTTCTCTATATAAACAAATCTGTATGGAAAAAAGGAAACTTGTTCATAGATGTTACATAAAACAGAAATACAGTACATATTACAGAGATCAGGATATATATTAAGTAATATTCAATATAAACCTTTACAAGCAGATCAGGCTTTGTACAAAGAGTGTGCAAAATCACGTCCCTTTACTGGGTCTGTATACATACTGGCAACAAAAGTCTATTAGTTCTTTAGACAAAATAGAAAATTGGATGTTTGTAGTCTGAAGGGCACTTTGATCCCAGTGTGCCTTGGTCGGTCAGTCAGTGTGCAAAACTTTACAATTTAAAAAACCCCCAAAAAAACAAAGCCACAGGTCCGAGGAAGTCATCATGGCCTCCTGTCAGTAGTGGCTGAGCTCCTCTGGAGGAGTGAAGTTGTAACTGTCATCGCCGATGTAGGCGCCGATGCCGCCGCTTTGGCTCCCCCACTCATAACTGTCGGCGGCGAGACTAGAAAGTCAAAAATCAAAACACTTGAAGCATCTCATGAACATTTTTTTCCTGTGCAGCAGTTTCCAGGGAACAGGTTGTGGCACGCTTACCTGGCTTGGATGTTTTGGGGCATTACGCTCCACGCTAGGTCATCGTCACTGTCGTAACGCCGCGGGTTGTCAAAGAAATAGGCCCTAGAGGAGAAGACGTGACCAGGAAGCCCAGTGCCGCTCTGCGGTACAAGACGAACAGAAGGCATCAGTGCAAACACTCAAAGGTAACTGTCCTCCTTATAAACCTGTGTTGTAAACCTGTGATCTCAAGGAGGGTTCCTGACTGGTTTAAGGTAACTGCTGGCTCACCCTGTCCAGTTTAGGCTGTCGAACTCTGAAGAAGAAAACGACAAGAGATGTGGGGAGCAGTTCCCACACGAACAAGATCACTCCGAAGACGATGTAGCCGGTGTCGCCCAGAGTCGACTGTAGGTCTGCCTGAAAGAAAAAAAATTGACGCATGCATTTTAGAATAACATGAGAGCAAAAAGGGGACACAAATGCAAGTCTTACTAAATTCTGACCAGCTAGCCTGAACAGTCAAACACAGCTAATTGGCTTTTAAGAGATAAAATATTTAAAGGAGCTGGAAAACAGACTGATTTCTCTAGAACTTGCACTAAAACCCACTTTTTGTTACATATTTGCAGCAGAGCAAAGAAACAAAAAAGTAAGCTTTAGATGGGCCGGTCTGAGCTAGCATAGCTGCTTCCCCTTGTTTCCACACTTCCTACAGTCTCTTTGTGAGGTATCGATTTACTATAGAGAGCAATCATTCCTCTTATCCAGTTTATCCAGTTAGACAGGAAACCAAATGACATTTTCGGACAAAGGCACTCAAACTGTTAACATGAACCATCGTGACCCCCTCCTCCGGTGATTCACCTGGTCTGAAACGTTGTACCAGTCGTAGTCAAAGGAGTTAATACTCTTGTTTGAGAGTGCCAACACCACCAGATTGTAGCATGCCCTGGATGCGTACAGAAGGATGACGATGGCTCCTATAATCGTCACCTGGCACACTGATGTCCCCTTCAGTTTAAAAAACAAAACAGAATGACTCGTGAATTCATGTTAGGCTGAAAATAAGACAAACTGGTGAGACGTCAAGAAATGGCTTAAAGAAAGTGATCTAGATCGTCACTAAAAATATTATGTGCTTCCCCTTTCCACGCCTCACCACTCCACTAAGTTTCATGAAACTGTGCTGCTGGGTTTTTTGCATCAGCATGCTCAAAACTTGGAAAACAGACCTCCTTCATGCACAGGAGAAATTTCTGTATCTTTAATTAAGGTGTGATTGGGACACAAGAAGCATGTCCACACTGTATCGAACCTTAAGCTTTCGTATGCACCGCAGCACAATTTGTCACGCACAAGAACGACGCCCAGTTGCTGGGGAACTATCTCTACATGGCAAGCACGAATTATGTGCAGAAGTGACTCGTCACACAAGGGTGCACAATACCTTTTGATGCAAGTGACGCACCGGCTGTTAAATCAGTCGTAAGTGGCAGTGTTCAGGAAGTCTACACCGCACCAATCCTGCCTGACTTTGAGTTGCAGGACATCTCACCTTGGACTCCAGGTAAATGTTGGCCAGCGACATCTTGGCGATCTTGTAAAGACACAAGGCCAGCGAGATGGCGCACAGGACGAAGAGCGTGTCGTTGATCGCGACCCTCACCAGCACGATGGTGTGGGCTTCTGCAGAGGACATCCTCACCAGCAGGGCGCACACCAAATTGACAACTAAAAACACCAGGCTGATGAACAGGAAGGTGAGATACAGTGGCAGCCTGGTGGTGAGGAAACAAAAACAGGCAAAGATTTATTAACCCCAAAAATTACTATTAAAAAGAATAAGACTCTTTATTTTATTTAAGTCCGCCAGCTGGTCTTACCTGTACTTCAAAAGCTCCGGTGCATATTTGGACTTTGCCTTAAAAATAACCTGTGAAAAGGAAACAAACAGTTTCATTCAAATGAGCAATGGCCTTGTGTCAGACTGCTTTCACTTCTCTGTTCTTGCTCTCCGAAACGCACAAGACACTCTGATTAAACAGGAACCTCCAGGCTGTAAAACGATTTAGAGCTGAACTTCGGATATGCAATGGTCACACAGCGCAGGGCCTCAGAAGCTTTGAGCCTTGCTTCTCGTTCGCAACTGTGACTCACATCAAGCGCAATAGGATTTACACTAAAAATAGGCTTCAGGCAGAGGCCAGAGGAGCTATTATTTAGTATCTGGATTATGTAAGCAGTTGAAGGAATGATTCACTGCATCCCACTTTTGCACCTGATGTGAATGGGAGTCTGTTGCACTGAGAGCAACAGGTAATATTCAGTGGACGACTTACTTCCTATATGAATCACTGTTACAGTGGCATGTCAAGCCCGGGGTCATGGCCTGTATCCTGACAATGCCTCTCTAAAATTCAAAATCCTGAAAAATAAAAAAATAAATAGAGCCATCCATCCAGCCACAGTGGGTGGGTGTATGGCTCATGTGCATTCAAAGATGCTCTGCAGGCATGACAAATTAAGAAAATTATGACATGAGGTTTAGGGGGCGATCATGGCTCAAGAGTTGGGAGTTCGCCTTGTAATCGGAAGGTTGCCGGTTCGAGCCCCAGCTTGGACAGTCTTGGTCGTTGTGTCCTTGGGCAAGACACTTTACCCGTTGCCTACTGGTGGTGGTCAGAGGGACCATTGGCGCCAGTGTCTGGCAGCCTCGCCTCTGTCAGTGCGCCCCAGGGTGGCTGTGGCTACAATGTAGCTTGCCATCACCTGTGTGTGGATGACTGGATGCGCAAAGCGCCTTGGGGTCCTTAGGGACTAGTAAAGCGCTATACAAATACAGGCCATTTACCATATTATCAAAATGTGTTTAAACTGGCCAACTGGTTCAATGCAAATGAATTTTATTTATATAGCACCAAATCACAACAACAGTCTTCTCAAGGTGCTTTAGAGTGTAAGGTAAAGTCCCAACAATAGTACTATAAAAACCCCAACAATCAGATGACCTTCTGTGAGCAAGCACCTGGCGACAGTGGGAAGGAAGAACTCCCTTTTAACAGGAAGAAACCTCCACCAGAATCAGGCTCACAGAGGGGCAGCGATCTGCCTTGACTGGCTGGAGGTTATACCTAGAGTGACCAGGTGGTCCACCTTTCTCCCCGTCCTCCCATCCATGACAGTAGAATACACAGAACAATCACATACATCAGTGTTTTAAAGCAGCCCTCAGCAGTTCCACGTTATCCCAGTCAAATCTACTCTTTGCCCCACATTTAGTTTGTTTGCTAGTTCATTATCACACTGCAAGTTGGATGTTGGACTAACTGGTTTATAAACCAGCTGGGGTGTGACACAATTTGTTTTAGCCCAGACATAGACTTCCCTCATTAATCAAACACTGTGCTGGCACACGAAAAAGAAAAATAACGTGACAACATCTGAGCAACTCACCTGCGCAAAGTACAGGTTCATGAGGCAGAGTGTGAAGAACTGCAGGCAAACGGGGAAGCAATAGAGCAGCCAGAAGGGAAAGGGTCCCAGAGTGTTGGCCGTGACAAAGTTCTTGAAGTAGAAGGAGAAAAGCACGGTGCGCAGCGCCGACCACAGCAGGCACAGAAACAGGAACACGGTCTGGTAGCTGAAGCGCTTGTGTCGGTACCGCAGGACCAGCCAGAGCTGGATGTAGATGAAGATGAAGAGGAGAGAGTAAAAGACGGTGTAGACCACCGTCAGGCCCAAAGTGACGTAGGGTGGCACGGCCGGGCTCAAAGTAGGCAGGGGCTGCGAGTCGTCCGACGCCCAGAGCCCCTTCTCCTCCGCCAGAGCCTCCATGACCTGCTCTCTGTGTCCGGGGTGAGAGGGGGGGTGATCACCGCCAGCTCCTGCGGCTTCACAGAGCCAGCTTGTCGGCTCTTGTCTCTCTCTCACGCAGGGCTGAAGAGAGAGATGGAAGCCAGAGGGAAAACAGGAGAAAGGGGGAGGAGAAAACAAGGCTGTCAAGACGAGCGAGGAGTGAAGAAACGCAGCAAGTCCAACTTCCTGCAGCCGAGCCGGAGAGCGAAGCACATGATCAGCGATGAGAATGAGCCGTTTGTCAGGAGAGAGCAGGAAGCCGCTCAGAGTTGCAAGCAGGAGCTCCGAGAGAGGACCAGCCTCCTCCAGCGCCCCCATCCGCTCCGTTCTGCGCACTCGTTTACGAGACGCGACGCATCAGCTGACGCACGTCGCCTTACCTTTAACCCCGCGGAGGGGTTTCCCACCGCAGCGCCGATCCCGGGAGAGTTTACATGTGTTTACCTTCAGTTCATCAAGATGAGTGAAATAAAGAGTATAATTAATCACGCAGGGGGAGCTGCCCTCCCGGTTCACACAGTTTAATGACAAAAGTCAGGATCCTTAATCAGTTTTTATTTTTCTTTCATTTTGACTTTTTGGAATGTATTTATGTTTTACTCAGTTTAGTTTCAGTTCCTTTCCAGAGTGGAAAGTAACTAGTTTTTGACGTTTTATAATTTTTTAGTTTCAGTTTAGTTTTTAGTACGTAAAAAATATTTTTACTTCGGTTTTTATTAGTTTCAGTATTAGTTGTTTCCTTTATTGAATTCCTGTTAATGTATGGAGAGAATGTGTCAGGGTTAAGATTCAGGAAAATCTGGAAAGGTATTATACTGAAACAATGTAATGAACATGTCCGCCAAAGCCTCATCAGGTAAGTTCTGATAATAAATTTAACCAAATTAACAAATATTAAAACTGAAGCTTTATACTCGATTTATTTATTTATTTTATTCGCATCTAGTTTTAGTTACTGTAATAACCTCGTGTTTTGAACGAGAACGTGTAAATCCCAGATCAACATTACGGTTTAAATTTTTTATGAAGTTTAAAGACTTATTATACGCTAATTAATGAATTAATTATTCTTAATGAGAAACATTTGCATACAAAAAGGAGGAAAATGTTATTTTTATTTAGCGTCTGGCACTTGTCCTCTTTACAAGACAGAGCCTCAGACTTTCGAGGTTATCTCATTTCAAATTCCAGTTAATCAGAATGTATTTGTATATTTAATAGATTATTGCAGTCCAAAGGTCCTTACAGATGACTGATAAGCTAATCGTAAAACAGGGCAAAAATTGAATTTACAAGAAGGACACAAGAATTGAATGAGGTCAATAAAGTAATGATTTTTTTTCCTGTGATTGGCTGCAACTTGCAAACAGAAGGTTTGAACCGCCGGTGCTGTGCTCACAGTCAGAGGAGTTTGCCTCTTTCAGGACATCACTATAATGCGTCAGGTCACAGGACTTTCTAACATTAGCTTTGCCTCTCATTCACACTGAACTTCAAAAAACTGGATTTAGAAACCTTACTGCCTGTAACTGGAATGAGCTCCAACAAATACAGAAATAAAGAAACATGGAGCTACATTTTCTGATGTTACCGGAACATTTTAAAATGATCTATTTATGAATCTGAAATCATTCTCATGCATACTTTTCCTCAACTATGTATAATGTGTCTTTCTATTTCTATGTACATTCTTTCTTGATCAAAGTGGGACATCCTGTTTAAATAAAGGGTGTAATACTGAACATGATCTAGATCCCAGAGCAGAAATGTCTGTCTGAGCAGTTGAAATCTGAGGTTTTGACTCTCTGAGAAGACACTGACGTCATTATTGTAGACTTTTTCCATGTTTAATATGAATATGCAGCACTGTAACAGTATGTTGATGACAGAAAATAAGAAAAAAATATGATAGGTTGACTTTATGGTATAAAGACACTGTTTATACAGTTAAATTATCATAAAGAAACAGCCAACCTTGGCGAAAGACAAACTTTTAAATGGTCAACAAATGTTTGAACTAATCCTACAGAGGCGATCGTTTCCTGACTTTTAGTTCCTGTTATGAGTCATGATCCAAAAATACTGAATCCTACAGCTTTGATGAAGCAGATCGGTTCTTCATTTGACCTTTCCTGCCTGGAAAACACCCACATTTTTAGAACTTCACAGATACATCTTGCGATGTAGCTTTTCCATTTAAAAAAGTAACTCCCATGGCTTTCATGACATCATCAGGATTATTTTCTGCCACATTTTAAACTACATCCTGAGTTTCAGAAGACCTCATATAGTTTTCATACATTGAATAGTCCACCTGGTCACAAATAAAACATTTTTTGTGTTTTAAAATGAAAATGAAATCAAATGTAACATTTCCCTGTAATTCCAACCGCAAGTCACATAATTCAGTTTATGACCCAATCGGTTATTTATCCAATGTGCACAGAAATCTAAGGGACGTTTGTTTGTTATGGTAAATATCCTAGCAGCAAGGTTTTGGTTTCACAAGACCAGGGCATGTGAACACGAAGAATGTCAAGGATGGAGGTCACTGTGATCCATTAATCTTTTAGCACACGGGGACAGTGCCAGCCAGACACCAAACAGGATGCCGTCAGCTACAGTACCTCCGCCTTGGCTGTGAAACCACAGGTTGGTACTCTCCAATATCAGAGATATGTGATTTTGTGTTTGGCCTGTGTAAATGCGAACATAAATGCATAGATTTTTACTTCAAAGATGTATAATTTGACAAGAGACTTAATTACGGTATGTCTTAATTAGGCCAGGTCAGTGCAGTTTGTACAGAGTGCTGGGATGAACTGTTCTGCTGTTGGGGGATACCATTGCTCTGACATGGAGTGGGAGGTGTGGATGGATGTCTTAGTCCATTCCAAAGTTTAGGTGGGTGGTAAGTGTCAAAGTAACATTCACATGAATGCCAGGACTCAAGGCATTTCCCAGCAGAACATTGCAGTAAACTGACCAGTCAGTGGTTTCACTGTTGTGGCTGTGTACTGTCAGTCTATGCAGATAGCATAAAACCTCCTTGTACATGGTATATATCGGTTTCTTTGTTCACTCAGAATTACTTCAGCCTGCCTGCAGCCCTTCATATTGCCTGCATCTCTGGTTTCATCTGTAACAGTATTGGAGTGATAATGAAATAGCACTTCAGTCTGATTATCAGGCCACAGCGTCCTGTTATAGGCACATCAAACACCAGCCTGCTGGTTCCTAGGCAACTTGGTAAGAGAAAGCAGACTCGCTCAGACAGTAACGAGTCAGAGCTAATGGCATCACCAGCTCTGATGTAAAATATCCCAACAAGGGTCCATTGTGTCTCACCATTCAAACGCAGAGAGATCCATTTTATTTCCTACAAACAATGTGCTGTTATGAATAACATTCTCTGCAGCCCATATATAACAATCTAAATCTGTGTTAAGGAAATACAAGTGCACTCTGTTATTTAAATATGGTGTATGCAGATTAATTTTGAAGCCATGTGAATCTGTGGGGTAGGCATTTAGAAACCACAAATGGAAATCCCACAAAGTGACCACGAGGTGGCGCCTTTTAGCTGTAGAAAAACAGAAAGACATTGGGGGATACTGTCTTGCTGATTTTGGAACCACAGCATGTTCGGTGCTGTGAAAAAGTATGTGCTCTCTTCCTGATTTCTTCTTTTTTTGCCTATTTGTTACACTTAAACGTTTCAGATCATCAAATATTTCATCTTTTAAACATTTCATGTGTGTGTGTGTGTGTGTGTGTGACGGACCCTGTCCGTCAGACTGAAGTAGACTAAGAGATCTCAACATCTGAGATCCCTTTGGAAGTATAATTTCTAAGGTTTTGGGACTTCAGTGAAGCACGGTAGGAGCCATTATCTACAAATGGAAAAACCTTGGAACGACATCTTGAACATTCCCAGGAAAGGCCAGCCTATCAAAATTATTCCAATAACCCTTTAATGATCCATTCAGGAGGTTACAAAAGCACAAAGAACAACATCTAAAGAACTGCAGATCTCACTTGTGTCAGTTAAGTTCAGAGTTCATAAATCAACAAGTCCACCTTCGACTGGATTTTAAAAAAGGGGGAGGTTTTTGAGTGGCCTAGTCAAAGTCTGGACTTACATCAGATTGACATGCTTTGACGTGACCTTAAACAGGCCGTTCATACTTGAAAAGACTCATTGCCAGTTATTACTAATGCTTGATCATCGGCCTAACTTTGCGCTGAACATTGGGGGGGTCAAGATCTCTTTCTAAATAAATAAATACAGCTGGGTAAATTCCCAGATGATTAAATATGCAACTATTTTGCAGCTCAGAGGAACAGAAGAAATATTTCATTTACACAGTCTAAGCAGGTTTGAAAAAGAAGTTAATGTTGGGTGTTTTATGACAACATTAGGCAGCTTCATAAATCATTGTCTTGTTTAAAGAAATCTCCTCCTGGTGGTATTTATGAGAAAACCACAGAAACATTGTCTAAACATATCAGATACTTTGGAAATCATTCTAGGTCTTGGAGGTAATTTGTCATTGAAGATACTTTAAGTGCTACAGCAGTGGGTGAGTCTGCATTTTGGAGTGATGGTAAACATTTGCAAAAACCCTTTGTGGGGGACCGTGAATACCAACTGTCAGAGCACTGTGGACCGAAGAGTTGGACGGTTCACTAAGCATCTCAAAAACAGCTCCAAGTTGAAGCATATTACTGTACCAGCATGCCTCTCATTATCCCAACTGGAGATGAGTCTGATAGCCTCAGCACATGCCTCAAATGATTAGTGTATGGTACAGTGCTTTGTGATATTGTCCTTTACATAATGTTTCAGTCAAACCGGGCATGGGGCTCTGTTGCCGGTTACTGGTCCATGCTCTGATGGCCTGCTGGCCTGTGTCCAAACCTGCAAATACAGCTTCAGTGTTGTCCCTCCAGAGACAGTGGCCCTTCTATTAAAACCACTTATAATCTGCACATAGCTGTCTGTTTTCTACTGTATTGGCAACACTGTAATAATCCGTTTGAAGAATTTTAAATAAAGGATCTGCAAATGACCTTAGCTCTTCTCAGAGTTTAATTTGACTCAGTCAAAGTGCATGCCATTATAAAAAGAAAACAACAACAACAGCACCATACCATTTGTTTCAGGAACATTAATGAAAGCAAAGCATGGGCTACCTCTCACTGAAACTCCTCTGTGAGTTAGTGACCGCCCACAACTCTTTCTACAACTACTGGCTTGGATGTATCACTCGCGCCTTTAACGCAGGACTGCTTAGCTCCCTCTGAAAGACGGACCATGGGTTGGAAGGAGCAAGGCTGGATTGCTTGTCTGAGTTTTCTCGGATTTGTGGTCTCGGTACAGAGCATAAGTCGAGACGAGCTTTTTCCTTTTGGTCCGAGCGCAAGAGACCAGTTACTGGAGCCAGGGAATGATCAGACGTACCGACTGAATCTGAGCAAACCGGTGTTGTTTTATGATGGCACTTTCCGCAGCATCTTTGTAAGTTAATTCTTAACCTTTTGATGATTATTATTATTAACATTAATGCACTTGCGTTGGCTTTACTGGTCATCAAACGTCCGTAGTTCTTGCGCAATTGCGCGTTAGCCAGAAATGGAGTGAGTTTAAACAGTTCCTGGAAGTTGGAAAACGGAGTTCCAGCAGCGTATGACTTTTTCCTTGTCTGTGGAGTATTTGTAAATACTGGATTTCTTATCGCAGATGCGACTGTATCATGTCGAAAGCATGTGCCCAGGCATTTCTTTGTTTCCCTCGAGGTTATCATTTTACTGCCGATACCAAATACCAAACCTTATTTTGCAATCCATCCTAAAAACACCCAGTGATGAGACAGAGAACTTTACAGAGTGGTCACTGGGAGGTTTGTTTCTGGAATAAATGCAGTAAATCATGTAAAACTGTATGATTTGCTAGAATATTAACTGTTGGCCTGTAGTGTTTTTAAAAGCCGCACCATTGTGTGGAACGGACAAACAGCCCTTTATTCCCGCAGTTCTGGTTTCAAAGAAAAGTGCTACATCTCTGTTTCAGTGCTGCATGAGTAAACTGTGCCATGACGCAGTGATTACACTAACAGATGCATTCGTCAAAGCTTTGCTGATGTTTTATGCATAAAGATGTTTCTACCAAGCATTCAAGCTCTTAAAATGAAAGTTTCTTCTTTAGTAAAGCTTGCCATTCATTCCACAGTAGCCTGTCCAGTCTCAACCCAGTGGATCTCCATTTAAGGAGATCGTGCAGAGACAATGATTAACGTGATTAACACATGAGCCTGAAGCTTAAATGAAACACATGAATGCAGCGTTCACCAATTAGTCTGCTGACTGCCTCCAGGTTAACCTTCCATTACCCACCACAAACATATTTCTGCGCTGCAGTCAAGATGCCCTCAAGAGTTTTGTTTTCATCTCTGAGACGGTCTGCCCTGAACTGTCTCTGCCCTGGGGTGGGGGGGATGATTCTTCTCACCCTTCATGAGTATGATCCATTTTTTACTGAGCACTTACATGTTAACCACTAACCTTAGAGCTCTCTATCTGCAGCACCTCTGTAAATAGGATCACTGATCATTTTCCCAGATCTACCCTCCATTTTGGCAGGAAGTTTCTGTAATGACATTTAGTGCGCAATCTTTAGGCTCTCTGGGGCTACTCATCGGGGGCAAGGACAGGAAACCTTTTGTTTTTTCCTTTGGTCAGGAAGTGAAGGAGCCCCCATGTCCAGTGTGTGTCTGGGCGTGTTTTCTTCACACGAGCGCCTTTTTCTTTCTTTTTTACGAGCCTTGCATGTGTTCCCACTGCAAGTGTGTAAAGACTGCGTTAAATAGCATCTTGTTTGTTCATTAGCACAGTAGTGGGACATAGCTGCTGACTCAAATCATTACTGTAATGAAGATCAAAGTGGGTCAGATTGTATCCCCTGTGAAACAGTTCAAGTTGTGTCAAGAATAAAACTGTGTACAACATCGCAGGGATTTCATTTCAGTTTCTGTCTTCTAGGTTAATGATTTTAGCTTTTCGTTTCAGATTAATACCAATGGGTTCATCGCCACAAAAGAGCCAGAAAGCGAGCTGACGTATCTTGGCAAAATGCCCCCAAAATTTGGCATGATTGCAGCTCTGCAAGGAGACCTGCACACGAGCGATGGCGTGGGGAAAGTTTTCTTCCGAGAGGACTTCAGTCCTGATATTCTACGCCGCGCTGCTGAGCACATCAACAGGGCTTTCCCTGAAGACGACGAAATCAATCCCACCCATGCTGTGGTGGTCACCTGGGTTGATGTCACCACCCATGGACTTGAGAGCAGAGGAGATAGCGGCATCAAGAAGGTGAGTGTCACATAGTTATTCAAGTAATCTAAAGTGGATGTGATCACTGACAGAGTCTATAATGTTTTGTTTCTCAGAGAAACACCTTCCAGCTGGTTATTGCATCTCTGGAGACCACCTCATACGCTATTGTCCTCTATCCAAGGGATGGGATAAAGTTTTCCTCCATGCTTGTGGGAGACACTAATGTAATCATGCATGCTGGTTTCAGTAAGGGTTTAGTCCGGGGTTTCTTCAGTTCCAGCAAAGGACCATACTACCGCACCACCACTGATGACGAGCAGTCTGTTAGAGCTTTAGCAGAGTAAGTCAGACGGTAACAATGACGGTTCTTGAAGACATGTTTTCTGCCCAGAATCTAAACTTTTCCCCCCACAGGGAGACGAACTCTGGCCTGAGGGGTGTATGGGTGTACGAGATTGGGACTTCTCCCTTTTTTAGCAACGTGGCTCCAGGTGAGGTCCCTGAGCTTCCCACTGAGGCTCCACCACAAGAAGATGTTGACGCTTATGAGGAGTCCAGCGCTGCAAGGAGGCCGTTGTACCCTGACAGACAGGTGGTAGCCTACCCTCCTTATCTGCAGGAACAGACTGAAGTCCACCCAGTTCAGTTCCAACCACAGAACCCGGAGGTGGTGGAGGTGGATGATCCAATTATAAATGTAGATGGTGAGTTTATGATGTTTTAATCCAACCAGTGCTTTTTAGTGAGCCGTTCACCCACACTCGCTGATGGTAGCAAGCTTGTCTGCAGCTCTGCTTCCTGAGCCATGCTGTCTATCACAGTGTATTTTGAGAGTGAGAGCATGTCGTATATAAATGTTTATTGTACTTGTCTTATCAGCTGTCCCAGTCATGGTATTCTTACCGTTCCTACCGTTTCCCATGTTTTCAGTGTTCTCGTACAACCTTGGCAGCTGTGCAAACAACAGAAATAAATGCTCCAAGTTTGGTGAATGCAGGGACTATGCCAACGGATACTGCTGCCATTGCATCTCTGGCTTCTATGGCAACGGGATACAGTGTGTGGCAGAAGGTACACGCAGAAAAGCATTTAAATATGACGTTTTTTTATTAGCTGGTTGATGTGGAAACATTAGAAGAAATCTTAGCTGTTCTTGGATGAAATTCATTTTAAGTGAAGTGGGTTTGCACGTCTCTGTGAGTAACTTCAGTGGGGTGGCTGTGTTTTTGATTTGTTTTCTTTGGGGGATTTTGCAGGAAAGCCACAGAGGGTGAACGGCAAAGTACACGGAAGAGTGTTTGTGGGCAGGTCTCCTTCTCCGGTGGAGTTCGCCCACATCGACCTCCATTCTTACATTGTTGCGAATGAGGGTCGAGCCTACGTCGCCATCAGTGACCTCCCGGAGACTGTTGGGCCCTCGCTGGAGCCCCTGGTGTCAATTAGTGGTGTGATTGGGTGGGCGTTTGCTCTGGAGCACCCAGGCTTCAAGAACGGCTTCAGCATCATCGGTGAGTGAGAACAACGCTGCAATGAAGATATCTCATGATGTGATATTCAGTAGCTTGTCTTGTAGTTTTTACAGGGTTTCAAAAAAAAAACTAGTGGGAAGCATAAATTTCTGTAAACAAATGTCAGCGCTGCTGCAAACACAGCTTGCATACAGCTGCAGTCTTCTGCGCTGTCTCCCTGAATTCCACTTGCATTACCTCAGCTGTAACAGAAGGCCACAAGACAAAGTTCATCCCGGGACAGTATTAGAGTTAACATCCTCCTCTCTGGCCTCCACAGGGGGGGAGTTCACTCGGCAGGCTGAGGTGACCTTTATGCCAGGGAATGAAAAGCTGAACATCAGGCAAGAGTTTAAAGGCATCGATGAGCACGACCACCTGATTGTGAGCACCAACCTGGAGGGCCGGGTGGCCGAGGTGCCTCTTGGCTCCACCATAAAGCTTGACCCGTATTCTGAGATCTACCAGTACAACAACAACTGTGAGACATGACTTGAACAGAGAAACAATATTTCACTGCCTTTTCTGATTTTGAGCGAGACATAAAAGAAGTGAAAAAAGGTGAGCGTTTCTAACGTGTCCATCTTGCCTTTCAGTGATCACCTCGTCGTCCACTCGGGACTACGTAGTGACTCTGCCGGATGGATCCAGGGAAACCAGGAGATATCAGTGGCGTGAGACAATCTCCTTCAACGGCTGCTATCATAGCGAGACTTTGAGAGACATGAAACCTACACAGATGCTAAGCGTGGACCACATTTTTGCCATTTACGATCCTGGACAACGACTCATCCGGTTCGCCCTGACCAGCAAGATCGGGGACATCAATGGTGAGAAGACTTTTTCGTTTTCCTGCCTTTGGTTTGAGCTCACTTCCTTCCTCAGGAACAACGTCCTGACAGAGAGATTATTTTTACCAGACAGGCTTTTTGTTGCTATTGTTAAATGGTAAAAATAGGTATGTTTTGCTTCAAAAACCCAAAACAAAACCTGTTTAGAAATAAAATTCACCTTTCCTTTTCAGGAGGGCAGCCGGAGCAGAACCCATGCTTAACCGGAAGACATGGATGTGACACGAATGCTGTTTGCAAAGTCGGAGAGGGAGCAACGTTCACTTGCCAATGTGCTGCTGGTTTCAGCGGCGATGGACGCGCATGTTATGGTAAGAACTGCATATTTAATCGTGTAACAAAGAGCAGTTAGAGTTTATTTTCTGCTTTTGGAAAAAATCTAACTGTTTCCATATCTTTCAAACTCATCATTAAAATCAACCCAGATTTTCTAAAGCCTTCCTTCCTGACTAGGGAACGGCACAATCATACAATTAGCAGGGGGAGTCCCATAGGATAAACAAAGCATTTCCGACTCAGAGACCAGGTTAACAGAGCTAGTTCAAGCTCTATACAACCGAATCTTTTGCATTAGAGACCAAACAGGAAGAGGAAGGAAGAATTTCAGACAGATGCTATCATAAAAGTATTAGGAAATCTAATCAGGCTCTTTTCTTTGATCCCAAAACATTTGATAATGAAAAACTTATCTGACCCTTATTCTCAAACTCTGACCCAGTCCAAGACTGTTTAAATCAAGTCATTTTGTTTACATGACTCAACATCACACGTATAGATTCCCAGGATTTTACATACATAAAAACAGGAAAAAGGCACTTGGACAGAGAGGCGATCTGTCCAGGATGTACCCCGCCTCTCATCCTATGACAGCTGGGATACGCTCCAGCCTCTTCTGTGACTCTGAATTAGATAAGCAAAAGACAGTAGACAGACGAAAAAAAATGTTATCAGTTTAGCATCTCATCACTACTCTTTTCTTTCTTTTTCTTTTTTTATCAGACAACGATGAGTGCAGAGAGGATCCTCAACGCTGCGGCCCTAACGCTATCTGCAACAACCAGCCCGGGACCTTCCGCTGCGAGTGCGAAGAGGGGTATCAGTTCGGTAGTGACCAGAGAACCTGCATGAGTAAGTGGCTTTTGTGTGCTGTAAAGTGCTATTCCATATCAGGCAAACCCCACCTGGTTCTAAGGAGGTAGAGGTGCAAACATAACCTGTAATAAAATTCATTATTGTATGAAAAAGTCTGTGGTGATTATTAACACGTGTAGCAGCAGCAGCAAATTAGTTTTGCTCAGCGCGGTGGCTGTAAAGTATTTTCTGGCATGCCCCAAAAGGATCCAACTTGAATTTCAGTTAAATAAATATTAAAGTATATTCATTCGTCTTAATTTCACGCCATATTTTTCACCCTGTTCCCCAACTCTATCCAAAACCAGTCAACACATTATTTTTCTCACGCTGATAGCATTTCCCAGAACTTGTTCTGCTTCTCCTCAGAGGTTGATCGACCTGTGGACAACTGTGAGGCAGGCACCCATACCTGCTCACCCCATGCTCAGTGCAGCTACACCGGAGGCTCGTCCTACGTCTGCACCTGCCTACAAGGGTTCACAGGAGACGGTAGAAGCTGCCAAGGTACTGCAGACAAACATAATGCTCTCAGAATTTGTTTTCATTGTTTGCTTGTTTGTGGGTTTTCTTTTTTGCATGTTAGTTCACCAACCTGCAATAAGCAGTGTTACGTGTTTTCTATTATTAAATGAGTTTTTAGGTAATTTTACTGACAAAAAAAGGCTTAAAGTTTGTTGGCTGCATGTAAGAATTTGCAGTTTTCCCTGTTCCTTCCATTTATGAAATAAAATTAAACAATTAAATTAAATAGTAGGAGCTTCTAAAGCTGAGGTGTGAAACATAAGGCCCAGGGGCCAGAATCGGCCCAGCAAAAACTCCCCTCCGGAGTTTTAGAAACACAGTTTTAACTTTACTTACTATAACTTCACTTTATTTATATTTGTTTAAGTTTTACACCTTTTCCTGTTGATAAAGATTCCCCCCACCCTGCTTTATACTACAGCAAAGTCATCTATAGATACACAATTAAATGATGGAAATTTCCTGGTTTTTTTACTATCTACCACAGAAATGTATGGTTTTGTTTTTTTATAGTGAGTTCACAGAAAAGGGCTTTGTTTTCTGAATGAAACTTTGAATTTTATAACTACAGGACAGTCTGGGCAATGATTTTACACATTTGTCATGTAATTTCACTGGTCTGGCGCACTTAAGATTAAAGCAGCTTTAAGTGTGACCGGTCAAAAACGAGTAAGGAAAGTAAGGACTACGTTCAGTGTGGCCAAAATCACTTGATTCACCAAATGCATCCTTAGGAATTATTTGAATTGTTACACCATCTGCTCAGGACTGTGGGCGGTCAGGTTGGTTGCATAATACACCAACAGAGACTGAACAGTGAAACATTAAAAACAGATGGGAATTTCATGTGTAGAGGTCCCGGGTCTGGGTGTAGGGTGTTTTCTGGTCTTGGGTCCTTCCATTCTTTCCACATTTTTGCTTGATTTTCTGCTATTTGAGGAAAGTTTAAGTCAAAGGTTCGCCCAAGTTCTGCTGCATGGATCTCCACTCATAAAATGACACAGAAAATGTTCATATTTGATTTTTTTTCTGCTCTCTCATCCTCCATCCATCCATCTCGCCATCATCTCATCCATCTGCCTGAAGACATAGACGAGTGTCAGCAAAGCAGGTGTCACTCAGACGCCGTGTGTTACAACACCGAGGGATCCTTCACCTGCCAGTGCAGGCCAGGTTACAGCGGCGACGGTTTCCAGTGCCTTCCTGGTAGGTGAACTCTCTGAATTGCACCGCTTTAAACAGAGGGTTATTTGTTAGCTGGCTTGGCTGCACATTCATTCTGGGGGTTGAAAATAAAGCCTGTGTAATTACATGTTTGTTTTGGAGGTCCTTCACTGGAGTTCAGACAGCCGAGTAATAGTTTTTGTTTGATGTTGTTTCGCAAAATGGGTCATTTTCATTCACAGCCTTGTAGCCGTTTAGGCCGGAGGGGGTGTTTGGAAAATGAATTCCTCGCCAGAGTATATTGGTGCCAGCTGGAATCTGTTTCTCATTCCCTTCTGGAAAGCGCGAGGAATTTGTCATGTCTTGTGAAGGATGTGAATTTTATGTGTAGCTGAAATTTAAATTAGAAGACTCCAAAAAGATAAAAGAAACAAGTTTGGGGAGTTTGTTGCAGGCTGTATTTGTTAATTTTCGAGTCTTTCTTTTCATATTTTTCTTCAGGGAGGCCAAAAACACGATGTGAGGTTCACAGAGAGAGCGTCCTGGGTGTGTCTGGCCCACGGGGGCCGCAGCCTCCGATTGGCGCTTACATCCCCACGTGTGATAACAACGGTCAATATGAGCCCATGCAGTGCCATGGAAGCACGGGACATTGCTGGTGTGTGGACCAAAATGGACAGGAGATCTCGGGGACTCGCACCGGACCTGGCAGCAGACCAATGTGTGAGTAAATCACAGAAAGAGGTGACAGTGTCACTCACAGTGGCATTAAACAAAAACTATGGAAGCACAAACACTTCGGGAGTTTTGATGAACTGATTTGTGTGCGTCTCAATTAGGTATCGACCACAATACTGGGCTGCCGCCCGTCGGACCCCGGCCACGGCCCGATGTGGACGCCCTGACCCCAGGAACACACCTGCTGTTTGCCCAGAGCGGCAGGATAGAGCACGTTCCTCTGGAGGGTTACGACATGAAAAAGAACGATGCCAAGCCCGTCCTCCACCTGCCCGTAAGTTCATCTTTATGAGAGGAGTTATTTCATAAATTTTTATATGGCTTTTGCAGCAGTTTTATTCTTATTTTTTAATTTAAAGCCACAATGTCCTGTCAGGATTGTTTACTTAATTTAAATAATATATGAGAAAACAGTCACAAATAACTGCGCTCTGATGTCCTAAAACTTTCTTCAGCTCTGGGATTTTTCCCATCTGCTTCTCGCATCCGAAGCTTGCACTTTATTGGGGGCACATGGTGACATTCAAGCTAATTGCTAACATCAGTCAGACAACTTTACAGTTGCAGTCTGCTTTTCTTGTTGAACTGATTTCCAAAACAGCTGGCATGAAGTCTGCTTGAGCTCCTCACTGTGTGACTCAGTTTGTTTGGATTTAAAGTCTCGACGATACCATCCAAAAAGCACATCTGCTCCACGTTCTGGACCATTGTTGTGTGACGAAAACTGCACTTCAAAGGTTTGTTGTTTGCTCACACCCTCCTTGGCTCCACAGGAGAAGGTCATCATTGGTGTAGCCTACGACTGTGTGGAGAAAACGGTGTACTGGACAGAAATCACGTCTCCCTCCATCAGCAAGGCCAACATCGAGGGGGGAGAGCCCACTTCTGTCATTAGTTCAGGTAGTGTTTTCTTCACGCTACTGGTTCCCCTACATTTTGAAAGAGGAGGTTAAAAAAAACAGAAAAATGCACTGTTTTAACAGGTTTGGAAAGCCCAGAAGGGATTGCGATCGACCACTTGGGTCGAACAATGTTCTGGACGGATTCCGCTAAGGATCACATCGAGGTGGCGTCTCTGGACGGGTCTAACCGACGTGTCCTCATAAACACCGACCTCGTCAACCCCCGAGCCATCATCGCTGACCCTTCCAACGGGTGCGTTACGATTTAACAGCCTGTTTATTGAACATAGTTTGAGTTAAACAGCACTCTCTGTGAAAATCTGCGATGCTCATTTACTTTAAAGAGCAGGTAACATTCACAAACAGATTGATATTCAGTGTTGCTGAACATCACAGCAGACTCACTCTTCACCTGTCCTCCAACAGTAACCTATACTGGGCTGACTGGAACCGTAAAGCCCCCAAGATTGAGACATCTTACATGGATGGATCCAACAGACGGGTGCTGGTTAGAGACAATCTAGGCCTGCCAAACGGCTTGACTTACGACCCTCACAGCTCACAGCTTTGCTGGGCAGACGCAGGTAGATTTCAGACTGATGACTCATCTGTGAAACGGTGTCTGCTGTGTGCAAGCAGCGCTAATTACAGTCTCTCGCCTGCAGGCACGCATAAAATGGAGTGCATGGATCCGGGTCGGGGTAGTCGCAGTACGGTTTTGGAGAGGATCCAGTATCCTTTTGGAATGACAGCTTTCGGGAAAAACATCTACTACACCGACTGGCAAAGGTTTGATTTTTATTTTATCGTTAAATCGTGAAAAAAAATAATAATAATAATATTTCTTGCAGCTGGAGTTTGTTTATAAATGAGACCCACTGGTGTTGTAGCACCCAAGACACAGGGTTTTTACTTTTACCTGTGATTCAATGTGTCAAGGCAGAGGAAAGAGAGGGAAGGTTAAAGGTCAAAAAGCTGCCCACACTCAACCCCCTTTACATTCTCTGTGGCAGGGCTCAGACGCTCCCACACTCGAAATTGTGGAGCTTCCTCCACATGTGTCCGGCTCTGTAAGTTATTTATTCCTGAGCGACTGCAGAAAAAAAAGGGGAGGGCTTTGTGTGTGTGTGCATGTGTGAGTATGTGTGTGTGTTAGTGTGCACATGAGGTGAGGAGGAGTCCTAAAAAGTGACAGCTGCTTGCAATTTCTCAGCCCCAGACGTCTGCGAGTGACCTCCACAGGGCCTCCCTGTGATCTCGCCAGGGCCGCAGAAAGGTTGAGAGGAGGTGGTGTGGGTGGTGCACACTTAAACAGTTTACAACAAACTATGTCATGCTGTGGCTAAGAAACCTACCCTCATCCCCCTCTTTGGCCTTACTCAGTCTCGACAGACTTTGTAGGAAACATAAGGAGGCCGGACGGATGATTGCGCAAGCTCAGATAGTCCTGGATTTCTGAACTCCTGTGCTGACTGTGTTTGCAACAGGGATGCTGTGATTGCAGTGGACCGCTATACCAGCAGGGAGTCAGATGAGTTCCAGCCTCAGAAGCGGACCAGGTTATACGGGATCGCCACAGCCTATGCCCAGTGTCCTGCAGGTAGGAAGTTGTGATGACACATTCCCCTTCAATTCCCCCTCTTCACATGCTCGAAGCGAATCTTTGCACGGTATCTAACCCTGATGTTCAGCTCCACTTTAAAGCTGCATGCAGAAACTGCTTGACCCTTGTATATTTGGGGGCTACCTTTGAGGCCAACCTTATTATGCGTTCCTTTTCCTTTTTGGGACCAGGCTGACCTAGTTGTGACCTCTGCAGGCTCTCTAAAGAATCCTTTAGAGCACTTTGCAAACAAAACAAACAAACAAACAAAAAAAACACGAGTACAGTTCTTAATCTTTAAGCAACTGGGGGAATTCTTCCAGCTTGTATTTATTATCAAGCAAAGGAATGACTAATGGCACCAGGCAACAGCCTCTCTTCTAGATAAGGCTAAAGCCAGGGAATGCAGAGTCAGGGGAAAGGGGCCTCCAACATCTGGAGATTGCTGCGTGCTTCCTTTGGATGTTTTTAGTGCATTAATAACAAGCAGTGAAAAGGCTATTTCCCACCGATGCCTGCTGTAAAATGTTTCCTTTGTTCCTTCCGTCTGTCAGGACAAAACTACTGTTCTGGAAACAACGGTGGCTGCTCCCACCTCTGTTTAGCAACACCAAACGGCCGTTCCTGCAAGTGTCCCGACAACGCGGCTCAAGTGGGCTGCGTTGAGAGAGAGTACTGAAAGGAGACATCCGGCACTCCCGGAGTGGACAAGTTTTAAATCCGGAGCCCCTCAGCATGACTAAATTCTAACTGCTGCAGAACCAGAATCGCTTCTGAAAAGCAGAGGTGAACTTACTGTGCCTTTTTTTTTCTACTGCTCACTGTTATTGTTACCTACATTTTTTTTGTGTGTGTTACCTTTCCCATTTATAAAATCACAATGAACTGTAAGTAGAAGCACTACCATGGTGACCTTTTTCCTGAGTGCACAAAAACTGAGAATGAAGCTCGAGGGAATGCGTAATTCTAATGTGAACTTTATCAGAGCGGTAGATGACGTCATCTCATGCACTACTGCACACTGAACCTGGGCTTTTTCTCATGGAAGTGTTATTGTGGAACAGGGTAGGAGGAAGCTGGTGGGATGAGTCTAGATGCTGAGCAGAAATGTGAGGGAATAAACATTTTTCTGACACTGTGGGCTCCCGAGTTTGTTGCTTTACAGCGACACCTTGTGTTAGGTAAGTGAATTACAAATATTCATATCTGGTGCTGTTGCGGTAGGTGTCGCCATTGTATAACCTCAAAAAGGGGATGCCTTGTGATATACAGTACCTGCCATGGTTGAATAAATAACTTGTCTTGCAGATTTATATGTATGAAAATGTAATAAATGTTTATTCTTAAACAATTTCTGCGCGACTTTTATCGCAGATGACTTATACACAGGTGCCATTATACACCATTTCTTCCAACAGGCTTATTTTTAACAAGCTGTGTGTGTGTGTGTGTGTGTGTGTGTGTGTGTGTGTGTGTGTGTGTGTGTGTGTGTGTGTGTGTGTTTCTTGTCACATGACTTATTTTTTGCGTCTGCTTGGATGATGCTTCTTCTTTCTCAAAAAGGATCAAGAAAAGCTGCCACCCACGCAGTCTGTGTGCTGGAGGGGGGAGACACGTACGTCAGTGGTGCATTAAGGGGGCTTTTAATAAACCCGGAATATTTTTATCATAAAGACTTGAAACCTGATTGAAAACCTGCTTCGAGCCGCAGCAGTCGTTACTGTCTCTCTCCAGTGACTTGTCCCATTCACATCAACGCCTTAGGGGTATATCTTGATATAACTCTGAGACAAATCGTCATTTCGATCTCACAAAACAATGCTATGACCATAACTGGAAAACAAAATAAAATTCTGACCTTTTCTATCCAAATTATCAGTGACTGTCATTGTCTAACAATAAAAAATTCTGGCCATTAGTGCTGTGCAAGACTGCAAAATTTGGTATTGATCGGACACAAAGTAAATATTGGGACAGTATTTTCAATATACTGATACTTTTAATCTATAAAGACTATGTGTGTGTGTGTGTGTGTGTGTGTGTTGTGTGTGTGTGTGTGTGTGTGTGTGTGTGTGCGCGCTATTTACTATAAATAAAAAAAGACCTGACGATCAAAAAGGTTCAGATATTTTTCAAAGTGCATGTTTGATAGAAAAAAAGTATCGATTCTATCGTGCTACTATTGATCTGATAACAACCAGCGTTGGAATCGATACTATTGGTTCAGTCCGCCTACCTCTACTGGCCATCTGTCAAGCCACGGGTAAGGAACAGCAGGGGAGATTGTGACCAGAACCAAGTAGCTAATTCTGTTTTTCATAACTGTGACAGATGTGCTTGTCTTGCTTCACTGATTACCAGCTGTCCATTAAAATGTATGAATAAGGGGAAAAAATAATTCAGTGTCCTGAAGCCCACAGTAATGTCACCATAAAATAAATAAAAGCAGCAAATCCTTGTTCTTTTTTTTTCACTAAACACATCAATCATTCGTCATTACGCAAAAATTACCTCAGTCGATTCGTTTAACTTTATAAGTAGTTCAACTACATTTTCATACTCGTAATAACCCTAATCTGCAAGAAAGATAACCTACCGCCGGGATTTTTAGACAATTCATCTCGAGTGTGGCGGCTTCTCACTTTGATATGCACAAACAAGCAAATTACACTTTAGGGGGGAAAAATGGATTAGGCTTGCCAGTCTGTTCTTCCATCTACAGAGCTTCCCCAAACGCACCACCATTCCCTGGGCTAAAAGCTTTGATTGATTGGAAAATGATTTGCGTGTTATCCAATTGGGAGCAGAACAGCAGTCAGTGGGCACTCCACAGACCGTGAGCGTTTAATGGTCATTTGAACCCTCAGACAAGTCTTTGAGGAAAAAAGCTGATCAGCGCATAGAAAACTTAACTGTTTGGCTTTCAAGGGCTAAACATGCATTATGCATTACGCACAGCCATATTAAGTCTTAGATCATATTAATAGTTTCCAAGGAAATAAATCGCTAAATTAGTGTACCCGTTTGGGTGTTATTACAAAACATTTGCTATGACTTCTCTTTGGATTCTAGGAGGTTCTTCGCAGCCAACTAAATGGACTGTATTGTAGAGGGAGTTGTCTTGCAGTCAGAGCTGAGGGCTTAACGACCCATTATCTTTAGTGCTGGATGGATGCTAGCTTTAGCCTGGTTATTTTGGGGGAAAACGAAGGTATGTCATATTATTAATTCTTCTTATTACAAGTAAATATCGTACATGTAAGAGATATGTGGCTATACCCATAGCACCTGCTTGTTTTGGATGTTCTTGAAGATGTGTTGGTCGCTCTGTAATACAGTTTTGACAGCTGCCGTACACAGGACGGTGCGATGCAACAATCAGCAGAGCAGAGCCGCTAACGTCACGGCTGCTGGCTAAAGAGCCAAGAACTCCGGAATAGCTACTTTATTCGTTAAAAAACGCTCATAAAGTCAGTCGGTAATGCGTATCTCCGGAGAATATGGAATTTATTTGGACATTTTTTAAGTTACCGAAGCTGCTGGGTTGTTTCTTTTTCGGTCAAGCTAGCCACAACTATAAACACGCTAACGGAGATGAACTTTCAAAATATATCTAACTCGTTCGTGCTATGTCAAGTATACGTATTTTAAGTTAAGGCCAGTTCCGAGGAGGGGAATAGCCACATTACAGAGTTACCACTTGCAATTTATATATTTCTTTTATCTCAGTATGAAACCTAGATGTCTCTGCATTTGAATATTTCCATAACACTTGAAACGAAATTTTAAATATAAACATACAAATTGCATTTGAGTGTAATTTAAGCGTTTAATACTGACTGAATATAGTAAGCATCCAAATTGGATATTTTATTTTCAGTTTATTTGAGATTCGGGTTATCGATGTTCATTTACTGCAATATAAATGTGGGTGCATTTATTTTGAGAACACAATTTGTCGCCGGAAATGGGATGTGTGTTGCTGCCTAAAGACTTCACGCAGTTCTGTCAGATACCTAGCTAGCTAGCTGTCTGTATGGCTAGTGTCCGTTTTGTTTTGGTAATGCCCTAGCGTGTCAAACTCGCTTGGGCGAAGTTTATGGTTCAGGTGCGGGTTTTTTGTTGTTGTTGTTTTTAACTGTTAGTGTATCTGCGTTTGTTGACAAAAGTGAATGCGGCTTTGCCAGCTAATTCTGCTTTGCTAACCCATCAGACTTTGTATTTTTCAGCAGAAGCCCAGTTTAAAAGTGGCAGAGCGATGCAGTGAATATGCTATGAAAGACTCCGAAGAAGATTTGGGGCTTCGTTCGGGTTATCCCGGGGCACTTCCAGCCACCTGGAGGATTGAGAAAGAACCCCAGAGGAGACCTTTCTGATTCCTAACTTCCTCAACCAGACTTGGTGTTGTATCTGGAAGTGTGGACGATATGGCCAGTCCACAGGAGACGGATCTGTGCTATGCGTGGGAAAAGTATATGGACTGTAGACTGCAAGGAGCCGATCTCCAGGTATGGCGCTTCTGGCAGGAGTGTAACGTCAGAGATCATTCTTTGGGTGGTGGTGCTGCTTACTTTTTACAGGAGCAGGTCCTTAAAAAAGATGATGTCATTGTACTTGGGAAAGGTCTGAAGACAGCCATGTATCTTGTTTATTCCGATGGAGACAAATTATTTGTTTTCAATCACGATACAGTTGCAAAACCGGTTCTCTCCGGGATTTCATTCAAAGGGCTGAGTCGATACGAAGTTAGTGTGCTTTCTACGCTTGAATAGCAAGAGTTTGTTCTGTGACAGGTGCTATATGAACGCTTTTAACCTAGATAAACGAGTAAGGTAATCTTATCCAGAAATACTTTGCTTCTCATTTTTGCCCTCGCTGTGCCGAGGTCAGTGTTCACTAACACGTTTAGGCAAAATGCTCCAGTATGAATTTTGTGCAGAATTATACATGTGCATATGAAAAGTGGGTAAGGGGAAGAGTCACTGACTATCAAAGAAAATGACTTCCGATGTGTTTTTGCATATACCTTAAACCCTCTGGTTTACCTTGGCGGTCCCCAGATATCACTTGAGTGGCCAGAAATGTGGCTGGTGCACACCAGAGGCCTGCGTAGGCCCAGCATTAAGTCACTGCACAGAGGTGGAGGCAGGTGTAAACCACAGATTATTCACTGTTGGCGCTGCATAAAGGTGCTTTGCTTTCTATCTCATTGTATCCTGTGCATATGTGGTAGCGGTTCTGAAAACTGTCAGATCTCTGCAGCTCTTTCATCCCCCTCTTTCTGTCAGGGAATGAACGGCATCCAGATCACGAGACTTGGATTAGGTTCAGACTGCGGATCTAAGAGTACACACTCGCGCGCACACAGAGGCACACTCACTCATAATGTACCCCATTACTTTTGATTAATCATGTGTGATTTGTCCTTTTAAAGACAGACCTACTATCATTTTTAAAGCTAATTAGTGTTTAGAAAGCCTTGAGGGTTTATTCTCTCTTGGAAATAATGACTTCCTTCCTCCATAGTCATCATGTCTTTGCTGGTGTAGAATGCTTCATTGCTTTGTTAATCACATTAGTCTGCATTATGATATCAGCAGGAGGAATGGTGCTGGCTTTTTCTCAGTTGTTGCAACACTTGGAGTGTGCCAGGCAGACTCAGCCTTTCTATTACTGGTAACTTTTGTCACTTGTGACGAATCTCATGGGACAACTGTGTGCGCTCCTCCACCTGTCAGCTTCCCAGTGATCAAAGTGCCATGCAAGTCTGTGTGTAGAGAGATGGTTAGGTGAGCACAGCTGTCCTGTCCTGTGTTATGATCCTGTAGCTTGCCCTCCTGATTGAGCCTGCAGCACACAGATGCAGCTCATTCCGCCAACCCCGTCAGTGCAAGAGCGTCTACTTTCCATCCTTTTCACCCAAAGTGACATCTTCTGTTCATGGCAGTCAGTCTACAGGTAAACACAACAAAGCGATCATGGGAAATGTCCAACCGTTGACAGAAGCAAGGCTCTGTTGTGTTGCTCTGCATCCATTTCTGTGATCACACCTTCTAGAGAAGAGGGGAGGGAAAACACAGCTTCTCCTGCTGCAATCAATAAGAGAGCACAAAAAAAGGTGTGAAATATACCGGTGTTGCAGCAGCTCCTCACTTTTATCATCTTTTATTCATGCCTCTCTCTGCTTTTCTTCTTAAGGTGTTTCAGGACTAATTTCACACCCTGTATTTCCATCATTTGTTCACAGCGCAATCACCGTGGTCATTAACATAAGTGCTGGGTGGGCTAACCCTGACCGATATATTCCTCTTTCTGTTTCCTCTTGTGGCTCGATCGTCACTCTCTTCTGAGAAAGCAGACAGTGCGAGTTTGTTTATGCTCCACGTAATCACAGATTTTTATGAAGCTGCAAAGACAAAAGACATACAATTTCTCTATGATTTATATTATTTATTTATTTATTTTAAATGCCACAAGGACGACTTTGTCAGACCTTAGATGTGGCCACTGAAATTTGCATACTTATCACTGGTAACTTGAGCGTTCTTAACGTGGGTGTTAGTTTTTAGTGTCTCAGAGTTATGCACTCAACAAATGTCTTGCTTCTTTGTAGACTGAGGGAATTATTTCGGGGGGGATTTAGCCTCACAGTGGGACTGTGACCTGTCCAGGGTGTACCCCATCTCAAACCCTATGACAGTTGAGATAGGCAGTTACTAAAAAAAAATCAAAACTGGTTAGAGTAGAATGTTTGGATTGATATTGCTGCCTCTTTTTGCCCCTTGTCACTTAGTTTCTCCTAGTTTGCAATATGGCATAACCACAGCCACTTCTTGTGCTGAATTGGTGGTATTTACCAAGGGCGTGCGCATGTATCATAGCTTCAGTATAACAGGATTACTGACATTAAGCTTTTCTATGCATTCATTCTAATGGAGCCAAAGCTACTGAATTAGTGTGATCTGCTACAAAGAGGATATTTCAAAGGATCCGAAAGGATACTTTTCATTCAGTCCAGTCTCTCTGAATGTTGATGAGCAGAGTCCATTTAGCAGAATGGCTGCCTGGCGAGGAGCCAGGCAAGAAAACAGGTTGCCTGTTGATAGTTAAGTTTCATTATGAGCTAACAGGATGTTTCAAAACACCAAAGTGAGGTGTTTGTAGCACTTCTCTTTTTCTTGCTTTTTGGCACAAAGGGGGTTCAGCTAAGTGATCTCTTTGCTTGCTCTGTATGACTCCTGAACTACTTAAAATTCCATTAACTGAACCAGTTGGTCTTGAATTCATGTAAGGTCCACTTGGCTTTAGCTTTTTTGCATAAATGTGGATAACCAGTCTTTTCCTGCACGGTGGATGAACACATCTTGTGAGTTATGGTTTTGGCAGTTCACAAATTATGGGCTGTAGTGTTAATTACACTGTCTGTGCAGTGTCAATTAATATGTGACAGCAGATACCTTTGTTTAAAGCTGATAAAATGGTATGTTTGTTTTGTTTTAATTGTTTTTATTAATTATTTTTTTTAAATTAGGACAGCCACACATTCCACCCACATCACTTGTTATTACTTCTCCGAGTTCTGTTCTGTGCATCTCATTCATGCTGTGGTAAAGCACTGAATCCTTGTCTAAAGAAGATTAAACTTGTCGAGCAAAGCATGAGGCAAAAATGTGGTGAATACTAAAAGGAGAGTAAAGATGGCAGTGCTGCTTCACTTTCATCCCCAGTGTTTGTTATTTGGCTTGTCAGGACTGAACAGTGAGGGGAAAAAACTGTGCCATCCTCGTATTTTTAGAATATTTTGGTTAAAGGCTGTGATGTCAATGTTATTTCTGTGATTGTATTAACTGAGACCTTATGCTGTGCTGTTTGTCTTGCAAACGATTGAACTCATAGCAGTACAGTGCAGGAAATGTAATTGTAGCAGTAAAAATGGAAAAATAATTAATTATAGTGTTTTCTTTTCATTTTAGGGTGAAGTACACTAAATGGTCTATACTAGGCCATTTAACTAGGCCATAACTTATTAAAAGGCATATATCTGCAATGCTATATTTAGTTTAACCCTATGTTATTCACTAAAGAATATTTGTTTGTAATTTTTTAACTTTGTGTATCTATTTGTGCAATGTAAGTTCTTATCGGTGTATCATCATAGTATCATCTTCATAGTAGTCAGAAACGAATGTTCAGTTCTTTCTTACCATAATTTAGATTAGTGATTTTGAAATTTATGTGAGTAACTGGAAAATGACAACCACTAAGTTTATGCTGGAGAGTTCTCGATCTTTATGCTTTCAGTGTTAGTAATTCCTAACCTCGGGTGGTGGGGGAGCTTCTCGGAGGTTGTTCTATCATACCTAATGTGTCAGAATCACGTGGACCAATAAGATGTAATGCATTTAGAGACCACTTCAAGATCTTTTCTTTTTTCTTGTTTTAGACTTATCCCACAAATAAATCAGATCACTGAGGTCCAGTGAATTAATTTATTAGGCAGAGGTGGACTTCAGTCAAGATGTAGACGCATCTTCAGCGTCACTGATGGAAGTAGGACACTCCAGAGCTTTTTTGCAAGCCCATCAAAACAGACCGGTGACAGTAATATTACATTTAGAGAAATGCCTAAAAACTTGATTTTACTTTTTCATAGGCCCTTTATTTGTTATGCCTTGTTAATACTGAATTGGACAGCTTTTTACCTTCAGAACTACCTTTATTTTTCGTGTAACTTGCTGAGATTTAAGTCCAAATCAACGTGGTGGCATCACGTAGCTGCTGTAGGTTTGCACATGCATGATGCAAATCTCCCGTTCCACTATGGAGGCCATTTGACTTCAGAGAACCTATTGTGAAGAAACCAGTTTGAGGTGATTTGAGCTTTGTGACATGGCACGTTATCTTTCTGGAAACAGCCATCAGAAGATGGGTAAACTGTGGTGAAAAAGATCAGCAGCAACACTGCGGTGTATAAAAGATGGCTAGTTGACACTGATGGACTGACCACATGTAGCTGTCGATACAAGACAGCATGGATTTGTGCTCTGATGTTTATGTCAAATTTTAACACTACCATGCAAAAGCAGAAATCGACACTCATCAGCTGGGACACTGTTTTTCAAATTTTGATGAGTCTGTGGGATTTTATAACCTCAGTTTCCCATTCTTAGCTGACAGGAATGGCAGTGTGGTCTTCTGCTGTTTTAGCCCGTCTGCAGCTAGATTTGATGTGCTGTCCATTAAGAGATGCTCTTCTGCATACTCCAGTTGTAAGGAATGGTTATTTGAGTAGCTGTTGCCTTTCTGTCAGCTCAAAGCAGTCTGGGAGTTTTCCTCTGACTTCGGGAATCAACGAGGCATTTTTTTGCTAAGAGAATTGCTGCTCACTGGATATTTTCTCTTTTTGTGGTTGTGTGGTAAAATCTCGGTAGATCAGCAGTTTCTGAAATATTTAAATGGGCATGTCTAGCACAGACACCCATGTCATGATCAAAGTAACTGAAATCTCCCTTCTTCCACATTCTGATGCCCAGTTTAATCTCCAGCAGCTCATCTTCACCACGTCTGCATGCCTGGATTCACTGAGCTGATGACGTGATTGGAGGATTTACTTTAATGAGCAGTTGAACAAGTTTATCTAACAAAATGCTTTTTCCAGTGCACCATTTCTGTCCTTCAGTGCTGAATAAACAATAGAAGTTTTAGGATTACTCATTTGTAACATCTGTCAACACAGTAGATAAATCATTTGATCCTCAGTGATTTGCTGATACTTCACTGTTAAGTGATTCACCACTGAATTTTAATTCAAGTGCTACAGATCATGCCGGATCTGATCATGCTGTCTTGTGATCATCACACTTTGACAGGCTGCTGTTGGCATTGTTTATCGTCGCAATTTTAGTGAAGTTGCTTTGTTGGGCTTGCTGACTGACCATACACTTGTTTCACATCTGCTTTCATTGTTCTGCCCTTTAGCTTCAGCCTGACTTCTGCTCGCTCTGGTCTCCGGGGCTGTTCCAAACCACTGGCTGAATGGATGAATTATTCATCTCTCTGGTTTGGGGTTGAGTCAGATCCCAGCCATTGCTATGCCTCAGCTTTTTCCACCCGGTGGCTTGTTATTAAGTCAGATTCCTCCTCAAAAAACACAGTGTCTCAGGCCACAGGGGAAGAGAGGCCAGAGCAGGTTGCTTGGTTTGTAATTTTGACTTAACACCAGCTTGCGTGCTATCTCCCTGTAATGAAAACAATGAAGCAGACAGTAACACATTTTCATTTCCTGCACAGTGGCTATGCTCAAACAAAGGTCACTGTTTGTGACAGTGAAGATCTGAGAGTAGCAAAAACACCAACATGCTACCTTTTTTTTTTTTAAATTGTGGCTTCCTGATATTTTGCCTGTGTCTCATTGGACGGGGTTTGGGGAGCATTTTATTATGTTATTTATGATCTTGTGTGAAAGGATTCTGCTCTCTGACTCATAGCGGAAATGTGTAACGTTAGGGGCTTCTCATGATGCTCATCACCCAAATGTCAAATTAAATCAGCTGAGATCTCAAACTAAAAAAAACAAAACAAGATTGCATAACTAACGCTACACGTCCTCTCTCATGAGGACAGGATCACATCGCTTTCCGCGCCTCTGCCAAGTTGTAGACTGCCCAATTATCCAAGCAGAGCTTGAGAGAAAAAGTCTGTACAAGCATGGGTGACTCACCCATCACACTCCCATGACTAGGTCTCCCATGATCACCAATTGGATAAAGACACAAGTCACAGCAACTGTATCAAAGCAATTATGGAAAGTCAGAGTCTCAGCTGGAATCATGTATACCTCCCATGTAGTAGAGAAGGGAAGTCTGATTTGAATCTGTTATTTTTACTTAAATGTGTGTTACAAATTAATCTTAAACGTGTGCAGTGGCAGTCCACGAGAGAAGATGAAAGGTTGACATAACCAAAGTTATCTGTGGTTAAATTATGTTAATGTATTCTACTGTCACAAGCTATAAAACAGAAAGTAACACCTTAAATAAGCGATAGTAATGGAAATCTGTAGCGGCAAGTGTCAACCGACCCGGATAGCCTGCCCACGTCTACATGACAAATGAGCGAATAAAGAAGTCGGTGCAGAGGAAAGGTCAGAACTTTCCTTTTGTTTACAGAGATGTGTTCAGTGAGCTTTGTGAACTGCTAATTTCCCTTCTAAGCTGCATTAATCGCTATTGGCAGTCTCTCCATTATCAAATCACGCTGGCTGCTTGGTGCTGAGTGCATTGTAATATTGGATTAGAGCCTCGGAGGAAAAAACAAACCTTTGCTGGGAAATTGCATGTTATCTCGAACCATTCAGTTTCCCTTTCCCATATGAGGAATACAACCAGAACACAGGTAAACAAGATAACACGAGGACAAACAGTCATTTTAGATCCTCATTTCGGAAGATTAATTTAATAGACGGTGTGCACAGCTCCAGCATTGCTTCGGGGCTTATTTATCAAACTAATAACAGTTTTTGCGAGCTTGAAGCTTTGATCTCCTGCCAGTCACCTCCTCTGTTTATCTTTGCTCTCATCTGTTGCTGCATTTATTTCTTTCACCTTTACGCTCTTGTCCACTCTCATGTTTTTCCCCCCCTTGTCCTTTCCTGTCTCTCTCATGATCCATGCATTTCTTTTTCTTCCCTTTCCCGTCTGCTCTGTATGATGTTGTCCAGCCCCCTGATGTGCAGTGACCCCTCCCCCATCCACCCATCACATCAGTGCTTAGGTGGGTTGTTGCCTCAGGTGTTGAAGTATCACCCTCCCTGACCCTCCCTGACCCTGGTGAGTGTGGTCAACTTTGCACCTTCATCATCTGGTACCTCACAGTGTAAGACACCTGCCTTAAATGTCTACATGCTTTTGACCATATGACACACATGTAAAATCTGTTTCATACCATACATAAGCTAACAGAGTAAATAACCTCCTTTTGACAGTTATGACACAGGAAGGAAGTTGACTTCTCACCTAAATGTAGGGTAGCAGAGCAGTGATGCCAGAAAATAGCCTCAGTCCTTGTGCTAAACGTGATGCTTGGCGTCAAAAGCTGAGGTGTAATAGAACTTCAGCACCTGAATAACCGATGTGAAACTTTTCCCCCGTTGTGTTTCTATCATAGCGTGTGAGAAAATCACACTTTCACTCTGTCGCCAAGTGATGCTTTACATCACTTGGCTTTATTGTTTTGTCATGTCGTACTGTAAGTTGTGTAATGATAAAAGACTGTTTTGCAATGAATCTGTTCAAGGTGCTTGACATAATCTTTTATCCAAAGATAAAGATCTTTTCAAACTATCGTTGTTTTGATGGGGTTGGGGGGATTCAAGGGCTAATACTGGGCTCGTGACAAAAATGAAGACAAATCAAAAACAAGTGTGCTTATTTTCTGCTTTTTCTTTCCAAAATGCGCGGTTTTTCCTTCAGGTCTATGTTGATTCTGTTTCCTTCTACATAAAATCTTAAAATTTAATTTTAATTTAATTTCTTCAGTGTTTCAATGAAATAACAGGAAGCTTTTGCCAGTAATGTTTACGTTCATGCTTGTGCCATGTGCATGCACTATACAAACAAATATGGACCCACTTTTGAAAACATTGCTGCTGCAGGAGTTGTGGTCCAAACCTCCACAGGATATATTGACATGTACTTTAAAAAATTTACTTGAATCAATATATTCCATGCATGTGAATTATCTTTTATTTCAAGGATTTAAATGCATCTTTATATTATTTTTAATGGACCAGCTGTGGGGATTGTCATTTAATAACCATACCTTCCAAAAAGCAGCGTAGGGATCACCCTAAGCTTGTAGACCTTGTTGTGTAATGTAATATGTGGTGTCTGTTCTTTGGCTTTGTGACGCAGACACTCGGGGCAGCCGCATCAGTCAGGGATCAGTGTTGCCCGAATGAATCCAGTCAGCGGTATCAGATTAGCGGAGGCGTAAAGCTAGCTCCTGTGTAGCATAGGAGACAGCAGTATGCTGGCTTAGTGGTTCACCCATCTGTTGGCAAGGTATTAACACACTACCCTAGAAAAGTAATGCAGTTAAAAGTGGTCAGATGGCATGTCTTACCGGTAAGAAAGTTCCTGTTGCCTTCCAGCTCTAATGACAGATTTGTGCTTGGCGGTCAGGCTCTGACCGCTGCACTGTGACAAAACAGATTCATCATTATATGGTCTTTGTTTCCCCACACTGATAGATGCCTCAGTACTATTAAGGTTACTACTTTTATTGCTAATATTGTTAATCGTGAACTTTCATAGTGCTCTCCAGTAGGGCAGACTTTTTGTTCAAAGTGTTAATTCTAATAAGTTTATGGAGTTGGGGCAAAGATTATATTCGAATATTAGAAAGATGCTAAAAAGAAAATGTGGTGATTTTCATCAAAATGGCATCAAAAATATTATAACTACAGGACTTGTAATTTTGGTAACTTATTTTTCTCTTTGAATGTGTTTTAAATCGGTGCTTTTTCATTCTAATGCTTTTATAGTAGGAGGTTAGAGAGGAGAGAGAAAATATACTGGCTCCCAGCACTTTATCTGACCTGAAAAATCTATATTGGAGCAATACGCTCACATAATGACATTGGAGGCTTTTACATCACTATTGAATGGACTCTGCTACCATTTTGAATGATTGTAAAACCTAAAAATGTTACAGTAGCTGTCACTTTAAAAGAAAATGCTTTCAGGTCCTCTTTGTTTTAGCACATGTACATAATAACCTGGGTTTGATTTATGTTGCTACTCTTGTGTCTCATTTGTGTGTCTCTGTGTGTTATCAGGTCAGCCTTCAGAGTCTGGAGAATTTCCTTTGTCTCTTCCACTACGTGCAGCACCACTGCAAGCACAGCAGCAAAGATGCACTGAAATTCTGGTAAGGTCTCATCACTCTGTCAGTGTCTTAACACCTCATTATAAGACATTTGTGTCACTTTGCCGGGATAAAGCCTATGCATGAAATGAGCTTTCGAAAATCTGGTGCAACAGTGGAATCATAAAGACATATTTATTAGCATTATTGTAGGCTAATAACACAATCACTATAGCTGTGTCTCAAACTATGTTGTCAAAATCAAACAATCAAATTTAAGAGAATAAACAAGGCCACATGCAACTTAATGTATATATTCAATTCAGTTCAGTTTTATTAATATAGCGCCCAATCACAACAGCGGTCACCACAAGGCGCTTTATATTTTAACATAAAGGCCCTACAATAATACAATGGAACCAGTGTGTCATAGATTGGATACAGTGCCTGCAAACATGCAGGAAGTGCAGTTATTTTAGTCCTCTTTTTCTCTGTTTTGGCAAAAGAACGGCAGAAATGACACATTTATTTATATCCTTTTATGTCCTGCCTCTATAGTAGAGGTTTGAGGAATTATGTAATCATGGTGCATTAGCGTTTGGAGTACCTTACTGCATAGATTTACATACTGATGAGGAAAATTGTGGGACTTTAGGAACCTCGAGTACCTCTTGTTTGTATTCTGTTGAGTGTGGGTAAGTCGGTCTCTCACACACACGCACACACGCAGTCTACCTAGAATTAAGTGGATGCATTAGCATTTGCAATCCACATGTTCCTTCAGCTGAAAAATCATTGTTAAAATACCAAAAATAATGTCATGGTGTAAAGACGAGCTTGAGGCGTTTTGATGTTTTGCTCTGTGAGATCAATTACTGAACACTAATTTGCTTAATTAACAGAGCTTTTTTATGTGAAAATGAAGCAGTTGGCTAACAGATGTTGTAGAAACAAGACCTCATGCTGTACTGCTTCTTACATTGGACTAGGTTGTAGATTTGCAATTGTGTGATGTTACTGTGGTTTGTTTTAAACCATCAGATGCTTACACTTTTATAAGTAATATTGTTAGAGGAACATGATCACAGATTAAAGTAATACCTATACTGCCTATATGCTTACATGTGAACAAAGAGTTGTGCCAAACCTTTAAAAAAAAAAGCATGTTTGTCAGGATTACTTGAAGAGGCAACATCCAGTATACATATAGTTTAAAAAAAGAAATTAAAGGAAAACACTTGGACTGCATTTTGAAATAAACTCCTTTTACTTGAAATTGTTTGAGCAAACGTGAGTAGAAGTGTTGTTTCTTTTTTTTTTTGTTGTTGCAAAACTAGAACTGAGAGAGGAATTGAAAAATTTGACTGTAAGCCTTTACAAAGTTCTGAAATGATACAGGAAGATTAGTGACCATAGTACCGCTAATCCTCCAATCACAGTGACAATGTTCACGGTCTAAATATGAAAAAGAGATGTCACAGGAGTATCGGTGATGGTCTGGATTTCTGTGACTTAGACAGTGATCAGACAGACAAGATTACAGTGTCAGTCTGTATTGATAATGGTCAAGAAATGAATGTATTCTAGCTGCATGGTTAACCTAAGATATATAGGTGCTCCTTTAGGTCAATGAAAGCATTTCAACTTCTATTAAAACTAATTTACTAAACGAGAGTGCATTGGAGTTCCCTGATTTCTCTGCTCAAAAAACTTAAAGGAGCTCTTTAAAAACACATCAGATCTCAAAAAGAAATCATGCTGGATATCTATGCTGATATGGACTGGGTAACCACCAAACTGGTCGTGCAGATTAATGTTACAGGCAGCATAATGTTCTCCACGGCTTCTTCAGACCCTTTCACATCTGTCACATGTGCTAAGGGTGAACCTGTTCTCATCTGTGAAAAGCACAGGGCTCCAGTGGTGGACCTGCCAATTCTGGTTTTCTACAGCAAATGCTAATCTGCTCCACGGTGACAGGCAGTGAGCACAGGGCCCTCTAGAGGACATCAGGCCCTCAGACCACCCTCAGTGAGTCATTTGTAGCTCTGGCAGTGCTCATCTTGTTCTTCTTTGAACAAAGGAGCAGATATCGGTCCTGCTGATTAGTTAAGGACCTTTTACAGCAATTTCCAGCTCTCCTTGACTAACTGTCTGTTTCCTGGAATCTCCTCCATGTTCTTGAGACTGTGCTGGGAGAGACAGGAAACCTCCTAGCAATGGCGCATGTCCCCGCCTTCCTAGAGGAGTTGATCTACCTGTGCAACTCTGTAGGGTCCATGTATCCCCTCGCTACCAGTAGTGACTCTGACCCTAGCCAAATGCAAACCTAGTGAAAAAACAGTGAAAAATGTCAGCGTCCTCCACGTGTAAAACTATTCCTGTTTTGGGGCTTGTCTCACTGTTGCCCCTCTAGTGCACCTGTTGTTAATTTGATTAACACCAAAGTAGAAACTGATTAACAACCTTGTCTACTACTGAACTCATCAGATCAATATCCCAGAAGATGAATTGACTTCATGCTGCACTCTGATTAAAATGTGGTGCTCTTTTTTTTTTTTTTTTTTTTTTTTGTCCACATTAAATTGAATCAGGTTGAATTTCAGGAAGCGCTTCGGTACTATTACCAAAAATTATTTGTTCAGTCAGAAGGAGTCCAGCATGTTTTAGACAGGCTAGCATACTCCTGTTAGTGAAGTGGCCACATCACTAAGTGCTGTTGAGACGACACCACGAATGCCTGTGGTGCTGGATGACAAGGTGACTCCTAGTCTTCTGAGAAGGGAACATAGTGATAACAATGATAAAATCACAGAGCTTCTAAACAAGATAAAAATGGAAGACCTTACTATCTTACCTGATCCAGTAGAATGCCTATGGAGAATACAAACGAGGACGATCACGCAAAACAACCCTCACAAAAAAACAGTGCCTTAAAGATAGCGGGGCATCTGTTCAAAAATCTGTGCAATGCTTAGACCCTCCTCACCGAAGAGGATTTAATGTGCCATTAAAAATCCAGAAAACTGGACAATAGAGTAATGAAGTGTGTAATACTACTCTGGATGTACTGACTTCTGTTGTTTTCTGTGTAAATCTGTGTCAAACATATAAGCCCGGAGTCCACTGTCCCGATTGTTGTTGTTTACAAGCAGCCATGAAAACTCACTTAAGTCTTAATTGACAGATTTAAATTCATTACACATTTTTTTTGCATTAAATTTGCATTAATTATCTAATCTCATGTTGTTTGTAGTAGAACCAGAACTACAGATGCAGGAGATGAACAGTGCTGACAGTCTGTTAACAGTGCATGCCACACAGGAATCCTTTCAATGACACTGAGGTTTTTATTCATAGATGAGGGGAGCTGAATTTGAATATTATCCAATGCATGACAAAGCTGAACAAAGCATCCACTGTATTGATAACTGGGTTTGAGTGAAGAACGTCACAGTTTTTGGCCTGGGGGTTAACCCAAAATTTGACATCTGCAGTGGGAAGCTTTCATGGAAATCATTTTGAAGTACTGAATTTCAAATTAAGGTCTCGTGGTAGCAGGACAAAGCAGGTGAATTGGATCAGATATTGACGACAAAGAACTTTCTGAGCTGTCACTAAACTCTCTTAAACATGGTGGCTGTAAACTGATGGTGTATTTGCAGAGCTGTCACATTGATCATGGTGATGATTTTGAGCTATTAGCATTTCTTGATCTCTAATAACAGTGGAAGAAAATGGTGCATGCAGTTTTTTCAAGAATTTGTTAGACCAACTGTCATAAAAAAGACAAATATTTTAGCAACCTGCCAAACACTTGTTTAAAGCTTCAAATTTACATTGTTTATTAGGTAAATAATAAAGCAAATTCACATTTTTATACCCAAATTTGAGTCGGCACACTGGATTTCTCAGAAATTAATCAAGCATAAAATTCAGCCAGTAAAAGAAAATGTTCTGTTCAAAGATGTAATTTGGTGTCTTAATCAAACATCCCAAATTAGTTTTGTTTTGTTTTGTTTTAAACAGTCACTTTGAAAATTCAAGGATTAAAAACTGTAATTAATAGTAATACACCACCAGAAACATAACAAAATGATATTGTCTGTACTGTTTTACCAGTACTGTACCTTTAATTTAGGGGAACTGTGGCGTAAACCTTACACTGGGTGGTGGTGTAGTATTTTTCTGAAACACTGTACACAAATTTATCTGCTTCTTTTAAAAATTATTCTGTGCTTTGAACTTTGATCAAATATTAAGGGAAATGAAAAATACTGTGCACTCACTACTAATTACAGTAAGACGTGTTTGAAAAATGTGAGATCCAAAGGTTGTTTGTCAAGTTGAGGGGCTTGAATTAGGTAACTGTGAAACAATTTTTGGCAAATTTAGTCAATGAGCTGATATATTTAGTCATGTACCAAAGGTTCAATTTGAGATTTATAAAAATTTAGATTTGTTGCAACTGCATTATGCAAGCCAAATTACATGCAAATTCATGCAGCCAGTTATGAGATAAAAATGCTTTCAGGTTGTGGTGCCACCTATTAGTGCAGCACAATTTGCTTTATTACATCAGACTACTGGAAGTCTCTAGAATTTCAAGTTATTGAAAGCGTTTGAAAATTAAAGGAAGGGAAAATAAAAGCAGCTCAATGTGGGCAACCTCAAATGTTCAGAGTCAAAATGGTAGCGAAGGCTTCTTGGGAAAGGTTAACCGTCCTCAGAGACAGTTAGAAAGCTTCTGTAAGCAGAGGCAGATCTATACAAACGCAAAATTTTAGACCTGGCTCACAAAACCAGGTGTTGCAGCTGGATTTTCTAAAATGTGCCGCTCTCTTTTCTCTTTTCTTTAGCCAGTTCACTTCATCTACTTTCTTCTTGTGACCTTATCTTTTTCTGAGTCTAGCCGGCTGTGAATATCTGCAGCCCACTCCTCTTTCCGACAGTGCTGTTTTTTTGTTTTTTAATATTTATTTATTGTGTAAACCTCATGGCCTTAATTAGAGCCAATATTGGAACTGCAATAAATTAAAAAATAAACATGTTTTTTACACTTAATATCTTACGGAAATGGTGTTTACTGATTGGAAAAGTATAATTAGAAATAGTTGGGGGAAAAATTAAATTAAAATTTGCATTTCAAATTCATCACCGTGCAAGGTTAATTTGTAAAGATGAAAGCAGCAAAAAGTTTGAGAAATATCTTTTTTTTGTGTGTGTACAGTTTCCCTTATGGCACCTTCTCTGCGTATCCTCTGCAGGGCTCTGTGTGCATTAAAGAAAACCTCTCAGCTGTTGTAGTGGAGGATACAAAGGCAGTTACAATGAATGATGGTTGAGGTCTAGTACGGGGCACTGGAGGCTGATCAGCTCAGAGGGCCACTCCCATCGCCATGTGACATCACATGCTTTCATGTGATACGCTGATCTGCTGCGAATCTGGAAAGCTTCCATTTGAAATTCCAATTTAATGGAATTTGTGCTGCAGAACAGAAAATTCAGTCAGTAGTCATGTGAGATGGTATGCAGATACAGCCAGCAGAGCTGCAGTCAAGCTTTCAGCACACAAAAGATGACTGGAAGGAAACTATTTGGCCCAGTAACATTTGGTAAGATAAGAAGGACTGTGCGTGTTGCAGAGGTTTGTGTCAGAAATGGGTGTTTTTTGTTCTTTTAAATTAAGTACATGTTGAAGATTTTATTAACCAAGACCTCCTGTGTGTAGATTATTGTATTGTAAGCAGGTTTGGATTAGAGGTGAAATGTAAACATCCAACTGTGAACACTGAGTTATTGGATCTGTGTGATGGAATTAATCATGTCTCAGTCCTGAGGCCGTGTCTTGAATTCACGTTGTGCTGTGTTACAGAAATTGTTCTGAAACGGTGATTGAAGGAGGTGTGTGGTTTACAGCTTATGGTGCACGTGGTTGCGGCAGGCATGCACATACAAGCCTGGAGCCGCTCTAAATGGCTTTCTTAGTAGAATAAGCACAGTTTCCTGTTTGATTTGGTATCAGTACGAATCAACAGTTTTATGTTTGATCATAATGAGCGTAATTGGAGCATTGATTTGTTTTGCTCATTTATACAATGCCTTGTATAGTCTGGCTGTTTCAGGGGGGTTGGGTTTGGCGCTTTTTCATTCATCCCATGGTTTTGTGTCGTAGATCTGACGTCACCAGTGGATTGTAAAGGGAATGCAGTTTTACAAAACAAAGGCTGAACTAATGTAATTATATCCTTGTTTTGTCTCATTAGTTAGAGCTTCACAGCCATCTCAACATATTATGGCAAAAGGATTATTTGTTAGTTTGTTTGTTTTTGGAGTGTTTTTTGTCTTTTTTTAGAGGTAAGTGAGTGCTTTTGCTAAAATCAGATATTCACGTGATTCATGTGTTTTCTTTTACTTGAGAGAAATTTACTATCGTTCGTCTGAGCGAGTTAAGTTACAAACACACTAATAGCAAGGTGTATTTTTACTGTTTGTCCACTAATGCTTGTGAAGAAGGAAACCAGAGTTTTTCAGTATTATAATGCTACAATCCGAAATATTTATGAGTGTTTTGATGTGTTTGTCTTCTGTTGTAGCTCAGACATGAGTGGGGCCAGTAACACACTGGCACGGGAGTTCTTGACTGATGTGCATCAGCTCTGCAGTGCGGTAGCCCAGAGATCGGAGGCACGGGAGGAAGATGAGGAGGAAAGTCACATGGTGGCTCTGGGCGAGTACCTGGTCAGGGGACGAGGCTTCCTGCTGCTCAGTACCCTGGACTCGATCATTGACCAGGTAAGGAGAAGTCAAGTGCACCCATCCTTACTTTGGTTATAGAAAAAAAATCCATTATGTATTTAATTCCCCAAAAAGTTAACCTTTCTGTGCTGTAGTTACAGAGAACCCACAAATATTTATCATTTATGCAGCTTTGCCAACACCAACGTATCAGATTCAAATTTCTCTTCACTTGCCGCCTCTTGCAGCATCTAATCTCTTGATCAAGGAGAAACTGCAGATAGACGTTGCAGTAGAGAGATGCAATATAGTTAAAGCACATGACAGAAATGAGAGAATGGAGATATTTAATGACCATTATGCATTTATAAGACGCGATAACATTTTAAGAGCGAACAAGATGGGATTTAGTTGAGCATGCTGTATATTTTAAAGTTTCCTGGAGTTTGATGGTTGTCAGTAACTTTCTCTATGCTTTTTTTAAGTGCCTGGAGGTGACTACTGTTGTGATTTGGTGATATATAAATAACGTTGGATTGAATTGACTGCTTTTCTATGCTTCTAGAACCTTTGTTCACATTAGGGGACTTCCAGGCATTATAGCCAATTCTTTTACTACCACAGAGCCAGTATTTTCTGTTTGTTCAAAGGCAATTTAGGCTCCTACAATACATCTGCTTCTGGTGTTTGCACAACTTACAAGACGGTTTTATCATAAGAGGAAACTGGCGATGCCCACACGCTGTTGATGACATGAATGATTGCTGAGAGACGGTCTTTCTGCTGCTGCTATATGCAAATTATTGATGCAAGTCTTTATAGAATAGATGAGTTGCACTTAAAAATGCGCACACACACACACACACACACACACACACACACACACACACACACACACACACACACAAGCCCGTTCAGCTATCTTAGTGAGGACCTTGATTGACATAATGCTTTCCCTAGCCGCTTACCCTAACCATTAAAAATGAATGCCTAATCCTAACCCTGAACCTAACCATAACCTAATTGTAACCCTGACACTAAAACCACATTTTGAGCCTCAAAATGCCTTTAAATACCATCAAATTTGTGAGGACCGGTTTGTGTGTCCTCACAAGTGATGGTAAGTATAGTAGAACGCAGATTTCGGTCCTCACAAAGATAGTGTGTGTCACACTGTGTGTGTGCATTTTTATAATAGATCATAAAAGACAATTCCTCAAAAATTCTTTGTGATGTGGTCTGAACAATATTAGTACATAGAAATAAATGAAGGCCAAAGTTTCCTACCCATGTCTATGAGGGTAAGTTGAGGCCTTTTTTGTGGTGCTCCTGTTAAATAGGATTTGCCTCTTTTAGACACAGTTTTTGTTTCCTCTGTTAACTGGCACCAGGCTCTGACAGAGTGCAGTGTTTTTTCTGCCTACACACTTGTGTACCAGTCTTCAACTTCACCTTGGAGCTCACGCTAGAGCGCGCTGTGTGTTTCTTATATATTGATTTGGTCTGTGAGTGTTTTTTGTGTCAAGAAAGAGTTTAGGAGATTTTTCATTTGTTTATTTGTTTATTTATGGTTGGTTTTTGCAGCTTTCACATGACTGCTGGAGCGCTTCCCCTTGATAGTTTGTGTGAGAAAAAGATTTCGGGAAAAATGACCTGTCTATATCAAGCAGTTTCTTGAAAAAAAAGTTTGTCAGTGTCCCCACTGCCTCATGTTATTCATATCTTTTAGCTAATTTAAAGTATATTTTCTATTTTTGTCCAAGCCTTCAGTGTAAAGCATCCATGTGCAGCTGTGTGCATCAGCAGCATCCCAGGTGGAATAAAGCCTTCAGAGACACATTATGAAGAACTTAAACTTTTCGAACAAATCAGGTTTTAAATCATAGACCTAGTGTGTGAGAAAATGTATTTTGAGTAGTGTTTGTTCCACACGGTTGTTATGTCCTCCCAGACTGTGTCACCTTCACTCTGTTGGTTTAGATGATTCAGATCTACTCTGTAAAATTCTCTTTAACAGTAGAAGTGTAATTAGTCTTTACATTAGCAGAACAGGAGTCCTGTAGTCAACCATGTAACATCCTATTGATTTGAGGGTTTTATTAAATTCTTTTTTGTTCCCTTTTAAATTTGTTAAGGTTGTGTGTTGATGTGTTAAGCGTCAGGCTTGTGTCGGCTCTTCGATTTCACCTTAATGGTTTACCTTTCAAATGATTACTACATATACTACAGCTAGAAAAAAAAAATGTATTACAGAAGTCATCAATAAATGGTGGTAAAAGTATTTGTGAAAAATTCCAGAGTAATACTAACAGAATATCTAGTGAAGATACTACTGGATATGTGACTTGCATTTACTTACTGAATGTCAGTGTGAGTCATTTCTGTCTGCAAACAGTTAAAGTTGACACACCCATTGGAGATCTCCTAAACCAGCGGTCCCCAACCTTTTTGGCGCCACGGACCGGTTTATGCCCGACAATATTTTCACGGACCGACCTTTAAGGTGTCGCGGATAAATACAACAAAATAAAACTAGTACCGGTACCGAAAAAAGGAGATTTATTCATAACACACGTGAAAAGACCCAGGAAAACCGAGTTAACGATAAAAACGATAACAAAATGACGCTGAAAACCGATAAAAACCCTGAAAACCATGCATTTCACACCTGAGCCTCAACTCTCGCGGCCCAGTACCAAACGACTCACGGACCGGTACCGGTCCGAGGCCCGGGGATTGGGGACCGCTGTTCTAAAGAACAGAACCATCAAAGGTTGCGCTGGAGCACCGACGTTTTGAGCCAAGGCAAATAGGCACGTTGGCCATATCTCTTACCCTGTATTCACATTTCAATAACAAGTACACTTGAGACAAAAAAGAACTGAAAACAGTTGTGGCTATAATGTTCATTTACCCCTGGACCAGAAAAAACCTAAGAGAAGCACCAATTAGAAACACAGAAGGAGTGGGACTTCATCCTCTGCCAAGGATGCTATTATTACTCTCCTTTGGGCATTTCCACAGCAAAGGTGTTTGGTGTTGTGTTCATACTCTTCTATTATGAATCGTTAAGAAAAGAACAGCTTATTTTCTCCCTTCACTATCCAAAATGTACCTTTTGCAATAAATGGAGATGCATATTTGTAAAAAGTAGTAGCTGAATATAATACTTTGAAATGCTCAAAATGATCCTGGAATGAAATGGATTGCACTTTTTCTTTTTTTAATGCAGTCTAAGTCAGCGTGCGCTATAAACTAAACATCCTGTATGTTTTTGCTAAATCAGAAAGCTGTTTAATTCACACATGAAGGAGTAGGTTTATCATTTTTAATTAACACCTGGAGGAGGAATCCCCTGGATAGACATGAGCTCCCCGAGGTCTCAGAAGTAAGTCTGTCATGTAGCTGCTACATTGCTCCTCGACGCACTTGCATTGGAGATTAAATAACTAATTCAATAAAAGTGCATATAAAAAATAAATGCATTATTTCCAGCTGAAGGAAGTTTTTCAGTTTGTTAAATTTAGATGCAAGGCAGATTATTGTGTCTGGCAATAATCTATTCATTCTAACTGTTGAAAGTAGTGCAAACCAAGTGTGGTGGGTGTGTCTTGGTGTGACATTGGAGTGTGACCACAGGGAAAAGCAAAGAGAGGCTTTCTAGGTAAACTCAGTGTGCTTTGCTGCCCTCTCAGGAGCTGACCTGTCGCGAGGAACTGCTCACTCTGCTGCTGTCTTTACTCCCATTGGTCTGGAAGATTCCTGTGCTGGAGGAAAAAGCCCCAGGTCAGTGCCCACACATGACGTGTAATGTAACATTACCTAAAAAGTTTCCTTTAAATGTGTCCAATTCATAAGTATAAAATTAGCTAACCATTATAGTTACTCTGTTTCATGTTCTAGCGTTTACATTATTCTTAAAAAATTATTACTATCAAGCAATCCCATAAAGTTGATTATGGGAGAAAAGAGACTGAAAAAGTCACTTGAATGAATGAGCATGCATCAAGACTATCAAGCAGTCTTCCAGCATCAGGTTTGGTGGGTTTATCAGTAATATGCAAGAGTCTTTACCCATTGTTCATTTCTTTATATTTTCATTGGCGAATGGGGAAATGAATGCAAGGATTTATGGAAACGTGCAGACACACATGGAAATAACATATATAAGTGAACATTAAAAGTTAGTGTTTTCACCTTTATTCTTTTGCACAGCTTTAGTTGAGCTTCTTTGTAATTTCTTTAAGTAGCCTTCAGGAATAGTTCTCCAGTTTCTTTGGATGTTTGCTGCCTTTTATTCTGTTCTCTGTTAAGACAATCCTTCAATAATGTCGAGGTCCTTGACTAATAGTCTTCAGCTGTGTTTTTCTATCCATGCTTATGCTTTTACTGCTCTGGCAGTGTGTTTGGGATCATTTTCAAGCTGAAAAACGAAGCCATTACCATGGTTTTTGCATTGATAATTAAATCTATTTTGAAAAGCTCAAGAGTTTTGCACACTACTATGTGAAGACTACTGTACTATGTGAAGACACTGAAATTGGTTTTGACTTTAAATTGCGTCTCTAATGTCCTTATTAAATTACTTATTTTTATTTCAGGGCTGTACTTGCACAACACAAACTTTCTACTGTACTTGTTTCACAACGGATTAATCAATTTTAACCATTTACGACATTGTGAATGATGTTAGTATTGCAAGCACAAGCAGCCACAGAACAGGAGAAGAGCAGTGATTACAGAGTCCTGTGACCACCAGATGACACTGGCATTTAGTACAGGGCTGCCGATCCTTTCTAACATGCACCCTAGACATTTTTACTTTAATTAATTCTTGCTTACTGAGAGTTTGAGCAAACAAGGTACGGCTGCTGAGATGCAGCTGAGCATTACACTTAGGAAGTAATATTTTTGATATTTAAAAATAGATATTTGTCAGGCTGGTGTCTAATATTAAGTTTCAAATACTAAAATGTGACATTTACAGCTGCTGAGTATACGTCTACAAGTATACTGGCTAAGGTATGTCTATAGGTAGTCCTATGAAAAATGTTGCCTTTTTGGTATTTGTACAGATAACATTTTGTACTCTTTGAAGCAATACCAATTAATACAAGTGTATTTAAACCCAAAATGTAACAACTTGACTGCATTAAACATTTGCCTATATTAAATCAGTAAATAAATATCAGACACTTGCAAAAAAATACACCTGTACATATGTAACACTATCAGATCCACATAAATGGAATCCAGCGTTTGTGAGATCTAGGGTTGGGTATTTTCCTTTCTGTGGGAGTTTGTGGTATAATCACTCCAGTCGCAGTCAGGTTTTAAGAGAAAACCTGAGGGGATACCTACGAGTTAGTCAGGGTGATTTAAAAGTATGTTAGTCATGGTACACATAACAATGATTGGCTCCAGCAAGTTCAGATCAAGATCACTTGATGCGTAAAAAGAAATGAATAAAAAAAGGCCCAATGAACCCTCCCAGATTTTATCTCGGGATCTGCAGGTAACTCTTTCAACTATCAGTGATAAAGTGCATGTATTTACAATCAGAAAGCAATAGAAGAATTTTAACTTGCATGGGTGCAGGGCCAATAAAAGTCTTTTCTATCCAAAAACAACATTAAAGCTGCAGCTTGCCAGTGAACATATGGGCAAAGAGCTTACCTTTTGGAATATTGTGTGGTCAGAGTAATGATAGGATGTAGAGCACAGGCCAAAGACAGCTTTTGATGAAAATAACCCCATTCAAACTGTGAAGCATGGTGGTGAAAATGGTACGGCTTGAGGTTGCTCCTCTGCCTCAGGGATTTGGCAGCTTGTTGGCAGGGCTTTAACTTTCATTTTTCACTATCAAAGCTTACTTGTTGATGATGATGTGAAGCTATTTGTAAATGGTAAAAGGACTGGCACTTTTCTGCTCAATCTGAGCACTCAAAGCGCAGTCTGAGTGCTCAGATTGTAGTCTGAATGTCTAAACAATGTAGGACCATTTAATAGGATAGTGCTTCTAAGGACTCAAAGAAATCAACCAAGGAATGGTACAAAAACAAAAAAATGAGGTGGTGTTGAATGGCTTGGTCATAAAGAAAAAGACTTTCTATTCCATTCCATTTAGATTTGCTGGGGAAACCCTGTATAAGATTTTTTTTCTTATACAGGGTGCCATAGTAGTTTGAAAGGTTACTATATTTTATCCACACAAACATTTCACATCTATTGATATTTTTGTTGAAAAGGTTTATTTTGGTCTTGTTTGAGTAGGTCACTTTTATCTGTAGACACCAGGATCAAGTGCTTGTCTAAATATTAAAACAATACTCTCACTTTGTGGGATTTTCTTACTTTTTAGCGATTTGCATGCACCTAGAACAAGTATGATAGATATGTATTCTATGTATTGACAGATTTCACCCTGCCGTCCCTGCTGGAGGTATTCCTGAACCGGGAGGTGAAGGCCATCCCTCTCAGAACAGGGCTGAAGGCTACAACAGATGAGCAGACCTCTGGGAAGAGATCCCGTGTTGCCAGCAGTACCTGGAAGTCACGGAGGTCCCAGCGGACAGCGCAGAGATACTCTGTGAAAGATGCTCGCAAGTCTCAGGTTTCTACCTCAGATTCAGAAGCCAACTCTGAAGACAAAACTGGCCCAGGTAGTACACGGAGCCGAAGATCACATGGCTCCACCATCCAGGTAAGCTGTCAGCATCATCGATCAGACGCCTCGCAGTTCACGTCCACCGGCACCACCACCACAGAAACCATGAGTGCCCCATACCCACATCCCAGAGCCCCTGGATCCCAGATGGCTGACAGCGAAACCCTAACAGACCCAGCTGCAATATCAATATTCAACCGAATGGAAAACTCGCCTTTTGATCTCTGCCATGTGTTGCTTTCCTTGTTGGAGAAAGTGTGTAAATTTGACATGAGCATCAACCACAACCCTGGCCTGGCAGTCAGCGTTGTACCCACTCTCACAGAGATCCTTACTGAATTTGGAGATTGTTGTGGTCCAGGGGGTGGAGGAGGAGCAGGACCAGAGGAGCTTGCTGGAGGCTGGACAGAGGAGCCAATTGCACTAGTTCAGAGAATGCTACTACGAACCATCTTGCACCTGATGTCTGTGGATGTGAGTCAGAATGACAGCCTTCCAGACAGCCTGAGACGTAGTCTAACAGACCTGCTGCGAGCCACTCTCAAAATCCGGAGCTGCTTGGACAGACAGAGTAACCCTTTTGCTCCTCGGCCCAAGAAGACTCTACAGGAGGTACAGGATGACTTCTCATTCTCTCGTTATCGCCACAGAGCGCTACTGCTTCCAGAACTTTTAGAAGGAGTACTGCAAGTGCTGCTGGGTTGCCTGCAGGCTTCCACTCCCAACCCTTTTTTCTTTAGTCAGGCTCTAGAGCTCATCCATGAGTTTGTTCAGCACCGTGGCCTGGAGCTCTTTGAGACTACAGTGCTTCGACTGGAGGGACTTGGCAGAGCCAGAGATTCTAAAGTTGGAGGTGAAGCCTCAGAGAGGCTACGAGGCCTCATTGCAGGGGTCTTCAAGATTGTCAGTGCTGTAAAGAAGGCAAAGTCAGAGCAGCTGCATCAGTCTGTGTGTGCCCGACGGCGCCATCGTCGCTGTGAATATTCCCACTTCCTGCATCATCACAGAGACTTGTCAGGTTTACCCGTCTCTGCTTTCAAGCAAGCTGCTAGGCGCAACCCCTTTGAAGAGGATGGAGAAGGCGGAGGAGAGATGGAGGGTGAAGCAGTACGTTATCCTGAGCGCTGCTGCTGCTTGGCTGCCTGTGCCCACCAATGCCTGCGGCTCCTACAGCGCCTGTCCCCCAGCGGGCCAGGTGTGTTGCAGGTATTGGCTGGGGTGCAGGCTGTTGGAATCTGCTGTTGTATGGACCCCCGTTCAGTCGTAGGACCTTTACTCCATGCCTTTAAAGCTCCAGGGCTGCGTAGTTACCAGTCTCATGTTCTTAGTGTCCTGGGGAGACTGATCTTAGACCAGCTTGGTGGGGGACAGCCTTCAGAAAAAGCCAAGCTGGCCTCATGTAACATCTGCACTCTGGATAGCAGCCAGCTGCCAGGCCTGGAGGAGACATTGCAGCACGGGGAACCTTCAGCTATTTCTACCAGCCTGTGTTACCGCTCCCAGGGTATTCTGCCAAGTGGAGGGGGCACTGAGGATATGCTGTGGAAGTGGAATGCTCTGGAGGCCTACCAAGAGCTAGTGTTTGGTGAGGACTGGCAGCTTAGTCAGCAGATAGCTGGCCATGTGTGCCACCTAACTCAGAGGGGCAATGCTATAGTGCAGTGGCAGCTCTACACACACATCTTCAACCCTGTGCTGCAGAGAGGGGTAGAGCTAGCCCACCACGCCCAGCAACTGGGAGTTTCTACTGTCTGTACTCAGGTCTGCAGCTATCACACGCAATGCCTGCCCGTGGAGGTACTACTCGTTTACCTACAAACGTTACCATCGCTTCTCAAATCAAGGTGAGCTGGTTCACAGGTTTAGTTAGTTTAAAATATAAAATATAATTCTCAGTTTTCCCTCTTCATCTGGCTGTGTGTGTGGGGTGGACGACCCACAAAAACAACCCCCCTAACCCTGGGGTGGTGGTTAGGGTTAGGAGGGTTGTTTTTGTGGGTCGTCCCCCCCCGTAGCATTTTAACATTGTGCAAGTTTCTATATGTAAAATGAGAATCTAAATCTGTGTTTTAGATTTAGATGTCAAAACCACCTGAAAAAAAGCAGCAAAGTTCTTTGGTTATGAATATTTTCAGAAGCATCAGCAATTTATTTTATAAATTTCTTCTGAAAGACAAGTGATATAGATGTTTATTTCGATAGATATTGCATATTTCTTTCTTATGAAATGGATTCCTGTCCTTTTGATACAATGACCTAAAGCAAATATAAGCCGCCTGTTCAAAGTAGGATACCTAATCTACTTGGAATTTCTTTGTCATTAGATCTATCCCTCCAGGTCATTGCTAATTAATGCTAATCAATAATTTAGCACTGCTTTGTGAACTCAGCGAGAGAGAGAGGATTATTGACAGTTTATGTAACAGTGTCGTGAGTACAGTAGCATAACATAGCAGAGGCAGATAATATTTGTTCATGTACTTTTATCAAAATGCTGGCAAATGTGAAGTTGTGTAAAACTGTGTTTTTGGTGTGGATATTCTCAGTTGTCTGTAGAATTCTGAGATGTTGAGACAATCCAGAGACATACAGGTTAATTAAACTCTGAAACGCCCATAGAATGGGACGTGCAGAGGTTTGTGCCTGTGTGTTAACCCAGGTGACCTGCCTAGATTACATCTCAGTGGCCGCTCTACACATGCTGTGATTGGTTGCATGTTCTTGCGACCCTCAGCAAGATCGGGAGTGTTAAAAAATAGATGGCTGGATGCTTTGAGATGTTTTGTCAGCAGTAGGCTGATAGATTTCCTTGTTAAAATTCAGAGAGTTCTCTGCTCTCTGCAGGTTTGACTGACATCTGTGATGGGTTTGGTTTTTTTTCTCTCTTTTAACCAATCCTCTGAATTACATTTTACAACTCTTTAGAGCATAACAATAAACTACTCATATCAATGAGGTGTCTGATAAAATATTTACTGATAAAAAGTCCACATGTGTTTTAACAGGAAAAAACATTAATAGCCTAATAGCTAATCAGTTTAACTCTGCTGCTATTTTTTCATTATGTTAATTTTTTTTGAGACCAAATGCACAACAATTTACTTTTAGATTCAGAAAAGCATGAATCAAAATTCTCAGCTTGTGTCGAGACTTTTAGTTTAATTAATAGACTATAAATGTAGATCTATAAGTTTATATAAACAAGTTTTCACTTATCCTCAAAGCCCAAATGAGGGGGTATAACATTTACAATTAAAACTCTCTTTTATGTTTTCTGCAGCAACTTTAAGGTTTTTGTGCCAGATTCAGTTGTTTGGTATACAATGGATGTAGTTTTAGATCTAGTTGTATTGGTCTGTTTTATTATATCCTCAGCTCACAGAACACAGGATAGTTGGTGCGTGGCTGGCTTATTAAGATGTTAAATCTGTACTGGTCTCAAGGATGAAATTGAACGACCACATTTCCCCATGAAGTCTGCAGCATTACTCCATGACAGGCTCCAAATTAAAAAGTCTTCATTGGTACTGAATTTGCAGTTGCATATGGTCAGACCTCACATCTTTGCACATGGTCACTCTCGCTAGGTTAGACTATACAGCTCCATCTACTGGGCTATATACATATTTGTTCCAAATATAGCTACAAAGTTAGCTGGCTGCAAAGCGGTGATTAACTTGTGTTGTTTAGGTTGACAGACAGATGGAAATTAGGCGAAATAGGATCCACAGATCATTTGATTTGGTGCACATTCATGTACGAGTTACACAAACTGGAGCTTCAGAGCCTTCAGTACTGCTGGAAAAGGTTTGAGCGACATGTGTCAGATTTTTCTGTCTTTCGTGGTCTCACAAACCGAGCGATTGAATCGATGAGGACTGAATTTTAATATTTGTGTGATCATCCTTCACGTGGATGGGCAAAACCAATTCTACTTAAGTGGTTTTTACATCACCTTCTTATGCAGTCTGCTCATGCAGGAAAAGTTATCGAAAGATAACCTAAAAGATGAGCAGCTTTTCTTCAAAGTTGGACATCATCTGATGCATTGCCCGCCACTGCATCATCTCCTGCTCGCGTTTCGGTTTCTGCGTAACAGGAATCATATTTTTCAGAAGTGAGCATTAAATATGCAGACTAATGAATAGCCATTCTGATGGACTTTCAGACCACTAATGAAAGGAGGAAATGTTGTGAAGAAGCAGATTTAATCAACTCTACATTTATTTAGAGGAAGACTGGAGAAAATGGGTTTAAATTGGTGAAAAGAAATCAACAAGTTAATAATCTGTTAAATTTGTTTTGTTTCACGCTCCCATCTCAAAGCTCTAACTGAACATCTGTGTCACCGCACACTGCAGAGAAAACTCCATGCCGACATTAAAGTGGTTGTTTTTTGTTTTTTTGTGGGATTTCAGTCCGTTTGTAATGTTAGCACTTCTCTCAAGTTGTTTTTCCACACCAAATGTTGATTTCACTCAGAGGTGACGCTTTATTCTTTCACCATAATTTACCTTGTGCTGTGATAGCGTCATTTATTATTCATCACAGCCTCAGTAGTGTGTGTATATCACCAGTAAACAAATTTAAAAGGGTAAGGTGTCAGCTGTGTTTTCCCAGTAAATATATGATTTGCCTTAAGATAACAAGTCGTGAATTTGTCTTTCATGTTGCTCAATAGAATAAACATGAAGCAGAAAAGACATTGGAGAACAAAGAAAACGCAGTAAATAAAGACTAGCAGGTGTGTCCGTGTGCATTATTGTAGATGATGACTTATTTATGTAAAGGTGTTGTGCTGGAGAGAAAATTATTTCTGCAACCTGATGAGAACAAATGGAGTTGGCGTGTGAAGGCTCCTGCGTGATGAGGTTTTTTTTCTGTCACTGGCTGGTTACAGCACTTGTCTGATTGAACTGAGCGGTGCTTTTTATTTTAATAAGGGAGTGCTGCGGTAGGAGGTATTTGTGTGCACTCTACACATCTACCCGAGTAGTCAGCATGTTGTTTATTTTGCTGGCTAATAAGAAGTACAACTCCAGTTCCAAAAAAAGTTGGGATGCTCTGGAAAATGCAAATAACAGAATGCAATGATGTGCAGATTTCATAAGCCCATATTAAATTTGCAGCAGAAGATGGAAAACGTATGTTTAAACTAAGAAAAAGGTTATTTTTAATTTGATGGCAGCAACACTGCTTGAAAAAGTTGGAACAGGGTCATGTTCACAATCACGTAGCATCTCCTCTTCTTTTAATAACAGTCCATAAACATCTGTGAAATGAGGTGCTGGAGAGAAATGTTGTCCCATTCTTATCTGATACAGGATTCTAGCTGCTCAACAATCCTGGAACTTTGTCACTCTTTCCATTTCATGATACACTAAATGTTTTCAATTGGTGAAATGTCCTCAGCACCTGGATTCTTCTACTATGGAGCCGTGCTGTTGTAGTAGATGTAGTATGCAGTTTAGACCTTCCCTAAAAAGGCATTGTCTGGATAGGAGCATATGTTGCTCTAAAACCTGGATATGCATTTCAGCAGTGATGGTGCTTTTCCAGATGTGCAGTACCATAGGCACTGAGGCACCCCCATACCATCAGACATGCAGGCTTTTAAACTGAACGCTGATAACAAGTCAGATATTCCCTCTCCTCTTTAGTCCAGAGGGTGTGATGTCCATAGTTTTCAGAAAGACTTGGTACATTTTCTAAGTACAAATATTGTATATGTTTTATATGTTCTGTGGTGATTAATAATAATTCATGGCATTCTGTTTTTATTTACATTTTACATAGCTTCTCATCTTTTTTGGTGTCACGGTTCGATATTTTTTTCGATACAAAAAATGTTCATGCTTTTTTTAATTTGTCATTTATTAAAATTATAAATAGATATTTTAACTTAAAAGTACAGTTTTTAAATTTAATATTGCTGAAACAAAGTAATAAAAAAATCTATCTGATCGAGATATCACTCATCTTTGGAAAAGAGAGTTTATTACAGAGAAATGGCTCTTTCCAAAATAAAAGCTATACTATACGCTTCTTCTGGGCTATATTCTCAGCAGCATATTAAACATATCAGGTCCCCATAAGGAGAATCATGTGCTAACGGCTGTCTAAATGACTCGGGTAAAGTTTGTAGCATGAGTGCTTGTTGTTTTTGTCTGCTTCCACTTGTCTTTGCACTAGGATGATGTCGGCGTAAATGTGCAGTCATATTCGTTGTGTTCCCACTAGTGCTGTCAGCATTAATCTGAAATGACGTTAACGCCACAATACGGCAAATCTCCGTTAACGAGCTACCGCGGATCGCCCTGTGCGTGGGGCTGGACAGCGTCAACACGTTAACGAGCTAACTGCGCTAACGCACTAGTTCCCACCCATGTAATTGAGCATTGCGTGGCACATCCGACATACTGTTTTACTTTAGTCCATGACGCGCTTACCTTCAGGGTCATGCTTCACATGAAAACCAAAATAGTTCCAAAGGCCAGATCTGAATGAGGGTGGGGGAGGTTCAATTTGCCATGTTGCAACGAGCTTAGCTTCTGTCTTGCTAGCTTGCGCTGTGCTCACTGGATCTGCGCTCGACAGTGCAGCCTAGGCGGAGTAGTCGAACGCAGATCCACTGAGCGCTGAACACAGACAGCATCGTCAGAAGAAAAGTTGATAAAATAAATTAAAAATTTTGTATTGTTCGATACATATGCGTACCGAACCGAAAGCACTGTATCGAACGGTTCAATATCAATACGAGTATCGTTGCACCCCTAATAAAAATATATACATACATACATACATACATACATACATACACACCCATTCTTTATGAGGGGGGTAATAAATGACACAGTGCATTTTAATGTGAAAAACAAGTTATTAAAATGTCCTTTTTGTTTAACTTAGTTTCTCATCTTTTGTATTATAGGGTGATCAGAGACCTTTTTATTAGCTGTAATGGACTCAACCAGGTGACAGAGCTTGTCTACTTGGACCAGACACGCTCTTTAGCTTTGAAGGTGTTTGAGACTCTGATAATAGGCAGTGGAAAGCAGCAGGCTGAGGGGGTGCTTCAGGAGCTGGAGAGTGCTGATGCTGAAGAAAGGGAGGCTGTCTTAGGCCTGGCTGAGGAACTGGGGTCCAGAGGCATCGGAGAGGGCGCACAGAGTCTCAGCAAGTTCTATGAAGGCCTGAAGGAGGCTTATCCACGACATAAGAGCCGTAGCGGCCAGGCTCGTGGACCGGGGCGCAGCCGAACAGAGATCCACCTCCATGTTATCAATCTTTTTCTATGTGTGGCCTTCCTCTGTGTCAGCAAGGAGGCAGATTCTGACCGGGACTCAGCCAATGACTCCGAAGACACTTCGGGTTATGACAGTACAGCGAGTGAACCTCTGGGTGGACGGCTGCCATATCTGTCCCCAGACAGTGTAGCCCTGCCCTCTAAAGAGCAGCTACGACGCGCCGCTGATGTTTGGTCAGTGTGTCGGTGGATCTACCTGGCCAGCCCTTTGTTCCAGAGACAATTCTTCAGGCTGGGTGGACTGGATGTCTGTTTGCGTCTCATGGCAATGGTCATTCAGAAGCTCTCCTGTAAAACGAAGGATGGAAAAGCAAAGAAGAAGAGAGACGGCAAAGGTAAAGGCAGCCCTGACTCCACAGCCACTTCACTGGGACTGGAGGAGACTTCTCATGATGCATCTGAAACCAGCAGCACCAGTCCAGCTGAAGGAAAGACCAAAGATCCATCAAAGAAACTTGAGGAAGAATGGCAACTTCAAAGTATTCGTCTCCTTGAGGCTTTGCTGGCTATTTGCCTACACAGTGCTAACTCAGCCCTGCAGAGGATAGAGCCTGAGCTTTCTTATCAGGTATGTTGAGCAATGTGTTTAATTAACTAACCCCTAAACAGGCCAAATACGCCAAAAATTACTTTGGCTTAACTTAAATTGTCATGTCCTCTCGATTATAGCTCCATTCAGTGGAGGATACCTTGTTAGAGGTGAGAGACCAGCTCTCTCGGTCTGGAGTGGTGAACTCTGACCTTGCCATACCCCTGTTTGACTCTCTCCTGAGAGTGGCCTTGGCTGAGGTGTCATCCTGTCCTGATCCCCCTGAGGAGAAGCCAGAGAGGGTAAGTCCTGCCTTGGGAGAGCCTGTGAGACAATAAATATTCTCCACTTTCATGAAACACTCATGTATAAAGAGACATGAGGTGCCGTCATTGTTGATCACATCTAATCACTCTATAAAGCTTTTGGCAAAATGTCTCTCCATTATTTGTTCAGCTGAATTCCATTTACTCATTAAAATTAATCTTTTTTAAATCTCTTTTTAAAACCATTTGTTTTCGCTTGCACAATATGTGCCTGTTTTCACACTACTAAAAAGTCACTCATGAAATAAATATTTCAAATGACTATATTATGGCACTAAATGAAAGCTGCTATAGGTTCCTTTATTGACCTTATTTTGAGCAGTTAGTATCTTGGAGGCCTTTATTGCCCATTTCTGTCCTGTTGACTCTATAATAGTTAATGCTTTTCCAAGAAAAAGCTTCCTAATCATACTTTCCTGCCTGTTTTTTTTACTTCTCTGTCTTTTATGTTACTGTTTTTCTCACTCTTTTAACAAACTCCAGAGATAATTCCTACTGGTTTCAGCAACTTGGCAGAAGGGCAAAACAAAAGGGCAAATGCCTTCAAAGGTTTCAGGCAGGGCTGAGAACTGAAGAGAGAGTTGAGAGCCTGTGTGATCAGAAACAACTGCATTTTCTTGTGTGTGACCCCATGTTATTAACTCATCATCTCCTACCAGCAGCCACTATTAACCAGTCAGACGGACAATAACATACAGTACAAACACGAGTGAAAATTGTATGTTTCTTTTTGCTGCCTCTTTTGTCTGCAGAGTGAAGTATCTGTGTATCTACAGCGTGTGTTTGAGCACCGTGGTAAAATATAATGAGCAGTGGTGTTTATTTAAGAGGCAAGCGTACAATGAGAGGAAAACCATTTTCCACCCAAGTGTTATCAAGTATCAGTACTGCCGTGTAAGGCCACTCGCACTATGTTGCTAAGCAGCTGTTATCAGCCTGATGTACAACAACAGAAATGGAGAACATAAATAATTGTAGCCCTTGTGTGGAGCCAGCAGCGGATGCAGCCTCATTTTAAAACCCAGCATGCTGCTGATGTTTCTTTGTTTTAGTGGATTTTACACTCTGCTGTCAGCTCTTCAGACAGACTTAGTTTAATTAACATATTGAAAACATTTTTTAATTCAATCAGTTCTCTTCACACATGTTGACAGTTTCTCATTTGCTCAGTACAGATGGGCCTCTACAAACTCTCCCCTCCTTAACAGTGCCACTATCAGTGCAGGCTTTGTAAAGCGTTATTTAAGATTTGCAAGAGACATGAATCTGTTTTTTTATTTATTCCGTAAATAAGGCAAACACAAACAAGAAAAAGCTGTCCGCACTTACATGACTGAAAGTCGCTGTCTCATGTCTCTCAGCCCTAGACGTGTTTTCTTCAAGTCTTAAAATGCCTGTCTGACTAAGCCTGTTCCAACACAGGAGGATTTGGCTTTTTATATAATAGATTTACCTATTTCCTAAGAGCTTAGTTCTTTCTAAGTGAGCACTGGCAGACTGTGATGTTCGCTTAACCATTACAAGTATGTGCTTGAAGCACCGAGATTAGTCTTCCACCACAAAGTTTGTCCACTGATTTAGACCATTCTTTAAAAATGTTCACCCACAATTAAATATAAAAGCAGCCTCATATTAGTTTCGAAGGAATAGAGGTGTGTGTTGCAAAAAGCCTCTTTGAACCAGGAAATGGTTTAGTTTGTCAGTTTACGTGTGTGTGTGTGTGTGTGTGTGTGTGTGTTTGCCTACATGCACATATGATGACTGTTCATGTCGAGGAACTGGGGCTGTGTGAGCGCCTTGCAGGTCAGCTGATATTTGTCTTATGACTAAAAATCTTGTACTTTCTTTTTCCCCTGTTTTGAGGGCAGTCGATTCGCCGCATCAATGTAAAAGGCATGACACTCCATGTCATGCCTTTTACATTTTACCCTAAAAATACTCCATCAAGGAATTTTTTTTTTTTTTTAAAGCAGCATTGGGTAAGCTCTTATGAAAGCAATCTTATCTTACAAAGTGCTTGAAAGTTAACCAGCCGTTGAACTTGGAGTGTATGGGATTGAAATTCATGATTTTTTTTTTCTTCTTCTCATTCCTACCTCCTTCTCTGCCTCACTTGCTCTTTCACTCTCTTCTTGCCAGAAGCTCCAGGTGTTGGTGGAGGGGGCGGCCCCAGCGGGCGATCTGTCTGAGGAGGTGGACGAGGTGCAGAGCTGTGGCGGCAAGCCCCCAGGGGAGGAGGAGGGCTACGACGCTGACAGCGAAAGCAACCCAGAGGACATGGCCAAGCAGGAAGAGGGTAGGTCCACACTTACTGCCACACACACACACGCGCATGCTTTTATTCTCACTTACTCCTCCTCAAGGATCCATAGCTGCTGCACATACCAAACCACTTCAGATATTTTTACTGAGGCTGGTTGCAGTTCACACTTATATGAGTCTTATTACTTTTCACTGCCTATTCATTTTTCAGTTTATTTTCTGAACGCTATAAATCATTTTTACTTCAGATGTTTGTCTTCTCTGCATCTTGTTTTTATTGGCTATAACAACAACAGACTAACCTCGATGGATTGAGAGGTCATGGGACCGTTATAACCCCTAAACCTGCTTGTTTTGAGTCTTGGGAAATCTTGTTTCTCACGCAGTTAAGTGTTTATTCTGTCTTTTTGCTGAATGATTAGTCCTTTCTGGAGTTCTGTGCATTCACTGAATGCTCTTTTTTCAGTGCAAATGCACATACAGACAGTTACTTCTATAATAAAGAAAAAAAACAACATCCTCCTTTGGTGTGCTGTGGAGGATGTGAAGCAATAAACAGTGGTTAGTTTTTAATTCATGCATATGACAAGGCAGAAAATGCATTTAACCTCTTGTGTCAGCTCTGTTTCACCACTTGCAGGTTAAAGACACGGCCCGATTACACTATTTTTGCTTCATCTCCTCAGAATAAAGTCATTGTTTTACGTTTTACAACCGCAGGCAACTAAATTCTTTTGGCCTCATGAGCTAGATCTTGTGACTTAAAGTCTTCATCAGATGGAAATTTTAGCTTCCCAGAAAACTCTTATGTCATGAGAAACAGAGAATCTTTAACCTTGAGTCATATTGAGCAAACCAACTTCAACTTCACAATGCAGTGCTGTTTATTTGGTAATTAGCCTTATCTCGTGTTTCTGTAAAATCAAACCACTTATTTCCACTGAAAATCCTTTTTCAATGGTACATAGCTCAACTTAGGTAACTGAGCACAAGCACCAATGACTGTTCCTTTTTTCACACTCAATTAAAACTTGATCCTTTTTCCTGTATTTTTTTTTTTTTTTTTTAAATCTAGCATTACAGCAATTCAAAATTATTTCTAATATTTAATAATAAAAATGTTTATTCCAGCTGTTCTCATTTTGTCCAAATTGGCTCCTGTAGCTGCTGCCTCCTCACATTTCCTGGTCTTTTAGCGGCGTTTACACTGCTCCAGATCCTTGTGTTTATTAGTTTGAGGTTAATTGAAAGGATGAAGACCATAAACGTAGCGAAAAGTGACGTGAAATGCATACTGTAGACTTCCTGCAATTAAATTTAACCACAGACCAAACACAAGCATCAACATAATGCACTATCAAGGCAGATGGGTATGACAGTTGGTACGTGGCTTTTAGTTTATATTTACTGCTAGCAATATGTGACTGGATGTGTGTGTGGTAGATTGTAACAAAGTGTGTAGCGGTGCAACCAAGCTTCTTTAATTAAAAGGAGTTTCTAGGAGCCGTGTGAGAGCCTGCTGGACTGCTTTCCTTGAAAACATGAGGCAGCTCTGCGGCTGAGCACAGAACTGAGGCAAATTCATTTTTATGCTCTACCTCCAAGAACCCAAGAGAGGGAATGCCTTTGAATCGTGGTGCCGTTCAAGGAGCAGAGGGTGGCATATTGTGCCTGTGCTTTAGCAAGGCAGGCAGTGCGTGCCAGTCTCTTGTTTGTGTCTCTGATCTTCTTCTGTTGGGTTTCTTAGGTTTGAAGGTGGAGCCAGCCGCATTGCATGAGTTTGTAGCGGTGGCAGACGGGCCCGGGCGAGGCGCGCTCCTGTTCCCAGAGATCTGCACGATGGAGTTGCAGCTACTTGCCTCTGGCTCCCCAGACCTGGAGGTTCTGAGTCATGTGTTTCACAGCCTGCTCGGTGCAGTACACGCCAATCGCCACAATGCTGCTCTCCTCTATGACCAGGTCCCGCCAACCACAGTTTCCTCTTTGTGCTACACTTAACCACCTCCCGTATTTGTCTTACTTTACTACTCAGCTGTGGTCTGAAGAAAATGACTGACTGCTTTGTTCCTGTTTTCACAGGGAGGAGTCAAAACTATCCTGTCTGGCTTTCACAACATTCTCAGTCAAACAAACCACTCGTTCACAGGTTTGTTCTTCATCCTGCTTTATTTTTTTTCTGTCTTATCTGATCTAAACACATATTTTTCATGTGTGACGTCTCAGGAGGAGGGGAGCCCTCTCAGTTTGCTGTTTTCCTGAGATTTTTTCTGCTTCTGACATTTCAGCTGGGTCCCCTGGGCTCAGTGTCATGTTTTATCATAGGTACCTTTAGTAGTTCTTAGTCAGTCTGTACCCGGTGGGCTTCTTTGGAACTTAAGTTGATCTTATTTGACATCATAATATCATGATGTCCAAAATCTAAAGGAAAAACAAGATAAGTGTTTGCTCTCTGTGGTGTTGGGGAGGATTTTTGTCCTTGGGATATTTTGTCAGCCAATTTCTAATGGCTAAAACATCAAATACAACATAGATTACATTCACAATTATTGAGAAATCTTAAGAAAAATCATCTATTTTCTGTGGTAAGAAATTATTCTGATGCCTGCCAAAATGCGATGTTAACTCTTTATGTAATCTGCTCTTCATTGGTCTACATTCAGATTGCCAGACTGTGCTTGTGGAGCTGCTGGTTGCCATGGTGAGCCAGAGGATCACAGCTGAGGAGCTGGCTCTATTGAGTCGCCTCTTCCTGGAGAAGACCCCACCTACTGTAAATAGCCATCTCCTATCAGTCACTCAACAGTGTGCTGTTTGCTTGCACTCGTGATGCCTGACACTGATGTCTTCTTGTTCTCAGTGCCTGCATGCTCATTTTTTTTTTTTTTTTTTGCTTGTTTTAAAGCAGGAACAAGAATCTATTTTTAACACACCGCGCTGTCACCCTCTCTTCTCACTTCTTGCCGCTTTAAAATGTATCAACACATAATGCTCCCTTAGGTAGCTTCATTCTGTATACAATTAACACCAAAGTGTGCAGAACAGATGTAATACTAGTACTTATTAACACACGTCTGCGTTTAATTGGAATTCAGACGTCTATGAGAGCAGACGGGAAGGATTTATTTTTAACAACTTGCAAGGCAAGTTAATTTTGTCATCTGTGAGGATAACACACAACTCTTTGTGTTTAGCTGTATTCATCTGCATTCTTCATGGTTTGTTTGCTGGTTCTTTATCAATATTCTGCAGGTTTATTATGGATCACAGTTAAATCAGTTACATTTCTTAGTGTATTAGCTTTTATGGGGGGGCTTGGTTTTGTTTTGGTTTTTTTTTTAAAGGGGACATATCTCTTTATTGGGTGTGTCAGGACACCCGCTGTGAAAATCGGCACGATCAAATATGTGGAGCTACCCATTGTGGCAACCCCTTGTGAATAAGAGAGCAGCTGAAAACAGCTTTAAGTTTAGGGTTACAAAAAAGCCCAGATTTAAGTGTTTTTTGCATCAAATTTAAAACAGTTCCCCTAACTTCACATTTACTTTGTTACCTCCCAGGAGATTTTACTGAAGGGCATCTTACAAATTGTCGAAGCCAACATGAACATCGAACCTCTACACTTTCTGAGTTTTCCGATAATCCTTGGGGCTTCGACTCCGGGAGTGTTTTCCCCCAGCTCCAGACAGAACTGTGCCGCCGGAGAGAAAAGTGTTGGTTTGCTCTGGAAGAGCAAGCTGTCTCCAGGCCGTAGGGAGGGAGAAGCTGAGTACCAACCGAGCCACCTGCGCACCTCTCCCTGGCACATCGCCCCTCTCCACCTGCCCTTAGTTGGACAGAACTGCTGGCCCCATATGGCCAGCGGCTTCAGTACCTCTATGTGGCTGAGGGTGGCCGAGCAGGGAGCGAAGGACGGGGACAAAAACAGGGGTGAGGCAGAACTCCTTTACTAAGAATCCTTTGTGCATGATGCCCATGAACACGAATCGTTTTGACTTTCTCTGATTATTGTTTTCCAGAAGAAAGTAACCCTCCTGCAGCTGAGTTGCACCATGCGTCATCTCAGGCAGGGACAAGATTGCTAGAGGAAGGACTCATTCATATTCTATCCATGGGCTCCAAGGCACTGATGCTTCAAGTGTGGGCAGACTTCTCTACAGGCTCTCTCACTTTTAGGTGAGCTCCAAGGAGTACAGTCTCAAAGTAGTGTCAAAAGAATGAAGTGCTGTTTCTTAAGTATTCAGATTTTCTTGGACTTTAAGTATTCTAATATATTTCTTTTCCTCAGGATTTGTATAGACCCCAACGATGAGATAAAAGCAGGCCTGTTGGCACAGGCAGACTCAGCTGAGGGCCTGTTCAGTGGGGGCCAGTGGCAACACCTTGCCCTCACTTACAGCCAGCAGCCGGAGGGAAAGAAGAACGTCCACGGCCGCGTGGTTGTCTGGGTGTCTGGCATCTGGTGAGGAAAACTGACCGAAATGTAAGCTGTCGTTTGGCTCGCATGGTTTGATAAATAATTAAAATTCGGTCCAAACTGCCATTTTCTGTAGGAAGTGTGAAGTTTCTTTGGATTACACCCTACCCAGAAAGTCCAGTTTATCATCTGACAGCAACAAAACCTTCTGCATGTTGGGCCACTGTGTGCCATCCTCAGAGGAGATGGGAACACGCTGGAACATGGGCACTGTGCTACTCTTCAACGGTAGGGCTCCTGTTAAACTGAACTGAAGATAGTGTCTGTAATATCATACTTAGACATGCGCACTGCAGTCCATTTTAATTGTTTAACTGCCCTCAGTGCTGCTCTCTGGTGGCACATTGATTATCACCTTCACTTTTACAAAGCAGTAGAAACTGTATAAATGCTTTGTGATGCATTTGTATTTTAAAAGCGTATGCAGCTGTAGAAGGCTGCGCGTGGTGTGATGTGTGGCGTGCTGTGGATTCTCAGCATTCTCTCGGGAGGCTTACTGAATACTTCTCTGGTTACCTCTAATTGGCTGTGAAAGCCTTGCATCTAGGCGCTCTCGACCTATGAGCCCAACTGATGTGTTTAGACAAGCTTGGCCTCTCCGCTGTGGTTGGAATTCATTGTGTGTAGCAGGTTCTTCTTCGAAAAGCAGGACTGAAAGTATCAAGAAAAAAAAAGTTGACCAGGATACATCGGGAGTCTTGCATTTTATCAGCTCATGTGTTATTAATTTGCAGCGTATTAGTGGAATCATATAAATCATTAACTCTTTGAGTTCATTCAGGCTTTAGTTTGGATTTCTCACAAATCAATTTTACAGCTTCTGGATTGCACAAACACACAAATGTCAAAGATATTCCTTAAGAGAGAGGATAATCCCTTTTCCTAAGTCAAATAATAATAGATGTTTGCATGCCTCTTCTCAGGGTCTAGAATAGGATCTGAGGAGGCCTTCTATCTGTACACGAGTGGACCAGATCTCACCTCGATCATGCCCTGCAAGTATGGCAAACCCAGTGTAACATTCTCCAAGTTTGTCACCCAGGAAGGTCTGAAGTGTGAGCACGTGAGAGAGATTTTAATGAAGAGCAAGGATGTAGACACAACAACTTTGGTCGTGAGTCTCTCTTTTTTTCTTTTCCTTTTTTTTAACACGAGGCATTAAAACATCAGCCGTGTCACAAAAAGTGTAATTATGAAATGAAGCCAGAAAAAAAAATGTTGCCGTGTTTGTTCATCTCTCACTCAATTCCTGCATGCCCGCCGCCGACCCCTCTACTTATGCAGGGTGATTCAAGTGCTCTGTTAGCGTGGCAAATCCCCCCTATGTCTCATTTATTGTTTCATTTCACGGTGTATGAGTTATGTGCTGTTCCAATTAGCTGTCATTAATGATACTGCATGGTAGGAAGTAATTTGTCCCAAATGGGGAAAAACAACTATTATAGTTAAGCTGCAGTTATTTTAGTCAGACTGAAAATAGTTTTTCTCCCATTAAGTGGGAATTGCTTTGTTGATAATAGCTCATTTTTAGCTAATAGCTAAAAAAAAGAAAAGCCAAGATGATAAGAATAAATGTTTGGCCATTTTTTTGTAACTTACTGTTAAATCTAACAACTCTTGCCCTGGTGTACATTTGTACCCCATTTGAGGACATTTTGGCTCCTTATTTAATTTTTTTTTAAAGTACTTTATATCTAATATCCTAAATCATTACAAGTATCAAGATATTACTTTTTTCCCAAAAAGATAATTGTGTGCGTTGGTTTCTGCACAGGAGAGCCTGGCGGTCGTGTACGCCCCCAGCAGTCCGAGAGTCTACACAATTTATGAGCCTGTAATCAGACTGAAAGGTCAAGCAAAGACTGTGGTTACCCAGCGGCCCTTCAGCTCCAAAGAGGTGCAAAGTGTTTCCCTGGAGTCCAGTGCTCTCAGAGCTTTGCTCCCCACTGAAACCCACGGCCTGCAGAGTGTCCTGCACAAGATCGGAGGAACTGGAACTTTTGTCTTCCTCTTTGCACAGGTGGGATGATTTAACCCTTTCTCACCCAAGTGTCATACAGGCTGCCTGGACTTATTTTGTAATTTTGGCTTTAAAATTGCTACATAATTCTCAGCTTTCAAGAACTATTTGAATTTTCTCTCTAGCCCAAAATAGTTGAGGAGTTACAGTAATGTGAGGCACATATGGTAAAATCTAGAACCTGATTTTTCTGTCTGTGTGCACACAGCAGTATCTCGTGAATGCTTTGTGCTACCGTTATACACCAAATATCTCCATAAAGCTAATTTTCTCTTCTTTCCGAAACCAGTTGGGGTTTCTTTCTGACACAAACTGTAACAGAGTTATGATTATTTAAAGAGACCCAAAATAAGTAAAGGGTTAAATGTGAAGGGCAAAGCCTAAATATAATATGTATGCAGTATGTAGGAGAAAGAAGGCTCTTGAATGACTTTGGAGAATTTTTGTATTTGATTAATCCAGGCCAACTGATGAGGTGCCCATTAGTTCAGTTTCATTCATAAAGAAAGCATTACATTATTTTGTGCTTCTGTGAGATCTCAGTGGCCACAGCAGGCCCTCATGTTCACTCTGTTTTGTTTTTTTCCCCTTTCCCTGCTCGCCTCCTCTGGCACCGTTGTGTCCAGACAGTGGAGCTCAGTGACTGTGAGAAGACCCAGGCTCTGGCCCTGCAAGTGCTGCTGTCGCTGTCCAAATTTAACCAACACCGCATCCACGAAATGGACTGTTACCATGGTTACTCCATGATCCATCAGGTCCTCATCAAGCCCAAATGCATCGTAGGATATCACATGTTGAAAGTGAGTCACACCTTGAACTCTTGTCTTCTGTCCCTGCAGCCTCAGATGATCTGCGCAGTAAAATATATCCTCCATTTATTTTATTTTTGGGGGGTCAGGAATCTGATCTGGCCCGACACACTGGTTCCTCTCTGAGCCGGTGTTGGTGACCCTGCTGTTACTTGACCCTCTGGCTGTGTCTGTAATTGAGCTGTGTGATGGCTCTGGCTGAAATGGATTGTCTGACTTGATGAAACACTGAGCTCCTGCAGAGTAACACAGCAACTCTGATTGCATTTGTCACTTTAGGCTTTCACATCCTGTATTGTATAGCATAGAACTGCACTGATTAGTGCCATTAAATTCCCATGATCATTCCTATATAAAAGGAACACGCTGTGCTGCAGTTGTTGATAGTTTCCATTTGTACCTTTCACTTCATGCTGTAAAAGAAATCTAATTCTGGTACCTTTCTTAAACTGGGGTAGTCACATTGTTAACCTGCATCTCAATGTTTTAACTGAGTGCAAGGCTGCAAGCTTCTGTCTTCTAGTAACACAATGTACCAGAGACATAAAGGACTGCAAGATTTATGACCACTGCAGTGAATCTGGTCACAAATGATATTCTTTGATCGATACAGACAGGGCTGCTCGTGGAGTAAATGGAATTAGTTTTGACTGAGTTGACTGAGTGATAAGCACTCCAAATATTTCATGGAGAATGTATTGATTTTCTTCCTGCTTGAGATTCAGAACTAGAGATTATCAATATGTTGAGGTGTGTTTCTGATGAGAGTGAACGGCGCCCTGTGAGTTATTATCACAGAAACTCTACAGAAGTCGTTGCATTTCTGACGGCCACATTTTTTCTTCCTAGACTTTACTCGATGGGTGTTGCAGTGGACCCATCCTCATCCTCGGAGAAGACGGTCAGTTCCGTTTGGACGCGGAGTCTGTGGCCGTGGTACAGGATTTAAGGCTTCTCTCAGACATTCTGTTGGATTGGAAGATCTGGGCCAAGGCGGAGGTAAAGACTGCATTACAATTAAATGTAACTATGGCACACCGTCTAATTCAATTACATCGTTTTGGTCAGGTCCATCACGTCCAAAAGCAACATCCATGTATTTGCACACATATATTTTCTTAAGAACGGTTTTTATCATTTAGCATTTACATCAAAAAGAAACTGTAACATTACATCAAGTTAAAGTCCATCGCCCTTCGTGCAAGGATATCTGTAATGTAAACATCCAGAAAGCCTCTCTCCTCCTTAATAACAACTCATCATCTCCACTCTCCTCGGTGGTTCAGAAATAAGTAGAGCATAAATAAATAATGTATGATTTTTGAAGGACACTGTGTCTAACAAAGGCAGACAAAACATGACAAACTAAGCAGGTGAAGATGAGCAATCACACATTCATTACTGTGAGGATACTTCAAATGAGCTGCATTTCTAATGAAGTTTGTTCAAGATCTAATCATTCATTTTCTCATCACACCTGAAGGTACAGTTGTAAAGAAAAGAAGGACAGTTGTTTTTTTTCTGAATGACTTTTGTGAATCTCAGCGTTTCTGGTTTTCTCAGGGTCTGTTCATTTATTTATTTATTGTTATTGATATCCACTCCTGAACAGACAGAAAGCTTAAAACATTATCAGCTAAATGATGAGCTTCTTAGAAATTCATACATTAACTCTAGTGGCCATAGTCACTGATTTTTAGGGATGGGTATTGATAAGATTTTCACGATTCAGATTCCATTTTCGATTCTGTTTAACGATTCGATTCTTTATCGATTCTCTTATCGATTCTTTTTAAAAAGGAGAACACTAAGGTCGATTAGCTTAGAACTTTGTTTTATATCTTCTCTTTGAACAAGATAGAAATTTAGGAGTAACATGGCCTTACAAACCCAACAGTGAGATCTTAAGAGATCCAGCCTACGGCTCTTCAATGGGGTGTCACAGGGTCCCCGGGGAAAAAAATTGTAAATGTAAAATAAATATAACATAAATTATTCTGTAGCAATTACACAAGAATATCCAGTAATGTCCCTGCCTACAATTAAACACATTCGCTTACCGAAAATCGGGGCATCTGCTGTGGCAAATGGGTGCAAGCCTTTTACCATAAACTTAGTCACTGCTCGGTGACATTCGCCTATCCTGGCCTGAAAGGAGACGCTACTGGTAGACTGCAGCGGGAACTGCCAGCGAGCGCCAGCCTGACTCTGTCTGTCTCTCTCATCATGGCCACCTAAATGCACAGTAATGGCAGGTTTTGTAATAAGGCAGATCGCGCTAACATAATATGCACTGTTAGTTGATTATTTACCTGCCGCATTAACAGGAGAGGACGTGCAAACGTTACCGCTGCTGCTGGGTTGAGATTCACGAGTCCGGAGCGGAATTAAAATCACAACATTCATTTAAGGTCATCGCGTGTTTTGTGAGCAAATGCTTTTGCATATTCGTAGTGTTTCCTCCCTTAAATTAAATATCTACTTTGCAAGTATTGCAAGTTGCCCTGTTGTCATTGGTTCTCGTAAAGTATAATCAAACTTTTGGGCGTTTGTGCCGCTTAGGCGCCGTGTTCCCTACCAGGTAAATGACGCTCCGCAACGTGGTGACGTCATTCGGGGCGACTGGAATCGATAAGGGAATCGTTTGCAAAAATGGCAAACAATTCCAAGGAATTGAAACAGTGGGAACCGGTTCTCAACAAAAACCGGTTTTCGATACCCATCCCTACCCACAAAATCCCCACGGCCTCTGAAGCATTTTAAGGTTTTATCTTCTGGTGAATCAAATGTTTTGGGAGGAAGCATCAGTTAGTGGTTATTCCTGCAGTTTTTGTGCTGCAGACAACATTTTTTAAAGTCAAAGAGTCCGTAATGATTCTTTCCAGAACTGTTTTACTGTCTCAGCCGTCATATGGTGTCATTTACTGTTTGTGTCAGTGCGGAGTGTGGGAGACGCTGCTCGCTGCCTTAGAGATCCTCATCAGGGTTCACCACCCTCATCAGGTCTTTAACATCCGTCAGTTCCTCAAGGCTGAAGTAGTGCATCGCTTCCTGCTCACCTGTCAGGTATTACAGGTAGGTCGCTGCCACAGAGCTGCTTCACATTGCCTTCCCTCTTCCTTCCTTTTTATTTTAAATATCGTGTTTGTTTTAAGGAACATCGGGATGAGCATCTCACAGCGATCCCGCAGGAGGTGTCTTTGTCATTCATCAAAATCATCCAGGAAGTCCTCGGGTCTCCTCCGGACATGGATCTGCTAAAACTGATCTATAACTTCCTGATGGCAGTGCACCCACCTACCAACACCTACGTCTGCCACACTCCATCCACCTTCTACTTCTCACTGCATATAGGTGAGGAAGCGGTTGCAGCTGAGCGCACCGGCTCCATATCAAAGATCCATTAATCTAATGCGCCATGTTCCTTTGATGTTTCTCTGTCAGATGGGAAGCTGTACCAGGAGAAGGTGCAGTCCATTATGTACCTAAGACACTCCAACAGCGGAGGAAAGTCTGCCAGCAGCTCTGTGGTGTCACTCTCCCCGACTGCTTTCGCCGATGCTCCTCATGACGGTACAGCTGCTCCAACTAAACACCAACCTTAATGCACTCCCAGTACTCTAACACAGCAGATAATTAAATACAGACCTCAGGTTGTTGCTTTGAATGATATTATGAATTGAAAGCTCAGCAGTGCTTTTATGAGAGTATGTGCCTCTAACAAAGGAAATTTGTTTAACATGTTTAGTGCTGTATCAGCCTGATTTATGTTGGGGTTTTTCCCCCTCACTCTGTGATGAATTGGTCTCAAAAGTTTTATTTTAAGAACTTATTGTAAACATCATTACTTGTGGGAAAAAGCTGATGTATGAGCATTAGGTCATTATAATTCTCCCTCCCATCTTCCTCTGCTTTTAGCTTTTAAAAAGACTTGAAATAACCTCAGCTTGATGTAAGTCTATTAGAGCCTCTCTTTGTAATACTTTGTGGTATAAATACAACATATCTAATTACCATATCGTTTTACCTCTTTTGACTGAGCATTTATTATTCCTGGTTTTACTTTAAGAGCCCCATTTTGCAATCACGGTGTTTCTTTTTGATTTATATTTTATTTTAGTTAAACTTTAGCAAGCACATGAGTAAATCCTACAATACTTTGTGATCAACTCAGCTATAAGGGGATAGATTTAATTTCCTAGTCCTGTTTAAACAAGGACGCATTATGTTGTTCGCCGCAGCCCGCTGGTCTCTGAGTATTTGTATTTGCACTTTAAGTGTTGTATACTATGCGTGCATACAAATAAGATGCTCTGCAGCCTTTAATTGAAGCATTTGCAAATACTCAATGAGTCTCTTGTGTTTTCCAGGCCATCTCCATGCTTCTTCCGTTGATCATGGAGGTGATGATCAGTCATTACGTGCCCCTAGTCTGGGGCCGTCTCCGTACTCTTCGCCTCTGCTGACGCCTCGGCTCGGACGCAGTAGCTCAAACGAGGCAGCCGAAGGTGACGGGGCGTCCCTCGCCACTCATCAGGCTCTCGGAAGCACAGAGACGCTCAAAAAGGGCGGAGGTGATGAGCAGCTCCTCAGCAGCTGTGAGTCTGCCAAGACGATATGTGAGGACAAAGACGCGAGCGAGGGAGCAACCCCGCGCACACCATCCATCAGTGTGGAGGAGGAGCGGGATGAGGCAGCAGAGGTCGACAGCCTGGCAGACGGGAGCGTTGGGGTGGCAGAGTCCGAGGACAGGTTCGAGTGGGTCATGGACGAGGCACCACGCCGACCTGACAGCCTGAAAGGCATCCCGTCCTTCCAGAGGAGCCACAGCAATCTTGCTAGTCTGGGTCTGGCCTTCCCAGCCACAAATGGCTCGCTGACAATCAGCCGGTGGCCCACAGCTGCTGACCGGAGCTCCATGCCTGAAGACTGGGAAAGTTACACCTACTCTCCTGGTTATGAGAGGGCTCACAGCAAGACTGAGTCCAATGACAGGTATGTAGTTCTCTTTAACATGGCAGCTTGATATACTGTGAATGAATAAATAAATAAAAAACACTCGGGATGTTTTAAGCGCTCATTATCATAAGTAATTATGTTTATGCAGCCCATAACAAACTGTGGCCAAGCTGCAGTGAGCAACAGTTTATCTAAATCCACGTGCACGTGGGTTTAGCCCTGAATGTATCACCAGAAACGTCTCACATCTGATAATGACCAGAGTCGGGATTTGCATAATCTTCATAAAGCATTTGCTCAGAGTAATAATCCCCAGCCAACTATGACAACGATTTGTACTTCCGTGATAGATTCAGCTTATTCCTCCTTGTCAGCTGCTAACTTAAGCTTATATTTTGTTTTGTTTTTTTTAATTGAAGGATCTTTGGGATTTTTCTGTCACTGAGTGTCAGTGCAGGCACAGCGTGGGTTGCGAGCAATGCTGAAATGCTACTATGATGCTAATTTCGGTTTATGGATGTAACATATATTAAATTCAACACTCTGTCTGTACTTGACTTTCTTAGTGTTATTTGGTTGGTGTAGCCGTTCATGTGCAGTAACATTCGTCTTGGTGTGTTTCTTAGGTCCAGCACAGAGGATTGCCTGGTACTGATCTGCTGTGGGCTCTATGATCTTCTGAGGGGCATCTTGCTGCTGTTGCCTGACCTCATGCTTGAGGAGGTGATGGACAAACTCATCCAGCCAGAGGCCCTCATCGTCCTGGTCAATCACTCATCACCGCTCATCCAGCAAGGAGTCATGAAGGTTGGTTTCTCCTTAGAGAGTCTGATGTACTGTAAAGCAGAGGGGGGTCTGATTCTGCACCAGGAGTTCATTTTCATCCCAGTGTCTTCTGCAAAATACTGTTACGGGCTGTAGGATGTGTGAGCTCATTGCCATTCCAACAAGCTGTATTTACACATTAGTTTTGTATTTTATGCTTTGCAGCAAGCACTTTTTTCCCCCTAGATACCTCACACTGAGCTTTTAGAAAGCTGGGAACAGCTTGGACAGGCTGAACACTACTTTTTTCCTTAATGCTTACAAATCCCACCAAAACTCCAAATCACAAATGTGTCACTGAATAGCCTTTTGTTTTACTTTTGTGTATTTTTAAGAATTTTATAAACTAGGTGGTTATTGCAGCTAAAAGGTTTGTACACTGAAACATCACTACACATTTTCTTTTGTTAATCATAAATTACTTGTAAATAGTGGCTCTTTGGAAAAACCTTGCATTCAGCCCACTATATTTTCCAACAATTAATCCAAAAATTTTTGTGCATAACCCTCCTAAATGCCAACACACATGTGGTTCCTGTGGAGCATAGGGGCAGTGCTACAACCCAATTGTCAGAGGTGAAAGGGTGCAACAGCTGTTAATAAAACAAACAGGAGGATTGTCGTAATACCACGGATGTCTGTATGAGGCTGGCACTGTACTCCTCTGTACTGACAGGCGTAATTTATTCTGCTTCTCCCACCCAGCTGCTGGACGCCTATTTCACCAGAGCTCTTAAGGAGCAAAAGGAGAAGTTTCTGAAGAATCACGGTTTCTCACTACTGGCCAACCAACTATACATCCACCAAGGCAGCCAGGGGCTCCTTGAATGCTTCTTGGAGATGCTGTTTGGACGGCCGGTGGGCCTGGAGGAAGAGTGAGTCCAGGGACAATACATAGCATCCACTGCACCACAGGCGCATGATTGCACATTAATATGTATAGAATTGTCTGCCGTATGAATAATGTTGGATGCAAACATATTCTTCATGTTGTGCCACATTGTTCTTTCTCGTGTTTCTCTTTAGTCTGGACCTGGAGGAAATGGAAAATCTCTCACCCTTCAGGAAGCGCTGTATCATCCCAGTGTTGGGTCTTATTGAGAACTCTCTGTATGAGAACTCTTTGGTGCACAACATCCTGTGTATGCTCCTGCAGCTCATCAATGCCTGCCCCAAGCTGGCAGACATCCTGCTAGACCACGGACTGCTCTACGTGCTCTTTAACACCCTGTCTACCCTCAATGGCATGGAGAACGGGTACGACTGCCAGAACAGGGAATGATTCATTCAGACACCTCCACGGGTTCATAGCACGTTTGTGTTGAACCTTTGAGCCAAGAATTAAATCAATAAGAGAATTTAATCCTCTTATTGTTGGTTGATCTGGCACATGTGAGTGGTAGACTGACTTCCTGTGCTTCATATTTTCTTGTTTTCCTTGTCCTCCCTCTGTAGTATTCCCCTGAATGACTACAAACTCCTGGTGTGTGACATCCAGCAGATGCTTGTAGCTGTGACTATTCACTCCTGCAGCTCCTCTGGGTCCCAGTACTTCCGCATCATCGAAGACCTCATTACCTTACTGGGTTTCATGCAGACCAGCAAGATGCGTCGCACACAAGGTGAGAACCGGATTTCGATACACATGCAAAACACATCAGTCTTGTCACCTCCCATGCTCTGCAATCGTGGATGATATCAAGCTGTCAAGCTTGGCTACAGAAACAAATAGGGCTGTCACTTTATTATCTCCATCTGCAGAGTGGAAACTCATTTGAGAAATATCTCCCATTTTCATCTTCCCACCAAATGTTTTTCTCTCATTTTTCCCTTTATTTGCTCTCTGAAAAATATCTCTCCCTCCTCTTCCCCATTAGCACTTATTTCCTCGCTATATTTATGATCTGATATTATCATTCTGTGATCACAGAAGCATTAGAATGGCATTATGAGTGTGTATCTTTTTATTTTTGGTTGTTTTTCATTTCAGATATTATATTCAAATGTTCAGATGTATTATTAACATTATGGGGCTCTGTGAAAAAAAAACATTTTGTATTGTTGTTCTCAACTTCTCATAATTGTTCCAAGTCTTAATTGTACAGCACTTTGCAGTTTGCTTATTTCAACTTAATGACTGTGTCCTTGTTAGTGAGGCGTGTGTGTTCATCACTAGTGTAATCAACACCATTAAATGCCGCATGAGGCTACCTGTGCTGCTCTGTTTGCAAGTCCTGTTGCCATTAATTTTAGTGTTGTCAGTATCAAAGAGCAGTAATTAATTGTAAAATTGACTAACCTGTCAGTTGACAGACTGACTCAGTTGTCTGTAGCATGAAGAGCGTGACCTCGAGTCACTCATCAGAAGCAGGTTGGCTCTAACATGACACAAATCTTTCTTTTCCCAGAGATGGCTGTGGCTTTGCAGTTCCGTGTCCTTCAGTCGGCGATTGAGTTTATAAAAACGACCGCCAACCAGGAACCTCAGAAACTGAGCACTTCTGTTAACGCTCCAAGCTCTCCGCATCACGCCATCTATCAGAAACGCAAGAGCATCGCCGGTGAGTGTCTCAAACTGGCTCTGGCACTGTAGAAAGCTGCAGTCTGCTTCTGTGCTGCTGGAGGTAGAAATGTGTCTGTTTATTGATCGTCTCCTCATCCTGATCTGAAGGTTCCATTGCCATCAAAGACTCCATTATCCCCCGCATCCCCAGGCAGCACTACTGCTCCTACGGCCAGATCCCCTTGTCCCCTCCATTCAGCTTCCTGTCCCAGGACTCCCCCCTCCCTTCCCCCACTGGAGCTCCATCGTACATGCTCCACTGTGATGCAGGTAGCTGGGACTGCAGTCCACAGCGGAAAACATCCTCCCTGTCAAGGGGCATGTTTCCCTCTCATGCAGTGAACTCACCCTGTCCCCAGGACCTCACCTTGGGGGTTAATTTGCCCAGTACCCCAGTGTGTTACTGGTGCCTCCTCTGTGTGCGTGTGTGAGTGTGTGAGAGATCAAATGCTTAACGACGTCAGTGTTAAGCATTCCAGCACAGATGACAATTTGATTAGTGAATCCTAATAATTTTCTCTTTACCAAAAACACGTGTGCTTATCCTTTCTGAAAACTGGCTAATTATCCCAGACTACCAATTTTATAACCACATTCGAGCACTTATCAAAATTGTTCTTGTAGGTCGGCGCCGGTTCTCTCTGGCCCAGACTGACTCTCTGCTGATGCGAATGCGCTCTGTAGCCAGCGACGAGCTCAACCAAATGATGCAGAGGAGGATGAGCCAGGAAAACCCCATCCGTGCCAGTGAGACCGAGTTTGTCCAGCGGCTGCAGAGGCTTGTGGTTCTTGCCGTCAACAGACTCATTTACCACGGTACACAGCCTGGTGTTTCTTTGAATGATCTGGTCTAAACCCTTTATGAACACTGCACGCTAATCCTGCTTCTGTTTTTTTGTTTTCCTTATTTTAGATGTGAGTCAAGATTTATTTGATCTGTTGAATATCCCAGAGTGCACAGACCAACAGCTTTTCACACCAGATCCAGCTGATCAACCGCACGAAGATGGTGGCTCTGCTTCTGTCCCGCACTCTCCAACTCTCTTCACTCTACCACCTGCGAGCAAGAAGAGCTTCCAGAAGGACATCCTCCAGCTCATGATGGACGGGATCAAAGTCAGCCTGGTACGACAGCAGTCCAGTTGAAGCTTTTTCATGCTTTAGAAGCTCTTATTTGTAAATCTCTACTCTGAGCGTTGTAGCGTTTGATGGCTAACCTAGTGTTGCTACTGTGTATCCGTAGGGAAGCACAGGTCGTGGCGGAGCCCCGCATCAGCAGTGGCGAAGGATCCTGTGGTCCTGTCGGGACACTTTTCGGGTCCAAATTGGCCGTTTGCTGGTGCACACTCTCAGCCCTGCACTTCCTCTATCAGACAGGAAGGAGGCACTTCAGTTTGTGTTTGATCCCAAACATTTGGATATCCTCAAGGAGAGTCTCAGCCCTGGACTAGAGGTGAATGTGATTTCTCATGTTAACTCCCATGAATTAGACCCTAAAGTGAGATATTTCTGTTCATTTTAATCTATATAATGAGAGAAATTGCAGATTAGGTACAGAAAAAAACTCTCTTTAGCTTTAAAAGTTCAAAAATTGGTGTCTTTCCCTGTTCATCCCACTGCCAGACTTTACTGAAAGCTAGATAAAGCTCGGCTCCAATAGCCAGTGTCTGTGACTTACTTCAGGCACAAATAAACTAAAATCTGCACTTTCTTTTCTCTCAGCACGGACCAAAGTTGTCGCTGTACCTGTACGAGATGCTGCACGATCACAAGGATAACCTCACCAAAGAAGAGCAGAGCGCCGTGGGTGTATTCATGACCTCTCTCAAGCTTTGCGGTCATCGCTGCATCCCACCCAATGCTCCGCACAAACAAGACTTGCTCAAGGCCATAAAAGAGGTACGTCCTACACGGTCATTGTCAAAGAGTCATTGTTAAAGGAAAGGGCAGCAGCTTCCAGGCTGTTTTAGTCTGACCTAATTCACCTGTTCCCTTCAGCTGTATGAAATATATTAACTTTAGCGCAAGCAAAAGTCTGTCTTTGATAAATGCTAAGCACAGCCTGTCAGGTTTTCTTATTATTCAGATAAATTTGTTTACCTGCAACAGGAAAAATTCAAGTATGAAGCAGAAGAGAAAACAAGTAAAGTGGCATGGGAAAAGAAAATGGCAAATGCTCAGAGGAAGTGAGTATAATTCTTTTCTTTCTTTTTTCTGTTGTTAACAGTTCTATTGTAAACAGACAGAATCATATGTTAGTTTGTTTTATTTCGTTCGCTCACTCTTTTTATTTTTCCTCTGCAGTCTTATCCAGAGGCTGGATGGAAAGTCAAAGGATATATCCAAGATTGCAGCCGATATCACTCAGACTGTGTCCCTCCGGCAAGGCATGGAGAGAAAGAAAGTCATCCAGCACATCAGGGGCCTCTACAAGACCGACCTGAGTGCCAGCCGCCACTGGCAGGAGCTGGTGCAGCAGCTCACACACGACCGGTAGGAGTTGTTCATGATCTACATTATTGCTCATGTCATCCTCGCTGTGGCTGCTTGTTTGTTGGTTTTGGTTAAAGTGCGAATAAAACAAATCAAATACTTCCCTTTCAGACCTGCAAAGCTTTCTTTTGTACTGATGTAAGTTTTGAGTGTGCTGTTTTAGTTTCTTTATTTTTTTTTTTTCCACCAGTGCGGTTTGGTACGATCCCACATCCTACCCAACTTCCTGGCAGCTGGACCCCACCGAAGGGCCGAACCGTGAGCGACGGCGGCTACAGAGATGCTACCTCACCATCCCCAACAAATACCTGCTCAAAGACAGACGCAAGCCTGAAGGTGGGGGGAAAAATGCTCTTTGGCTAAATTTTGTGTCGCACTGGTGTCTCCCAAATCTCATATTTCTTTCTTCTTTTTTTTTTTTATAGAAACTGTAAAGCCACCGCTGTCCTTCCTGTTTGAGGATAAGACTCACTCCTCCTTCTCCTCCACTGTTAAAGACAAAGCCACCAGTGAATCCATCAGGTATAACATCCTGCTTCTTTCTTCCTGTAACCCTTTAAGTGAACATGTCATGTCAGGTTGTAAGAAAAACGTCATTCTTTTGTCCGTAGGTTCACCAGACGTTGCATCAGCGTTGCCCCTTCCAGAGAAACAGCAGGGGAGCTTCTTCTGGGTAAGACACCGGCCACTGTTTACACAGAGCTCCATAATCTGCTCTCTCTGAGGCACCGCGGAGTATTGCTCCTCCATCACACACAAGCATTTGCTATTTATCCAGTAAAGGAAGCGTTTTTTTTGTCTTGCGTTCAAATCTCACTCTCACCTGTGCTGTCTCACAGGAAAGTGTGGGATGTACTTTGTGGAGGACAACGCTGCTGACGCTCATGACAACCAGGTAAAGCCAGAGCACCGTTCAGGCGTGTTCCCTGCCAGAGGAATGACAATAATTTCTGCAATAATTTCCGCCTGGCTACTCAACACCGAACACGTTTGTGTGTCTGAGCAGAGCCTGCACGGGGAGACCGAGGCACCTTCTTTCTCCTGGACGTACGAGGAGATCAAGGAGGTGCACAAGCGATGGTGGCAGCTCAGAGACAACGCTGTGGAGATATTCCTCACCAACGGCAGGACGCTGCTGTTGGCCTTTGACAACTCCAAGGTGAGTGGAGTCAGAGGGGCTTTTAAATAAAAGACACTGGATCGTTTGTGGAAGGTTTGGTTAATGCTCATGATTAATAAACAGTAGATCTTGTAAGTTGTTTACTTTAGCTGTTCAACATAACTATTGCAGAGCGCTGACTGGACTAGACTACCCAGCAGATTACAGGAGGAAATATTCCAGTCTGTGTTTTATCTGAGTATAAAACGTAACCACACAGGATGGACTGTGATTAAAAATGATCAAACAAAGAAGCATAGTGATGGTCAAAGAGAAAGATTGGACAAAATCACAGTTTCAGTGGGAGTTAATTGTTGAATTGCCTTTTTGGTATTCTGCTCTTGAAACCTCTGGCTCTGTAGTGCTCCGTGCGAGAAATCGATCTTGACAATAAGCCATGATAATAAGATTCAGTACCATCGCACTCTGCTGTGAAAATATATCGTTATTTTGCAGTGGCTTAAAGCGATACACTGAGAGAAAGTTACATGGTCTGGCAGATGGCTTATTGCTCATGCTTTTAATTCAGAAAAATCAAAGGGCGTGCAGAGCTACTGAGCACACGAAAGCCAAACAGATAATGTGTCTTCCGATTGTTTGCAGACTTCTGAAAACCTTTCTCTCAATAAGGCAGGAAGAAAGGTTTTCCATTTTTCCTTTGTATTTATTTCAAGCTCAGGAGGATATGGAATTTTTAAAGTGTAAATGTTTGCATGCTTGACCTAATGTGATGTCGGTGGATCGGGATTATAGTCAGGAGATCATCATAATTCAACATCATTACGATAATATAAGCCTCACAGAGCCACTAATGGTTTGAAGCATTCATGTTCAACTAAACCTTATTATATGGCTAATAATTATTGATGGCTGATATAAGTACTTTTTAAAAAATAAATATATTTCGTTTACATTTAAAATAAGCTTCTTAATAGTCAAATTAATCTTTTTAATTGTAAAGATCGTTATGTTCTATCATAGTTGTTGCAGAATCTGAGGCTTGGTTTGCTGGAGAAGCTTTAGAATGAATGAAACTAAAACTAAAGAGTAATTTAATTGTTTCATGTGGATTAGCCATTAAATTTTTTTTAATTAAAGTTCATCTTTCATGTTACATTTGCAAGTTAGCACCATGTTTCAGTCAAGTCTCAAACTACCTCTGGAAATGATCTCGTGGTGTCTCTGCTCTGGCCTCAGTTCCGAGATGACGTCTACCACAACATACTGACCTCCGATCTTCCCAACCTGCTGGAGCACGGAAACATCACGGCGCTCACGCAGCTTTGGGGCTCGGGTCAGATCTCCAACTTCGAGTACCTCACGCATCTCAACAAGCACGCCGGCCGCTCCTTCAACGACCTCATGCAGTACCCGGTGTTCCCCTTTATCCTGCGAGATTACACCAACGAGACTCTCGACCTGCAGGACCCAAACATCTACAGGTCCGTGCTGGATGACGAATCTTTTCCCGAGTTGACATTGACACAAAAGCTAATTTAAAGCTTCCCGTTTAAAGCTTTTCTATTAAAGTATTATGAATCCAGACAAACATTGAACTGTTGTTATATTTTTTGAGAAAAACTGAAAGGGAACTGGCGTCTCTTTGAAGTCATCGCTTCTGTCGCTGATGATGTCATCGCTCAATAATTGTTTGCTTTCGTATTTTAACGCAGGAACTTGAGCAAACCCATCGCCGTCCAGTCCAAAGAGAAAGAGGATCGCTACGTGGATAATTACAGGGTAAGTCCTCGTGTCTGTTTCAACACGTGCTACTGGAGCATTTTGCATATTCTATAAATAAAACACACTGACGTGTTCCTCGTGCAGTACCTGGAGGAGGAGTACAAGAAGGGCATCCGTGAGGACGACCCCATGCCTCCCGTCCAGCCTTACCACTACGGCTCCCACTACTCCAACAGCGGCACTGTGCTGCACTTCCTGGTTCGAATGCCTCCTTTCACAAAGATGTTTCTCGCCTATCAGGGTAAGTCACAACATTAAGCCTCCTTCAGAATACAAGAAGAAAATCCTATGGTTATGGTTAATTGCTTTGGGCCTCTAATAAATGAATGATGCTATACTTATACTGACCAAACAGTATGTTTTGTTTTTTTTATGTGAAGCCTGAATCTGGCACGGTGCTCTCAGATCTAACATAGGATTGCAGTGTCTGTGTTATTGCTTCATGAAAGCCTGCTTCATCTTTACACTCTTCTCTGATCAGCTCCTCACCCTTCCCCTTCCTCGCTTCTTTCTCTTTCTTTGGTGTTAATTTATTTTGCATTCATCTGATCCTCCGAGGCATCTTTTTATGTGATTTGTAAATGTATTCAGCGAGCGTGGTGTTTAAGGTCATGAAAGATGTTTTCAATCAGTGAGTCGAATTTGTAATTAGACTGTCTCCGGCCTTAATCAGACCAGAGCTTTGATATCCCGGACCGGACGTTTCACTCCATGAACACTACGTGGCGTCTGTCCTCTTACGAGTCAATGACTGACGTCAAAGAGCTCATCCCAGAGTTTTTCTACCTCCCAGAATTCCTGGTTAACAGAGAAGGTAATTAGTTTTCCTTTCCTATTTTTAGCTTTTGTGCGTTCATCTTTCATCTTCTCAGAATTTCCTCTTTTTTTGTTTTTTCTTTGCCTGGATAGGTTTTGATTTCGGGGTTCGTCAGAATGGCGAGAGGGTGAATCATGTGAATTTACCGCTGTGGGCTCGCAACGACCCACGTCTGTTCATCCTCATCCACCGACAAGCACTAGAGTCTGATCAGGTCTCCCAGACGCTGTGTCAGTGGATCGATCTGGTGTTCGGGCTCAAGCAGAAAGGCAAAGCAGCGGTCCAGGCCATCAATGTCTTCCACCCAGCTGTACGTAGCTGCTGACTCTCGCATTTCCTCGACGTTAGTGTAAAAAAAATAAATAATAAACCTTTGTCGCTCAGACACCAGTTTCATGTCACTCTTTACAGACCTATTTTGGCATGGATGTTTCGGCTGTAGAAGATCCTGTTCAACGACGGGCCCTGGAGACGATGATCAAGACATACGGACAGACGCCCAGGCAGCTCTTTAACACCTCTCACATCAGCAGGACAAGCACCAAACTCATGGAGGGGGAGCTGCCAGCAGCCATGGGCCTCCTGGTCCAGCTGGCCTTCAGAGAAAGCAGAGAACCAGCCAAGGAAATAGTCTGCCCGGTAATCAACTCTGTGGTGTTTGTGACTCTGGCAGCCTGCTGTGCGCTGAGCAAGACATGACTTAATTCACCACCCGTGAAATGATCTGCTCCTCACCTAGCAATTTTCTCTTCCTCTCCCCAGAGTCCGCTGCCGTGGATCAAAGGTCTGAAGTGGGGCGAGTATGTGGGCTCACCTTCCGCTCCGGACCCAGTGGTGTGTTTCAGTCAGCCGCACGGGGAGAGGTTCGGATCCCTGCTGGCTCTGCCGACGCGAGCCATCTGCGGCCTCTCCAGCAAGTTCTGCCTCATGATGATTTACAGCAAGGAGCAGGGTAGGAAGCCCAAAGACTCATTCCAGAAAGTATTGCACAAGTGCCCCGCTGACTCGCATTAAATTTTTCTTCTCTGCTCTGCAGGTGTGCGGAGCATGCACAGCACAGACATCCAGTGGTCAGCCATCTTAAGCTGGGGCTACGCGGACAACATATTGAGGCTGAAGAGCAAGCAGAGCGAGCCACCTATCAACTTCATTCAGTGTTCACAGCTTCACCAGGTACGCATCAGTTTATGCTTCGACAAATCCTGACCACCTGTTATATAAGAGTTATCTGGCTTTTGGTGTGCGCTCCTCCATCCAACCGTCCGTCTCCCTCTCCTCCAGGTGACCAGCTGCGCCTGGGTGCCCGATGGCTGCCAGCTATTTACGGGTAGCAAGTGCGGAGTCATCACCGCCTACAGCAACCGCTTCACCAGCACCACGGTGCGTTTCCATGGCAACGTCCCCCTCTAACCTTCCGCCTGCACACGAACACCCAAACCGCCCACCCACCGCCGATTACACCCCCACCCCACCCCGTCCTCTTCTTTAGGCAGCCTCACCATGCTCAAACGCTCAGCTTCATTAGTCACATCACAGCTGCCCTTGAAACACATTTCCACCGAGCCCATAAGTGGGATTAGAGGTCTCAGAGTTCAGTCATCAGAGAAGCTTTCAGACCTCGTCAGTCCCCACCAGTAGACATGTGGATTTGCCATTTTTCTGGACTTCCAGCAACTACCGAGAGGCAATTTGACTTTAATTAATGGAGATTTTTAGGAAAAAGCAAGACACAATATATAAGAGTCACAGATACATTTAGATCTGTATTTCTTCTGTGTGTGGTCTCTAACATGTATTTCCCTCCATAGCCATCAGAGATGGAGGTGGAATCTCAGGTTCACCTGTACGGGCACACGGGCGAAGTCACCAGCCTGTTTGTCTGCAAACCTTACAGCATCCTCATCAGTGTGAGCAATGATGGCACCTGCATCCTCTGGGACCTGAACAGGTCAGTGTGTGTGACAGGTTTTTATGTTTTGGTTTTTTTAAAGAAGAAGAAACTGCATTATGCAGTGTTTGTGTGGTTTCTGAGTACTTCTGTGTTTTCCAGACTCTGTTATGTACAGAGTCTCACAGGCCACAAAAGCCCGGTGATGGCTGTGTCTGCCAGCGAGACCACAGGGGACATCGCAACAGTGTGTGACTCAGGTATGAGGGGGCGGGCGTCTTCTTTTATAACCAGAGTGTTTATCGCGTCTCATCTTCTGGTTATTGAAGTGTCTTCTGGTCCTTGGTGTGAGTTATGGCTCCTCTTCTTTTGTTTCCAGAGGGAGGAGGCAGCGACCTTCGCCTGTGGACGGTGAACGGGGACCTGATTGGGCATGTCCACTGCAGAGAGATCATCTGTTCTCTGGCTTTCTCCAACCAGCCGGAGGGCGTGTCTGTCAATGTCATCGCTGGCGGGCTGGAGAATGGCGTCGTCAGGTAGGCAAAACTTTTCTTTTGCTGTTACATTTCTGTCCTGTTCCACTAGACGGCTTTGGAAATTTTGGAGGAGGGAATACTTTTTCGACTTCAGCTTTTCCTTCTCATATAGATCCACTCCATGGCCACTCACCAAAGTAATTAATACAGTTAGGTCCATATAAATATGGACCCTGGCACAAGCTTGGTTTTTTACATGTTTACTGAAACATATTTCAAATATAGTCATAGAAGTTTATATAGTTATAAGAACGAACATTGTATTTTCAGTTATTTAATTTGTCCAATTACTTTTGAGATCCTGAAATGAAGGGATTGTGTTCAAAATACTTTAGTTCTTCACATTTTTATGCAATCTTTTTGTTCAACCCACTGAATTAAAGCTGAAAGTCTGCACTTCAACTTCATCTGAGTTGTTTCATTTAAAAATCATTGTGGTGATGTTACAAACCAAAATTAGAATAAAGTTGTCTGTCCAAGTATTTATGGATCTAACTGTAAATAAGTAAATATTACATGACAGAAAGTTCCTGTTTTTCACTCTCTGCTATAGAGTTTATTTATTTTACAATAGCTCAGAAGTTTTTTAAAAAAGGAGAATAAAATAGGAAATTGTCTGTGAATTACCAAAAACTTTTATACTTAGAGTGCAGTCTGAGCAAAGAGCTACCAGAACATTGTAATTTTACACATTTATTTCTTATAATTTAAGCCCAAGGAGTCGTGCTGACAGATTTCTTTTACTGCAGCAGAATTTCTGTCATGTAGAGAAAATCCCAGATGTCCTGTTGAAACTGCACTGCTGGTTTTCTCATATTAAGAGATCCCAGGAATTAAATGTGTAGTTAAATGTCTTTGGATTGACAGGAGTTTCACTTGTCCGGCCCACTGGGCTTGCATGTGGCCCACGATGTAAAATGAGTTTGGCATCCCGCTCCCTGCACTGTTTATTTTTTATTTTTTAAATCTCTGATATGTTTTCAGGTTATGGAGCACCTGGGATTTGAAACCAGTGAGAGAGATCACATTTCCCAAGTCTAGCAAGCCCATCATCAGGTTTGTTTACAGCGCGCTGTTCTCTTTGTACTTTTATGCCACGCCTGTATGCTCGTCAGCATTTTAAGTCTAACAGTCTCCTCTCGTGTCTGCTTCAGCCTGACGTACTCGTGTGATGGCCACCACCTCTACACGGCCAACAGCGAGGGCACGGTGATGGCGTGGTGTCGACGGGACCAGCAGCGCATGAAGCTGCCCATGTTCTACTCCTTCCTGAGCAGCTATGCTGCAGGATGAGGGTTTGTGTGATGTTTGCGCCTGTCCACTTCTCAGCAAGAGGACCTCCCCTCCTCCTCCTCCTCCTCCTCCTCCTCTTGTCTGCACTGACAGAGAGGAGGACATGTCAGAATGTCCTCAAACTCTCTGAACCCTCCCTGACTTTTAAATAAAGCCATCCCCAGCAGAGCAAACTGTACCGCCGCCACTCCCAGCATCAAGAAATGATTATGAAAATAGTATTATATGTACATAAGTATATATTTATAAATACATTAAAATGGACTCTTGCAGGAATGGTTGAGTATTTGGCTGAGGCTGCATCAGACACTTTATACAGGATGTATTTCTGAGAGTGTTTCATTTGTCGAGTCTTTAATTCCTGCTGATGTGTTTTTGTTGGCTGGTGTTGATTTAGCCGTTTCCTGGTAAGCTGCTATGGTCTGGACAAAGCCAGACTCAAAGTGTGAAGACCCTCGTGTTTCACCTCGACATCGCTCACATCTCCTGCAGCGTGCGGTCTGACAGATCGCCGCCCCAGCTCAGTGAACGCGTCCTGCTGACGCTGCAGTGGCTGCAAGGGAGGGGAGCCCCCTCCTCGCGTCTGTCGCCAGGAGAGGTCCCGCTCTGCGGGAGTGAGACGTCCCTCCGCCGCACTGTCTGCTCCACTCAGATCTGAACGCTAGAGTCACAGACCTGCTTCACTTTGTGTCTGACCTCAGTTGACGGACCGAGGGGACCTTGTGGGTGCCTGTTGTTCTGTCCTGCTTTTGCATGCTAGGACGATGCTGCCCTTGACTGTGTGAATGTGGATGTAACATTTGCTGCAATGCTCCTTGTTTTAAGGCTTCCCTTAGTTAAACCAGCCCATTTGCTCTTTAAAAACACCATGGAGGCTCATCTTTGTCTTGCCCGTCGCCCGTCACAAGAACCACTTTTCACTACTTTACAGGGCTGATTTATTTATTTTTTTGAGAAAGCAATTAACAAACTGTTAGATGCTTGCAGTCGGAGGAGGAAGAAGGCGGAGGAAAGAGTGATTTCCTGAATGCTCCGTGATCCTCACTGATCTCCCACACTTACTTAGCACCTGTGCAGCATTACTAAAAGGGTGCAGTGGGTGTGGGAGGGTTTAGTAAAGAGCGTCGCGTCGGCTGATATCATATACACTACACACATCGGTCTGGGAAACGGCCGAGCAGCTGTTTCTTTTTCTTAACCCACTCCAGGATCCATGTAGCCTTTCTTTACATTCCCACTTATGTTACTGCACTTCACGGTTTCTTAAACGAGAATCAGAAGCACTTTTTTTCCCTCAGCTACTTCAGTTTAAGTAGAGCCAATGATCTGTGGCCTTAACACAAACTGAGCTTGATTTAATTCCACTAATGAATCAAATCCAGAAAGCAATATCAGACACAGACATGCAATAGGTCATGTTTTTGGTACCTTGTTTCATGTGGGAAGAAACCAGGGTTCATTTTGTTTCTTTTTCTAAGACAGCTGTGAAACAATTAGTTTTTATTCCCTTTTGTGGTGACTGCAGCACCCGGTGACGACTAATGTCTTACACTTACTTGAGAAAGGGATTATTTCTTGTTAACTCATTCCTTTTCGCTTCGACCTGATTTATTTTTCTTCCTGATCCTACGTGGACATGATGTTACTGTGTTTGTTTACTGATTTTCTCTATGAAATGTATGAAAAACTTTATGTGAACCACAACCTCTCAACCCAAATGTGTGTTTGTATGTATTGTTTTGTTTGTTTTTTTAATGTAAAAGGTAGAAATTTTCTGACGGAAGGAAATATTATTTTTCTGTTAATGACTTAAAGCTATGCATAATTTAAGATCATCGTTTTAGGTTGCTTAAGTTGTATTTTGGCCCCTCCTGCTAGTTTTCTGTTTTTTTCCTTTGCAGTTTTGGCATCTTGAAGGTTCCTAATGTTTAGTTTTGTTTGTTTGAATGAACCAAGTGATAAGCATATTATAAATATATAAAAATCTATAAATATTTGAAGAAATATTATCGTCGTGTTGATTGTGTCCATTTCTTTGTGTGCGTGTGTGTTGGGGGGAGGGGTTGCGTTCAGGGACATAAAGTAAGCAGAAACTCGTGTCGTACTGCACAAATCAGATCGGAAGCACGAACAGGAAAAACAAATTAAAATTTTAAAAGTTATCAGGATGCAAGCCACGCTTAAGAGCGCGTGCAGTCGTTAAGGGTGAGGCCATCAGGGGGACACGGTGATTTCAAAGCTGATAGAAAATAAAATAATAAACGATACGGGGAAAGCCTGCAGACCTGCGCTGCCTTTTGCAGCAATAAAGCTAATTAGAATCAGCCGCTCCTAATTTGACTAACAGGCAGCGTCGGTGCGTTTACGGCCAATCTGGACAGCTGAAGCTCATCCCGGCTCCCTGCTGCTGCTGCTCCTGGTCCACTGATCGAGTGCTCCCCGCCCCACAGCCTGTATCTGATCGTCATACAGAGGTTTCCCCCCCTGCTGCTGCTGCGTAACATCTCTCCAAGTCCAGCCGTGGTGCTCACCAAGACCTCACCGCTTGGAGCTCATCTTCCTACACGGAATACGCACTGGGCGAGCCGCCGAGGCGACATTTAAAGACGCCGAGATTTTTGGCTCCTCGGGTTCAGTCCAGACCGAAGCGAGGCTGGGATTTCCTCTTATCGTTTCATATTTGACAGATCTTTGTGTGTGCGCGCGCGTGTGTGTCTGTGTGTGTTGGGTGGAGTCAACCCGGAATTCTCCCAAATTGAAAAACCACTGGCACATTTCAGGTAGGTCGGCGGCTGCAGGCTACATTAATGAGCGCGTATCCGACCAATGCAGGGATTTATTTCAAAATGTTTATCATCAGTGCAAAAATCATTGCTGCTCCTTTTTTTTTTTTTTTTTTCCCCCACATGATGCATGGTTTGCTGTTTTCTGCTCTAACCAGGGCCGCAGCTCGCTGTGTGTCCACAGATTAATCTCCTCTTAGAAATAAATAGTCGCACGCGTTTTCACAGATCTGCATCAGCAATTAGCAGCATCGTTGCATTTGGATAAAACTGCACAGGGGCGAATACAGCCGAGCAACCCTCAGGATGGATGTATCCAAAGCAAACCTAAACGGAGAAGGCCCGATGGCTTCCTACGAGGGTGTGATTTAAAAGCTATAAATTGGCTGTGGAGGCTGGAGGGATGGCAGATTTGTCGTCTTCGACCGTCTGCTTTAAGATAAATACATTTTTTTGTGTGATTTTTTTTTTTAACAAAGAATAGATGCGCAATAATAATAATGCATATTATCATAGAAAGGAGGATTGATTCAGCAACCCCTCACCTCCAGTGAAATGCTTCATTTCTTAAGGCAAATTATTAGAAAACACATCTGTGGGCACATTTTTGCCGTGGCTGCCAAACTGGGACATTTCAGTGGTGAGTGGGTGGGTGGGGGTGGCTCAAGGAGGCTAAAATGGGAGTAAAATGTAGTGATTGCGAGAATTGATCTGCAGAGCTGCAGCTGATGTACTCTTGAGGTGAAAGTTGAGAGGAGGAAGGCCAGCAGTGGAAAGATCTGCAGATCCTGGGAGGAACTGGGGAAAAGCTGCAGGTGCTTTGCTTTTCTAGGTGTACCAGCATAAACTCCTGCTGAAGTGCACTTGAGCAAAGTACTAGTTCTGTGTGTGTGTGTGTGTGTGTGTGTGTGTGTGTGTGTGTGTGTGTCTTAATCCCTCCCAGCCCTCCACTCCTTGCTAACCTCTCCCCCAGCCAGTTGGTCTAAATAATAACGTGACAAAGGAAGAAAAGCAATCATGCATGAGCGCTGGCTGAAAAATGACAAACCGCTGTCCAGCTGATGCCCACAGAGCAGCTTCTTCAGATAACAAATGGACAAACAAAATGGGTCCTTCCAAGTTTTACTGTGTAAAAAGGAACGGGTGGGGGTGAGGTTGTAGTAGAGTAGCTGCTCCATCAGGGTAGAGCTGTCGCCAGGGGGGTGCTGATTTAATGTGACGTTCACTGAGTCTCTCTCTCTCTCTCTCTCCCTCCCCCCCCATCTGTTTGGCGTCACAGGAGCACCATGAAGGACGGCATCGCCAACAACAGCACGGCCAGCATCTCCCAAGCCAGGAAAGCTGTGGAGCAACTGAAGATGGAGGCCTGCATGGATAGGATAAAGGTACAAAGCTTTATTGTTGTTTTTGTCTGCGCACGTGAACAAATGTTTTCACATCGCTTCTGTTACCAAGTATGCAATTACTCAAAAACCGTACCTCCACTTATCATGGAATTGAAAGCTTTGTGTGCCTCTAACATCGGCTGGGATTTTGGAACAGTTCAATAGGCGCGTCTCGATGAGTGACAGTTCTCAGCAAGCATTTCATTTTTGCTCATTTTTGTCTGAATAAAGCACAAAATTAACTTTGCTGGCTTACAATTGGCAACATTATCACGCTTGGCTCTCATGGCTTCATATTTGCACACAGTAGCACTGTTTAAAAGAAGAAATGGCCGGGATGATGGTGCCGTCGTCCAAAAACTGGGAAAAATGCATCAATTAGCCACACTGCATTGGCTTTTCCTCGTGTTTAAAATACTCACTCCTGCACTAAATCTGCATCCTTTATTAATGCACTAATTACTCCTGTTTGAATCACCGTTGGTAAACACTACAGTGCCCAGCTGTTTGAACGTTATTTATTTAATTTTTTAAATGAATCCTCATTTCCACAGTGGGGTTGAATTGGCTTGCTGTCAGACGTATTGAGGTAGATCAAAATAAACCTGGCACAAAAAGTAAGGAAATTTGTCTTTGGTCAATTTCTTTTTGTTGTAACAAAAAGCCTCTTGGGAATAAATATTATACAGTTGGAAATCTTGTTTATTTTTCCTTAAATGGTACCACTTGTAAGGAAAGTGCATTTGTTGAGCCCATGAAAAACTTGCCAACTTGGCAAGCTAATGGACCCTGCCGCAGCGGTCAGTTGGTGTCTAATCCAAACATGCCACGTTTGATTTGGTGCTTGCACTGTAGGACAACTTCAAGCTGCAGAACCAAAATGCAGCATTATTTGGAGTGAGCTCTAGTACAATCTCCAAATTGAAGACAAAGTTTCCGATAATGGAGGATGTCAGAGAAAGGCGGTGAAGTTGGCATCCCAAGAAGACTGTTTTCCTCCCTTGTCAGCACTTAAGAACTGTTAGCAGTCTTCTACAGATTTGCAGGATGACACGACAACGGTTCTCTACCCAGATGATCTAGAACAGACTCCATGCAATCTCCGGTTTTGTGGCGGCCTGTCACGAGCCCTTCACCATCAGGCATGTTTGCACTGGTGTCACCAATATGTGCACTGGAACCTGAACATGTGGAGGAACACCATGTTCAACCATGAGTCCAGATTCTGCTTGTGCTCGCCCCTGCAAATCAGAGACTCCATCCAGAATTTGGGAGTGGAGTGGATGGTGTGGCATGCCTGCAGTAATGACATCAACCCCACTTGTTTGATCAACTTGGGCATGCCGTTTGTGTGAGTGACCAACACAATTATACTGACTTATGACAAATGCTGGTTGAAGAATGGGACACGTCCCCATAGTATCATGTGACCAGCATGAGGAGGCGGTGCCAGTGTGACTGTATTTCCACAAATTTCTTTAGGCAGGTTTAGGTATATTTAGAGACCAGGACACGCTGTACATGGGCGTGGAAACAATGTATCACTAGTCCTGTTTAAACCTTCATCCTTGTGACATGGTCCACTTTTCTTTCTGTTACTCCAGCCTATTATGTTTTCTTGATTTAGAAGCAGTGTAACAACTCTGCACTCATAAAACATTCAAGATAACATCCATGTGTTGAATCCTGAGTCCGCTATTATTGTGCACTCTTTGTTGTCTCAGTCCATTATAAAAGCTTTAACCCATTTATTAGATGGCCTGGTCCAGTTGGAGTAAATCACTGCTATTATCTTCCCTCGTCTTTCTTGGATTTCTTTTCTTTAGAGAAGCGCGCCACAGTTTTGAGTATTGCAGTGCCGTCATTTTTGCCAGACTCGTGATGGATGCTTGGCGCACTTTTTCCCACCTTGCAAGTCGACTCGGTGACAGTTCAGTGTAATTACAAACTTGCATATTTGTTATTTTGAGTCCCTGGATTGTGTAAAGTTGAATGAGGAATGTTGGGCACTTCTATAGATTGTATATAAAAGGTAACTGTGGTCACTATGATATCAGCAGGGCCTCTTGATGTTCTGAAGGAGTACCTCTGACGTGAAAATTCATGGACATGGTTGTGGATTGCATGTGTCAGTTGCATATGTGGGGAGGGGAAAAATAAATGACCCTAAACTACCTCTTTATTTTAACCTGTTAAATGCATTTTAAACACCATCTTGGTTATGTAGTGGAAGGGATCAACAACCAATTTATAGCAATTAGAAGGGAGGGAACGTTCGTCAGCGCTAGCTAGTTAGCAAGTAATTGACGTTTGATGATGTTTGGGTGTTTGTTAGTGAGGTTTGAGTTCTTGATTTATGGCTCTGACTGCAATCACTCAAATTGGTGACGTTCTACAAGTAACTGCCCTCTAATTTAAAAGCGCGGACAGGTTTCCAGCACATCGTAATCACTCTGAGATTTACACTGATGGGCTCAACTCATCTGTGATGACTTCTTGCAGCAGGAGACTCGACTCAACTGGTTGCCAACTGGTTCTATTCTTGTTTCTCTCACATAAAAAGCAAAGTTGCCAAGCCACTTTGTCATTTTGTAGTTAAATTGCATTCCTGCAGCAACTATGTCACACTACATGGAAGAATTTCAAACTTATTGTAATTTCACCCCCAGCCGGTCACAGCAGATGGCTGCACCTCCCTGAGCCTGGTTCTGCTCGAGGTTTCTTCCTGTTAAAAGGAAGTTTTTCCTTCTCACTGTCGCCAAGAACTTGCTCATTAGGGGTCCTCTGACTGTTGGGATTTCTCTGTATTATTTTAGGGTATCTACTTAAAAGCGCCTTGAAGTGACAGCTGTGATATGGTACTATTTAAATTAGATTGAATAGCCAGCATGATTACATTAAGCTGTAAACTGATGGCAGATGGACTCTGCCGTATTGGTGTTTCAATGCCAAATCGAGGACCAAAGTTGATCACATGAGTTCTCAAAATCAGGTCTCCATCTTTGAAGCGGCCATTTCAAAGGCAAAGAGACTGCAAGTTCATTGCACAATGATTCTGGTTGTGCTGTAGTCTCCGACCACTGCTGTCTGATCCGCTAAGTGGGATCACTTCTTTTTAACTCCCCCAATCTGCATCCTCACATTTTTCTGAGCCTTAGTGATATCGCTTGAGTCAACATTATCAGATTTGGCCTAGTTCCCTGTCACATAAACCCTCAAACTACAACCGTTGCATTTCCCACCACTGACTTCCACAGCAGAAAGTGACATGCCAATAAAGTGTGTGTGTGTGTGTGTGTGTGTGTGTGTGTGTGTGGGTTTTTTTGTTTGTTTTTTTTAACTTTAGTCCGATGTCTTCTGACAGGCATTGCACGAAGTCTCGGTTCACCTTATCATCGCCTCTGCTGTGCACAGCTTGGAATTCCAAGCAGACCAGTGTGTTAAATGTGAGGGATGAACCCACAGGAAAGGTGGGCTATGGTGGCTGCTAACCAGCTCTGACAGTAACTTTCCACCAATTTAGGTCAGTGTGGCTGCAGGATTACTTCTCCACCACACACATTATTGTGAAGCAGTATTGTTTCCTCATTAAACAACACCTGGTTAAATATTGACTTTTGCTCCCTGTGCACTCTGTGGTCGATCACCTCGAGGCTGTTGCTGCAATTAGACATCAGTTTGGTGCTTCCATCCATTCCAGGCGTCATTTTCTCGGTATGTTTACTTCCTGTTTTCTGTTCATGTTTCTGGCATGTTGGGGCAATTCTGAACATTTTCTTTTATGAATGACTTCTTGTGCAACTTAATGTCATCTCATTCAGTAGGCTCCTCGTGTGTTTGGGGAATGATTGCCCCGCAGATCAGAGGCTGTTCACTCAGCAATATAGCTAAGCATGGAAGCCGGCCAAACGCCTTCATTCCTACTCAGCACAGCACAAAGGCTGCTTACAAGCAAACCTCATCGTCTTAAAAAGTAAAGTGATCCGCCCGAAACTGCAATCAGTTTTAAGAAGATTAGGTATCAATTTGGGCTTCTTTCAGGTAGCTCATCAAAATAAGACCTCATGCGTTTTAAAGATATTAAGTGTACCGAACAGCAAAACCATTACGTGGTTTTTAACACAGCATGTGTGCAATGGGACTGCAGCATTTTTGTAGACAATACAAACTCTAAAATGCCAAATTTTCATTGGAAAATTGCTGAAAATGTTGAATTTCTTTTTAATTTTTCAACACAAACTAGCAGATTGAGTTCAAACCCATTATTAAAGAGCAATTCTTCCTCTGGTTTTGAAGCCTGTTAATAGCAATAACTTTATATTAATAAATCTGATGCACTTTGGCTACTTTTTGTGAGATCATTGTGGAGTCTGTGAAAAGTGTGTTTTTAACAGGACTCCATGCAGTATCCTCGTACTGCTTCCACAGGCACCGAGCCGCTCAGCCAGGTGCTGACGATCAAATGCACTTGATTAACTGATCATCAGCAGGTGTGAGCACCTCTATGAACGCAGCCGTTTTGGCAGTTTGCGTGTCTGGAGCATTCAGGTGTGTTAATGCAATCTGTCCCGGGAGCAGACATCCCAGCAGTTTCACCCCCAAGGTCAGACGGTGCAGTGCTCTGACAGCCAAGAGCTTCATCTCTGCAGGCATCAGTTAGCATGTTAAAGTTCATGAGTACATTTAGAAAATGACTGAACAAGTCTGACTTCTTTGGAAGAGTTGTCAGAAGATTATGCAGCACCGCTTAAGTTTGCAAACTTGTAAGAATAATGGCGCGCACTGACTAGTAAGTACTCTATGTAAGGAGACATCTTTACCTTAGAGTGAAGCAGAGATGATGATTGAAAAACTAACAGACTAGAAGGAAATGAGGAAGGACAAAACAGCACGTGATCTGCCAACCTGAGATGGGGAAACTCACTGCAGTGGATGGGAAAATAAAAATCCAAAAACTCCAGCATCTATAGGATAATGCCAAGAAATCAAAGTTTTTTTTGGGAGATTTAGGTTTTCAGTTTTTCACAACCATGCTCTAAAACCATTCTAAATTTGTTCAAACTTTACAAATTTAGAAAGAGCGTGGTCCAAAATTTCTTCACAAGATGTGAGAGATCGATAGTCCAACTTATTGCTGCCAAAGGTGGTTTTAAAGCTACTGAATCATGAGTGTAGGTAGGTGTGTCCCCTCACATGACTGTAGGTAGCCATTCTGACGTAGAGCATCAGTGTTCCCGAATCAAAACACGAGGTTTCCTCCCCCGTATGCAACCGCGTAGAAGAACTTTCAGGTTTTGGATGCCAGTCTTATCAGACTGTCTATGCAGAAAGAAAACCTAGCATCAGAAAAATGGACAGTTTCCTTGTTGTTTTTTGCACATTATGTTCAGGCCTGCAGCCAGTTCTCGAGTGGATTCACAGGATGGTGCCAGAACGACAGCAAGGCAGCTGAAAAAATATTGTTTATGATTCATAAATTGTCTTGTGACCCACGTCTCTACACGCATTTCAGCAGCATGGAGTTATAAATGGTTTATTGCAATATAAAATGAGTCTCTTGTCTTAAGATGAGAATTAAAGTTTTACTGTCAATTTAGGATTTTATCGAAAGAAAACTGTTTTAATAACAACTTTATTCTTTAGCCAAATCCTCCTAACTTTGGTTTTCATGCAGGTGTTGTTACACTGATGTTAAGTATTGAGGATCATCTGCTTTTTTCCTCTTTTATATGAAGTGTTAGCTTAGCTGTAATGGTGTTCAGACAAACCCTTGATGAATACATTGAGGGACATTTTCAGGCAATATAATATTTTAAGCTTTGTTTAAATATCCAAATTAAGGGGGGGGATCTTGTTGCTCTGCAAAACAGCAGCTTCAGTTGCAGCATGATTCACATCTGTATCATTTTCTCGGCGGTTGCTCAACGACAGCCAGACAGCTGCTAGTATTTAATAACCGCATAGTGCATCAGATGTGGCGATCCAAATAATACTTCATAAAAGAACTCAAAAAAAAAGAAGCAGCCACCATACGAGACGAATGTGGATGGATATAAAAGCAGAGGGAAAAGGAGACTTGGCCACGCCTGGCAATCCCTTAAATTTAATTAAGGGATCTGACGAGGGAGAGTGTGACAAGAGCGGTCTCTGTGCTGCTGATTGAGGGATCACCACACTCTCATTAATTGCTCAATCAGCCAAAGGAATGTGATCTGTGCTAATTAGGAGGACTCTCCTTCCATCATGGGGCTGCGCTGTAATTACAATCAGTCTGGGCCTGACGACACACACTGAGTAGTACCACTCTGTCCTGTGAGCCTCCTGTTCAGACCAGGAGCATTTGGCTGCAGTTGTATAATAATATAATGACTGCATTTACTTTGATTATGAAAATAATTAAACTGTTTGCTTTGTTAGTGTTCACATTTCATGCAAGCTTGGATTCTGTAATTAGTGCCTGAGTTTGGTCTTTTTTTGTTTTTAGGTAGCCATTTGGGGTACATTGTCTTCTGAGCGACTAATTTTTAGTTCAGCTAATTAAAGTTCTCTGTTAATCAACGCATTAGTCACATTATTCCAAATATTCTGATCACTGGTGGGTCTGTAAGCGTACAGTCACTGATGACGATTGATCCTCTCATGAATGCAGTGTTACAATTCTGCCAACTAAAGTGTGGTGTTGAGTCTTTTTTTAGTTTCAGCACCGACACCTCTGTTCTGAAATATCACCGTGTGGTGTATTGAGTATTAGGTGACTTAACAGCTTTTATCAGCAACAGAGGAACTGCAAAAGGGGATCCATGATGTAGGTGCAGACATAAATAATAGAAACGCATTAGCTGGAAGAAGGTGGTGACAGTACCGTGGCTGGAGCAGAAAGCTGACAGAATGATGCAGAGAGGTAGCCATGCGTGGTAACACTGCTGTGTCAGTATGCTTGGCTTTCCTTTTTTTAAGTTTCATGCGTTGCACAGCTTATAACTAAACTTAACTTTGGGTTGGATTTTGCTGGAAGAGGTGCTCGATGGAAGTGAAAGCACCAGTGGGGGAAAATGACTCTGCTGTGCATTTGTAGTTTGAACAGGATGTCGTACTTTCATGGGGTCGTTTTTAAAAGTAGTTCAAAAGCTGTGAATATGAGAGATGCACTCGCTGTCCATCTTCTATAGTTACACTTTGCTTGTACTGGGTTAGAGGACAGTTTTGCCTTTTTAATGGCATCAACAAGGTGCTTTAAACATTCCTCATATTTTGGTCGATGCTGACATGAATGCAGCACACAGTTGCTAACAATCTCCTGTTCAGTTGCATGCAAAAACTGGTTTGGTGACACTGGAGGCCATTTGAGTACAGTGAAGTCACCGTCATGTTTAAGAAATCAGTCTAGACAGATTTGAGCTCTTTCACATGCAGGAATACCGTACTGTAAGCGGTCATCAAGAGATCGGTGCACCGTGGTCATAAAAGGATGGACATTCAGTAAAAATACGATATGATGGGGTCTTTAAATGATACACAGTTGGTACTAAGTGTGCCAAGAAAATATTCCCTGCACCATTACACTGCCAGCACCCCCGAAGCATTGATACAAGGTAAGATTTGTCTATGCTCTCGTGTTTAAACCATATGCTGACCCTTCCATGTGAGTGTTGCAGCAAAAATCGACTCATGAGACCAAACATCCAGTCTTCTGTTGTCCTCGGTGTGGTCTTCTGCTGCTGTAGCCCATCTGCTCAAAGTCGTGACGGGTTGTGCATTCAGAGATGCTCTTCTGCACAGCTTGGTTGCAACAAGTGGTGATTTGACTTCCTGTTGCCTTCCTATAATCTCAAAGCAAGTTTGGTTATTCCCCTCTGACATCAACAAGGCATTTTCACTCAGAGAACTGCTGCTCACTCAGTATTTTGTCCTTTAGACCATTCTCTGTAAACCCCAAATGGTGACCATCTCAGTAAATCACCAGTTTCTGAAATGCGCAACCTTGAAAATCATTTAAATCCCCTTTCTCACTCTGCTCAGTTTGTGCATGATGACGTGTCAAACTACACCGAGCTACCATCATGCATTTGGCTGATTAGAAACTATTTTTGCATTAATGAGCAGATGTACCTAATAAAGTGGCCGTGAGTATATCTAAACTGTTCTTAGCTTTTGCCCAAGTTTTTAAAGCCAACTTTCCAGTGAGAATGAATTACGATTAGAGAGTCTGCCATTTCTCTCAGCGGTCCAACCATGTGGAACAAAATCAAAGGCTTCACTGCTCCTTTCAGGATGGTTTGTGGGGACACTGGTGATCCCTGACCTTTTAATAATATCACATTTTTTAATGTGGCCAATATTTCATTTAATGGATAATGTTGCCTGGACTGTTTGTTTTTGTGGCATTTAGCAAACAGTATAATGCTAATATGGTAAATATGGTTGACACTGTAAACACGATAAAGCTTCTTAAAGTCGCCTCACTGACATTAGCGTTTGGCTTAAAACTGAGTTGTTGAGATGGCTACAGACTTTTATTCTTGTTTTCCGATTTACTGGCACAGCATGATGTACCTCAGTGTTTGCCAGACTGTGTGACCTGTGAGCGTATTGTTGTGGTTGCCTGATGTGAAAGCAAAGCAGGCAGTAAAGGCTGTTTGTGGAGAGAGAGGGAAGAGAACATGTTTAATATATATATATATTTTTTTTTTTTTAAATAGATATGGGTGTCCTTGTGGCTAAGTGCTTGGTAGGGATGTTGAAATTAAGAAACTGAATAACACATCCTGGTTTTCTGCCATTTCTTCTTTTTGTGGGATTTTATGAGTTGAAACGGCTCCATTTCAGGCTGCAAGATGGTCGAAACGGTAATGTAACAATCCATGCTGAGGACCAAAGCTGTGCTATTCTCTTGTGAGAGCAGCAGTGGGTGAGGTGAAGTGGCAGGCAGGAGATCAGATGGCTCTGTCCTCCACATAGATCCCTGAGCCCTCGCCAGCCCTCTGATGCAGCTGCTCCTCTGCTCTCCATTTGCCGCCTCCCCTCCCGTAACCTCCCACTCAATTCCCAGTTGAAAACCTGCATTCACATACAGTCTGACTGTACTATAAAATTTATGGTCACTGTTCACGTTTTTTTTTTTTTTTTTTCTCTCCATTTGGAAGATGTCACATGCTTCGTGCTATGCTTGTTGAAGTCCCACCTTAAGACCCGTGAGTTACCTCGACGAGCTTTCTCGCCCTGGTGCCTGAGGCTCGGGTAACGGGCATTGGTGCAGTCGCTACAGGCGCTGACAAATCGGGAACATCGGCAATATGCAAGTTGAAAGAGCCTTACAGCAATTTGCCCAGGTCTCATCTGGTGTGAGTTTAACTTCAGAAACATCTGCTCTGAGAATGAATAAATGGGGAGCTGCAGAGATGTGTGAGCTTATTCACCTTGCTCTCAAGAAAAGACGTTTGGGCCTCGTCCACTAATATTTGCACTAAAATGTTTTTACCCTGCGCAAAAAGTTTGTGCGAAGCATTACTGTTGGCAACATGAAACGTGCTATCTGCATACTGCCACAACTTTATTTTCCTATGTAAGGGAACATGTTTCTGTGTGGGGGATGAGAAAGAAGAGTCTGACAGGAGACACTAACACAGTGGGGTCTGAAGAGCAAATCAGTGTTTCCCATTAAAAATGAATAAAAACATAAAAATTCTCCAGCATTACTATTATAGTCCTAAAAAAATCATCTCCAAGCGATGATGCCCAGGACTGATAGATGAGAGGAATATTGGTAAATGTTTAAAGTCTACACAGTTCATCAGTTGGTGCCCATAGTCTGAATTTGATTGTACAATACGAATTAATTCGGTTACTAAAATATTGATGGGTCACTAGTTTGAAAACTTTACCATGAATACTTTGTGATGTGTGCGTACGGTCCGATGTCTGCGAGTTACTCAAACCTGTACTTGAGCTGAACTTGAGCACTGATGGTGTCTCCACACTCTGCGCTGACAGCAAGGTGAAATGTTTCGGTCCTCTTCAGCTCAGAAGTCGTTGATTTCCAAGATATTTCATAACAGGACTGTTTTTCACTTCATGCCCAGAGAAGGGTTACCCTGCAACTTCTGAACACTGAGCTCCTTCACACTGGATTTCATGTGACTGCATGAATTTCATGAGCTGCAGTGACCGTTTCAACCTCCTTTAGCTTTTAAGCACCAACTAGGGAAGCTTCTCAGAACCCATCTGTCTTATCTTTTAAAGATGCAAAGAGAGCCAGCATTTCATTGATTCTAGGGAAAAACTAATCATCTGGTTTAAATTGTGTAATACGATGTTATTCGCTATTTTCTGGGGCTCCTTTATGCTGCTTTTTAGACAGCTAAAGTGCAGAGATCAGAAATGAGATGCAGCAATGGCCCCAGGATGAGTTTGAACTTTGAAGCCATGACTACTGAACTTTAGTAAGAGAACACTGGAAGCAACTTTAACAACATGAACATTGATTGAAAATCTGAAATGCAGGACTGCGTGTTTGAGGATTCTGGTAGCGCCCCCAAAAACGGGCTTGAAACATCATCACACAGAATAAATCTGAAATGTCTGATCAAAAATTTTCTTCTAAATATTTCAGGTATCCAAAGCTGCCGCAGACCTGATGGCATACTGCGAGGCGCACATACGCGAGGACCCCCTCATCGTGCCCGTGCCCGCCTCCGAGAACCCCTTCCGGGAGAAGAAGTTCTTCTGCACCATCCTCTGATGAGCTGCTGGTAGAGCTGTACAGGTGCAGGCATGGCGTTGCCTGGCTTCTCTGTCTTCACCACACCTGAAGCTACTGGCCATAGGCATTGAGCTGAGTTTTGCCAAGGCGGGGACACTCTGTTGTTGGTCAGCTCTGCCCCTGGTGGCTGAAGGTTTTGGGGGAGTCAGCTACCAAACTGGCAACCCAGTGGGCGTATAATGTCTTGTTAAATAGGTTTGTTATTGCTTTGTTATTAGAGAAACAGCCTTGCTTAGTGCTCAAAGAGATGAGAGATGTTTTGGTTTTTTTTTTTTTCTTTTTCTGTGCTAGATTTGAACTTGCCTCAGGAAACAACTTTGCCCAGTGTTTGACTTTTTTTAAAAAACATTTATTTCCCCTTTTTCTTTCTGAATAAAAATGTGTAGGTCTTTGTATAAACTCAATCATGACTTGTGTTAGTGGGTTTTTTCTTTTTTTTTTTTCTTTTTTAAATGGCTCTCAATGCACAGATGTAACTATTAGTAGCAACACTTAAAGCACCACTAAAAATTCGACGACTTCCCTCAGCAGTGGTTTCAGTTTCAGCATCGACAATTAACCCACTCGCTTTAGCACAATCTGATTCAGATTAAAGCACAGAAACGGAAGCCGTATCTCACAGTGAATAATTTCCGCTGCACTCAGTAAGAATGAGGCGGCCGCACGTCGCGTTCTGCTGCAGAGAAATGAGTGGACTGTTTTTTGAAAGGTGCAGAGCTAATGTTTCAACAGCCAGATGAGTTCTTCGGGGTTATCACTGTGCAAACAAACCCTTAAGTCAAGAATTATTTATGAATCTGCCACCTTCTGCCCACTCTAATGCATTCTAACTTTGCTTCTCTGTTTGATTTGCTCTTCATTTTCTTTCGAATCTGAAAAAGCATTGGTTAATCCCGCAGCCCTCTGCAGAAATAGAAATAATGATATTTTATATATATATCTTTTTTTTTTTTTTTTTTTTTTTTTTTTCTTGCAGGACATCTTGTTCCCTTCAGCAGTCTCGCTTAATTTCTGGGCATGTTTCCTGAGCCTGATTCTTTTCCTCCTTTTCTTCTTCCTTTTTGCCTGTCCTAGAGTGAATGGCGAGGCCTTTGACATTAATACCAAACTGGAGGCCTGCATGTTTCTCTGCTCCTTTTTGACAGCCTCCTCTGTTTCCGAGGGACCGTCAGTCTCTTCGAGTGTACAGTATGTTACGGTGCCAACTTCTGTGGGAGCGGTGTGATCTTCACACTGTGCTTCCCGGAGCCTTTTCTTTTTTTCTGTTCTGGGTTTTTTCTCTTTTGGAAGAAAAAAAGCACACTGTCGAAACATTTCCTTTACATGGTAGTTGAATAGCATTTGCTGATTTTTATGATGACTTGTTCTGATCGTTATTAATATTGTTATCAGTAGTATTAACGAATATCTGTTGCACAGCACTGACAGCTACATGACGTGCAGTGCTCCTAAGCCTGTATGATACGTAGAGAAAAAGAACGTTTATAAATCATGCAATTATTGATACTATCGTGAGTATTTTTTAAAAACAGCGCTGAGGGTCGTTTACATAATAGGGTCCCTTTTTTTTTCTTCTTTTATTTGGAGGTTCAGGCCTTTTGCATCAAGGTTTCTATCATCGAAGGGGAGGGGGAGTGGGGACTTCCTTTTTGGTACTTGAATAGCCATTGCATTAGGAATCAGTCTCTGATACTGGACCGTAACAAACGCAGACTCAAATTGTCTTCAGGATAATTATCGTCTTTATTTCCTATCTGAAAACCTGAGCTGACCTCAGGACACTCTCGCTGACCTCATCTCAAGGATGGTGCCAAAATCTGAAAAGAAATACGACGGCTAGAGATGAATATTGCATGGATTTATTTCTATTTATAACAGAGAGAACTATTATGATATGAAATATTGCCTGTTCATTGACTTTTCTGGGTGCTACTCTGCACATAATAATCTCCCTGGAGTCCGGATATGTCAACAACGTGCAGCTGTATTCATGAATGGTATTATTGTTTTTTTTGGGGGGGGGAATAAATAGCATTTACATAGCAGACTTTGTAAAAATCCTTTGACGGATCAAATGAATTAAAAGAAAACGGCAACCGACAGTGTGCTGTGTCTTCAGTATTTTTCTCTCTCTTTCTGGCATCTGTCTGATCACACCGACAACATGCTGCAAATCGTTCTGGGTCTCGCAGAGGAACATCGTGTTTCGGTGTGTATTGGAGACCTCCTGTGGCTGAGCTGAACCATGGGCCATCTGGATGCACTCTTGCGTTTTTGTTTTTTTTGTTTTTTTTAAAAAAAGAAAAGGATTACGATTTAGTTCAGCCTTGGCCAGTTTGCCTTCTATTCTGCAAATCTAAAGCGGGAGGGCATTACATGTGCTGGGTGACAGCACAGTTTGCACGAAGAACGGCTTAGATTTTTATGATTCGAGGTATCAGCGGCTGACATCAGCATTCACGTACTCTGCTGTTGCTCCTTCATGTCTCCATCCATTTACATCCTCACAGAGGGAATAGGCCAAAATTACAACTTTCCACCTAATTTGGTTGATAGTGGTTATTTTATTTTTAGCCACTTTTCACTACACTTCATGGTCTGATGATCGGGTCAGAGGCAGAATTGGTCTTTTTTTGGACAAACAAGGAAATCAACTCTTACGTGTTGATATTATGAGAGACAGCAGTTATGATTTAATGCACAGCACTGACAGTTTTGATGAATGACACTGAGAAGGTGAATACTGGTATCTCTTATTGATTTTTTTTTTTTTTTTTTTTTTTTTTTTTCTTCGCCCAGTTGATCCCAAAGGGCTAGGATGTAATTAAGAAGTAGTCAGTGTTTATAGTTTTTCTTTTCTTTCTGTTTTTTTTTTTAAGGCTTGGGACCAGCTGTGCTGTGGATTATCTACATTTATTTCACATTTAAACCCCAGTGAGAGGCAAAGTTTCTCAGTCAGTATCTTACAGTGAATGATGGGCTCCTCCATGAATACGCTTCTGGTTTCTAAAGTTGAAACGCTTTTGTTGTTTTTCCACAATCTGAATAATCTTGATCTCTGTCAATCTACACCTTAAATCTCTTGGCAATTATATTGCTTAAATTTAGTTGTTGGTCATGGCTACATCAAAGTTAAGAAAAATCATTTTTCTTGTGGAAACGATATGCGCTATTGAGAAGACAAATGGTGTACCCAAAAAAAAACCCCTAAAATTAGGTCCCTGCATCATTGCAGGCACATTGTTCCCATGTGGGACCTGACTGGATAAAAAGAAACCTTTATAGATGTGGAGGAAAAGTACAGTGATTCCTGAGTGGGAAAAGATGAAAAACACAAGTTGGAATAGTATAAATAGAGTATGAACTCCACATATAAATAAAAAGTGAAATGTGAGAGACAAACAGCAGACTGTGATAGACGAGGGCTGGAGAAGCCACAGCATTGCGGGATGTTTGGATGGGTTTCAAGAACCCCTGAACATGCTATGAATAGCCTTTTCCTTTCAAATGAATAATGTGTTGCGGGGAGAGAACTAAATCATCCTAATGAGTAGATCTATGAATAAGAGTCCAAAAAGAATTATATAATGCACAGGAAAGTAATTATCCCTGGGGCAGTAGGTTATCTAATATTGGGTATCTGCACTGGAGCAATTTTCCAAATTGAGCAGTGAGGCCCCCAAAGTCTACCAGAATAGTAATAATTCCTGATAAGATTATTCATCTACAGGCACAGCATGGTGTTCTGCAGCAGCTTCTCAATGAATTCTGCTCAGAGCACTGACATGCAGCACATTGCAGTGTTTCCCCGTCACATTATTATTTTTTTCACTCCGAGGGGCGGTAAGGTCTCTGAAATGGCATTTGTGAAACGCTGGAATTCCATTAAAATCAATACAAATAAAATGTTTACAAGCACTGTAGAGGGCTTGTTTTTTTTTTCTTCAGTGGGGTGACCCATTCCTCCTCCTCCGGGAAAACACTGGCACTCTCCGACTCAAAAGAAATCCTCCTCAAGCGTTCGTCTCCATGCACAAAAGATTCCATTTAAATGATTTATGTGCAGCACAGGGGAACAGCTTTTGATAAAGTTGTGCTCTTAATGCTAGAACACATCACCTGGGTTTAGAGAGGATGAAATGATTCATATGTTAATTTTTGTCTTTGCTTACAGTGTTTTCCTCACTTTACTGTGTGGAGTAAAGGAAAACAAACCCACCAAACTGACATGTCTTTATGTGATGATCATGGGATGCACCTTTAGTGTTTTAGCGTTTCATTTGTTTTAGGGACATGGGATAAAATATTTAGTGAACATACTTAAATTAACATACTCTTGACTTTAATATGATTTGAGTGGAAAATAAAACAGCACGAGGCTGATTTATTTTTAATGGAGACACATTAAATGCTAGAAAGTGTTGCCTGCTGTTGTCAACACATTTATCTTTGTACACAGTATGATGGAGGAAAGGGAACTGGACCACTGTATCACATAAAAACTTTTTTTTTGGCCCTAAATATCCAGTATTTGTCACTCTAATTTGCGTCTTTTTTTCCCCATGCTAGTCTAGCTAAGTAAATGTGCTAGATACATGTACTTTATAGTTTTATTTCACTAGCTAGAGTTTTAAAAAAAAGTAATGTAATACTTAATATTTTTTAAATACTATTACAATTAATCCTACAAATAATAATATTGATAATAATGAATCTGAAGATACGTGCACTTTATAGCTAGTGAAATAAAAGTAAAAAGAATAAAAGTAATTTTATTAAGCCGAGAAAGGACCAGAACAAACATTTGTATGATTTATTATTTTTATTATTAACCTAGAGAACTACTACATCAAGTTTAAGGCTCGTTCGATTGGCTACAGGGTTGAACTTCACCTCCCAGAGTGCACCGCGGTAGGGCTCCTCGTCTCCCATTGGTCTCGCTCATCGAGCAGCGGAGGCAGACATGAGGCAGTGGTGAGAGCCCGGCGGAGAGCTGCGGAGCTGAAATGAAGCGCGCACACGGAGCAGCTCACACCGCGCAGCACCGTGCGGCTCGAGGAAGGTAGGCTCCGCGCCGCTAAAGCTGAAGGCTGCTCCGGCTGAATGAAGGGCTCCGTCCATGCGGAGGCTAGCGCTCATTCTGCTTCCCTGTGCTGTCGCCGTCCTGGTGCACTTGTGGTTGGCACAACGACCCTCCTCCGCCCCGCTGGACAACAACACATACTCGGGTACTTTTTTAGCCACTACCCCAGGCTTTTACCTCCTCAGCTTCGCAACTTTTTTTTCCTTTCGAGCGGCTGGTTAACTTTGCCTTTACCGCCCCGGTGTGGTAGTTTGCTAGTTAGTGTGTGTGTGGACAGGTAGTTAACGGCAGTGACTGTAATGAGTGTTTTCTAATGTGTGTTTTACGGAGGAAAAAGAGGTGAATGTAACATTTGAATAGTGCGGGGTGTTGCTGGGATAGTCTCTTGCCGTGTTACAGTGCAACTACTGTGCTCCGTGGCTGCTTGAAGCGGGTTATCACTCATTATCAGCCCTCACGCTGGCTGTGTGAAGCGGCTTCACCATCAGATCAGTGTAGACTAACTACCTTTTAATGCACGAGGACATTAATCTTCACGGGGTGCATCGCAGTAAGTCACCGCAAACTGAGTATGAGAGGAAAACCGGTTTGGTTAGATTTCTTTTTTTTAATCCATATCTTACATCTGCCCTTACATTTTGAGTACTCTGCTATTGTGTGAGGTCATCTTCAGTGAAATGTGTCTCTGTCCAATGCAGATGAGCCATTACCTTTCTATGAAGTTTTGGTGGGGGTGCTGTCAGCAAGACATCATTATGAACTGCGACAGGCAATAAGAGAGACCTGGCTGGGATACCTCAGACACCACCCCCACTTCCAGCACAGGTCAGCAGGCTGGGCCTTCAACTTCACTGCTTTTCTGTTTGTTTTGATTTGTCTTGCCTTTCTTTTTCTCACCATGTCAAATTCATATAGTAGAGAGAAAGGGAGGAGGGATGAAGCCAGCAGCAGCTGGCAGCAAATAACTGACAGCCCCATCAAGCCTTTTATCTTTACCTGACCAGCGGCCAATATTGTTCTCTTTCATTCTTCCTCTTTGTCCATTTCCTTCTCATTGAGCGATCCGAGCACAGATAAGGTGTGATGGCCTTTAAGCAACCCCCCGGTAACCATGGCAACGCAGGGTGGATAGATGGACAAGCTTTAGAAATCTTGTAGCCGAATATTGCACAAACGGGGGGATATGTCACAGTGTTTGTGTTGTTGTTACATATTTTTTGTTATTTTCTCTCATCCAGAGTGGGGGTGAAGTTTATCGTGGGGGAACATGGGTGTCCTATACCAGAGGATGACCGAGAAGATCCTTACTCCTGCTCCCTCCTGAACTTCACAGAGCCAGGTAAAAGAAGGGGGAAAAAAGAAAAGCAAAAGAGGGGAGAGGCATCTGACTGCAGCTCTAATTCTCTCGGCAATCTGTTGCTTGCGTGCACGGTCGTCAAAGGGGAGCGGAGGCAGGATAACAGCAGAGGAGTCGAGAGAATGAGAAGAATGGCTGTTGAGAAAAAGAGTGAAACACCTTTTTGTTCATGTGTTCCCACAGCTCAAGGACAACTTTCTCTTCCTTTTGTATATCTAAGGCCAAAGCAGAAATGCTCACTGCTGCTGCAGGGCTGAGGGAAGAGGAGGCGGGGTAACTAGAACTGCTTAACACTTAGAAAAGTAGAGCTGCACAAAGAGCAGACACTATATGAAATAATGTAACTCCCTCGCAGTCAGTTTTGAACATCGGCAGTAATTGTTAACGTCTGTCGCCTTCGCCGAGCCCGTCCACTTGAGCCGGCTTTCTCCACTTTTACTGGCGTAAAGCTGCCTTCATGGAAACATAATTACAGCTCATCAGAATGAGCTTTTCACACAGTGGCCTTTGGGGTCATGGCAATGCGTTACATATATATTTATTTATTTCTTTTTTTGTTCCCCAGCCCTTTCTCTTGCCCTCCACTGCGTTAATGGCTGTTGGTTGTTGACGTGATTTGCTTCAGAATGGCAGGCAGGCTTTGGGTGCGCGTGATGCTCCGTGTGATTGGAAGAGAAAGAGGCAGTGGCAGCTTTTTAAGCACAGTCGGGGTACCTGACGCAGGATTCAGGTCAAAGCGCGCGTTAAGTGGACAATTAATTGTGGCGCTGAAATGTGTTTGTTTGCTCCGCGTTCATCACAGGGATTTTTTTTTTTTTTTTTGGACTACAATAAGGTGAATGCTAATTAGCTTCTCAGAGCAGTAATCCTGCTGCCGGCAGAAGGTGTGTGTGTGTGTGTGTGTGCGCGCTTTGAATCGAGGAGAAATAGTGAGATATTTAATGATGTTTGAAGGTTTTGAGATTTCAGAGCTGATATAAACACACTACAGCATGAGATGAATCGACTGATTGACATGTAATTAAAGATTTTTGTCTTTGTCTTTGATTTCTGATATATTACAGAAAACAAGCACTTTAAAGACGTCACACTGAGCTCTGTTTTTGTGTGTTATTTATTTATGTACTTATTCTTTTTTTAAGACTGAATGTTCATCCACTAGCCAGTAATAAAAATAATGGTTTGATTTATGATCTATTTAATGAGCCATGCCCAATGCAGCCTATAGTTGGTGCTTGATATTGAAGTAATTGCCCATAAACACCCTAAGCGACAGAAATGTAATGATAAAAATGTATGATAGTTTGATAATTACATTTTTGTCATGTTTCCAGGGAATAAAGCATCAATCAAAATGATTTATGTCTATTGTCTCTTAGTGGTAGCACAATCCTGCGGCTCAGTCCCATTCAGCTAACGTGAGAAGCGTTTGGCGTGATAAAACGTCTGCTCCTCTTTGCCTCTAATTGTCTTTATTTTGGAAGGAGCTGTAGAAGTTGTGTAGACTGCACATAAAGTGAAAGCGGGGGGGGGGGGGGGGGGGGCTTCGCAGCTTCGCTTTAACAGCCTCGATCTTTTCATTGATCTCTCGGGTAATAAACTGCTCTTTTGTAATTAAGAGAGCACGCTCACAAGCAGGGGCTCGCTTTGAAGACAGCCGTCCTGAAGAAGCGGCTCCTCAAAGTGCTGATGGTGTAGCTTTCCCAGAGTCCGCCGCCTTTTCCGAATGCTTTCTCTCTTCTCTTCATCACTAAAGAAAAGAAGATAGTCAGCGTGTTGGGATTGTAATAAATTTCATGTGTGCTTGTGCAGTGACTCGCTGCCCTCTCTGTGTCCCAGCGGCAGGCCGGGACGGAGAGATGGAGATTGTGACGGTGTCTGATCCCTCGCTGCTCGCCCCCTCCGACGTGTCTGCCATCGCCCTGGACTTCAAGGTGCTCCACCCGGTGGTGATAACCCGGCTAGGGGTGTTTCCCAGCGGGACCCGAGCCGAGCTTCAGAGCAACGTGACGGTGAAGCTTCTCCAGCTGGACCAGGAGGTAACGCGGCTTTGGCCTGTGAGCATAATGCATCGCGTATGCTGCGTTTCTGTGGAGCTCGGTAGAAACGCAGCCCGAGGGCAGTTGGAGGACTCTGTGCTGCTGCTGTTTGTTGAACAAACTTCAGCTCATTTTAGAGTGTGTGGCTGTGTTCAGTATGGAGGACAGCATCTTTGTGAATTCTTTATGGATAAAAAGTTTGAATATTTCTTTTTTTGCACTTTCCTCTTCAGGAGGCTGTGGTTACTGCTCGCTTCAGCTCCATTAGCACGGGGACCTTGGTGAACTGGATGTGGTACAAACCAGTGGAGCAGTTCATCCTGCCGAAGGTCAGTTTGTCGCTGATCCTCTAAGCTGTAGCCACGACTAAAGAAAAATGGAGTAAAAGTCCTCTTGTCGGGAATATAAGTCTTCAGAAGCTGTTTTAGTCTATTCTACTTTCTTTTTGAATTAAGGTCTTCTTTTTTAAGTACAAGAAAGCTACTTTCAGCTGCTCTTATTCACAACGGGTCACTACAGCAGGTAGCTCTGCATATTTGATTTGACAGATTTGTTTTAATTAATTTTATTTTTTAACTTGGATTTTCTTGATGCAGCCACAAAGGGATTTGTGTCTCCTCCTGGAATCAAACCAGGGATCTTTGGGTTGTTTTAATGCAATCATTTAATGCCATATTAGTGTACCTGCTACTGTCCACAATCATTTCCAACACAATATTAATTTTATTTGTACAACACCATTTAAAATACACAGTTACAACATGATTGACAGTTCAGATCAAATGCACACAAATAACCAACATAAAGTAGATACCCACACACGTATATACATAGAAAAAAAATGTAAAAATGCAAACTATATAAAAATGAAAAACTTGAGCTTGAAGCAATTTAAAATTCTTCCTCACATGAAAGAAATGGACGATTTGACTCAGCAATGCCTCGAATGTGAGCAGGTCTCTCTTCACCCCTAAATAATGCCTGTGAGTTACGATGCTGTACGACCACTGAGTCTTTGCAAACATCATGGTCCCCGTCTCGCACGCCCGCGCAGTGCGAGATGATTATCTACATCAGCGGCGTCTCGTCCTTTTCATTAGCTCTGCTCAGGTTGATAACTGTGGAGGAGACGAAAAGAGAAAAACACACGAGACTTATGGAAGTTCAGGAGTTTATAAATTTATTTAACAGAAGTGATTTATCATTAATATGAATGGGTGCCACATGCAGATTTAAAGAGGTTAACCCCCCCCAAATCAGAGGAGGACACATGAAGTCATTCATGTGTATGAGCTCACTCATTGAGGTTGATGTTAAATAGAAGAAGTATCTGTTTGGAGAGCCTCGCTTCATTTTGTCCTCTTATATTTATATAACGGTGACCTCGCGCTGAATTTGATGTTTACCTTTGCATAAGTAAACATCCCCAACCTGAACTGATGCAGAAAAGCAACACATCAGTGCATAAAAAAGTGTTTGATGCTCACGATGTCCTGGCTTTAACACGCACCGCCAAGCGAAAGCCGTCCCCGTGTCTGCACGTACGCCTGGCGGTGATGTCAGGGGTACAAGAGTACACCGGTACATCGCTGCAGCAGAGGCTAGGTTCAGGGGATGTTAAATTAATCTTTCATTAACATTGTAGCGAAGCATAATGTAATCCACTCTAAAGTTTCCAAGTCTGCAGTGTCCTTGATGGTAGCTAATTACATCATTCAGATGAGATGGCGTTGGACAGCACACCCGTGACATCTGTCTTTATTCCAGGGGTTTGAAGGGACGCTCGTCTGGGAGAGTCTCGACTCTGCCGCACTGACCACAGTCAACTCCTCCTCCGTGCAGCTCAGTGATGGAGGAGGCGTCCTAAAGATCTCTTCTGTATGTGTTCGCACACAGTATCTAGAAGGAGATATATGAATAACGCACTCTCATTCCTCTTTCAAGTTTCCAATAACTTAAAACTTTTTTTTTTTTTGCTCTTTTTCTTGGAGTTGCAGATTGCAGAGGGGATCTTGCCTCATAGAAGTGCTCTTGGATTTCCTGGTTTGGCTGGAGGCTTCACATTTACTATCTATGGTTAGTCCTGCAGCAGAATAAACTTTGCACTTTTTTATATGATAATTGTGTGATCAAAGCCGCATTTTTAAAAACAGACCAGATGTAAGAGCTCGAAAAACACCGCTCACCGCGCTGCAGGCTTTTTGTATATGTTCCAAATAGAAAATAGCATTTTCGTAGCCTCAACACCCAGCTGTTCCAATATTGATTTTACCTACATGTGTTTGCATTTTGAATCTTAAGAGCAGATTTGGTGTAAATCTGTGCAAAACAAAATTAAATCCATCATTCAGCATCTCTGAAGAACCGAACTAATGGTCCATTGTGCCAAACGTTATCATTTTTTCATATCGTTTTACTCGATGGTAATTAAAGTTATTATACCTCAAGCGCCTTAGGTTATTAAAAAATTTGGGCTGAATAAATATAATTTTTGCACAAAAACTATTACAACTTTTTCCCTGATTACCCCGAATGTTTTCCTCACTCTGCGTCAGATGGAGACGGTCTGTCAGAGCTCCTGCGGGGCCGCCCAGCCAGGATGGAGCGCCATGCCTCCAGGCTGAGGGAGGAGGATGCTACTTTGCAGGAGGAGAGCCTCAGGCATGGCGACATGGTGTTCGTAGATGTGGTAGACACCTACAGGAATGTGCCTTCCAAACTGCTTCAGTTCTATAAATGGTATGCCAAGTGCTAATGACTCGATTCTCTGTCTCCAAATTGCCTGGGCCCTCTGAGGAAATCAGCAACCTGAAATGAAAGTGTGCCGACGCCTCAAAATGTCTCACTGTTAAAATCACGACTGCAGTCGCTCAGTCAAGAAGTAGAGTTCTGAGTCATCAGATAAAGCAAAATACACAGAGTGGTCTTAAGCTGTGATGTGATAAGTGTTATACTTATTTGCAGACCTCCTGCCCTTCATGCTCGCTGGTATTTGAAAGTAAATCCACTCTGGGATATTGTATAAAATCAGAGGGTGGGCTTTAATTAAGGCTGCATATTCTCTCTCCGGCAGGTCTGTGGGAAACGCTGACTTTAATCTACTGCTGAAGACGGATGATGATTGTTACATCGACGTGGACTCTGTATTAATGAAGATTGACCACAAGGGTCTCAAACGCAGCAATTTCTGGTGGGGGAAGTAAGTACAGTTCGGCGTCCGGTCCTGTTGACAGCGTATACTTTGTGTCCACTTGTGCTTACAGTTTAACTTCAGTGCGCTGTCAGCTGAGTTTTGGAGCAAAGAAACGGGAACGCTGTGCACGGTTAAAAAGCTGATAGGTCACCTGAAATGGAGACTGTATTTGATGATGATGTCTCTGCCATCCTGACCCAGTTTCAGGCAGAGCTGGGCAGTGGATCGCATTGGGAAGTGGCAGGAGCTGGAGTACGCGAGTCCAGCCTACCCGGCGTTTGCCTGCGGCTCTGGCTATGTGGTCTCTCGTGACCTGGTCCATTGGCTTGCCAACAATGCAGAGAAACTGAAGGCCTACCAGGTAGAGTACGAAAGCTAAATAAGAGCGTCCGACGTTCATGATCATAACGTGAGCAGCCCATCCTGGATGTCTCGTTGCAGGGAGAGGATGTGAGCATGGGGATATGGATGGCAGCTGTTGGGCCTCAGAAATATCAGGTGAGAAGCTGAATGGTATGAACTGCCAGCTTTAGTAAAACATAAATGATTTGTTTTGCTTTATTATCAGTCTAACACTGGCATAAAATACAACTTAGCCCAGTGCTTTCACTTTCCCTTATCAGCGTCAGACTGATAAAGGTCAGCGTCTGGCATTAAGAAATGTTAGAAAGGTACAGATATGAATGTGTTTAATGTGTACATTTTTCTTAAAATATAAATGGCAGCTGAATTCAAGCTGTAAATATAAATGGTACTTAAATTTACAGCAATATTGATAAGATACTGTGTATTAACACATTGTTTAACTGCTCTAAGTCATATAAAAAACAATGTAAGACAAAGAGAAAAACAAATACTGCGAAACAAAAAAAAACTGCACTCATTTGTACTCACTGTTGGTCCTCTGAGCTTCATTAGCCAAACTTTAACATCTCACTAATAGGCTCTGCAAGCAAAAGACACAACGTGAAATAAAAATGTGAACTGAAATGATAAAACCCCCTCTCACCCTTGAGTTTTTTAGTCTGCTAAGCACGTACAATTTGATTTCTGTGGAGAAAAAAAGTGCAGCAAAGAGGCATGAACATTTATGATTGTTTTTCTCTTACCAGTAATTCAATATGCGGTTTGCTTTACAGCTTAACATTTTTATTACGAGCATGCTGCAAAAAAGCTTTGCTAGTGGAGTCGCAGTTTAAAGGCGTAATTGTGTTTGTAACCTGGAGCATATCAAAATAAAATACTGCCAATTTAACCCGAGAGAAATGTGACCCAGCGTCCGCCTCATAATTAAATAAATTTTATTCCCCTTCCTGTTGCCAGGATCCCGGCTGGCTGTGCGAGAAGGAGTGCTACCTGGACATGCTGTCGTCCCCCCAGCACACGGCCAAGGAGCTGCACGTTCTGTGGGATAGGAAAAGAGCCTGTGGAGACCCCTGTGGATGCCCCTGGGACCACTGAATGTGGTTCACACTACACTCACTACGTGACACTGTGGGTAAAATGCACTCGACACTAGCTGTCAGGTCATTTTCTGTAATATTTTTTTCTTAAAACACTAAACTGAGCCATTGTCAGTTACTAGAATTATTATTATTATTATTATTATTATTATATTATTAAAAAAAAACACTTAGATTTGGAAATGTGGGACACTCTGTAGGGAAAATAATGTCAAACTTTGCAGGTTCGTAATATTAACATCACAAACCATTTGCAGCTTAAAGAAAAAAAAGACCTCACCTTTAGCTGTAGCATCCTGCCGGTATTTGTATCATGAAGTCGGTTATTAAATTTGAAAATGTCAAAATGTGGGAAGACTGCAGATGAAAAGATGCTTTATTAATGTAACTGTCAGGGATGGTACAAGAACCATGTGCAATACCAGCGTGTGAAGGTCATCATGTTCAGGGTGATTGCTGTGAGACTGAGTACTTTATTCTAATTGTTGGTACTCTGGAGACAGAGCTGAACCTTTTTTTGGTTTAATGCAGATATTTGATGGCGTTTTAACGATTATTCCTCTGCATTGCTATGTTTTGTAAATTTATTGTCTGAAGCTTTTCATCTTCTTTACTGTTTGTAGGTTTATGATGGGCTTTCTCACAGACACACACAGTTTGTACTGTAATTGTTATTGTGCAGATAGTGATGTGGCCTTACTGTATTTGTTAGGCGTCATACTGTACCTATGTTAACACTTGTGATATTGACAGATTTTTTGGGGAACTTGACAAAGCAGTCGGAGCGACTGTGGAATAGACTCACTCGTTTAACACGGTTTTATGAAAGCCTCCTCAAAGGTAATAAAGAACACTTAAGAGAGATTAATGGCTCACTTGTTGTTTATTTTGGGAAAACTTGGGGGCGCTGCTGATGCTGCTGTGCTCAGTCCACACTGGATACGGACCACACAGGTCCTTTTTTTCCCCACTTAAAAAGGAACAGGAATCCTATTCTTCTCCTAAGAGAGTAACAGCGCTGGAGTTTTGAAGCAGAGGATGTGTTGGCACCAAACTGATCAGTGTTTTCATGTAATCAATAAGACCAAGACTTCTTTGGACACATGCTTCTTTTAGGGGGATCTGTTTGTTTAGCCATGTGATTGATGCTGAGTGCCCACAATTAGATTTCCTCCCTGTATATTTTCTTTTTTTTAATTAATTTATTTTTGGGGGTAAATAATGAAAGATGATGCTGAATGTTTTACTAATGGAGGACAGTTTGAGTTGTTTGTTTTATTTAGGCCCGTCCCACCTGCCAAGAAATCTGTTCGTGCATTTAACCTGACATTCGAGCAGGCATTCCTCTTCTTCTCCTAACCCTCCTCCTCCTCCTCCCTCCCATCGTATCCTGTCGCCTCCTCTCTTTCACTGAGCAGCATGATAACAAAGTCATATCCGCATCTGTTCCACTCTCCAGCATAGATAAGGGCGGCGCTTTCCGCCTCATCAGCCTTTCTCGCTGATTCACATCGAAGCCCTTCATTGTGAACTGGGAGAAGCGTGGAAATGACACACTGACGGGAGGGAAAAAAAGGTCACTTCTGCTTTCCGTGCCGATGATTCTATAGGGGAAGAAGTTATTAAATTTGTCTAAACTTTGATGAGTGCTGCAGGGATACTCATGCAAAATGTTTAAATTATTAGCTCTAGAGAGATTCTTCATCTCCTCTGAATCCTTGTATTCGAGTCCTGTCCTCTCACCAGAATCTGTCATCGTGTGAAACAAATTGTTCCGTGTTTACTGTCAGATTGCAGTTATGTATTACACTTTAAATCTCCTCAGGCTTTTCTATTATTATAATAATTTAACAGCTCGGCCGTATTTCCTGAGTGTTTTCTTCCGTTACGTTTGCCACTGTTCATTTTCAGAATAACGTGTAATTCAGTGTGTAATTATGAACTTCCTCATATTTGGAGGGAAGATGAGCTCCTGTTTGGGTTTAAGCAAGAGATAGAAGGTACAAAGTGATGTCGTCTAGGGGGAACACTACTTAAGAATTCCTTGTTTTTCGAGCGATCAATACTTGTGAACATATACACTCTCAAAGCTGGACGCTTAAAGGCTAAAGAAGCCAAAGTGTAAAAGTGCCACAGCAGTAAAACGAGCGGAAAGAAAAGATCTCAGCTCATCTAACTGACCCAGAATCTGTGATTCATTCATACGTTTGATATTAATAGACCCCACACGTTCTGAATTGTTCTATGCCCTCAAGCGTGTATGTAATCTTTTCTAAGTGACGACAAGAGTACAATTCCCTGAACTACTGACTTCTTTCACTCTATTAATATTTTGCCATGAAAGTGCAATCATCCGTTTAGACTGTGACAAGCGCTGCTCAGAGAAAATAGAAGGAAGTTGGGCGCTGGAGTTAATTGTATTTATAAAATCCTTTTCATCGTTAGTCTCACCTCTTTCAAAAACTCATCTTCTCGTGGTGCAGAGTGAATACGAGAATGTGTTGACATTACAAATCTGAGTCTCATTTTCGGGATGGGTTTGGCAGACACTTAATTTTTGCTTGAGCAATTTAAAGATTTCTTTTTTTTTTTTTTCCCCCTCTGAGGTAACCCACACAGGCCAGTCTGAGTTTATACCTACAATTTCACACAGTTACAGAATTGTTACAATATTTTTCCTTGCAGCTGAAGTTTTTATGTTGCTTTGGGTATATTTGGACTCTTGATACTGCCACAGGAAGAACTGATGCTTCAGCAGGTCAGAATTTTAATGTTAGTTCATTATTTTTGGCTATTTCAACTCTTGACCTGCTACTTTCAGCCATTTCATTGATTACTTTTAGCCAAACTAACTGCTGATTATTTTCCTTTTAATGTATCTGCCCATTTTAATTTATTTCAGCTATACACGTTTCTGTTATCTACAGTCTCCGTGCACATCATTGCAGCTTTACGAGTACAAAGCTGCACCCTGCTTTCAGAATTGCTTTAATTCTTCATGGCAGATCCAGCTAGGTTCTGGAAACATTCTAATAAATGTTGGTCCATATCGACTTTATAACATCACCCGGTTGCTGCACATTTGACAGCTTCACCTGTCCTGTTCCACCGCATCCCAGAGGTGCTCTATTGGATTGAGATCTTATTACTCTGGAGGCCATCTGAAACCAGTCTGAGAATATTTGTGACATGGAGTGATCCATGCTGAAAGCAGCCATCAGAAGATGAGTGCACTGTGCTCATAAAGGGTTGGGCATGGTCAGCAACAGCAGTAGTTTGTGGAGTATCACCTGCAAAAGCAGAAATATTGAGGTGTAACATTAGCATTTAAATGCTACATTTGGTGACACCATGAGTGCAGTGGGTATCTGGGTTGATCTCATTATCAGCAAATGTGTTTTAATTTGAAAAAGATTTTACTCCAAACTGTGAGGCCACGAACAAAAGGCAAAAATAAAAGATGTTGATATGGAATTTGAAATGGTAAGTAATTACAATTCATTTCGACATTAATCCCCGTTGACAGTAATAACCCGTGCCTTTTGTTTTTCACACCTTGGCTCGTGTGATTACTCACATCACATGAGCAGTACTGGGTCTGTGGGTTCAATATTCATGACTCTTCAACATTTGCTATTGGAGTTAAAGGAACCCGTTGGATAAAACAAACTTCAAGAAGTCCAGTTGCCTCTTTTTTTTTATTTTATTTTTTAAAGCTCTTTAGACCACCTTGACCTGGATGACTGAGAACCTACAAGTACAGCTAATTACACTTTGTCACATCCAAAATAACAAAATGACCCTTTAAGCAGACAGATTTGGAATCATGTAGCAGTGTGTCTGATTTTACCTACATTAGAGACTATATTAAAACCTACCTGTTGTTTTAAACTGAACTCGCCTGGATTCAGATGAGGCACAGCTGTCTCAGATCTCAGGAGCTTACACTGTGCTGAGAGCCATGCATCTGCATACTTATTCAAACATCTCCAGATTCTTAGACTTTCCTTGCAAAGCATTACACATTTCTGTCAATCAGCCTCCTCTTCTCTCCCCCCTCCTCCTCTTCCTCCTCTCTGTGCACTAAAACGAGGGGGAAATCATTTATTCATGACACCCGGCATTCCAAAACCAGCATTTCTGCCCGACTCTGATTCGCAGAAATGAGGAGATATTATTAGATGCACAACTATGTCCTAATGGGGCAACGGTTTCATTCCCAATTTGAAACCACGCTCACGTCTCTCTCTGATTTCCATGGCTTCTACAGCGTCTCAGCCTGGCGAGGTTATGACTGCCCCCCACCCTTTTTTTTTTTTTTTTCTCTTCTTTTTCCAAACATTTGCAGAGCGCAGCTGTGAGACGTGTGTGACACATCGGGTGGAGGGCGTCGTCCAGCTAATCCATTACATTGATAAAGCCGTGGAAATGCCGAGTGAATCGCGAGTTTCATAAGCCCACTTGACCCCTGCTGCAGTAACGCGGCAGATTTACTGTGATAGTGTTTGTGAGAGATAATTAGTAGAGCCATTACTGAACCATTACTGACAGTCATTCTGTCTTAAGAGGATCATGAATTAGCTCATTGGTCTGATGATGATGATGATGATGATGATGATGATGATGATGATGAGATTCTTGGAAACCACTCAATCATTTAATGTAACCTGATGTGACACCATGTGTGCAAGAAATGCCACGATGTCAGCTCAGTGAATAGTTTCTCCCCCTCAGTTCAGCATTAAATGGGCTCTCCTTCTATTTAGGATTGCACTTGATGGATTTCTAAAAGAAACTCTGCACTTTAGAGGATGACTTTTGCTCCCTGCGAGTCATGTAATGTAGCTCAAAAGCATGTTTGTAGACTTCACCTACCTGATGAACGCTACATTTATTTTTAAACCCCACCTCTTGCCCCAGTTTGTAAGACTGGATATCTGTCGTTATGTGTAATCTTCAAATCGAAGCAGAAATGACCCCGGTGTCTCTGTTCCCTTCAGACAGCGCCGTATCTGCACATGGCCATGTCGAGCTCAGAAGACAGATTTATATAAGCTACAGTGATTGCATGCGGAAACAAGTGAGCACTTTGTTGCTCCTCTTTATCCCCGATAAGACATCAAGACGCAGTGAGGGTTTTTGTTTTTTTTGTTTTTTTTTGCAAGCGACTGAGTGCTGGCAGAATTATGCATGAGAACATGTGTTGTTCTGGGATCGGTGACATGAATATTATAAAATGAAGGAAGCTTTTTATGAAATCCATGAATCAAGTAGTTTTAAAAACATCTGCAAAGAAAGCCCAACTTTATATCCACATCAAATTGACCCTGCTAACAGGAAGTGTCTGTAAATCTAAAACCAAGTGTGGGTTATTCTTCCACTGTTTTCCAAAGGTTATTTCCAAAATATCAGCGTGCCACCAGGGTGACATGTTTTCTTTTTTCTTTTCATTACTATGAAGTCTGAGACTGGTTTCTTTTGTGTCAGCCTGGAGCTATTGACTGCACACCAGACTGTTAAGTAAGCAGGTTTGCCCACTTACTGATTAAACCAAATATCTCATTTGGATCCTCCCAAGTCTCAGCTCTCTACAATCATATGAACGCCTGTCTGAGGTTCACTGCTGTTTAATGTTTGGTTTCTTTTCCATGTTTTTAACCTCCTCTGCCAGGATGGCTCTCATCTTCTTTTGTTGTTTTTTTTTTTTTTATTCCATCACAGAGCTTCTAGTAACCACTAGTTCAGGCACCTAAGGAAAGCTACTTGTAGTTGCAGAATCAAGGCTTCATTTTTCTGGGAAGTTTTCTACAAGTGGCAGACACAGCTGCATGAAAGAGAGGCTTACAGAGAACCAATCTACGGTAAATGCTGATGGTTGATTATTCTGTAGCCACTGGGCCGTGAACATTTATCACACAGTGAGAAATTAAAACAAAACAAAAACGCTGAACACAGTGGTAGTAGTTTCGGGAGGGCGAACATTGTGGATTTTTGGTCATTTCAGGGGATTTTATGACTGTGTTCACCATATCGACTGTTTTATGTCACAGAAGCCACTGAGCGGTCATGTGGGTGGTTTTCTTCGGAGTCTACTGTGGAAAATTTTAATATCCTGCCAGGTGCTTCAGTGAAGGACTGCAGTGGTTCTGCCAGCTCAGAGGTGCAAATGTGTGCAAGGTGAAACCTCCAGCGATCGCATGAAAACTTACCCACATAGTTGAGCAACAAGCAGAATATAGAAGCTAATGGTATGATTCAATTCAGCAGAATCACCAGAAAGGCAGCGAAGGAGTACACACGGTGCCCGATATTTACATTTTCAGAAACAAGGTTTTCAATTTTTTTTTTTCTCTTGTTGTCACAGGAATATTTATGAAATATCCATCAGAGTGCTACCAAGCAACACAGATGTGTAAAGCACGGCCCAGTGATAAATAATCCAAAGCTTGCAGAGGATGAGGGAGACAGTGAGCGAGCACAAAAGCTATTCTGTTTTGCTCTCAAACAGAATTCAGACACCGTGGGTGAGGAAAATCAATCTAGTCAACCTAGAGAGCGCGAGAGAGCGAGGGGGAGAAGAAATGAGAACCGTGAGAGGCTTTGATTATTGTGATGGACTTAAGTCAGCTCTGCGAAAGCCACTTTATACATCTACACTATTTATCAAATCAGAAATGCATTTGCATCACATTTTCCTGCACTTGCGGCTGCTTGGAAGGCAAATTAGCAGAGGTGCCGGTCCCACAGATTTATAAAAAATGGACATTTTGATTAATAGATGCTTTTTTTTTTTTTCCTTTTTCCTTTTTTTTTTTTAGTGAAACCACAATTCAATCCTAAAGACACGTAATTAATTGAATTGCAGCTGTCAAGATCTGGGGCTTCACTGAGTGAACAGAGCTGTCGAGGACAGATAGCCGCCCTCCGCAGCTCTGCCCGTCTTTCAGTGGCTCAGGAAAAACTCACAACAGTATTAACAGAAGCTAACGCAGGATTTAGATGAGCGGCGCCCAGTTTGGTTTTGTTGTCTTGTTTTTTCAGACCAAGCACCAACCGCATCCAGAGGAACACTGTTTAAACAGCACAGTCTGAGTATTGATGACTGTCGCCAGGAAGTCACGTCATAAAGCTCAAATTTTATTTATTTCTTTAACCTTTATTTAACCAGGTTACTCCCACCAGGAGCCAAGATCTTTTACATACGTAACCTGATGTGTAGCTCTGGAGAAATGTAGCTACATGTCAGGTTGGCCTGTAAAAAGTTGTAATTCATTTCTTATGTTGGACTGCTACTGTATATGTGAGCAAAACTTTGTCCTTATAAAAATTGTTGGAAATTATTAACTGCATCTCCTGACATAATACCCAGCTGTTTCAGGGGGTTAACCACACACAGAGGACATTAGGTCACACTAAAGGGCAGAAATGTCATTGTATGAAAACAATCAGAATATCTGAAATATTTAAAACTTTAAGATATGTTGTAATTTTTTTTTTTTTTAAAAGGTGTGTTTTGTGGCAAAAAGCTATTTCAGTTTCAAAAAGAACAGATTCTTTGTGAAGTGTGACTTTCATAAATTTTAAAATGTTATCAGTATTTCATTTTTTTAAATTGACATAACATTCATGGATTTTATTTAATCTAAAAACACATTTTTATAACTTACTGAAATTTCTTTTTTTTAAATAAGCTTAAATGGAAAGCTGAAGTGAAACTGGAAAGTAACATCAATGTTATCAATTACCAGTGCAATTCATTAAAATTTAGTCACTTAAATTTATACATCCAGATTATAACAACCCCTGCTGTTATAGTGACTCAATTCATTATATAATATATTTTTGCAATTGTAATTTTTATTACTAGCACTACTCGAGTGCTGAAGACTACTGAAGAATCTCCATGAACAGCTTCTGTCATTTGCACATCTGTCCTCAGATTAGTTACTGTAATAGATTCAAAAGATCAAACTGGCACTAATGCCAAAAACTGCTTTCCACATGTGATCTTTAAAGAACCTTTTTTATTAAATAAGTACAAACAAGGTGTTACTGCACAGAGTTGTTTCCTAATAAATACCAGTATGACACTAATGAAGTGTTCGAGGTGTAAAGACCTCTGTTGAAACAAAAACATAAACACAGTATTCAAATACTGAGAGCATGAGCAACAGGAACACTACTTTGCATGTAAAACCAGTGTGTTATGTAACAAGGAGACAGTACAGTGGTGGAGGTCTTTCCTATAAGCTTGGCACTCTGGTGGTTTGATGATTAAGGAGCCCCAAACCACATATAAGCCCAAGACATCCACATCCTATTTTTAAACATGAGAGGGGGGGGGAGAGAGAGAGACTTGCTTTTAGATAAACAATTTACATTTGCTTACAAGGAGGGGAGAAATACATTTATGCACTGTTGTGCACATCAAAAGGCGTAAAAGCTTTTTTGCCATCTTGGTAGTTTTCATTTTCAGAAAAAAAGGGGGAAAAAAAACAAACAAACCCTGAAGTTAATTTCAATTCATGTCTTCCGCTGATTGAACTGTTACACTTTGATACAAAAGTTAGTTATGTGTACAATAAAGCAACTCTTGCAGGATGCCTTCATGAACACAAAACCAAAAGGCAACATTTGGGACTGGTCTGCTATCTGAATTCAGTCATGAAGAGTCAGCATAGTGTGTGAAGGAGATGTTCTGGTATGTACTGAGGTTTTCAGGAATGTGCATGTCTGTATCAGTGCATCAGCTAAGGATCTGTGTGCTGGAGTGCATGGGAGTCACGCAGCATTTAAGGTAAATATGCGGTCAGTGGTTTTGGCTGGAGGGTGGCTCACAGCTAGACTCGGCTGTGGCCTCGGCCTCGTGATGCATCTGGCTAAGATGTTTGACCAGGCTTTCCAGCTGAGGGTTTCCCCCAAACTCCCTAATGAGCCGGTAGGCCTCCATCTCCAGTTCCCGCAGAGTCTGGCGGGTGTAAGCAAATGAGCCCACCTTTTCCAGGTAGTCCACGCAGTATCGTTTGATGTCCATGTTCTCCGTGCGCTGCCTCAGGATGTTCTGCACCTGAGTGCTCTCCGGACGTGACCATATGGCATGAATGGTGGGGAAGGAGAACTTGCCCTCGGTCAGGTCCTCGCAGAAACTCTTGTTCTCGCTGTACTCGCGGGAACTCAAGTTGGCGTAATCGTCACGGATCTGGAAAAAAAGGCCCAGTGTGTCCAAGAGGGGTTTCAGGTCCTGCTTCCAGTCTGAGAAGAGCTGCATCAGGCCTACAGCGAGGCCGAACAGCCCTCCTGTCTTCTGCAGCACCATTTTGCGGTACTCCTGCTCGGTGGGACAGGTGTAGGTGTCTCTCCAGTGGATGTCGAGGCCCTGACCGCGATGCAACTCAAGAAGCTGACGGGTAAACACTCGCACCGCCTCAGGGTGCTCCAGGATCAGCACCTTCTCCAACCCCAGGAAGTACACGTAGTTGGCCGAGTTGATAACAGAAGGAACGCCATAGATGCTGTGTGCCACAGGGAAGCCTCGACGCAGCTTGGAGCTATCCTCAATGTCATCTATCAGCAGGCTGGCATTGTGTAGCATCTCAGTCACCTCAATGATCACCTGGACATAAGAACAAGTGTGTTTGTGTTAATTCATATAAAAATGTATCCGGAAGTAAAATATCTTCTTCTTGTACAGTTGTTAATGTTTCATCTTTACAAGAGCTTCCAGTGCAGAGGAAATATTTTTAAAGAAACAAGCAGTCTCTCCTCCAGCTCAAACAGACTCCAACAGGTTGTCAGAGGCTGTGTAAATTATGCATTACAACTTGTATACAGCAGAGGGTGCCATGTCTACACTCTTGTCTGCACTGCTCCACAAGTCAAAGTCTTCATCAGTAAACAAAACAGTTGTTGCTGAAACAAGCTAAGCAGTCAGTCTGAGCATGAAGAGCTCAGCAAAGATGCACTCTGGCCCGGAGCAGACTCACACTGTGACGGAGCAGCTGTCAGGAGAGAGAGCTTTGACGAGGTTATAGGAAATGCATGGTTGAGCAATTAGAGGCGTCACTGCGGGGCTTGGTGCACTTTAACCTCCTCCACAGAGACGATGAGGAAGGCTGAATGCTTAACCTTAGTCATTATGATGAGTGTACTGACAAGCTTTTTAATACAATATGACCTACCAGCCTCAACATCCAGAGCACTGCTGTGGTGAGTCAAGGGCACTGTGGATATATTCTATCCTGATCTTCACCACTATGTGGCAGCACACATGTACCACATACTGTTTATGCTGTGCTTCACGAACCAATGCCAAATAATAGTATTCATTTATCAGTGGAAAACTGAGCCCCCCCCCACACACACACCCCGTTAACCCAAAAACAGCCCACGTCGACTCACAACAGTCACAGTGGCCATCAGGTGTCTGCTGTCCTGAGCTGGCCTTACAGCCTGCTCGAGTGCCCTGCTGATTTAAAAGACAAGTGGGGTGGCCTGGTAATGAAAGCTGTTTGTATGAGGCCTGAGAGCACAAAGAGTGACTCAGTGGGTCAGGCAGATGGCCAAGGCTAGGCCAGTTGAGCAGTTTATCAGCCAAACAACCTTTCCTTCGGCAGGGTCCCAAACACTTGCTCACCCTGGAACCTCAGTGAGCCACTTACAAAGCAGGGGACGTGGGTAAAGCTACAATAAATACATGCATGAACATGAAAATTTATTATTTAGATGGAAAAAAAAAAAAAAAAAAAACAACAACAAAAAAAACCCACATTCTGAAGTATTTAAAAAAGGTTCACTGCAAATTACAATGCACCATCAGGGGGAAAAAAAGAAAAAAGAAACAATGGCTCAATCAACTTGAAATTCAGCTAGAGCGCTTCAGATAACAGCAGCAGCCATCAAACCCAAACACAAGCACAAACAATTTTCAGGTTTTGGACTTTTAAGTGTCTCCATTCTCCAAGGAATTTAATCAGTCAGGCTGTCACTGCATACACTGCATAATGCTGTTTGAGCCCCGAGTGCCAGTACTCCGCAAGTCTATATTGATTATCACAAGAGGTTAGTGACGCAGAAACTCAGTTTGCTAAAGCTATAATCAGTAATCTATTATAAATGCAGAGACACATTCACAAAAAACAAGCATACCGAGTCTGACATGATGACAGGAGGTAAATGAAAACAACAAGCCAGTTATGTTCTGCCATAAAACCGTCACACTTGGCGAGATTACAGCAGGTGATCACATTTATACCTGAAGCAGGCTGCAGCACTGGTCACTCACACCATGCCTACTGGATTGTGTCATTCACAAAAATAGCTTCATTCATCCATTTTAGTGTTTTAGTGTCCAAATGATTTATGGATTTATAGATATTCTGCCACTGTTGAAAAAATCCACAGCTGTTATCTGGGATTCATTTAAAAATAAATAATCACGTTAGTATTTATGCCGAGTTCCCATATTTTGCCTTCACACGCTCTTGTTTTAATAAGAGCAAACAGAAGCGTATCATTTTTAAGCAGTGCAGTGAAGCCAGAGAAATTTCAACTATGTGGATAAGTGAGCTCTGAACTAATTAAATAACTGACTAACTACTGTGAGAGAAATCCTGTAATACAGGTTTATTACAAATAGTTATCCACATTTCTAACCTGACACCTCTTCCGGGCACACAGCGATAGTGATGTTAGTCACCGTAGCAATAAATGTGAGGACTAGGTAACAAATAGTGAGCCCATAAATAGCTGCTTAAACCAACGCTGGTTAACTGGTTGGTGTCAATACGTGAAGTGAAGGTGAAGATGGTAGAAATGGTTTGTACTACAACCAGTGTCTCTGGTAATAACTAGATCAGAGTTATGACGTTAGAAAATGTGAACCCTATACACAGAAAAAAAAATTAAGTTTTAATGTTGTATTTTTAGCTATTATGTGGGTCATGTCCTACATCCGTCCCCTGGCACCTCATCCCCTTTTTGCTGAACATCAATAGTGGTGGCTAGCATGAACACATACACATGAATGACTAGTCCTCAGCTATGGAATCCAAGTCAAAACAAAAAGTCAGAGGTAAACAGGATTTAACAGTGTGTGAACAGATTTGTTTGCTTTCACTGCCAATGCTGCTGGCTTGCTGGTATTCTGGATCTGAGGATTGAGTCAAAGCGACCTGCATAGGCTTTATAGCTACTGTTTCAAAGCAGGCCTCAACATGCTAAAATCCCCCCCCCCCTCATGTTTCACAACTGTTCCGTTAGTTAAATAAATAAATCAGTAATAACCTACTGCAGAGCAGACATGTGGCATAAAATAATTTATATTATTTTATACTCATTAGTAATGGTCACTATGGGCTCAGATGTGTTTCGCATCTCCTAAATGATTCTTTGTATAAAAAAAAAAAAAAAAAAAAAAAAAAAAAAAAAAAATGGTTAGAAACGTTTGGGAATATCAATCCATTCTCTTCCACGTATCCAATTCAGGGTTGCAGGGACCTGTGGATTGTGGGAAGAAGCCAGAGTACCCGGCGAGAACCCACAAACAAACCCAGTAGCAATGCGAACCACAGCGCCACAGTGCTGCCCATGTTTTAAGAGTAAAACTTTCCAAATCTCAGACTAGTTTGTCCAAATTTCCATTTAAATGCATAGCAAATTAGTTAATAGACACTCACCTAACGTCTTCCATAGATTATTGCTGAAGAACCAGTTGACATTTGTTGTCTTGGCTGATAACGTCACATTAATGGACTGAACAGAGAGGCGGTTCAAAGAATTACCATTTTAAGCCATTTTGAGACCAAGTCGTACAAACTAATTCACCTTGATTAAAGCTAAAATACTCCCATACACGGCAAAGACTTTTCTTCACTATTCTGCACAACTTACTGAGCTCGACATCTTCATACCAGTTTTCAAAACAGAGAAGTATCGGTATTTTAACCTCATTTTACCAAAATGTTATAACGTATGATACTGATGCTGCTGACTATCTAACCTGGTCCAGCTTTTACTGTGATGTGATCGTCTGCAGGTCATCCGCTGCATGTAATAATAACCTCGTCAGATATTACAAGTTCAAATGCCAGCCCGTGCATCGGAAATACTTTAAGCATGCCTTCATTATTCCAGTAGTTACATTTTTATCCACATTATATTTCATGAGAACCTGACATTGATTCCTAGTCTTTTTTTTTCCTCCCCTGTTGTCCCACTCTGTCACAAAAACATAAGAAGCTCTTGGCCTGAGGTTGCGAGCACTCATGAACATGTGTTTCTAAAGTAAAAGACTGTATATAAAAAAATATAGCATCAACAGTGTCAGAGAAAACAAAAGGAAAGCCATCAGCTAAAGGTCACAAGGAAAATGATGAACACGGGGAATTTCCCCAAGCCTCCACCACCTGTGCTGTCATACGCAGTACAGAAGCACATATGGGGCTTGATAAAAAATGCACTGCCAAGTGAACGAGAGAGAGTACCGCTGTCACTGCCTCCATCTATCTGAAGCCATGGTTGTTTCCATGGTGGCGGCAACGATGACTTCTTGGCAGTACACTAATGATGACGAGGAGCGCGCTCTCAATCTACATTGTGGGTTCAGCAGGAGTTTATGGAGCTTCTACACAGAGACGGAGGGAGACGCGTGGAAGAGACAGGGCTGTTATATCTGAAGTAGATTTAAACCACAACCAACTGCTCCACCGTAACAGGGAAGTATCCACTAAAGTGGAATTATCAGGCGAACGAGAGTAGATTTTCACACAGCTTGCTTATGAATGCACGTCATACACCCTGTCAACAACATCGCAGACTCAACCAAACTCAAAACTAAGGATTCATAAAGTGTTTTCTCAGCTTTAATAAATTTGACCTGCATACAGTGTGAAAATAATCAAACATGACACTGCAGGCTAAACTGTTTAGGTTATTCTTTTTGCAATCTGAGTTTATTTCAATCTGCTGTAAAAGCTGCAGAATGTGATTAAAGAGTGAGGTAAACAGTGTCTCATGGGAACCGCTGACATGACCGCACTGATGACAGCTTTATTACTTTTCCCCACAAATGGTATCCATGTACTTGTTTTTTTGTTAAATAGATGCCTGAAAATGGTCATCAAAAATAAGACTGGACTCCTCTGTGGAGACTACACAGGAGACAACCGTGTGAGACCTCCGGGCTTTACTGCAGAGCTAAGATTCCTCTATTTGTGAGGGGTTTATAAAACATTCAGGACAAACAGACCTGTTGAACAGCAACTGTAACGAGACCCGACAGGCTCAGCACTTCTGCATTTTCCACCATAAAAAGGCATGCAGATTCAGAAAACACAGATTAGGTAGCTTTGTCAATGCAAACAAGAACAGTATTGAGTCAGTACAATGATAATGCTATCAGTATAATAGGATCAATAGCCTGATCGCCCTAAGGAGACAAAGGCAAGGGCCCTGCTCAATAAAACCAATAAATCCAGAATGAAATTCATTTAACAGAGAAAAAGGGAGGAATTCAAGAAATTTCAATCTGCCTGCGGTCTGTATTTCAATGTGTCTGTAGCACTCTAATCAGGCAGCCAAGAACGTGTTACAACAATCTAATGGATGAGTGGAACTGTAGGTTTTTACTCTGGAAGCAGTCCGTGACTTGAATCCACTAATCCCCGTCTCACAAAGGTGATCAGAGCAAAATAAGCTGAGAAAGAAGTAGCCTTTCACTGGAGATTAACACAAGTACAGTACATCTTAAATACATAAACATTCACCAGATGCTGTCTAATACATGCTTTACACTAGAGCGGGGGGCGATATGACCAAAAATATTTATCACAATAGACATTTGAAAATTTGCGATGACGATATAACTGACGATATAATTGACACTAGACAAAATACTTTACAACTCCACAACTTTATTAGTGCAAAAAAAAACAAAAAACAAAAAAACATCAATGTATTTTCACTTAAACAAGCAGCTGTTTTTTTTTTTGTTTTGTTTTTTTTTTGTTTTGTTTTTTTTTTTAAAATGTGCATTAAAGTTATATAAAAATTTAACAGTGCAAATGCAAATTCCTTGCTGACAGTTTAACCAAAAGGCATTTCCAGTGGAAATTGGCCGACATATCCTCAGCATAACCATGCATAATATCCACAAAACTTAAAAGAGGTTATACACACACAATACGGTAATATTATGTTGAAGCACAGTACGTATCACTCCGTGAGGCTCCTGCCTACGATAGCCGTAATGCTCCGACAATCCATCAAGCAGTGCGGCTTCGTAGCTTAGCAAAGTCGTACAAAAACATTTGACAGATTTTCGAGCGCCGTGTACAACATAAAGGTCAGTAAACACAACCAGAATTCATACATAAGGCCCACGGGATTATAAGGGGCACTGTCGATTTTCAGAAAAATCAAAGGATGCTTTTCATCTTGAAATATCCCAATATAAACAGCAGCTGCCACATCATACTGAAACTGCTGTTAATCCACATTTGCTTTCATTTGTCCATCCAGCTTCAGAGAAAATGAAACAAAAGAAGACAATTGAGAAGTTCTGCAATCATTATGAAATTTCCATCCCAGTCTTCTAGTGAAAGGGTGAGGTGATGCCCAGCATGCACACAAACTCATAAAAAGGAGTGTAAGCAGTGAAACTTGTATGAACAAATATACACTGAACTGAATTCAGTGAGTAAAGTCACAAACACGTACTATTGGGAGTAAAACATGTATCACCACATACATTTTTACAGTGTTTAGCATACATCTAGGCAATCTTATTTTTCTGTTGTATTGCATTTAATGTCTTTATACAGGGAGTGCAGAATTATTAGGCAAGTTGTATTTTTGAGGAATAATTTTATTATTGAACAACAACCATGTTCCCAATGAGCCCAAAAAACTCAATATCAAAGCTGAATGTTTTTGGAAGTAGTTTTTAGTTTGTTTTCAGTTTTAGCTATTTTAGGGGGATATCTGTGTGTGCAGGTGACTATTACTGTGCATAATTATTAGGCAACTTAACAAAAAACAAATATATACCCATTTCAATGATTTATTTTTACCAGTGAAACCAATATAACATCTCCACATTCACAAATATACATTTCTGACATTCAAAAACAAAACAAAAACAAATCAGCGACCAATATAGCCACCTTTCTTTGCAAGCACACTCAAAAGCCTGCCATCCATGGATTCTGTCAGTGTTTTGATCTGTTCACCATCAACATTGCGTGCAGCAGCAACCACAGCCTCCCAGACACTGTTCAGAGAGGTGTACTGTTTTCCCTCCTTGTAAATCTCACATTTGATGATGGACCACAGGTTCTCAATGGGGTTCAGATCAGGTGAACAAGGAGGCCATGTCATTAGTTTTTCTTCTTTTATACCCTTTCTTGCCAGCCACGCTGTGGAGTACTTGGACGCGTGTGATGGAGCATTGTCCTGCATGAAAATCATGTTTTTCTTGAAGGATGCAGACTTCTTCCTGTACCACTGCTTGAAGAAGGTGTCTTCCAGAAACTGGCAGTAGGACTGGGAGTTGAGCTTGACTCCATCCTCAACCCGAAAAGGCCCCACAAGCTCATCTTTGATGATACCAGCCCAAACCAGTACTCCACCTCCACCTTGCTGGCGTCTGAGTCGGACTGGAGCTCTCTGCCCTTTACCAATCCAGCCACGGGCCCATCCATCTGGCCCATCAAGACTCACTCTCATTTCATCAGTCCATAAAACCTTAGAAAAATCAGTCTTGAGATATTTCTTGGCCCAGTCTTGACGTTTCAGCTTGTGTGTCTTGTTCAGTGGTGGTCGTCTTTCAGCCTTTCTTACCTTGGCCATGTCTCTGAGTATTGCACACCTTGTGCTTTTGGGCACTCCAGTGATGTTGCATCTCTGAAATATGGCCAAACTGGTGGCAAGTGGCATCTTGGCAGCTGCACGCTTGACTTTTCTCAGTTCTTGGGCAGTTATTTTGCGCCTTGGTTTTTCCATACGCTTCTTGTGACCCTGTTGACTATTTTGAATGAAACGCTTGATTGTTCGATGATCACGCTTCAGAAGCTTTGCAATTTTGAGACTGCTGCATCCCTCTGCAAGATATCTCACTATTTTTGACTTTTCTGAGCCTGTCAAGTCCTTCTTTTGACCCATTTTGCCAAAGGAAAGGACGTTGCCTAATAATTATGCACACCTGATATAGGGTGTTGATGTCATTAGACCACACCCCTTCTCATTACAGAGATGCACATCACCTAATATGCTTAATTGGTAGTAGGCTTTCGAGCCTATACAGCTTGGAGTAAGACAACATGCATGAAGAGGATGATGTGGACAAAATACTCATTTGCCTAATAATTCTGCACTCCCTGTATAATGTAGCCAATAAAAGGGATTGTTTGACATATTTCATTTGTTCTCCTCTGCATTTCTATGTAGACCATTCCTTAGTGGAGTTTACTGGGAGCTTCTGTGGCATTCAGGGGATGGAAATCTGTGTCATAAAAATAGATTAAAAAAAAAAAAAAAAAAAAAAAAAAATGTCTACACAACATGCCCTGATCTGACACAGCTTGGTATTGTTAGTTGCATCAAATTTAGCTTCAAGCCACAAAGCTGGATGATGAATGAACCTTGTGCCTCTAACTGGCTCAATGACCAGTCATCAGAGCAACATGAGCTCTTTTTGAATCAGCCCTCTAAACGTGTAATAATGTGGCCGTCAATTTAGAGATGTACAGATGAGATAAGGAATCATGCCTTGTAGCTGTCACACCTCACACTCCTCTCTTAAAGCAGTCAGCTGGCTACATGTAATGTAAACAAGGTCACTAGCAGTTATAAAATGACAATTCATTAAAAAGGTACAGTCAGTCATTTTGAGGTTATTTTATAAAAAAGAGAATTTACTTCTAAGCGTACATCGATTGGTATGCAATTACGTAATGCAACAATTACGGCATCGCCAACACACAGAGATGCATTCCTATCAAGTTAGAATTAATCCATTAAAAAGACAGACGGGCACTGGTTTTTGGAAGCCACCATGTTGCCCTCCCATCTTGAATACAGTAGCCGACCCAATTCCATCTCCTAAGCTGAAGTCAGGGCTCTAACACACAAAAACATGCATAAACAAACTTATTTATTCCCAATATTGTTACAATTACATATCATCAGGAAATTAGCCTCCAAACTGCTGACAACGAGCCAGCTAATCAACCACAGCTGATTAAAAGCTAACATTATGCCAGTTAATGTTAAGCTTGGCTTAAAAAAAAGCCAAGCTTAACATTAACTGGCTTAAAAAAAAAAAAAAAAAAAAAAAAGTTCAACAATGTTAGATCAGTCACACTAAAACCGCTAACAGCAGCAAAAACGGCAGCACTTACAGAAAGAAAAGTCCTCAACAACTAATTTCAGTATCACTGTCATCGGACAGAAATGAGCTTCACTGACTCATCAATTCATATTGGACTCCTTTTACAAAGTTATAAATAGGGCTGCCACGATTAGTCGACTAGTCACGATTACGTCGACTAGCAAAATTGCCGACGACTGATTTAATAGTCGACGCGTCGTTTGAAGCTTTGTAAGATCACAAAAGCCGCAGGAATAAGTAAGGAAGAAGCTGTATCCCAGAATTCATAGCGCAGCCCAGATCAGTTTCCAACAATGGAGGCAGCTACTTAGTTTTACTATTACTCTTATTATTCTTTCTGGGTCACAAAATAAACGTTTAACATATTTTCAGGCGAGAATGTAACTGTGTAAACCTCAAATATCTGCTCAGTTTATCAAGACACCACATACTTTCAAAAGCGCTCCGACGTTTTCGGAGACGTCTGTTACCCACTAGCTCGATAGCTAGCCGGGGGCAAGGCTCACTAGAGCCCGTGAGAACACCGGACTCCCGGCAAATCGTTTTCAAACCCACCGCCGTCTTTCGCTACTCAGGTTAAACATGATATATAAGTCATTTAGATAACTTAAAAATGTTATTGTTTGGCTTTTTTTTTAGTATTTTATTTGTTCCTGAGTAAATCGGTTTGGCCGAGATTAAAGTTATAGTTTTTACACAGCTGAATAAACGTCAAGCAGACAACTGATTATCAGAAGTGTGAGATGCTCGAGAATATACTCCGATGTCCCGTTGTATTTTAGATAGCAAGGAGTTTAATAAACTTCACCGAAACAATCTGCAAATTTCATTAAAATTTAATAAACTATCATCTTGTCTTTATTTTTAGTTAGCACGTACCTTAAACACTTAAAGCTGTAAGCTAATGATAGTTATATAACAGCAGACGCATGCTGGTGCAATAAGCTGTACGTTTTACGTTCAATGGATGCATGATCTGATTAGTTGACTAATCGCAAAAATAATCGGTGACTAGTCGACTATCAAAATAATCGTTTGTGGCAGCCCTAGTTATAAAGCCTTCTCGAGAATAAACCGATGTGGAGGCATTGACAGCTGAGCTAAACTGACTCACTACAGCTGGCCAGAGTTGTTTGTCTTACAGCAGCCACCATCACTTGAATTGGGAGGGGTAAGAAAACAAAGTTCAGCTGAATGAAATCTGCAATCCACCGACATCTAGCAGTGAGATTTTACACAGTGTACCTTTAACCAGCAGCAGGCTGAAAAAGGAAGCCAACAAGGAAGTGATAAAACTGGAAATTCCTGTGGTGGCCACTTGAGACCAGCTTCAAAAACAGAGCCAATCCCCATAGACACTCGTTAAAGATGCCCAACTTCATAGTCTACTAGGCTTTACCTTATTAAACTGGACCTCTTCATTCTGCGTGCATGTTTTAAGCCGATTGACTGTACATGTGTGGTACGGTTCATCACAGATGTTTGTGCTTCAGTCTTGACGAGTGTAACTGTAGTTTATTAGTCTGTTACTTTGTAATAATTAGCAGATCTGTCGCTGTTGAACCATGAATTAATTTTGTTAACCAAAATATCTAGCTTTAGCTGATAACTTGGCACTACACTCTCTAGTCCAAATAAGGCAACTTCTGGCACCACAAACTAGCACAGCCATGGACAAAACTTGCACCGCAGAGTTGAAAACCAGTGTTTGAATCACAATGGCGACATACACAGTATATGCAAGTCACTGTGTTACCCAAGTGTGCATCTCTAATGCTCCAGCAACATGAACAAATATAACACACCAAAGGTAAACACAATGCATTCAATCTTAGGAATTCATTAAAACTGGAGAAACAAGGGTTTAAAATGCAGAGAAACTGAACAGTTTTTAAAAGCTTTGCATCGTTTTTTTCCCCCCCCATCTCGTTCCACTTAATCCTCAGCTGCATTAACAATCTCCTTTAATAAATCATGTGCGCTCTAAGCTCTTCTCACATGCTTTACACTTAGGAACAACTCTGCTGATAAAATGCAAAATGGTCGCATTGCAAAAATAAACTACCTGTTCTGAACGAGCACAGTTTCATTTCACCTTCCTAAATCTGTCAGCAACAATTAACACCAGACAGCTCTGGCAGCAAAACGGATGATTTTTCTCACCTGCAGTTTGTCCTCGGGAACATTGAGCCAGTGGTTAAATGCTTGGGCGAGTTTTGTTCTCACTTGTTTTCCTACCGAAAGAGCAGAACAACAACAACAAAAAAAAAAGATCAATTGTTTTATCCTAAAAGGACGTGGCATCTACAGTGGTATTACTTCACACAAAGACTTCATGTGGACAATTTTGGGGTTGTCCCCCCCCCACCCCCAAATGGACCCATTACGGTCATTTAAACCTTCCTTTTTTCATTCCTATACTCTATTACAGTAAATTTCCTTGATTACCAATTTAAAATAATCTTCATTTATCACATGCTGGGCTCTGGTGGAGGCCCCAGTAGTCATAGTAAATGACTACTCCACCAACTAAGAGTTCTGATATGTCATGAAATAATGAAGGAAAACAGATCTGACTGCTTGTAACTGACTTGGCCATTTACTTTTGAGCCTCTGTAAATCAGGGACTGTGTATAAAAATGGCTATAATTCCTAAACAGTTAATGCAATACTTTTGTTAAACCCTTTGAATTGAAGCATGAAGTCTGTTCACATCTTAATTGTTGGAGTGAAAAATCCACTGTTGTGGTGCACAGGGGCAAAAAAAATAAAAAATAAAAATAAATAAATCACAAAAATTTTTGTCACTTTACGAAAACGTATGGACCCAAGCTTTAATTATAGAGTTGCAGGTACAGAGTGTTCTCAAAGAAATGGCTTTCGCATTTAGTGTGCAATGAGGCTAAATAAACACCAGTCTCACACAGAAAACACATTTTAACTCCACTTATACAAAACACAGTTGAAGATTAAGTGAGGGTGAACATTTAAACCATTAGTTGATCAGCTCCCGCTGAGCTCCTACCTGACTAAAACACTAAAAAGCTGGAAACACAGGCAGGATTAACAGATATTTTTATCTTCAAAGACAACATTTAAGGCATTTTTTCCTCCTTCATCCTATTGAACTCTGCTGTAAAGCAGTTTTCACCGAGTGCTCAAAGCCATAGTCTAAACCATTAGGAGTATAATGATATAGTCTATCTTACAATTGAGACACTATGCCTTAAAAGGGCTCGAGTATATTCCAAATGCAGTTCTTTCAATATTAACCATCATCGCCTCAACTTAAAATAGAGACCTGGTGCCATCCTTTGTTCTATTTAAAATGTAATTTGTGAAACACAGAGCCAGGAAGGAAAAAGGGTGCAACTTCTAGCAGAGAAACAACCCTACTAACAAATACCAGGCACATGTCCCATTTATCCAAATTAACATCTGGTGTTAGGTCAGGCTTTTCTCTACTGACGAGAAGTGACCAATCAAAACTGAAGCAATAATTAAATCTCAAAAACAGCTGCTAGGAATGAGAATCCACGCTAAAGAAAACAGTTAAACATGCACAGAGATGTGCACAGCTTGCTCATTTCAGGGTTTCATTGTCTCATTTCTACAGCTGTTCCATTTTATTAATATTAGAAGTCAAATTAGAAATCAAAGAGATTACAAATACAGCAAATTGGTTTATGCTCAAATTATTGTCAAGCCAGTCTGCGGTGAACATTGAAATAAAAACCATGTAACTTTAGAGCTTAGAAAAAAAATAATACCCTCAACAAAAAAGCAATATACTGCTGCAAAACTACATATTATAATGTAATAGCAAATATCAGTCAGTTAGTGTGGTTTTATTTCAAAGACATTAGAGCGAATGCGCCAAACACCAAAATTACTTGAAATACTTTGTTAAAAGCTGAAATCTGTAAGCTATAACTTATGATTATGCTCAACTGATTATAAGACAATCCCTTTTCCAATGTATTTGAGAACCATAATTCTTTTACACTCATCCTTTTGTCAAAGTTTCCCCTCAGACACCAATAATTTAAGAAGACTGGAATCCTCAATGAACCTTTTCCCCTCATAAAATATGAAATATGGTAACATCCAAACCCATATCTGTGTATCTCGTCTATTAGTCACAGACTTGCGCACACACTCCCTTATCAGACTCCCGAAGAAGTCAGAATCATTTGCTCTCACAGTTAGCATTTGAGTGTTTTGGAGCTCATCATCTGTAAAACCCACAGTTCTTGACTGTCTGACAGATGTTTACTCCTGCAGTGAGGACATCAGGAGACAATTCCAGTTATCATAAATTAGACAACCCCCACGTTTTCAAACCTGATTACTAGAAACAAATACTGCTTGTGTGATGGTAATATGACATTCTTTAGTTTAACACCTAATATGCCAGTACTGCAGCATCATACGGTGTTTATAAAAAGACCAACATCTGCCAATCTTTATTGTGCCGACTGTGTCTGAACTGGAGCCTTTTATCATGTTCAGTATCCAAGATATTGTCCTCATGCTCTGTTCCACAAATACTAAAAGGAAGCAAGCAGCTCAGGTCAGTGTAACTAAAGTACTCATCAGCTATATGTAAAGCCCCTTTTCCATTAGTACCTACTTGGATCGACTCGCCACGGATCACCACGACTCGACTAGTTTTCAATTACAATCCTGTACTACATAATGTGCATGGTTGTCGTCATAGCAACGCATCCAAGCGTCCCGCGACGTAATTAATATATGACGCGAATGCTACAAAAAAGGTGGACGTCGCCGCATGAATATACCTGCTGCCGAGTCTGTGGCTTTTTGTCAGACTCGGGGATCGCAGCGTTGATTTTTGTAGTCATCTCCCTTGTTGCTCGGTTTCAGAAATGGCGGTTTAATTTTCCCGAATGAGACGCTCTCATGACTCATCGAGTGACACTACTGACCAGCCAATCGATGGCATTTTAGTACCTGCTCGGATCGCTTTGAACCCGGGGCAAGTAGGTACTAAAAAAGTACCTGGTACTATGACCTAATGGAAAACCCTGAAAACCATGGGGAACCATGCCAAGTCGATTTGAGTAGGCACTAACTTAAGAACTTAAGACATTACAGCTGCTTGTTTATCTACATCTCTTTCCTGCCCCTGTGGTCACTGAGAGACAAAGAGACTCACCTGGCAGTTGCAACAAGTATTTGTATGGTTCCAGCAAGATTCGGTCAGCAGCAGCCTCCGTGCCATGGTCCATCGCTTCAACTTTATACAATATAGCTATAATGGAAAATAAAGAACACAAAAAGCAATTTATTAAAAGAAAAATGTGGTTTTTGAGCAAATGCATGCACTGTGTCATTTGGCCTCATAACAACGTCACTAGAACAAAGAACAAACCATAAAAAAAAAAAAAAACCCACTATGAGTGCAACTTTGTTTTGAACACTGAAGTTCTGATGAATTCAAAACGCCATTTTAACTATTATATACAAAAAAAATTCCTGTTTGGATTTGTTATTTTTATGGCTTGACATGTGGGGGGAAAAAAAGAAGAAGAAAAAATTTATTTTGGCATTTTTCAAGGGCGTTTGGTATAATGGAAATGACAGTCTTCCCATTTTTAAGCGTTTAAGATCTCAACGTGTGGAATGTGAATTTTGAATTCATTAATGAACATTATGCCTTCAAGCCCAGTCATGTCCTAAAAGTGTGAATGTCTGCATCTTCTTTCAGGGTTTTCATTATTTTCAAAGCCTTATTTATTTATTTTTAAGTGCTAGAACCGTTTTGCATTAAACAGAATAGTTAAATACATCTAATGTACAATGACAGACTTATATACTCTAAATGTCGACTCATTTTCTGCTGCTTCTCCTGGTCCAGGTTACAGGGGCAGCATTCTAGTAGAGACACACAGTGTATTCCTAAATAAGTCAGAATTTCCAAGTTCCCAGTTGAAATTTGAATCTGGAATGCCCCCTCAACTTGGATTTTCTACTTGGAACATCAGCGCAGCCCCACAATCCCAGAGCTAACAATCCAAGATGTCTGCACTGAGCATAAACACTAGTAAAGTCTAAGACATTCATGGCTCCATCCATGAATGTTTTGCAGCAGGTTTTTAAGGGGAAAAAAATATTATAAGAGTAACGTCACTCCCAAGTTCTGACATCCAAGTTACGAAATATCTGGAATGTGGAATAACTAGCCATCTGCATCAGCCCTTCAAGGGGTACACCAAGACATTATCAAACTAGCAGAGAGATCTCTCCAGTGTATCCTGGTCTACTCCGGGTGTCCTCCTGGTGAAACCTGCCTGAAACACTACACCTAAGGTGTGTCAAGGAAGAATCCTAGTCAAGTGCCCAAAACACTGGAATTGCCTGAAAAGCTCATTTAAGCTGTTTGCATGACCATAGCTGTGGACAGGAACAGAGACTGTTAAACTGACAGTTTAACTTTAATGCTCAGGACTCTTGTCACTACGACCAACTGGTACCACAAGCACCACACTGCAGATGATGCTCAAATATGATCTTCTGCTCCCTTCATCCCTCACTACTATATCAGGGGTGGGGGATCTCCAGGACTCAAGGGCAGGTGTCCTCCAGGTTTCAGATGTGTCCTTGATCCAACACAGCTGATTCAAATGGCTAATTTACCTCCTCAACATGTCTTGACATTCTCCAGAGGCCTGGTAATGAACTAATCGCTTGATTCAGATGTGTTGACCCAGGGTGATATCTAAAACCTGCAGGACACTGGCCCTTGAGGCCTGGAGGTCCCCACCCCTGTACTACATACTTTAACTACTCCACTTGGGGCAGCAACTCACTCCCGGGGTGATCTGGTAACACTTGCTCTTGCTTTAAAATTTTACTCACCAGAAGAAAATACCAAAAGTTGATCTTCAGATTTAGTTTTAAATCTAACAAATGCTAAAAAGGAACATTTTAAATGCAGACATTAACTAAAAGCACATTACCTCACATCACAACAGAAAACAGTTAAATTTGATCGATGAATGACCCTAAAGTAATATGGTGGAATTAATGTTGACACTACTGAGCTCTAGAAAACGAAGATTTGACACACCTAACACTAGAGTAAAAAGAAATTAAGTATACTATTAGTGAGGTTACTTGTATCTGTCATTTGTCACCGTCAAACTTCGACCAAGCTCTTAAATAACAGATTGTCTTCAGAAAACTTGTTGCCCAATCTTTTTACAGGAAATAGAGTGCTGACATGACAAGAAGAATGTGAGACTCAAGGCCATTTAAGTGTAGCTGAAATCAGACACATAGCACATTTTACTCATACGAACAAAGTTTAACTATGGGTTACACTTTGACCTGTTTACGCACAACTGGGCAACGGAACTATAAATTCCCCTTGTAGTGGTGACAAAACTGTCACATGAGCCACTGGATAACTTAAAACATCTACTTCACCCGTGAGGCACTCAAAACTCCCAAAGATTGGCTTAATTAAAAAAAAAAGAAAAAAAGGTGCGGCTGTTTTGGATTTGTGACTACAAGATCAGAAAAGTCTGTGATAAAGACACCAAAAATAAAACTATGGAACTATATTTGATCAGATGTTTGATGTGTATACATTGTAACTGCATGTATCACTAGTTTTGCAGTATTTTTTGTCGTTTTGAACATTTATGCACCGAAAGGTTAACTGAATTCATCGCAATATAGGAAGTTTGCCTCGTTTACGCCACTTTCAGCCACATTTTTAACCAGTGTACAGATGCATTTTTCTTCACGCTCACACTGAAAAACTACGAAACATTTCTGCACCATGTTTTCGCGTCTTGCTGGCTCCCTTTAAATTAGGAACATACAGTAGTGATTAATTTGAAATGAAACATGCTCGGCAGAGCAGAAAACACCGTGGAATCTTAACACATACCGAAACTTTAACTCCACCCACCTTGGCAGACTCGGTCCGCTAACTAGCCGGTGCTGAATTCCGGTTAGCCACACTGCTACTGGGCTAGCGTTAGCAGGCTAACACAATGGTGTGTCACCATTCAGTATGTCTTTCTTTCTCAAGATAAAACCATCCACTTCCACGCTGGTCGAGTAAGGCACAAAATATAACTGTTATATCCAGACCTTCATATCATTTTAAACCGGTGTGCTGTCGGCTACTTCATCTGGTGCTATGCTAAACTAGCGCCGTTACAGTAGAGCACGCTACAAGCCTTTCACTTCTCCAGCTAGTGTTGATGAGCTACATATATATGTTTCGTCTGCGTTACAGAGCAGGCGCGAAGTAGCTAGGCAACGTCAGATAGGTGCAGCGCATTAATCTCCGTTGCATTTATATCTCTACATTGTCCGGTACAATATCCCTTACATGTAAGTTACCAAGAAAAACCTTACTTCGACTGTCGGGCTACTCTGTCATGCATACCTAACACACCAGTACTCTAAGACTGGGTGTTGTAGTTTTTCAACATTTTTTGTCTTGGTATTCTCCGGTATTGTGTCAACAACCACCCAGTAGGGTACATCGGACACTTTACCATGGATATTTTTTCTCCACGGTTGACCAATCATGTGTTACTAAGGCGTTTTCTTTGTCGCTGCCATCCAATTGGAGGGGTTTATTTTTGAAAAGGCGGGATTAGTATACCCGTCAATCATTCTCAGGAGGAGGGGGAAGGATCACAGAAAGAGCTAGGCTAGAGGAGCTACTCAACAAGGCAAACAGCAGCTCTGCGAAAACGACTTTTACCCATCCGCATCCAACATCAATCGGTGGCCAACGGACGACGTTTAAATCTGTCGTATTTTTCTCATAAATGTTCCTATGGATTACTAATCCACTTTCGTCGAAAACCAGAGGTGTTTTTCAACTTGACAGCATAGGTAAGCCTGCTTTTGTTCGGCAGAGCCGTCGCTATTTAGAACATTTTACTAGCTTGCTTCCCTGCTGCTATCAAGCCAACCTTGACGTTAGCTAACTTGTTAACTAATGCTGTGTTGTGTTTAGGGAGGGTGGTTTAGAGGAATGAATGAATTTGGCGACAGGGCAGTAGAAACCTGCAGATTAAAAAAAGAAAAGGAAAAAAAAACTTGTTCAGTTCGATAACAAAGTTAAGCCGTAGCCAGCCAAATTAGGCGGATGAGCGCAGTGAAAGGTTATGCTACTCCGTGGCTGAATAGTTTCAAGTGTGCTGGACAGGCTCCGGAGTGTTGTGTTGTTGAGCGGAGGAATCCTCGGGGAGGCTGTCGTCGAGTAGCGCCTGCCACGGTGCTCGCGAATAGCCATTTAAACAAAAAAAAGTGATATTACCCGAAACAATCGGTGAGTTCTTATTAGCGTGACGAGATCTGTCGAGCAGCGGGCGGACGATATAGTTAAACGGAGGTAAAATGCATTGTCAGGCTTTCCTTTTGTGCCACCAGTAACGTCTGGCTCCTCACGACTGACTTGTCCAATGTAGGTTGGAGCTACCGTGTATCAAGGAACTCGCCCATTTGATCAGTTGTGGGGATAAAAATCAGCTCAAAGGTTATCCATATTTCCCCACCTACTGCTAGTGATGACTTGTTATTCTCGGTGTTGTGGGTGCTTGACCAGTATTTTTCTGTGATTATTATTATTATGTTACGTATGTTAAGTAACAAACCGCTTGGACGTGAATCACTAGTGGAGAGGTTTAAATGAGCTCGACGCTCTAGTTAATCACTGTAGCAGCTTTTAGGACAGGAGAAAAGACTACCGAGTCTCGAAGCTTGTACGAGTGTGTTAACGTTGTTGGGAATGGTGCTAGCGGTGGTGGTCAGTCCACTCACTCGCATCGGCTCGGTCTAGCAAATTGTCTGGGGCGGATGACATTGTATCCTCCGTGAACTAAACCAAAGGAGGAATGCGACCTTGGCTTGCGTTACAACAATAAAATTGTGTGTTGGTGGTGGTGATTGTGGGGGGGGATTAATGCGATGTTGCTGCGTTGCAAGTCTTCTTCGAGCTTGACCTTGTTGCGAACCGTTTCGTCGACTTGTTTCTTTGTCAGGAGCAAATCTCCACTCATCGCTGCTCCGTGAACGTTCAGCGAAATGCCACAGTAGAGCATTCCGTTCAGAAAGTGACTTCCAATCGGTCTGCACGGCCGAGCTTCACTTTTTTTCTTTTTTCGGGGGGGCTCAACTTGACGTGTTTTGTACTACCAGGGCGGTGATATGACATATCTGTAAAGGTTTTTGGGGTCTAGCTACCGTGTTATTATCTCGCTCCCTCGCTCTACATTTATATATATTTTATTTATTTATTTATTTATTGCTGTCGAGCGCACTCTCCGCAGAGAGCAGTGCACCGACACCGAGGGAGAGAGAGAAGCGAAAACGAAAATGGATGGTCTCGGTGCAGTTTTCCTGTAACAAAAAACACAGCGTTATCCCAGTCTCCGATGAGAGAAATGGCCGTGACACGGGCAGGTGAATTGCGACCGCGGTTCCCTGGATTTTCCCAGTGTTTGCCTGCTCAACTGTTCTCCTTTTCTAGCTTACTGTCAGCTACAGAAATGGCGTCATCCTCTGCTGTAGCGTTGGTATAGTCAGTGCAGTGCAGACAGCAGGCACACCACGCTGCCATGTACTCGGAGAAACGAGCGCCGTGCGGCTGTTAACACTGTCCATCACTCCATTAAACAGCTACAATATTATCCATCTGTGCACACAAACAGACACACACACAGAGGAAGCCTTTGCTTCGAGTAGCGACTAGTTACTTTGTTTGTGCTCGCCGTTCTTAGTCACAAGCCAAGTCTGGCTGACTAGCGCTGACTGACTGACTTACAACAGTGTGCGCTGGGCATTACATAAACGACTTTAAAGGCTCTGCGAATGAGCGATCAGCCTGCCACGGTGTACTTTGCAACACATATTATTGGACTGGAAAGCTCCCGTACACACACATACACACACCCTTGTCTGTCTCTTTCTCGAGCAGATGTGTTGCAGGATGTAAAGAAAAGAAAGATGTCTCGTGTGCAGTCGTCGATGTTTTTTCCCCAAGCCGTTTAAAGTGAGCATCTACCGCCCAGCTTTTTCTTCATTGCATCCAGCAGTGTAGCAGAAGAAGTGATGTCATCATAACATAATCGTGTCTTGTTGTGGCAGACATAAGTTGGCACTCTCTGAAATTTCTAACAGCTTCTCCTACCTTTTTGTTTTTCCAGCTTGGGATCCGTTAAACTGGTCACCTAGAGGACTCATAGAGAGATGAAGGTATGTTCATTCATTTTTTTTTTATCTTGCATGTGCTCAGCAGCACGGGGAAGCTCCCATTAGCTCTACTACTTCTGCAGCTCAGTTTCATTCAGCTCTTATGTAAACACGACTTAACCAGAGGAATTAAACTGTTGGATCTTCCTATTAAATGTAAATGTAAACACAGTGTCCTGGATAAAGGCCAGACTAATACAATTGTTTGATGTCCCCGATGTTGAGTTTCTAGTGTCCCCAGCTTGCTTTGCAAATGCAAATTGAGAATTGTAATATTAATGTTGTGCTTTGTTATGTGTTGGCATTGAATTATAAGACGAGAGGGCGTGGATGTGAAGTGATGTATGTGTATGTGGCTCTAAATTTATAGCAAAGGTGTGGCTTGTGAACTTCATGATGAGATTTAAGAAAAACTTGGTCATGACATTGTTTTCTTCAGCCTTATTTAGCCTGAAAAAACACAGCTGTCTCTCTCAGTGATTTGAGCTATTTATTCTCGTGTTATAGCTGCAGTTATGACTGCAGGCAGTGTCTTAACTTATCATTTGTTGCCACGTGAGTCATTATGCTGCCTCGTAACCTGCAGAGCAATTAGTATAACGCACATGAGTTTTTTGTGTTTGTTTTTGTTTTTGTTTCCTGACTCATGCAAGGTAATAGTGATGTGTGAGGAACATAAATCAAGTAGAACAAGAAGTTGCCAGGCTTTGTGATCGGAGAGTTGATAGTGGCCACATTACAAGCAGCTCTGGTAATGATTAGCTACTTTGTTATGCTTATTGCGGTTAATCAGACTAAACCGCCACCCACTAATAAACATGTCACCTTCAGCCAAATTATCCAGTTATTAAAGTGCAAGCAGAAAGAGCAGGGGGATACAAAGATAGATGCCACTTTGATATGTTTGTCTACATCCAAACTCTTTCTGTTGGTTGTCCTAGTGGTAACGCTAACTTATGCTACTGGGTGGTCTGCGATTATATAATGACCTATTTGTGTGGCGAGAGGAGTTTTGATTGCCGATACTGGAAATGCACTTCAATAAGCCAAGATGCACACTGAGGAAAAACGTGGCTTTAGCAGATACCGCCTGACTCGCATGTTATGTTGGCCTTTTGCTGCTTAATTTCCCCGACGTCTCTTTGAATAAAGCTAAACATATAAAAACTCATGAATCATGGTGCTATTAGTAACTGTGACCATTTTGCAGTTATTGTTGTTTCCACTTGGGTTGCAGTAGGCCTCTAGTAGATGATTATTATGCTTAAATGTTCGCATCCACGCGTCAGCTGAAAGCAGTGATGTTCCCACACTGACATTTTCTGTTTAATGTTGTAGCATTTGTTGTTTTCACAGCGCTCTGAGTTTGTGTGGCTCTATTGATGCTAGAGGAGTGCTCACTCATTTTACCACTGTGTGTATGAGCATCTGCTCAATGCCTAAACTGTAAATTGCTCTGTAAGTAGGACAACTTTTCATTATGTTCACTTAGCGTTATATGTCACTTAGGCTCATGGTCTGCAGGCTTTCTTCACCAGCTGCGCGCACACACACACTGCTGTAATACAGTGTGTAAGATGAAATGCTGTAAACATTAGACCCATTATAAGAAGTTAGAAGTGTTGGATGTTTGTTTAAATCCTTAATAAATTTGTTATAAAAGAAGTGGAATACATTAAGCTTCTGCTTTTATGTAGTAGTATCAATAGCAGCGGACCACTCTAAATTCAACCACAGTCAGTAATATTAAGGACATTCGTCGCTTTTGTTAATAACAACAAAAGGGTTTGATTGTGTGTGAGTGTAAATGTGTAAAGCTTAAACTCACACAACAGTGAAAACGTTGATTTTCTATATATTCTATATGACAAAACAACACTACAGGAAAAGTACTTTTCCGACTTTATTTTCATCACAGTTTGATCTTATAAGGAGGAAGTTTTCCATATTTTTCAAAACAACTTTGTCAGTGTTTTTATTACATGGTCATAAAACTGGAAAATCGATAATAAAAAAAAGCATGGCTTGCAAACTGGAGGTGCTGGGTGTGTAAGAATGAGGCAGGGGAGGTCTGATGAAAGATGTTTTTGAGTTACACTCTAGGAATATCAGGAGAGCTCGGCTTTTAAGTTTGACCATCCCCTTTTAAATCTGTAATTTATAAACTTGAACTGCAGTTCTAGTCCAGAGTTGCTCTGTTGTGTCAAAGCAGTGAGTATGCAGACTTTGCTGTTACAGTGAAATTAGTTATTTCTGTGGCCGTAAACTGTATGCAGTGCAGTCATTTGGTTCCTATTTTTGCATTTGAGAAGATGGACTCAGGAGGTCAGGTACAGTAGGCTGTCCAATGTGCTTTGAACAGGCAAAAGTACACCTCATGATCACATTTAAAAGCTATGGTTCACTTTTGGTTAGTATTATGTAGATCTGGATACAAACAATATAATCATTCTTTGTAAAAATACAGTAATTTTTATATGTTTAAAAAAATGCATAAAGTAAAAGTAAAGTCAGCCTGTTCATTCAGGAGTTTTAGCTGTACTTAAATTTCAACGTTGTATCTTTAAGTGACATTCACTCAACTGTTATTATTACGTCATTTGGGTCCTGGTCTCGGTAGCGACACTTAAAAAATAATAGCGCAAGTAGCTGCGAATGTAACCAATTATACTGATTATACTTTTTTACATTTACACTCACTTAGCTTGATTTGTAACTCAGTTTCAGTGTACCTTTCATTCAACATTGCTGAGAGATTTTCAGTTAATACTTTGTTAGGAATACTTTTGCTAGTATGTAGATAAGTTTACCCATAGAGCTGTAAACTGTACAGTTTTAGTTGAGATGAAAAGTTTTCCAGTCTGTTAATCTGATGTTGAATTGTACCTGTTGATCAGGGTTTTATCATCAAGGGTCTGTCCATATGCTTTATTAGAAAAAGGGTGTCTGATAAAGACTTATTTAATTTTTTTTAAATATTAAAAAAAAAAACTAAATCAAAGCACTGAAATTCTCGAAGTAGATTAAACTGCTGCTGATCGCACAGGAAGCGTGAATATGGTGAATGCCCTAAATGTGGGGGAGTGAGTGCGTAAACAAAAAGTATTAAGATTGCAATTTTTTTTTCTAGTTCAGAGCTGCCATGGCATTGCCAAGGCAACTCCTGCTGAAGCACCAGTCACTGGAATTGTGGCGACTCTGGTTTGGACAAAGAGGTGATTCACAGCAGGATTATTGTACGTGTGAGCTAGGCTGGGAGGGTGCTTAATTCTTTCCTGCGTGCCTCTTGCATGTTCCTTTGTTTGGCCTGTGAGCACCACAGTACAGTATAATGGGTGTAAAACTATTGTTTATAATATTTCAGAGATGCTACAGTCATTAAAGCATTGTAATTCTCTTGGATAAATATAATAGATTTTAGATTTAGATGTGCCAGTAATCTTAATAGACTGAGACATTTGTGTTTTATGTCATCCTATACAGCCTAAAATAAAATAAACCTAAACTAAATCAAACCACATTCAAACTAGCATGTGTGTCATTTTACATTTCACACATGCGCAGTATTGATTCACAGTACTCTGGGAAATGGCAACAGTTTCTTTATTTATTAATTTTTTATATCTCACAAATACAAAGTGTGTGAGTTTCTGTGATGGTGTGAAGTGGAAAAAAGAAAGAGACTCTGAGATCTGAACAGCAAGCAGCTTCCTGTCGTTTCAATTTTAAATCTGATCTGGGTTCACATCATCAGAGTTCGGCTAATTAACAGTGGTTTTTAATATTCTGATACTGTATTTCAATGAGAACAGCTCTACATAAGTCATGTTTTAAATATATAAAAGTATGTAAGTAAATTAGAAAGTATTCACAATATGTTTGCCAGGTTAAGCAGTATTACTGTTTCATAGTTTGAATTTGTTGTGGATTTGAAGTCTTAAAGTGTCGCCCACACGCACGCACAGCCGGCACAGGTGTTTTCACTTAAAGTGCCTAATTAGAGCTCTTCTTCTTAGAGGACAGTGTGGGCATCTATAAACTGTTTGATTGACAATACACTCTATTATATTTTTCTAGACCTTTAAAAATGGTATGAATTGTCTTAAATTCTTTTTGGATGGGACCTAAATGATTTTTAGTCGCATCACTGTGAGATTTTCATCAGACAGTATCTGCTCTTCTGTTCGCTCAACCACACAGTGTAGCTGCATTGTTCAGGCCATGCCTTAAAAAACAACCTGTTAATTTTTATATGTGTTTAGAATGGTTACTGGTAACAGTAGGCTGTTACGTTAGCTAAGTTAACAGTTGCAGGTCAACCCTAAAAGGGAATAAAAACGTATTCAAATGACAAAAGCCCCAATGCTTTGACCTAAAGGTGGCGATGATGAGGAGAAGGCCTTGTTAGCTACAGGAAAGACAAGAGACAAATCATGTGACTCTTGGAAATGAAGTCATGTCAGGAAAGTGTCCTGTATGTCAATGATTGTTCAGGAGAATGCTCCTTGAGTTAAAGTAGCATTAAAAATGTAAATTTAACTCGTATATCTGTTTTAATTAGATTACACATAATAAGATAATGCAATATATTGCATCGTCAATTATAAGTTAATCACTCATATATATTTGACTGCAAGTTGAATCAGCTCAAATAATTGCAAATATCTGTGTGTAGTAGTGTTTCATTTGCAACTTTTTTTTTGTCATCGTCTTTATTTCTTTTGTTGCAATTTGTGGCTAGTTAAATGTTCAAAGACAGTGAGACAAAGAGCTGAAAGACTTTAAAAAGCATTGTTATTTGTCAATTTTTTTTTATTTATTTTTTTAAATTTCTCTGTTGTCTTGGCACAAAGGGGAATTACATAACAAAAACACTGGTATCATCTTTTGGCCAAATTGCTTTTTTAAACATTAATATCAGCCCAGAATTTCACAGTTGGTGATTTTTTTATTTTTTTTATTTTTTTTTGAAAAAGTCTTTTTTTGGTGCAGAAATAATCTGTCACGCGATGTGTCTTGTTGTATTTTGAATTTTTGTGACTGAATTTGTGGTCAAGAAGAATAAATGACACGGAGTCATTGGTGCACCCTTGGTAGATGAATAATATCTTATTAAACTAAATACTAGATAACCTTTTATTGTCTGGCAGTATTTGGGCATTATTTTTTTTAAACAAATAAATCATTCATGGCTTTGTGAGAGCAAGATTAACCATGCTTCTGCTGTTATAGGCTACCTTACGCTCTCCATGTTGGAAGTGGAAAGGAAACTTCCTGGGTCCTCTTCCTCTTTTTCATCTGCTGCAGTGTCTGCACTGATGAACTAAACGTACCTACACAGGTCTGCTGTTCAGTCTGTGCTGCACAGTATGCAGTGTGGTTGGTATAGTGCTACACTGACCCACCTTTCCGTTTCTCTGGGTTGCTTTTCCATGAGAAGAATCAAATTTGGAGTTGGTTTTCTTTTTTAAAAAAGTTCATTAGTTGCCCTGATGTAGATTTTCTGGAAATGCAAGAAATGATGGGCTGTAGAAATCTATGACAGCATGTAGAATACAGCTAGATTACAAAGTTTTTCTCTAAGCACATCATTGTTGCTAACTTTTTTTAATTCAGCATAAATGAACTTGAGAATATGACAGAAAGTGGAAGCATATTCTTGAATAGGATGGCTGGACTGGCTTTAATGGTAGAGAGTGATATACAGAAGACTGCGTGTGTCCAGAGTCTGTGGGCTTTTAAGAAATCCCTGGAGACTTACCAGTGTCCCTATAAAGTGAGGCCCTATGTATGCATTACCTCCCCACCACACCATCAGTACTGGAGCTTTAACCTTTTGATAGCTGCCAGGATTTTTATTTTATTGTTACTGAGTTGTAGAACGAAAATGCTATAGTCACTAAGGCTGTCTAAGAAATGCGCCATAAGCAGCAGCTTATTTTCAACCATGGAGCCGGCTGTTAAATTTTTCATGACCCGAGTCTTTATTGAGTAGAAACTGATCTCATTCTGCTGCTGTCAGTGTCACTCCAGTCTGCTTTATTTTTGGTTAAAGCGGCGATGATTTCAAAGCTCTGTCTTAATGTACCGATATCTTTTGTTTTCTGACCAGAACAGCTTAAACGTCGAATAGGTTTTTGGATGATCAGTAATCAGTGAAGCACTCATACTCTATCCGAGACAGAAGTACTTTATGACCAATAACAGTGGTGCACCTTCACCTCTGGTATTTCTTTTAGATGGCTCATTGTGGGGGGGAAAATAGCTTTTAAGGCATGATTACACATAAGGCTATTATCCTGGGTGTGCATGTTTGACTGATAGCCAAGTAGAGCATACTAATAATTACAACTTGGACATCATTATTTTCCCTCTCGAAGCCAGAGTGCAGCTTTTGGAGGAGTTGGTGCGTATTTCTATGAAAAGTAGCTGCAGGTGCGTTTTGTCACCCCATGCCAACTCACATTTGTATGTGTTTAATCAAGCACATGTGCCTGGAGAGTATTTTCCACATCAGTAGCGCTAGGTGAATAGCCAGAGAGCTGGTCTTGATTGTAGTGCTGCTGCTATCATCATGCTGACTTTCTGCATGTAGTGGCTGAAGTGGCGCTTAAGGCTTATCATAAATACTGTTCAGTCCTTTTTTTTGTCCCTTTTTTATGACAGAATCTTGGGAAAGAGCCGCTCTCATTAGGTGCATGATGTTGTTATGGGTTGACGAGAGGATGTTTCACATCCCAAAGGCATAGGAATTCTACCTCTTTGAGTTTAGTCATCTTGACTGGTTGATCTTCTGAGCGGGGGAAACAACACAAGATCATTCAGCACTGGCAGAAGCAATGAAAATAAAATAAATAAAAGTAGTCAGTGTTTTTTCTCCAGACAGCTGTAGGCCAAATAGCAATCTAATCCGAGGAATGGAGTTTTCTTTTCATAGTTGTGGTTCAGTGCAGGGTGGCAGGGCATTATCAGTGGAAACAACAAACTCTCCTCTGTTTGTGTTGGAATGTGAGCATGACAAATGTAATTCAGGCCTCAGTAGTGTGTTGTTAGCCCTGTCTGGTTAGGTTGTGCATATTTGGCTAGCGCAGCTGTTGAGATAACCCAAACTGCCCTTTCTGAGTCCCCTAGCATGACTTCTCCTTTTAAAAAAAAAAAAAAAGAAAGAAAGAAAGGAAGTGGGTTAGTGCGTAGAGGACAAAAGGAGACCTGTAATAGTATGAAAGAGGAGGCTGAACACTGGTCTGAAGACTGTAGTGGTACAGCTTTGTGGCACAGCCGTGACTGACAAGAGAGTTGGTGAGACAGTGGAAATGGCTGCTGCGTCATGTAAACCCATAGTTGGCTAGGGCCACTGGTGCTCAGGCCAGACTGCTACAGACTTATGAGGTGTTTATCGGAGAGGTAGAGAGGCTGGAGGGCGTTGGACTCTGCCCCCGAATCCCATCTGTCAGAATCCCAGAGAGTGTGGAGACGAGGCCGCCTGTTCTGGTTTGACTATAAAAAGCTTACCAGCATTTCACATAAAAGATGCAAATTTGCTAAGCTGCAAGCTTCAGTTATTTTTGTAAAGTTTCCAGGAGAGTGATTATTTCTGATGATTATTTGAAATATCACCTCCTGTTGTTACATATTAGCATACTATTTATATACGGTATACAAGGGATGGCAGACTCGCTTTAGCTAATAGGCCACATATGGCTAAAATGAGCTGCAAGAGTGAAACGATTGTATAATAACCTGTCTTTCTTTTCAAGTAAAGATGTAAACATTCAGAATAAGAATAATTAGAATAAGTGCGGTTTCAACAACACGTCTTATTAGGACCGATTTATCTCCAGGCCGATATTGTCAGCTTTATTATTTAGCTATTTGTTGATCGTTCTGCATTTATAGCGGTTGGTAAATCATTTTTTTTTAAAGAGACTGAAGAAACACTCTACGATGTTACAAGTACTGATGTTGCATAGTTTGTCCACTAGAGGGCAGCCTGCAGATTTCCTGTAGGCAGCACATGGGGTTTGAACGCCACAGACACGACAATCAAGAGTATAAACGGGGAAATCTGTTTAATGTTTTGTGTTTCTGAAAGGAAAAATAAATAAATATAATCCACTTGGAATATCAGATTTTTAAATCTCCAAATATCGGTATTGGATTTAAAAAAAATCATATCTGTCAGGCTGAAATCAAGAAATAATTTGTAATGCGAGCCTGTGTAGTAAAGTTAAGATATTAAAGCTATGACTGTAAATTTTACACTACAAGTGGGCCAGATTAGACCCTGTGGCAGGCCCACACCGGCCTGCGGGCTGCATGTTTGACACCGCTCACATATACTGTTTCTACCCCCTCATGGTAGATTGGGTTAGAGAATTCTGGAGGGATTTTGGGGGCCATATATCCAACCATTTGTATACTGAAGTGAAAATAATCTTTTCAGTGTTTAACTCAGTTTGAGTGGTTTGAAGACAAAGTTAGGCAGGCAAGGTTGAGATGCTTTGGAAATGTGCAGAGGAGGATAGTGGATATTTTGGACAAAAGATGTGGAAGATGGAGCTCCCAGGCACGAGAAAAATACGTAGTAGATGTAGTGAATGAGGACATGCAGAGGGTTAGTGTGGGATGGGGGCAGATGATCCGCTGTGACGACCCCTAAAGGCAGCAGCCGAAAGAAGAAGAAGGAGGATTTTAACTTTACGGCACAAACTAATTAACACCATGTCCTGAAGACAGCTCTACAGGCAATTCTAATGCAGACCTACATCTAATAGCAATAAAAACCCATTAAAGTGCAGGCAGTTACATGTTTGACCACTAATTACTGATAGTTAGAGCAGTATGAGTGTTTTCTGTGTTTATAATGTCTTCACTGCTCTGCCTAGTTTGTGTGATATGGTAGCAGGAAGTTGTCAGTCTGTCACTTGTTTTTGCTTAAACAAATCACACACGTTTCAAAGGCGAGATGCAGCCAACAGCACAAGGCGCCGTGCACCTGCAGAACGTTGAAGTAGCAGCTGCTTCTCCCAAAGCCGCTGTGCTCGTTTCTTCTGTGCACTCCATCAATGCAGAAGTCCTCTGAGTTTAGTTTTTTCCCCCATTTCCATGTCACTCCATGGAAGCAGGTCATTTTAGGCATTTCTGAGCTCGATAGGTTACAATAAGTTAAGGTTCTAATTAGGATTGAGATTTGTAAAGCTCACAAATTACCAAGCATCCTGACAGGATTAGGACTTTGGAGCATATCAGGCCTGAAAAAGTGGTTCGGTCATGACACAAGTATGTGCCATGGTGGACTGCATGCAGCTGGCGTTAGCAATTAGTTCCTCTTCACTGCTTCAAGTACAGCTAACCGCTGGTGTAGTTTTTAGCTGGAATGACAACCTGTGCACTCTTTGCTCTCCTCGTGGGAACAATGAACAACTGTTATGAACAGCCCCCACAAATTATGTGGTTTGAATCTCTTAAAGCGTAGAAAATGAAAATGTCGCGATAAAAGGGAAAAAAAAAAAAAGGAGAGGTGTGCATCTCACCAAGTCTTACAAGTTATCATCTTGTCGTGTGAAATTGAACAGGTACAATTTGCAAGGGAAAATGGTTTTATATGGTAATGAGTAATGAGCAGAACCAACTTCCTGCTGTGAATAACTTCATTTGAAATTGATTGTTCTTGTTACTTTTTGAGCATCTCCATTCCATCTGGCGCTCATTCACTTATTTCATTCAGACAAGATGAGAGGTCTTCTTCTTTTTCAGTGTACTGCAGAAGTGCTACATGTGTTTGAGCTGCTTTCCTTGCTTTCAGGAGTAGCAGGAAGTGTGGCCCACTTTGGTTCTTATTCTAGAAAGATGTCTAAATATACCACTGTTAGGCTGGGCTTTTTTCCTCCAGTCTAAGTGAAACAACCTCAGTAAATTCATCTTCACACTGTATGAAGCACAAACATCATCTGCCCCCATCTATAGACAGAAGGTCTGCTTTCTCTGTGTACTCTACCCTCTGCAAATCTGTTCTTGGAGGAAGCTGGGGAGGGGGGTGTTGAACCATTGATGACACAAGATGGTGCTATGTGTTTCGGATAGCTTCTTCTTTGTAGTCATCAAAGCTGTAGTGAAGTAGCCTTTTTGTTTGCTCCCTCAGAGGCTTGTTTTCCAAAACCCAGAGCAGATGGTATGTGTATTCCATGGATGAATCACTGAGCCGGGTGGGTTTTTTGCGTCGTTGCCCTGGACTCTGTTATGCCTTTATGTGTGCGTCCTCCTGCTTTAGCTTTGTGAATACACCTGTGCCATTAAGTTGTATTGTATTAAAAAGGGTTTGAACTCTGTGTCATTTTTTTATTTCTTCAGACTCTGGAGGAGCCCCCCTACCTGACAGTAGGGACGGATGTGAGCGCCAAGTACCGAGGGGCTTTCTGCGAAGCCAAGATTAAGACTGCCAAGAGGCTAGTCAAGGCCAAGGTAAGTCATATTTCAAAGTGCTTATGATCCAACATTAATATTTAATTATCTGTCTGTGTTGTGTATGAAGTGGATAGCAGCCGGGCCGGGGGGGTGCTCTTGTCTTTGTGTGAAGCGGCTACAATCAAGATCACACAGCACTGCTTTATTGTGCATCCAGAGCCGTTGGTTTGGACACAGACACATTATCCAAAACGTTCCTTCAGAGCCCGGGTTAGCCTGGGATAATTGGATAAAGATCCTTCTATTAGATAATAGAGTCTGCCACAGTCAAACCAGGATTAGTTTCTTATTTCCAGTGTTGCCAGAAATCCAGCTGTGCTGCTCACACGCTGGAGGCCCACCACCTGGTTTACGCCGTCAGTCAGAGGCCGATCGGGAGCCCAGCTGCGGCAGATGCGAGATCACCCGGTACCCGTTGCATCCTCGAGCGTACCTCTCACCCGGAGCTTCCCTGCTTTGTCACGGTCACGGGAGCAATCGCCGCCTCCCCATTGGTTTTCAGCCCTCCTGATGAAGGTTTTGCATGATACACGTAATACGGTATCTCATTTCCCAGTGGGGCTGGAGCATCTGGATAATACAATAGAGACAGATTGCTTGTCTCTCATTCTGCTGGAGTGTGTGGGAGGAACAAAGACTGGATGCTGGCTTTTTCACTGTGTCAGTGCACTGTAGTTCCCCCTGTAGAGACAAAAGAGCAGAGATGCTCTGCTATTCCAGCACACCAGCTGAACTCATCAAATAACGTCCTCTTTTTGTCTCATAGACGGGGGACAAACACCATGACAAAGTAGACCATGCAATGTTCTTAGTTTAAATGATGCCGGCTGAAATGAATCTAATAGGACAGTCTCAGCTCATAAATTAATTACCATACTAATTAGATGAGAGTAGGGTTTGTTGTTTTTTCCCGGGTAGCTGCGATGTGAATGTGGAGCTCGGTTACACAAATGTTGAAACATGGCAATTATTCCGTGGTTGTTGTGAGTCTGAATATTCCGCTGTAATGAATTTCTTCGTAGCTCTTTGGTTCATTAATCTCTGTCTGCTTGTTTATCAAAGTCGATGTTTGCAGCGTACAGCGCCGGTGTCTTTTGAGTGATTTTTAAGGCTTAGTGGAGGAAAAAAACAAACACGTGGTTAAGATTGAGCTGCGCTAGAGAACACGTAAGACACCGATTAACACCATGTTAGTATCAATCACTGCAGAAACGAAGCACACGCGTTCAGTTAGGACTAATGCTGAGTATATATATATATATATATATATATAAGTCTTTGTAGTATTTTTATATGCATGCAAACAAAAGAGTGTCTCAAATGAAGCAATTGTGAAATCTCGTTGTGAGGTTCTTCTGACTCATTTAAAGAGTAAATGGATGAAGCTGCATGTACTAACAGCTTCGAAGTACTCGTGGAGAACAGATGAACACCAGCTCCTTCTTTTAAACACATTTCCCGGTTCTTTGAGCACTTGCAGACCACACTGAGAGAAAGCCCACTCCTCTTTAGGATGGTGCTGTTTCAGAAATGTCACGCTCAAACAAGTGCTGACTAACTCAGTCGTGTGAATGCCACTCATGATGTAACCTAACCTTCCTAAAACTGATTAAAATTCCACTTCTGTGTATTTGAGGTGCCTCACAAAGTCTGCAGTTTTATCCTTGTGGTTATGTCGCTTTAGCAAAAAAGGCACCAGAAAGCTTCACCATTGCTCTTTTATCTATTTATTCCCCCCCTTTTTAAATGACACTATTTCTAAGCTTCAGATTAGGTTACTGTAGATTAAATATTTATGTGGGTTTTCCTATTTTAAACAGCCAGGTGTTTGACTTTTGGAGTTAAATATTGATATCATTGTCCTGTTAATCTGTGCTCCTGCTGTGTGGCACGAAGCGATACTTCGAGGCAGTTGTAATGGAGGGAAAGTCGATTAAATAGATGCGAACATGTGAGGTGAAGAAAAGCAGATTTATAAAGGCACAAATGGTGAAGGTGTGTACTCTCGAAACATATCTTTTTCAGCATAAATAATAAAATAATGTTGAAATAAACAACATATAAAAATCAGAACAGTGGAGGGCTTTATTACTGTGTCACATCCTTTTAGCTGTTTATGGCCACAGAATCCACCTTTGCTTGAATAAAGCAGTCACTTCTCACAGCTCTCGTTTCCTGCTGGGAGAAAACGGAGCATGAAGGACTACTGGCTCCTCATAAATCTGTTCGCAGCATAAAATTGCTGTGCCGAGGCTCTGTTGTATCAGAAATATGGTTTCATATCTTATTCCAATATTTGTTATCAAGCCTAAGTGGCTGCGCCGTGTGTACGGCTCGCAGTTAGGAAGTCGTCAGAGCGCTCTTTCGTTATTGAAGCCGAGGCCTCGGACAGCGGGAGTCACCCTACCTAAAGTCTGGGGGGAGTCGAGCCTCTTGCCTTCCTCAGAGAAGAAAGGGATTCCTTTATTCCCCCAGTCGGGAATGTTATTATCTCCATAACTGATGAAATGCTACCCGAGGAAGCTTTTTATTTCCCCCCTATTTTATTACCTGACAATCTTACAGTATGCATTTCTTTCATTCATTGTCTTGATTGTGCATTCACAGCGAGACCTTGATTGCTGCTTCTGCTGTTGTTATATTTGAAACTGACTCGAGCATTGTCTGAATTTGTTACCCGCAGGCTTGTTTTCTGGGATGAGGTGCTTAACTTTTTTTTTTTTTAGCCCCCGTTCTCTCCTCTGTACGGCAACTTATTCTAAACTGAATCACAGTCAATAAAAGTGATGCCAGTTTTCCATTATAATTATGTTACAATTTTTTTTGTGCATATGCTCTCAACAAATTACTTTAATTTCCCTCCGGAAACAGAAGGAAGCACATGAGCATTTGGATGTACAAAGCAGGGAGGAGGTTTGCGGTAATAAACAGTAACGCTGTGCAATTCTGCAAATTTTGGTATTGATCCAATACCAAGTAAACACAGGGCCAGTATTGCCAATGCCAATATCAATCCTGATACTTCTAACCTGTAAAGGCAGCTTATATTGGGGGGGTCAGTTTGCATTTCATCCATTTTTCCATTTCAAGGAAAAGTGATCCATTTAAAACTATTCATTGTTAAATAGATCACTTTAGATGCTATCACATTAATGTCGATCTGATACCAATACTAGTGTTGGTATCGATACTGTTGATATTTGGATCCATCTGCCCACATCTACTAAAAAGATCCAGCACTTCTGGTTGCTTTCAAACTTTTGCACATGCTCTCTGGAAAAGACGTGGCAGTAGATGGCTCTTAAGTGCGTGTGTGCCTGCCTTGTGGCCTTTTCTGTCTCACAGTAATGCCAGGTTGCCATGCAGATACAAGATTACCACAGCGTGATCAGATTATGATCTGCTGTGGCTCACTTAGGGGGTGGACGTTGCAGATGTAGAGAGCGGGGGATGGTCAGTTGTTCGGCATCAACTGAGGGTTCAGTCATTGTGTAAAAGTCCTGCAGTATTAGGAGAGACTTGCTGCCTGTGTAAGGAGGATGATTGGTGTGATCCGGTCAGATCTTTAGGTAATTGTTTTGTTTATGCTGTTACTGATTCTACTCTACTGTTGCCTCCCACCTTCCCCAGGTGACCTTTAAAACAGATCTGTCCACAGCTGAGGTTCACGATGAAAACATCAAAGGACCTCTAAAGGTAAGGCAGGAAAGATGGAGACCTATTATTATTATTCAGTATTAGTCATGAATCCCTCCTGTCTGAATTTAAGACTCCTTATTTTTTTTAATTTTTTTATTTTTAGCTTCACTCCTGTTTGTATCTAAGCTACACTTCACCCTCCCTTTGCATAAAAGCGCACAGGGCAGCAAAGCATTAGCTTTGCGATTTAATTTCACTAAATTAAGGGTTTATGTAGCAGCAGTATCATCTTCTCATTACTTGAAAAGACATCATTTAGATTTATCACCACAATATAATAATAATTAGTGCACTGACTGGCAGAATAACAGCGGTGTATCCGTCCCACAGGTGGGTGCCGTTGTGGAGGTGAAGAATCAGGATGGAGTTTACCAAGAAGCCACAATCAATAAGCTGACCGATGCTAGTATATATACAGTTGGTAAGTCAATAACAAGCTGTCTACCTTGCTTCCTTCCTCTCACACTCTTCTTTACTCTACCGCTACATCATAAAAAAACATGTTTGCACTGACAGAAAATCCTGGATGCTGATTTGTGTTTCTTGGACTGCGAAGTTGCTACAACTTTGAGAATTTTAGTCAACATATTAAATAAGGGGAACGTCAACCAGTGGTGCCTCTGCAGTTTTGAATGTGTGCATGGTAGGGCTGCCACAAACGATTATTTTGATAGTCGACTAGTCACCGATTATTTTTGCGATTAGTCGACTAATCAGATCATGCATCCATTGGACGTAAAACGTACAGCTTATTGCACCAGCATGTCTGCTCTTATATAACTATCATTAGCTTACAGCTTTAAGTGTTTAAGGTACGTGCTAACTAAAAATAAAGACAAGATGATAGTTTATTAAATTCTAATGAAATTTGCAGATTGTTTCGGTGAAGTTTAATAAACTCCTTGCTATCTAAAATACAACGGGACATCGGAGTATATTCTCGAGCATCTCACACTTCTGATAATCAGCTGTCTGCTTGACGTTTATTCAGCTGTGTAAAAACTATAACTTTAATCTCAGCCAAACCGATTTACTCAGGAACAAATAAAATACTAAAAAAAAGCCAAACAATAACATTTTTAAGTTATCTAAATGACTTATATATCATGTTTAACCTGAGTAGCGAAAGACGGCGGTGGGTTTGAAAACGATTTGCCGGGAGTCCGGTGTTCTCACGGCTCTAGTGAGCCTTGCCCCCGGCTAGCTATCGAGCTAGCGGGTAACAGACGTCTCCGAAAACGTCGGAGCGCTTTTGAAAATATGTGGTGTCTTGATAAACTGAGCAGATATTTGAGATTTACACAGTTACATTCTCGCCTGAAAATATTTTAAACGTTTATTTTGTGACCCAGAAAGAATAATAAGAGTAATATTAAAACTAACTAGCTGCCGCCATTGTTGGAAACTGAGCTGGGCTGCGCTATGAATTCTGGGACAGAGCTACTTCTTCTTCTTCTTCGGGATTTAACGGCAGCTGACATCCTTGTACATGCAGTGCTGCCATCTTCTGTTTCAGTCCGTTATTACACTCTTAAATCCTACTACTTATTCCTGCGTCTTTTGTGATCTTACAAAGCTTCAAACGACGCGTCGACTATTAAATCAGTCGTCGACGATTTTGATAGTCGATGTAATCGTGACTAGTCGACTAATCGTGGCAGCCCTAGTGCATGGAAAGATTAACTGTGCTGATACTTTTGGCTGCTCTCTTATTCACCTCAGCAGGTAGCTCCACATATTTCATTTGAAAACTATTTATTTATTTTACACCTTATGCCCTTCCTGACGCATCCCCAGTGGGATTTGAGTCTCCTGCTGGGATCATTAGGCCAGTGTGTAAACCACTACTCTAAGAAACCACAGGACAAATACTGGGCTGGACCTACTTTTGCTTTGTGAACTGCCTTAATTCAACAAGTTTTTGGAAACATCGCTTAGAGATTTTGGTCCATATTTACATGATGGCGTCAGCTGCATATCCATGATGTGATTCTCCATTTCCCCATGCTTTCATGTTGTTTACACTGGTTGGTGACCCTGTGTGAACTGTAGGCTTAGTTTCCTGTTCTTAGTTGGCAGGAGTGACACCCGGTGTGGTCTTCTGCTGCTGTAGCAAATCTGCTTCAGGGTTTGATGTCCCTTGGTTGCCTTGCTATCAGCTTGAAGCAGTCTGACCATTCTCCTCTGACCTCTGACATCAACAAGACACTTTCCCCCAGAGAACTGTGCCTCCTGGGATCTTTTCTCTTTTTCAGATCGTTCTCTGTAAACCTTAGAGATGGTTATATGGGAAAATCCCAGTCACTTAAATCACCTGCTGTCATGTTATTGCCTGATTATGTACTAGCATTAATGAGCACTTTAACAGATGGTGAAGTGGCCAGTGGGTGTATTTGGCTAAATAGCGGAAACCAAAAGTGTCTTATTAGCAATTAGTATATAGTTAGCTAAAACAATGGATAATTTAGAGTATCCATGTATGAATACATGAAGTTTAAACTAAACTAATCTTAACACCAGAAAGAACAACCAGAAGAACACTGTGGGTCAAAAAGACGGGAATCACTGTAATATAACACAAGATAGCAAGTGAGAAATGCTGGTGATGCTACATGTAGGGGATGAAGTGTGATATCAATCATTTGCTCTATAAAAAGTTCAAAATAAATATGACAGGGTGGTGAGAACATCAAAAATCCCACATTTTAGCTTCTAACTGAACAGATTTGGTGTTGGGGTTTGTTTTTGTTTTTTTGTGCCCACAGTTTGTAATTGCGAGTCTGTCAAGAGCACACAGTTACATTGTTGGATAATCCAGAGTACACAGCATATAGACTTGCTGCAAAGCTTTCCAGTCTCTCGGCAGCTGCTCGTCACTTAAGAGCACCCGTGGGGGTTTTCTGCGCCTTGAAAACACTCATCTCGGCACATTTTCATTCTTTTCATTCGCTAGTGGGGAAAACAAAAACATAACTCACTGTTGAAGTTACCTCAAGTGTTCCCCTCATTGTTGTCTACAAGTACGTTTGAACAATGAACAACCCAGGGATTCAAGAGACTGTTTTAAGAGTCCTTGAGGTCATTATTATTAAATTTAATGTTAGATTTAGTGCTGTTTCACGTGTGAGTGCATTTTACAAATGGCTGCTCATTTATGGATAAAATATCAGAGAGATATGAATTAAATTGAGACGCTTCTCCTCACGTCTTTATTTTGCTGTTTACTCAGCTCTGTGTAGCAGAGGGTCCTTGAAGCTCGAGTAAATCTGTGAGCTGAAAGTAACCGTGGCTGCCTGCTGGAGAACGTATGAGCCTTAAAAGACGAGCATCATTTGTTTGCAGTATATCTGAGGCGCGATGGCATTTTGTAACTGAGGCAGGAGTCTGTCTGTGCTTGAGTTTGTTTTTGTGTGGGCGCGGGGGTACCGGTGGGCTCGCAGTCTGATAGTTGGTCTTTTATCTCCGCAGTGTTTGATGACGGCGATGAGAAGACCCTGAGGCGTTCCTCCCTCTGCCTGAAAGGAGCGCGTCACTTTGCGGAGAGCGAGGCAAGTATCGCACTGCCCCTCAGTCCCATAAAAGCCTCATCTCTGCTTTCTGGGGAAATGAAGCTCATTTTGTGTCTAAATCCATTTATAAGTGTGCGAATAGAGGGTAAACCTTTTTGTCCGGTTGTGTTCTCTCCACCGCAGACACTTGACCGACTCCCTCTCACCAATCCCGAGCACTTCGGCACACCCGTCATCGGCAAGAAGGGGAACCGCGGTCGGCGATCAAACCCAATGTGAGTATCGTCCACGGGTCTCTGTGCTCAATCCCGCAGCGCTCATATTTAGCTTCATCTTATCAGAGGCCTGTGATGCCAGTGGGAAGGTATTTTCTGTTCCGATCCTCTGCCATCAGAAACAGGCTCGCCCTGCTCTAAGTGTGCTGACAGCAGTTGAAATGAAAGATTTACTCTCATCTCCATCCCCTCATAAAGAGCCCCCGAGGCCTGGAAGGAGAGAGAGCCTGCTTGCCTCATCCAGCTCCTTAATCATAGCAGGCTCCCTGAGTGTGTGCGCATGCATGCTGGAGAGGCAGAATGAGCGTGGCACAGTCCTGCTGAACGTTATCTCTTTTTTAAAAATTATTTATTTAATTTTCCCTGCTTTGAGTCTAATGTTGCAGTGAGTGTTTTATGCTCTGATGTCCCTGCTCCTGGGAGACGGCACAGTTTTCATCGGGGGAATAAGAACTGCTGAGGGTCTTTTTTTTTTTTTTTGGTGCTGGGTATATTCGTAGCTCTTCTCTGGTATAAAGAGGACACTTGGCTAGATAATCTTATTCTCTTGCTAATGGCGCCCAGAGAAGTCAATATTACTCTAAGCATTGATGCAATATTGACTCGGAGCGGTCCCAGCTGCACATTAGCACCTCGGACCTTTTGTTTCTTTAGTGTGCACTAATAGTGTTTCAGCTTTTGAACTGCAGGGATTGGCTGCTCTGTAAAGATAGCAGCCACAAGGCCTGCTTTTAAGTTGTTGTTTAAAAAAGGGGGGGGGTGGGGGGGGGTGTATAGTTTGACTTGTTGGAAAACATGCTAATTTGCCCTCCTGAGTTAAATGAAAGGAGAAATATGCATTAACATAAACACAGGAAACAGAGGAAATAAGTTTATGTAGCTGTGAGTTTGCCAGACGACAGAGAAGGAGTCACTGACTATGCCAAGAAATAGACGAGCTGTTAATTAATGATATTTTTAGGTTGCTTTAAGGCTTATTTTACTTTGTTTTTTAAGGAGCATAAGGAGAGCTGTTACCCATGTTGTTTGGTGGTAAGAGTGCCATCAATCGTCTCCTCCAACAGGAAAAAGCGAGTGTATCTCAGAATGTGTTTATTTAAATTGCTGCCTTTAAAAGCAGCGACAACTGTAAAGCAATCCCTGCAACATCAGTCTTTACAAGTGGAGAAAACGTTTCTTTTTTTTCCCTAAATGAATAATAGTCTGTGCCTCATTGAAGAGTTAGTGTTTTCTTTGTGACTTTGATTCACAGCTTAGTTGTTGTTGTTGTTGTAATAGTAGCAGCCTGGCTGATTTACTGCTCTTGAGTGGTGCCAAATGCTGCGTGTGTGTATATGTACATAGAGCTGTGCTCAGAGCCCCGTGAGCCATAAAAAGAGAAAAGCAGGGTCTGTTTGCCTCTCGGTGCTTCCTGCATGATCACTCAGAGACGAGGCTATCTGTCAGGGCTCTGCCCGAGCATCAGGAAGAGTGTCAGACGGCACACAGCGAGCCGGCTCCTTTTTACCCACCGATCCTAATGAGTGAGCTCATCAGTAGAGGCAACCTTATGTCTCACTGTGCTACATGATAAGACAATGATGGATTGTTAGGTGGAGACTGGTGGAGGTGTTGTTTTTAATCTGAGGAGCAGTTAAATGATGACTTGGTTATCAGAAATCATCTGCCTCCCCCTTTTTCCCTTTTTTAAATTGAGACACGCAGTTTTCTGTAACTGAAATATAAATGGAATACGACCATTCACGGCGCCTCTTTATTATATTATATTGCATATCACAGAGAAAAGCAGCAAATACTCAGAATCAGATTCATTACTTTGGAATGTTGGGCATTTTTGCTAAGTGGCTTTTAAAATCAACAGCAGCTCTCACGTGGTATACTTGAATTCCTGTAATGAAGGTAAAATGGTGTAAATGGTGTAATATATGAATGCTCGCTGTGCCGTTCCATTGAGCAAAGTCTCCCTTCCTCCCACAGTCAAGAGGAGGAGTTGTCCTCATCCTCCAGTGAAGAGGAGGAGAGCGATCAGCGGCAGAATGAAGACCTGTTTGGCAAGGTGGTCTGCGTGGAAGGGGTTCCCACCGGGGACAAAAAGAAGACTACGTGGTATCCTGCTCTGGTGAGCTGATAAGCTTTCCTTCCTTTGCTGCTCTCTGCAGCATCGCTGTGGAGGAACGGGGGCTGCTGCTGCTGCCGGGCTTCCAGTGAAGTCACGGCATTATGCAGTTTCATCAAAATGCCTGCTTATGTAACCTCAGCACTCAGCAGGATTATGTTATTGTGCTAGAATTTGCCTTCCATCAAATGCTGTAATATGCATGTAATAACATTTCATAGCCAGACAGACTTCATGTTCCGACTTGAAGGACGAAAAAGAGCTCGAGTCTTATTTTGCAGAAGAAAAAACCCCCGACTTGTTTTCCATGATGTGTGCGAAATGTCAGACAGACATCAGTTTGATGTCTTCAGTCTTTGCCTATCCATTTCCATCCACCCAGCTGTAACTCTCAGTCACCGTTAGCGCACAATGAAATAGTGACAGGCCTTGTTTGTTTGTGTTAGTGTTACAAGTAGAACTGGGAGAATAGGAGAGGGTGGGGAAAGCTGTCCCTTTTACTGTGTAGTCAGCAGGGGCCCCGCCTACAGGATTTGTTGTTCTTGGCTTGCTACTGACTGAGCTCCATGCTGCCTCCTTGTGACAGTTGAGAGAAGTGCACTGCACAGTAGCCTGTCATTGTTTACACTGCAACCATATGGCAGAGGGGTGGAGTAGCAACAGATGATGCGCGGCTGTGATAGACAGGGGCTCTTTTGGGTGGCCTTGTTATGTAAAAGTTCTAAGACACGAGCGTGCACGTGTGAGCGTATGTGACAGAGCTCGAAATCACACAGCAGGCGTGAGTCATGGACCTGAAGTGAAAGCATCCAACCCCGTGAGCCCGAGTGTACGCAGGCCTGCTGGAAATGCGCTGCTTCCTTTGGGTTAGACCCCGGCAGGAGTAGCAGCCCTCACGTTAGTCCTCCTCCTCCTCAGCTCCAGCTGCTAATGATGCTGGCGGGTGCCCACTCCTCGTCATCTCTCGCGCTTCATCTCTCCGGCTAGTTTGATTTTGTATCATAGGCAGCACATTTTGTAATCAATCAGTGTGCCCTTTTGCTGAAACCGCTTTAGTAATTAAGTCATTCTCTGATACACCCCCACCCCTCCCCTATTCTTCTTCTTTTTATTGCCTCAGCACCACCTCACGTGACCTTTTTCTGACTTTCTCTTGTTTCTGTGCAACAAGGTCATCTCCCCCGACTGCCACGAAGACATGACCGTGAAGAAGGACAACGTCTTTGTGCGCTCGTTCAAGGATGGAAAATTGTGAGTCATTAATAATTCGCCCAAAGCCACATTTACATTCTGTTGTGTTAAGCTGCTTCTGCACTAGTCATTATTAGTAGCTTATCCAGCATAATTTATGACGCAATCAATGAAAAGTGAGACAGAGGGAACTTGGGCCGCTCGTCGGCCACAAAACTAAGAGGTAGTAAAGCTGTGGCGTGCAGATGCTTTGCGCTGGCCCTTGATCATTTATATAAGTTGTTCTTGATTCATTTTTGTTTGTAAGTCAATTTGCACACTAACCATTTAATACTAATGTAAAGTACGGCCATTGTGGCTCTGTCAGATAACATTTGTATTTCTTGACTAAGTAATTGTGCGTGTGTTTAGTGAATGAATTCAAATCTCCATTGATTAGAGGAATATAGGCTCATATAGGCCTCAAGCACACAGCCTTCCTCAGCAGCATCGCCTATTGTTATTTTATTTGTCCTGAGGCTGTGAGTTACTGGTGTGGAGAGGTAGTGTAGCTTCCCTGCAGCCTGCCCTCGGCGTGGAACCACACAGCCAGATTGTTTTGTCTGTGGTAAAGAAAGAAATAAGTCCTGTCAAGAATGTGCGCTCAGCTGGCGGTTGTGTTACTGCAGCGTTTCTTCATGTGGGTAGAAACATAGCCCACACTCAGCATAAATTAATCTGGCGCTTGTTCGCCCGCTCCAAAGACTACTTTCCTGTCTGTTTGAATTCCCGCAATGACTAAATACACTTGCTTCAAAAAGAATCCTGAGCGAGTCGCCGGCGTGACCTCCTTAATCTGCGGCTGAAGACAAATATGCAGCACAGGAAGTCTTATCACTCGGTTAAAGGTAGAGCTGATGAAAGGGATAAGATAAAGAATGATAAATCGGAGACCAGCTGGAAGTTGTACGGCTGTGAAGTATTTCCTCTCTGACCGAGGGCACCCTGTGAAAAACCTGTGTGGTGTTTTTTTTTGTTTTGTTTGCAAGTGGAATCACATCGGAGTACTTTTTCTTTCTGCTCTGCAGCTATTTGATTTAAGTTGCTGAAAGCGCTACTGTGCATCCAGGTGAGATTGCAAAAAACAGCAAATGAAAGGAGGAGGAAAATCTATATGATTGTAATGAGATTTTTCAGTTTGTTTCAGTCTCCAATCGGTTTGCTCTCATATGCATGAAGCAAAATTTCCAACATGTGTATCATTATTGTTACGCATAGCATTTTTAGAGTGTAGTAGCGAGACATAAGAAAACACATTTTAAGCACATTTGATTGCTGAATCCTCTCTGTCGCTGCAGTGCTGCGTGATTTCCTTTAGCCCTTTTACTGCTTTCAAGTGCCTTTTCCATTCTTCTGCACACACTGTTTATTATTCCACTTTTTATCTTTTCTGACAACCTCTTCTCAGCTATTATCAGGCTGGTGTGGTTTGTTTTTTGAACAAGGGGTTTACATCCATAAGCCACGTGACCTCTCCCGCACAGCGCCCGGGGTCAGTGTGTTCGCTTTCCTCAGGAGAGTTGTGTATTGTTACTAATAACCATTGAACATGTCTTTCAAAAAAAAAAAACAATGGCTTGAAAAACATTTTGAGGGAAAGGAAGGTCAGATCCAGGGGTGAGGCGGGAGTTGTCAGGAAGTGGTTTTACTGTTTCCACTGTTACTACAGTAACCAGATCTGGCAAGTCTTTCCTGTTTCCACTTTTTTTCCCCATTTAGCCAGCTTGCCACCTTGTCTGTGTTTTTTAACCTGCAACAGAAAAAGACAGTGTAATGAGCGTGAGTGGGTTTTAAACCTCAGCTAAACAAACCTGCACGTGGTTTCTCCGAGTTACAGACAGGTGTCGTTGTCAGTGCAGTGTTTGTAGTGATTATCTAAGGAAATGCCAGGAAACTGAGCCGTTCTCTCAGTATGAGGTCGTTTAGCTTTTATACACTTGTTTCTTTAAAATTTCACTCCATGACAAATCTAGTCATTGGATCTGCTCAGCTGCCTACAGATACCACAGCAAATCGCCTCACATTGCTCACCAGCCAAACCCCTGACTGCTTTCAGCTTACAAGCTTCACTGATCCGTGTGTCTGCCAAATCGCCAGCAGCTGACTGTGCCCAGCCGCTTTAGGGATGCTGTAAGAAAGTAGTCTGTGACCGCTCAGGTTTTTGGAGGCTTTGATTGGTGCACAGCTGTAAGGTTGTTTTAATGAATAAGACTACACGGTAGAGCTCTGAGCTGTTTGGACTTTGTTGTTTTAAGAAAACTTTTTTTTTGCAGCATTTTGTACATTTTCCACACATTCTGTGCACCTTTCTAATCAGAGTTGCTATATTTTTATTAATTTTTTGCAGTTACATGGTGCTACAGAAGGACGTCCGTGAGTTCGACAGCAGCTGCCCTCCAAAGGCTGACGCGAGCCTCAAACCCGGTGAGTTTGAAGTCGTGCTACAGAAGTGGTGCGCAGCAGAGCATACCTTTTATCAGCCGTCTGCGGGCCGCTCTGTACGCTGACACACTTGGCAGAAAACACTCGCAGAGTGGAAGACCAGAGAAGTTTTGTTTATGTTCTGGAGAGAACGCAGCGGTGGAGAGCTCCTGTCACTCTGCAGTCTATTTTTAAAGTCCTCACTAAACGTTTTTTGTAAAAGTGCTACATTATTTTTCATTTTATTAGAATTTTTTTCCACCACTGAGCTCGTACTCTCGTAATTGCACTTAGCAAACAGCTTTGTATTGTCCCCGTCTTGATATTCACAGGTGGTTGACTCACAACTGTGATATTTTCCGCGTTACAAAAGCGTAAAACAAGCATCTGCCGAGGTGGTTAGATACTGCTAAAACCCACCTGTGACACTGTGGCTGGATGCTTCAGCTGCTGTGCGTCACTGTGCAAACACTGGCAGGTTTTCATGCTTCCAGAGTCTTTTTTATACTGTAGCTTTTATGTGGGCGTATTATTGTTATTGTTGTATATAGTGTAGAACACATTTTTAAAGGTATAAGTGTGTCTTTTGAGCATGCAGTGATGCACGCACAGCTCCAAGAAGTGTTTACGAGGTTCGATTAATCCGCTCTTTCAGCGCTGGACGCAGCCCTGGAGTTCCAGAGGCAGCTGGTCGTGCCCAGCATCTGGAAGACAGAAGTGAAAGAGGAAAGTTCCAGCAGCGAAGAGGATGATGACGACGAAGAGGAGGAGCAGGAGGAGGATGCAAGTGGTGAAGAGGAGGAGGTAGAGACAGCAGAGCGCACTTATCCTCTTATCCTACAACCTCCCAGATTTAAAAAAAGAAAAAAAGAGAGATGCCAAACTGTCTTGTTTCCTGTCTGCAGGAGGAGGTGGAGCCGTTCCCCGAGGAGAGGGAGAACTTTCTGCAACAACTCTACAAGTTCATGGAAGACAGAGGTGAGAGCAGGGCAGGGACCAGTGTGATGTTTGAGGTTTATTTTCATTTGTGAGACGGGTTGTGAATTTTGTCTTCTTTTTTTTTCCTATTAAAAAGAAAAATCATAATTTTCTCCAGCAGACAAACATGTTGTGCTGCTTTTCTTACCACATCCACCTATGCCTTCTGCTTCTCCTCTTCAGGGACTCCCATTAACAAGCGGCCGGTTCTGGGCTACAGGAACCTCAACCTGTTCAAGCTCTACAGGCTGGTGCACAAACTGGGAGGTTTTGACAATGTGAGTGCTACTGCCCGCCCCTGAGAGCAGTTTGATGTCGCTCTCGTTTCGTTTGGTGTCGACTCTCTCTGAATTTTGTCTCCCTCGTTGAGCAGATTGAGAGCGGTTCTGTTTGGAAGCAAGTCTATCAGGATTTGGGAATCCCCGTGCTCAACTCAGCTGCTGGCTACAACGTCAAATGTGCTTACCGCAAGTACGTACAGACACTCCACAGCTCGAAAGCTTTCAAAATGCAAAATCCTCCAATCGACTTGCTTTTCATCTTTGTGTGATTAACTCTGAGCGGCGCAGGTGTGTCGGCGTGCGCACGCTTTGGAGCAGTAAGATTAAACTTTGGAAAATCTTATTGGATGTGTTGAATGTCTCATCACGCAGGTACTTATACGGATTTGAGGAATACTGCACCTCCACTGCCATCACATTCAAAATGGACCTCCCTTTGAAGCAGGGGACCAAGGGGGAGGCGAAACCTGAGGGGGAGGCAGGGAAAACGGCTCCTACGTCATCAGTCTCCGAAGAGCCGAAAGCCCAAGTGGACGGAGAACCTTGTAGCACACAGCCCGTTATCTGCAAGGTGCATTATCCCGAGTGCTGTCTGTTATTTTAGATGAATTTCTGCACACCTCCCATGTTTCTCATAATAAAGCATCATGTCTGTGAAGGTTCTCAGTCTATAACCTTCACAATAATAAAGCGTCCTTCTCTCGCAGGACGAGAAACCTGATTCGACCCCGAGTAAAACGGAATCCGAAACATCGAAAAGCGAGGGGAAAGAGGGCGGAAACGATGGCGATGACGAAGAAGAGGACGGTCCGCACAAAGCCGACGCCGACGAGGGCTCGTCGACGGCTCGCCTCGGAGCCGACGACATGAAGGAGGAGCACGATGAGGAGCAGGAGAGCAAGGACAACTCTGGGTAGGTTCACTGAAGGGGATGCTCCCTCCTCCACAGTTGCTTAAAAAACAAAACGTATGGTCAGGGCACAAACATGAGCTCCTGCATGGTAAAACTATTCCATGTGAAAGCAAAATAAGAATGCAAAAGGACTCGAGGTATTTGCTTTCCTTGGTGGCAGCACGATGCTAGAACACCATTAGCAGATGAGGAGCAGTGATCCTTCTGACCTTAAAAGTACTAATACGCCGTATACTCTTACCTGCTAACCAGAGAGAGGCGCGCTCTCCTCTCTCTCTCCTCTAACTAAGCTCTTATCCACTGCCCTTTGTGCTATTATTATTCCTTGTTGCTTAGTCGACATCGGCTGGCAGAGACATCTTAGAGCACCAAAGCCTGACTGCTACCTTTCACCTGGCATGTCATGCTGTGCTTTCTCGCTGTCTCTCGCTCGCTGGGATTGTTTGACCATGCCGAGCCTCTCTCACTCAGTGCACAACATGGCTGTGCTCTTCTTGATTCCTGCCCTTTCCTGATCTCTCTCTCTGCCACCCTCTTCCTGTCTTTTCTCTCATCTTTTTGGCTTTCAGTGTTCAGCTTTATTTAAATGTTCCATGTGTGTGAATGTTGTCATAGATGCATTAACCCTCCAGTTGTGAGATATGTATATATCTTTATATATACAGTGCTTGAGATGCTTTTAGAGGAAAACTCTGAGTGTTGGTAAATGGATTGTTGTACAGTTTGGCCTCAGCAGTCGCATTTTCCCTGTTGCTTCCTGTGATTAGCGCCGTTTGTCCAGCTCAGACCTGTTTGTTCAACGTCCACAGTGACAGATGTACAGCTGTGTTGTTTGGACTGCTGAAAGCTAGAAAACAGGTTCTTGGTTTACTGAGTCTCTGTGTCTGACTGAAGGACTGCAAAATTCCTGCACGTTATGAGGAGGTTATCTGTAGTTTATACCAACCGTGGCCACAGGTACCTGCTGATAGAAGACCACTTGTGACCTCTGTGACAGTCAGAAGTCTCCTTGATCCTTCGGCTTTGTCGGGATCAACGTCCTTGCAGATTACGAGTTTACAGATGCACTCAGTGGACAAGCCGCAGGCTGATCTGATCTGAGCTTTTCTGATCATATCAAACCTGTTTGATGTTTACAGGCTGTAAACTGGAACAGACCGGTGTTGTGTCAGGGTCACGTTTTCATTCCAGCATCAGCACAGACGGCGTGTAGCCACTGAAACTAGCTTACTGTGAGCTTAAACGAGAAGGCGATGCATTAGTAGGAGACATCGATGAGTTATTGTTGAGTTCTTGCTGGACAGGTGCTTATTTTTACGATGAAGCCTTCTCAACGGCTTTGCTGAAAAGTTCACTTGGACTGTTGACCTTTTGGCTTTTACTCATAATGATGACCACTGCAGTTGAATTGTGCTCATTTTGAGCAAGCCGAGTCTTAATCTACGTGATATTTGTGTGTTTTATTTATTTTTCAATCAGGGGTGGAAATGTTTTTAAAAATCAGTCGGCTCCTGGAAATAAGCCCGTCTGCACGTTCTGAGGAGCTAAGTTTGGGAGGGACTGTGAGGCGTGCTGTGCTGTAGATGTTGTTTGTCGCAGCGGGCCGACTAGGACCTCGCAGCCATGCTTCCTCTCAGTGCTGTAGCCTCGCTTTAAGTTGCTGCGTTGCCTGTCCCGTTGCGCTTTGCCATGCTTAACCCACCCCACGAGGCCCCCTGGCGCCTAAAACACTTACTGACACCCCTGCACCACCCCTATATCTCCTGATTGTTTCCCTCTAGCTCCTTCTTGTGGCTGCTTTGTTTCTTTACAGCGTGCGTACGAGGGTGAATGAGAATCCCCTGTGTGTGTGTGTGTGTGGGGTTAGACAGCATAACAGTAGTGTGATTTCTTATCATCATTAATTTTTACTATGAAAGAATAAAGAATGATGTGTTTTGTTTGTTTTTTTGCTGAAACACTTCATGTACTGTTCTTTGACTGGCTTTTCTATTAATGATGCAGCTGGACTAGAGCTAAGGCAGCTTATGTTTCTGTGCAGGTGAAGGTGTAGTGTTGTAATGGGACAGGGAAAGGCAAGGGTGGAGCAAATAGACTAGAAAACAGGCTTGTTATAGCAGCAGGCAGCGAGTTGGGGGTGGATGGGTGAGGGTGGTGGTTTTTGTGGTGTTATAGCCTAGGGCCAGGAAGTGCTGAACTGTTTTTCTTGCAGGGATGACAGCAGTCAGGAGGGGGAGGAAGGGGAGGAGTTTGAGTGTTACCCCCCGGGGATGAAGGTGCAGGTGAGGTATGGGCGAGGCCGCAATCTGAAGACGTACGAGGCCACTGTGAAAGAGGCAGACGTGGAGGGGGGAGAGGTGCTCTACCTGGTGCACTACTGTGGCTGGAACGTCAGGTAAGACAGGACCTGGGGAGAAATCACCTAAACGTCTATTTTCACCCTAATTCAAAAGAAAACAGACCAAAAAAACAAATTTTTAAAAATCCATCTCTTAACTCATGGGATCACCGCCTACATGGGTGTCCCCGCAGCAGTAACCCTTCCTCACAATTCTGCTTCGTGTGAACCAGTGCCATGGTCAGTACTCTGATTATGAAGAGCACTGGGCCATCTAGTGGCAGAAACACAACTGAGTATCGGGTTGATGCGGATTCACTCCTCAGCTTCCTCTCTCTCAGTTTTGACCAAAATCCCCTGTCTGTCTGTCCCCCAGCTGTCTGTCTCTCAAACAGATCTACAGACAGCCTGATTTTTTTATTTCTTTTTTTTTTTTTTTAACCAATTTGAAGTCTTTTAACAATCAAACAAAACTTCCAATCCTTCAATGTGACATTTGAATGTGAGCTAACACTGAATGGCCAACCTAAGTGCTGCTACACTCACCTCTACCTCTCAACCCTCTCCCCCCTCCCCAGCGGGTCAGGGTTAAACGCAGTGTTGAGTAGAGTGTTAGGGTACCATGACACAGAGGTTAACTAGTGCAATCGGCATTTCATCGTCTCAATGTTGTTGTGTGGTCCTCTAGCACTCTATAAAAGACAGTGGGATGTTCTCTGCATTGTGTCTGTTGTGTGTGATGTTGTGAAACTTTTTTCTTCCATCCCCCCCTCCCCTCCTCATACGACCCACTTCCTCGGTATTGTGTGAATTCTACTGAATATGATTTGTGTGGTGGTCGGTGTTCTATCTTGTTTCTTTCTTCATCGTAAAAAGGTTGTGTCTTTTTTTCCACATAACACCATGGGATTTCTTCTCTTGCTGTTGAGGCTTACTGTGTCACAGCAATATGTCGGGGTCAGACAGTAGAAGCGTCTGTGTGGTGGTGGGTGGTGTGAGAGAATATTTCACAGCCCCTTCTTCAAAGTCCTAAATGATGAAACTCTTTCTCGTCTTTGTACTTGATTTTTTTTCCTTTTTTTTTTCTTCTTTCTTTCTTTTTCTTTTTTTTTTTTTTTTTTATAGATATGATGAGTGGATCAAAGCAGACAAGATTGTGCGACCCGCCAATAAGAATGTACCAAAAATAAAGCACCGTAAAAAAATAAAGGTATGACTTTGGAGAGCCGGTGACTTTTATTAAGTCTTAAAATCCCGGTTTGGTGTCGTGAAGTGAAAGGCTGACTGACTTATGTTGACTTCTGGCAGAAAATGCAAGACAATTTGGAGAGGCTCGATGACAGGGAGGTTCTCGGCCCTTCGTCCAACGCTAACCGTGTCCCGCGCTCCAAGTGTGGCCTGAGCCAGGACGTCTTTTCCAAGATGGACGAGGGTGAGGACAAAGGGCCTCAGCAGTCTCCAGTCAAGGCTATAGAAATTACTTCTATCCTCAATGGCCTGCAAGGTAGCAACACTCATTAGCCTGTAGTGGTCATGCACACTTGCAGCAGATTAGGACCGCGTCGCTCTGATGTGTGTTGTTTTTTTGTTTTTTTTTAACAACCTAATATAGCTTTGTTCTGTTTGCTTCAGCCTCCGAGGTGTCCACGGATGAAAGCGAGCATGAAGCTGAGGAGGGAGAGCATAACGAAGAGGATCAGCCAGGGAGCCGTCTCAGAAAAGGCCAACCAGAGCCACCGCAAATTCCAGAGCGCTGGGAGGGCGGAGCCCCGTCCGAAGGGTCCAAACCCTGTCCTGTCACGGGAAAGACCCAGGACACCGTCAGTGTGGAGAGCCCAGATGCCGGAAAGCGCAGAAGCCAACCAGAGTCGGAGGGAGAGGCGAGCACGAGGAAGAGGAAAGCTGACAGCGCAGCAGAGAGGACTCCAAAAGGTCAATCCAAAGCTAAGACCAGGAACACCAGGAGTGCTGACTGGCTACCTGCGGGTTCTCCGATGAGAGGGGAGGAGAGAGCAGCCGCTCCTGGAGAGGAGAGGGGGGCCTCATCTAGCAGCAGTTCAGATGATGAGGGTGCAGCTGTGGCCGAGGCTCAGCCTGAGGAAAGTGAGCGAACCCGCCCCAAAACCAAGGGGTCACCGACCAAGAAGTACAACGGAATGAAGGAGAAAAGCAAAACCAGCCGACAAGGAGGCTTCTGGGAGATTCCCGAAAAGAGAGCCAAAGTTTCTGGGAATGTAGAGGAAAGGCCCGCCGTTCGCCCAAAAGGACAAAAAGACGTGTGGTCCAGCATCCAGGCCCAGTGGCCAAAGAAGACTCTCAAGGAGTTATTCTCTGACTCGGACACGGAGGCCGCAAACTCTCCTCCCCCACCGGTGTCCTCGTGTATGGAAGAGCCGAGCGTCGAGCAGGACGCGAGAGGCGAGGACGACACCTCGCAGGAGCAGATGGAGACCGAGAAGCTCCGGGAGTTCCCGAGCAGCGGGAGCAACTCTGTACTCAACACGCCACCGACGACGCCGGAGTCCCCATCGGGAGGAGGAGGCAGCGCTGTGGAAGAGTCTGGTCAAGCGCAGCCTTCCTCCCCGCCCCCATCCATACCCGCTGCCTTGCCTTCAGAGCCGGTTTCGGACGCTCTTCCCGCAGGGCCAGTACAGGAGGAGGTGACGGGCGGGCGCAGCGAGACAGATAGCAGCACAGTGGAGGTGGAGAGTCTAGGAGGAGAGCTGCAGGACGAAGGGGCGAGTTCCCCCTCGAAGGTGTTCGACGTCAGCCTCTCGTGCAACAGCAGCAGCAGCTGCAGCCTCGAGCTGAGCAACAGCAGCCAGCAGGAGAGCGAGCAGAAGTCCAAAGGTACGAGTGGCAGCAAAAATCTATTTTAACAGGTTTATTTTTCAGTGACACAACTCATTATTTTTCTTCAGGATGGAATACTGAAGAAACAGAGGCTGACTACTCATTTCACAGTCCGCCTATTCCCTCACCGTCTTCTCGCTGTTTTCTTTTGTAGCGTCTGCAAGTCAGAAGCGGCAGAAAGAATCACAGACTGGCGGCGCAACAAAGAAACACAAGCCAAACCGCAAGAGCCTCGGTGTGCCTCCCAAAAAGAATAGGAAAACAGGTAAGAAGAGCTGTGGGTGGAAATGATGACACCCGCTAACGTTCTCATTTTCAGCGCCAGCACTGCTTTCATGTGTCTCCGTTTCATTTATTAACCCGTTTGCAGGCATCATGTAACAGATTCCAGGTAGGAGAGGATTTGAGGCGTTTCCTGTTCACTGCATTTTCTTTCTTTTTCCTCTTTTTCTTCAGCCAACAGCAGTGACAGCGAGGACCAGTCTGTTGTTGAGGGCACTGCCAAATCAACTGCCTCTAAAAACAACCCATCGGAGCTGAAGGCTGCCACTTCGCCCAAATGTCACGGGCGATCTCCCCCTTCGAGCCATAAATACCACAAGCAGGGTGATGCAGACCATGCACAGCACCGGGATAACCACGGAAGATCGCCGCGGGTGTACAAGTGGAGTTTCCAGATGTGTGAGTATCCAACCCATTTGGTTTATGCTTGTCAGCTCTTTAGTGCTTCTTGTGAACCTATCCTTTCATTTTGGGTCCTCTCAGCTGATCTGGAGAAGATGACCAGCCTGGAGAGGATCTCGTTTCTTCAGGAGAAACTTCAGGACATCAGGAATCACTACCTCTCCCTCAAGTCTGAGGTCGCCTCTATTGACAGACGACGAAAACGCATGAAGAAGAAGGAACGGGAAAGTGAGTCAGCTCTTTATTGCCTGGAATAATAACTAGCATGTCATTTACTAAATTTGGTTCACCATTAAAGCAAGAGGAGTAAAACAGGAAGTCACTGTCGCATCTTTTTTTTTTTTTTTTTTTTTAAATCAGCTTAACCAATCACTGCTTCTGCTCTGCAGGCACAGTGGCCGCTTCCTCATCATCATCCTCCTCCTCCTCACCGTCCTCCAGCTCGCTCACAGCGGCAGTCATGCTGACGCTGGCAGACCCTCCGGTATCATCCTCATCGTCCTCATCTCAGAACTCCGGGGTTTCAGTGGAGTGCAGGTGACAGGACGACCCAGCAAGGAGCCACACCGCACGAAGCACTTAACCAGCACCCTGGGGTCAGCGCCCCGATTCCCTTTCAACAGGATGAAAAAGTCGACCCACATACTGTAACTATGGGGCACAAAAACCAGACCAGAGACAAAAAAAACACGAAAAAACAAAACAAAACAGAAGAAACAAGCACTATTTTTTACTGACAACTGTTTTCTCGGCAAGCTAATGGCACTTAAGTGCACTTTTATGACGATTGTGTAGGGGTGGGGCGGATGAAATTTGTCCAAAAAAACCAAACCCAACATATATACAGATTTGACTTTTGTGCTTTACTTAATTGAACATTTAAAAGAATTGTTTTTGCAAGCAATAATTGTTTCCATTTGATAAAGTTGTATTGCAAAGGGATGATTTCCAGTGAAGACCATCTGTCATCTGTCCTCGTAGCCCAACATGGCGCTCGCCATGTTATTTCTGGAAATCTGGAGGAGAGACGCTGCCACATTGGCATTAAGGGCATAGGAAAGGTAACTTTGCTATGTTTCTCTCTGTTTCATTAAAAAAAAACACAAAGAAAAATAAAAAGGACCTTCATGTGGATGGGGTTGCCCTCCCCATGTACAGCCAATCGCTCCTGTACATGGTCTGAATCAAGTAGGTGGTGATGGATAAGGTTTCAGCACCATCATATGTCCGCTGATGGCCTCAGTGGATCATAAGGAATGATACTGTAGTGCCTTTTTTTTTTTTTTGTTGTTGTTGTTGTTCTCCGCGGGGGCACTTTGAGAAAAGGATAGTACTTTCTTTTCCTGATCCTCCTCTCAGATCAGAGCGTTAGCTGGAACAACGTGTCCCATATAAAAGACTGCAGAACGCTGTGAGCGAGTGAGCGGGCAGTGAAGGGCTAAGGCAGGTAACGACGGGATGTTATCAGTGTATTAGGATTATTACAGTAATTGTAAAAGCAGAGCTCCTGTGTTGGATCACCTGCAAATCTACTACTGAATACTCATCCACAGATTACTGTTGAGATAACAGTCTAAAATGTGCAATGATGGAGGTTGGCGAATGCAATGGATGCATTAAATCAGTTCATCAGCCTTTTTAAAAGCCCATCTGCTTTTTTTCATTATGTTTCCATCCTCCATTTTTTTTTCAATCCCCCCACTTCAGTTGCATCAGCTTCACTGATGTTGATGTTGCATATCTGGAACCGGATCGAGTCAAAAGTCAGAACACACACAATCAAAGCCGAACTCCACGTTTTCAGTGTTTCCACCTACATGAATTTATTTAATTAAGTACATTTTTACTTCATCGAAATGACGCACACTTTATTGGCATGACATGCCTGCTTCTCACACTCATCCCTACCAAAAGAAAAGAAAAAAAAAAAAAGTTTGACTCTGTTTCTTGTACTATGACCAGAATAAAGGTAGAGATATTGTAAATGTGCATTTATATGATAAGGTGACGTACATGTATACATTTCTGAAGACATCTCCAGTGTTTCCTTTGTATAGACCCCCCTACTGTATGATAACCGGAAGTTACATTTTGTTCGGCACTTGTATGTAACTGTATGCTTTTGTTATAAATTTGTATATTGAGAAGTGTTTTGAGTCGAGCTATTTAATATCTTGCACTGTTAATAACATGTACTTTTCTGTACAGACAGTTTTATGGTTTTAACTGTAGTTTGAGTGTAAATAACTGAGGGTTGCAGCATGTTCCGTTTTTGTTTTGTTTTTTTGTCCTTTTTCTTGTTCTCAGTTTATTTGAGCTCATTTAATGTTGTTCTGTTCTCCCTTTCTCATCAGTTTTGAGTCTTTATCTAATTTCATGTTTGCTTTAGTTTTTATCCAGTTTTTCTTTGTGTCTTTTGTTTTTCTATAGCTTGTGCTTGTGAGAGAAGAATGGTGGTTTTTGGATGTGGCTGAACTATTTTCCAACCTGTACATGGCCTAAAGCTAAAGCTGTATGAACTTGTATACAGGAAAAAGTCTGTGTCATAGATCAACAGAAAGTAACGGAGCTTATTGAAAAATGCTCAATAGTATTTATTAGGCTCATCTGAGGATGGTCATTGTGTAATTTATTGTAAAAATGTAAGCAAAGCAGAAGCCTCTGTTTGAAATAAATGCCATAGTTTGTGAAGTACTCGGTGTGTCTCTTGCATCAGTGGTGGAAAGTAACTTTAGTCAAGTCTTTGAAGCACTTTACTCAGACACGTCTCTGTTATTATATAATTCAGTGATGACCAGCAACTGTTATCACTTCTATCAAAGCAGAGGTTTTGGCAGTTTGCCAGTCTGCAGCATTCAGTGGTGTTAGCATAACGGCAACGAGGAAAGACACCAGCAATCATCTTGGGGAACCTGCCCGTCAATTTGGAAAGGCTTTTAAGGCAGCGTCCAAACAATATGAAGCCAATCGCTCTACAGCGAGAAAGGTAAAAACTACTAGAGTGGGCATCCCAGGAAATTCACCCCAGGTTTATGACAGCACAATTAGAAAAAGACTAGACAAGTATCATGTGTTTTGTCTCCAGAGAAAGTCTTTCCTCCCCAAAAAGAACATGGCAGCAGTGTTGGTTTAAAAATGTGCATCTGAACAAACCACAAGGCTTCTGTAACAATTAGGGGTGGGTTTTAATAATCGATTCATCGATTAAAATCGATTCTGGCTTGGATAACGTGATATCGATTCATTAAAATCCTGAATCGATTTTTTTAATATAAATGTATTTTGCCCAAAATTCCAGAATCTCAGGTGAAACGTCACAAAATTTCAACAACCACCAAACATTTAAAACAGTAAATGAGAGCAGGAACACGGCTTCTGCACAAAGACGTAAACACAAAGCGCGGACCCGCGGATCAGAATCAGTGAGATGTGACTTTCTCACCCGACCGCATGGACACGGTCAGGGCTGAAAGCCGACAGCTCGCTGATTCTGATGTTTCGGCGGGTCCGCACTTTGTGTTTACGTCCTTTTTGCGCTGATTCTAAAGCTGTTAGTTTGATCTCCCTCCAAACAATATTGACCGAACCAGCAGCAAAAGAAGATCCAAACTAAGCTTCACATAAACATCGTCATGGACTCCCTCTGACTTTTGCTGTTTTGCTTCCACCACGATAAAATCACACTTCATGCACAGCTCTCTCTCTCTCTCTTTCTCAGTGTACTTCAAGAACAGTTTCCCGTCTATCCCCGAAATCTGTTTTCTGCATTATTTGCTTGCTTGTTACGCACAAGACTACCGTTCTTACAGCGCTGTCGGCTGATGTTTTTTTTTCCTTTTACTTACTTCCGAAAAGAAAACCTAATTTCTGCCGTTCAATAGGCTTCTGAACAAATTTAAACTTTTTAAAATGATACAAAATGCAAAACGCTTAGCCGTGTCTGTAATAAAACCATATGTTCATTAATGGTTTTCTTTCGTTTTTGATGTACTGCAGAATATTTTTATAAAATCCCAGGCCAGGAAAATCACCTTCATGTTTTTCTGTGTTTTATCTTCAGCTACTTTGACACAAAGGCCTCTGCTGTGATGCTCACACCTTTGATAAAGTCTGGAAAGTGTCAGCTTCCTTTTTATAGATACAAAAATATGTAAATGTACTGATCTGAATTATAATATTTCTGACTTTCTGAGGCAAAATTTCCCAGATTCAAATCGAATTGAATTGAATCGAATCGAATCGAATCGTGGATCGAATCGATTCAGGACCTTGTGAATCGGAATCGAATCGATTCTAGAAATCAGTGACGATACCCAGCCCTAGTAACAATGCCCTCAGAGCAGACAAGACCAAAGTAGATACATCAGACCATAATACCCAGCACCATGTTTGTTATAAACCAAACTACACATCAGCACAACCCCCTCATACTAATTGTCAAGCATGGTGGCTGGTGGAGGGGTGATGATTAGGGCTTGTTTTGCAGCTACAGGACGTGGGCATGTTGCAGTTAGTCGACCACAAAGACCTCTGTATACCAAAGTATTCTAGAGCCAAATGTGAGGCCATCTGTCCGACAGCTAAAGCTTGGCCAAAATTTGTTCATGCAACAGGACAATGATCCCAAATACAGAAGCAAATCTACAACAGAATAGCTTAAAAAAACAAAATGATGAAGGTGCTGCAGTGGAATGCTGCGGTGAGATGATAAGAGATCTGTGCATAAATCAATGCCGGCAAACCTCAACCATCTGAAGCAACTTTATAAAAAAGAGTAAGTGGAAATTCCTCCACAAAGATGTGAGAAACTGATAAAGTCACACAGAGGTGGTTCTGTTATAGGGGTGTGCTTAGTTTTTCCTCTTGGTCTAATTTTTGTTAAATAAATAAGAAATAAAAACGTTTTTTTTTTTAAATATCTAAGACGTAAAACCTTAGAACTGAAAGACTACATTTTTAACCATAAATTTAAATGCTTCTTTTTGTTAGTTTGTACATAATTATTTTTTTAAAATGCAGCATTTTAACTTTTTATCAATTTATATTAATATTATTATTATATTATGCATTTATAATATTTATATCTTAAATATTATTCTTCATCATTTTGATTTTAATTTAAAGCATGGCTGGGTAAAAGTGCTAAGGGGCGAAATGTGGCCAAACAAATTATTCGACAGATTATTATTGGTAATTTAACTACATTATACATTAATTTTGGTAAAGTACAGATTATTAACCAGATTAATGATGGTTAAAAGCAAGTAATCTTTGTGCGTTATTTATATTTGCCTTTGCTAATTAGCACAGGCAGTATATAAAATATTATACAGTCTATGGTTATTAGTGGATGTTTTATTTCCTTAGTTTGAGCTTGTTTGTTGCTAACTCAGATGTTTTGGGGTAATTTGGGTCACATTTCCCGCCTTCGTCTACGTCATCACTTACGTACTTCCTGGCACACTTCCTCAGCAGCGTGCTAGCTGCTAGTCAGCGGCGAGCGTGGCTGTTCATAAGTAGTTTGAGAAATGTTGAGCGGCAGGACGAGCGCGCTGGTCGCCGGGGTGTGTGGTGCTCTTTTCATCGCATACTGTGTTTACTTTGACAGGAAGCGGCGGAGTGACCCCCGTTTCAAGGAAAAGTTACGTGAGCGTAAGTGTGCAGGTCAACGGCGTAAACTTAGCATCGTAGCACGTTAGCCTCCACGTGACCGCGAGGACGTTAAAAAAAAACACTCAAAGCTTCTGGAAACTAATCGAGACTGCGTATTTTCTGTAGTCTTGTAAGCTCCGAGAATGGTAACATTTACTCTAATATTATGTCCCTCAGCTGCAGAAGAAGAAAAATTATGCTACAAGTAACAGCTAGCAAACGTATTGCCTCGTGTTTTCCGTGTTGTACAACAGCAAACTAAACATGCAGCATGGTCTTAAAAACCCACTTCTCTCTCACAGGTCGACGAAAGCAAAAGGTTTCCAGTGAGAAGACTGGGCTTACAAAGGTAGGACATGTAGAAAATAATCGATTCTTGTCTCATTTTGTTTAGTTGGAGCTTAAATTTGTTTTTTGTTTATTAACTTGACTTTGAAGCTGCCGAACTTGAAGGATGAAGAAGCTGTCCAGAAATTCTTCTTGGAGGAAATCCAGCTGGCAGAGGAGCTCCTTGCACAAGGTCAGCCACATGTTCATTCACATGGGAGCTTGCCGCATGCGCAAGACGCACACCACTCATATCACCGTAACTGTGGCTACACTGGTGTAGTGACTCTCTACAAAGTTTTAAGCCCTGATAAATTTTTGATATGCTTGTTTTTTATGTGGTCTGTAAACCTGTTTCTTCCCTAACCCAGGTGAATTTGACAAAGGTGTAGAACACCTGACCAATGCCATTGCAGTATGTGGTCAACCTCAGCAGCTACTTCAGGTGCTTCAGCAGACGCTGCCTGCTCCAGTCTTCCAAATGTTGCTCACCAGACTACCCAGCATCAGCCAGGTGAGAGTTACCTGCATCTCCTTGTTTTTGTTTTGTTTTTGTTTAGCATCCTTGAAAACCCCCCAGTTGCCATTTGTGATTTCTGGGACAAGAAAGGGTGCAAGAATAAACCTTAGAATCATCCAAAGCTGAGAGCTGTGTGTCAGTAGCTCTCGGTTATTTCACCTCTAAGACAAAAATACTTAACAGCCCGTGTAACTGATTTGCCTTTCTGTAATGGGTAATCCCTGAAAGATATTTTCTTCCTCTCTTTCAGCGACTCATCGGCACTCAGTCTTTAGCAGAAGATGACGTCGAATGAACGTATGTGTGTGAATGAGATGGAAATCTATGAGGGAAGGGGGGTTTTAGACACTATCACTGCTGCACGGTTCAGTTGCTTGCGAATTCTGAGCTTCACTGGCCATCGGTTGAGATGAATTTCCCTCCATCACAGCACTTTGAGGTGGATGAACGTCTGCCAGGTTACATTTATCGAAATGCATTCCTCCTTTCCAACATATCGGTTATTATGTAGCCATTTGTTTGTATTTAAAGTGCAACCTAAGTATGTAAACAGGAATGTAGACGGTTTGTTCTGTTTGTGACTTGGACTGAAGTGAGTCTGTCTACAGAACACTTGCTTGTGGTATAATGTTTATATAAATGATTTTGCAGGTTAATTAAAATGTACTTTTTAAAAAACAAAACAAAAACATTCCAGTCTTTCACCTGGGTTTTTGTTTTTTGTCTGTGTAATACTACAATAAAACATGATAACATGTGTTGACTTTTTGATTGTCCACTTGCCAGTAGATGGCAGTAGCAATGCACAGGAAAACCTGAAGCATTTAGTTCTGAAATATGGAGCAAGGGCACTTTCACTTTCCCCTCAAATAAAGGGTGTGCAGGAATTGGGGACAAGTATATGTTTGTATCAATAAATATTAATGAACATGGAGGGGAGTGAGCCAACCTATTGTACTTATCCCATCCATGTAGGTGCAAAACAAAAGATCTGTGAATTGCTGATATTAGTAATAAAACAGATGCTGCTGAAATGGGGTTAAATTGCCATTGTGAGAGTATTTGTTTCTAGCCAGAATGCTGAAACCTCATCTTGTACGAGTCCAATGAACCACAATGTCTTTATTGTGTGTGCAGGAATATAAAACTGGAGCAGCTTGTAGGGGAAGGGAGTGGGTCTGCTTGGATGTGTGTCTCTTGGAAGACAAATAGAGCTGTAATTATTTTTATCCCTCTCTGCAGCTGTTTTTTTCTTTCTTTTTAAGGGCTCTGGCCAGAGCAGCCCAGGCCTCAAGTTTTGCCAGGAAACAAGAGTAGGGGGAAAATAGTTTTTCAACATTAGGAATGAAAAAATGAACAGCGGCCCAGAAATGTCGAGTGCAGACTAAATGGTAGACAGTGTTCCATTTTCCATGAACTCATGTGATCACTCTTCAGTCTTTTCTCCACCACTCCTGGTGTTTAGCCACTTGGTGGAAATGGAGAAGCCTGCAGAGTCCACTGGCGCTAGGTGTGTGCGTGCAGAAGAAGTGACTCGTTGTTAATCTATCCTTCGGGGAGGCGGAGAAGAAAAATAACAGACTGTGTTGGAGGTCAAACTGAAATCTGTGGTCTGCTGCTGGCAGATTGAGGCTAGAAGCAGGTTCAGACTTCTCCATGGAGCGTAACACTGGCCTGCCTCTCCTGTAAATAAACACTGCTGCTGGCCTCGTGCTCTGTCCCCTGCAGACTGGAAGGAGCTCAGGGGTCACTGAAGGATGCCAGATAGGCCCTTCCTTCTCTGAAAGCGTGCCAGCACAAAATAAACCCATTGAAACAGGCCCTGACACGAGGACAGACACTGTTTGATTTAAGGATGACACAGCAAATCCAGTTTCGGGGCAGAAACCACACCCTGAGTGAAGAGTGGGATAATAATCTAATGAATGGAGTGCTCACTGTAATACCTTTAATATAACATCATTCTTTTAATTGCCTTGCTGCTCTATTTTCAGTCTGTATGAATGGGTTATGAGTCAGCTCTTTGTATCTGATGAAGCTGGCAGGAGGAAGAAGAAAAATGAAGAAACTCCCTGTTGTTTTGCAGTAGGGGGCACTGTTGCTCCAGGCTGTATTTGGACACCTCTGTGGCGTTACACTGAGCCGCAGACAGATTCACAGTTTGAGGACGACTGAATGGACAGAAGCTGAGAGCACAACAGTTCCAGTTGACAGCAATAACAATGTCTGTGCCTGCAGCACAGATACCCTGTGATTTTTAAAAATCCTTTTGTTGTTGTTGTTTTGCTTTACTAATGTGTGCACGGTGACACATAAACATTGCTCCACCACAGGTAGAGAAAATAACCCCACGATCATGGCACAGGGAATGCTCAAAGCAGCCTGACTGCCACTGTAATTTGCTGGAAGTGTTGAACTGGGAATATTATAATCACTACAATAATCTGAACTCTGCAACTCATTAGTGGAAATCCTGTCAACAAATTATCCGCATCGCTAATGACCTTTGCTGTGTGTTATTGGAGTGTGTGAGTTTGAATGTCAAAGCCTGATTACTGCTTCTGTGTACCAAGTGCTATCTGACCGGTGGAGATGTCTGGTTATGTAGGAGCAGCTGTGTTTGGGATTTTAAGGCAGCCAGAAATAACTCGGTTGTGTGTGGTTGCTATGGCAGCTTCACGTAGACTCTCGGTTGAACCGGTCTGCATTTGAGATCCTCTGAGTGTTGGCTTCTGAGCAGCGAGGGGGGTATTTGCTGCCTGTAGCTTGCTGATCGGTGTCTGTTTGGTCAGCAGAGGCCCAGAGTCCTGCCGCGTGATGATGCTCGCAGTCCCGCTGTCTGCGTCCCGCTGCTGCTGAAGCCATGGCTGTGGTGCTGGGGGGGGGGATAAGAAATGTCCCAGCTATTACAAAGCCCAGTGCCCTCACTTTGTGCGCGCAGCACCAACACGGTATATTAAATACCCGCCGCCTTTTTTTCTTCTCTTTGTCAGTCACCAGCGAGGGGAAAAGAAGACGGAGAAAAAAATTTCCAAGGCACGTCCTAAAAATAAAGCAGCACTGTCTGTGCTCAGAGTATTAACTTCCACACAGATGACCCATTTTTCCATCTCAAAGGGTCTGAGGATGGTTGGAAAGGAAAAAAAGGAGGGTGGGATGGGGAGGCAAGAGTGGAGCCAATCACGTGAATCTAAAGGAGGCTACAAATCCTGGCAGATTTCTCTTTCTCTGTGGGGTAATGCCTTGCTGTCATCTGTTTTTCCATTACTCTGCTGCTAGTAACTGAACTTGTGCTGTTGCTGCTAGCTGCTGCCAGGCAGGTTTTGTCCTCCATGTGTAGGCCTGCCTATTGAGCTCTGTTGTTTACATTCCCCGTGAGTGGGAGCCAAAGGGTGTGGGTGCCCCCCTTTTCTCTCCCCCACTACCAACCACTCAACCATACTGACTGCCTCTCTCCCTCTCCCTCTTTGCTAATGTCAGCCCCCACCCTGCCTCCAGCCTCCAACCTATCTCCCGATCACTAAATCTCTGATAAGGCTGAAATTCAATAGCGCGGCTGTTGCCTGAGAGAAGTGAGTGCGTCACATGACCTGTGAATTCCTGTTTACACTGAGCGGTTTTCATATTTCTGGTCTGATAACGCGAGGACTGAAATTTTGTGATGAAGTGGAACAAAAGGGGAGAATATCAAAAGAACGTGTCACTCAGCATCAGTTCTCACCCTGTCATTGGCGTTATCTGCACAATCTAGGCATGCAGTTAAGCTGCAAGGGGGGGAAAGACGCGCATACACACACACAAGCTGAACTGGAGGGTGAAGAAAGGGTTAACTAAGCAGACTGTGTGCACAGTTTTTTCTCTTCTGCCCCCCCCCCCCCCTCTCCTCCCTGTGATCTGCCTTCCTGTCTCACAAGCAGTGCAATGCAGAGGCTTTGAACATCATGAGAGTCAGACAGGCTTGTTTTGCATACTGTAAGTCTCCTGCATTGACTTGTAGCAAATCCTTGCCCTTGGGAGGCACGTCAGAGGGGATTAATGGGAGGGCCGGGGCCTCACAGAGTTTCCCATTGTCGTGGCTGTGCCCGCACTGTATTTTCATCCCGCAGAGTGAGAAAAGAGTGAGCAGGTGGGGAGGTGGTGGTGGTGGTGGGGTGTGTGCAGCTTGTGTGTGTGAGAAGGAGGGGGTTATACAGTGGTGTTATTTCCCTCTGCCCTGATTTTTGGAGCTGAGCTGTAGGGAGGGGAGGACAGTGTAAATAATGTATTTGGAGCGGCGGGGTAGAGGGAGATGGAGCTTGACCGAGCTCAGAGCGGGAGGGAAGGAAGGGTTGAGCGGCCATTCTGCTGCACAGGAAGCAGGGGGGTTGGAAGAAGGGGAGGTGGAGGTGGAGGGGGGGAGCAGAGGAGGAACTGTACGAGCTACAACAACAATGTTGCTGTGGTGGTGCTCTGGGGAATATGGGGCCTCCGCAAGAATGTGGCAATCCTCTACTTCCGCTCTGCTTTCTCACTTTTAGCAAGACAAACAGTTTGCTGCTGCAGACTGCCGCTAATGATGCAAAGTTAAGAATAATCTAGGCGTAATCTTACAGCTGGTAGGACTTTCTCACTAAGAGCAACGATTGCAAAATGACACCGGCCGACCTTCTACAAAGCACACATTTCATACTTACAAGCTCGCCACAAAGACTGAAAACACAGAATCATGCAGCCTAACTGTACAAAGCATGCACAAGTATCTCTAAACTGTTAAAAAAGACAAGTTTGCAGGTTTTCTTTTACACTTCCAAGAAACTGCATTAAATGGCACACGCCACGTCTGACACATTTTTGCAGAGCACTGAGCTGTAGTGTCATTTTTCAAAAATAGATACACAAACACGCCAACAGCCAAAAATAAGCTAAACCTGCAAAGTGACTTCAAGGCAGTTGCTGTTTTTTTTTTCCTAACCTTTTATCATTCATGTTTACGTCCAAATAACACCAACTTCACAGCCATTAGCTTTAAACTACTCATGCAGGCACTGACAGTTATTGTTTACATACATACATTTTTATTTTTAAAAGCCTGCATGCTAGCTAGCCTCATCATACCTTATTTAAAGACGTGTAAAAATGACGAATAACCATTATTATGGGGGATGTGTGCTGGACTGTCTCTAGTATTGTGTGTTCTCCACCTTGGTCTAACGTGTGCTAAGCTAAGCTAATCTACCTGTGATTACGAAAAATCACAGGTTGCACGGTGATTGCATTGCGATGTGTGTCTTTCCAGTTTTCCGGTTATATTTATATATAAAAACGCTGCTGAGGGCCTGTGTTATTGCACACTTCAATTGCCCGCATTCCTATTCGTGGAGAAATTTCAGCTTTTTTTTCAGATCTATCTATCTCTATCTTTCCGTGTTAGCAGGCAACCATAATTAAATCGTTGCATGTAATTGCCAACTTGACCCCATTCAGTCACAAATGGATTGCAGACTGATGCCATTCATTGCCATTTTGTCGCCATCTTGATGCGGCAGTGTTACTTTGAAGATGACAGCCGACTGCGCAGTCGCAAACTCTCTTCAAAGCTATCATTTCAAAGACAAAGAGATTGCAAGTTCATTGCACACAGTGGTATTACTTTTGGTCGTGCCGCAGTCTCAAACCACTGTTTACCCTAGTTGGACTTTGGCATAAGCCGGAGGCTATAGCAGCTTAAATGGCGTACATGAAAGCAGTGTTGGTCTTTGCATGAACACAATCGAATGTATTTTACAAAAAACCCTCTGTTCCACTACCAGCACCTCTTTATTTCTCTCCATATCATTCTTCCCTCACTCTCCCTCGGCGTTCCCTCTCCCCTGTATCTCTCTCACACCTGCCATGTTCGGTGGCAACAATAAAAGGGACCTCAACCTTGAAAGATGATAGAGCAACTCCGACTACAATAACAAAAGAAGAAGAAAAAAACTACAAGTCACTTCTGCTCTCCTTTACACACGATGTAACCTTGGTGTAACTTTTGTATTTTATTATCTTTTCTTGGGCTCACACAGCTCTGTTGCTGTATCACCCTGTGCAGCTCGGCAGATACAACCCACTCGTTCACCCGAGAACTACAAAGTGGGTTTGACGCCTTGCATCTTGTGTAACCGCGGTCTTTGAAGACTTTGGCTTTGAGCTCTGTGTCTTATCAATTCCCTACGCAAAGCTAAATCTGAATCTGAGGCAAGCGCATAAGGGGGTAGCTTATCTGCCCCACTCATTTAATATTATTCATTCATGCGCACTATATTTATGACATGCTGTGCATGCGCAACTAGTTTACATTTTTTCGTCATTTATGTAAGCATCGTGTGTGTGGAAGGGCCAATGCTTAGACGTGGCGGTACGGCAACTTATTAACTTTGCATGAGGGAAACAACTGGTTTCATTTTGTTGACTGCATCAAACAAAGGAGCACTTCATACATTAAAGGTGTAATTCATAATGTTTTGCTCACAGAGTTTACGCAAAAGAGTCGACACAAGTTGACACGTTGGTTTGTAAAGCCTTGTTTTGAAGTCTCGGTGTTAGCATCTTAGCGGCGGTCATATTGTTTTCCAGCACCAGAAATAACCACCTTTGGATGAGAGGTTGGCATTATCAGCTAATGCTACCAAGCTAGGTAAGGAATAATTAACATATGAATTTTGAAAAACCATGTTATGTTATCAGGTTGGCTGTTTACATGGGAGTTTATGGACATTGACTCACTTTTTTTAAGAAGGCTCCAGTGGCCATTCGGGGAACTGCAGTTTGATTTTAGCCCAAAAGGATGCCACTTAGTTTAGCGTGAAAGCTGTCACAGAGGACCCAGTCGTGGGTCCTTTTAGGGCACACTTTGAAGTCAACTCACATTTAAACCCAAGGGAAAGTGAAGCAAAGTAAAACAGATTTCCGCCCAATTCCAGTCAATGGAGCCGCACCGTAAAGTGAGTGGTACTTATCACAGCAAATTCCTGACTTATTTGTCATCTGGGGCCTCGGATTTGTCACATCGAATCTTCTTTTCTCAATGAACTGGGGAGGGAGATTACAGGCTCATAGTCGGTGAGATAATGACGGCTTTGACTCTCAAATGAAAGTCCTCAAGAGGATGCTGTGGAGAATACAGACACGTAACATTTCATTCCCACGGTGCCACCGAAGCTCGCTCTCTCACCCATCTGGAAATAAGACTTATTTCCCGGTCAGCCTCAGAATTATTCGGTGAACCCGAGCCGCAGAGCCACACCGCTCTTTCCCATCTTTCAACCCTGCAAATCATCACATGGCACGTAAATGACTGGACGGTTCACTTACTTTTCCACCTTTTGACTGATTCTCGGATTTAGTTCCTCTCCAGCAAACAAGGTTCATTTATTTTTGCATGATGTCACGTAGAGCACATGAATATCCCCATTTGACCCATTTTAGCTAAAACCTTGTTTTCCCCTCTTGTTTGTTTGGCAGCTACTGTTAGGATTTGATATTGCTGCCTAACACATTAGCAACTTGTTAGTTTCCAAACCTGGTTTCATTAACATATAAAAGGCTTGTTTTTTTGGGGGAAATATCCTTAACTCATTTGAGGTGCTTCTCCCCATAAATTATTCCACAAACGAGGCTGCCCATCAGCCAGATAAGCTCTTTACTATTTTGTTTCACGCAGAAAGCCCACATTCCTGGACTTGATTTGAATTTAATGGACTTGTAGATGATTAATGAATCAATTACCGGATACAGCATCTGATCTCTGGGTGGCTGCAGAGGCAAAGCTGACAGCTTTTCAAATTGAAAGGAGCAAAGTCGTTGTGGAGTCTTGCCAGCTGCCAGCTCAATGCGCTCCTATAATTATAAATGCATGAAATAATTAACAAACAACTCCACTTACACGCCGGGTCATTCGGGGTCAACTGGAAGGGTTGGTGGAAAGTGGAGCTCGCCGATGATTGCACTTTGTCTGATAAGGATGGTAACGCGGATTGAGTTAATCTTGTAGCGAGAAATGCACGGAAGGCTTTTAGTCCAGATGACGCTCAGTGAGAGGCCTCTGTCCTGAAAACATGTTAGTGTGGATGTAGCTCTAGTGAAAAGCTTAGTGAAAGCCCCCTCCCACCGGCACCGCCACCTCACCATCCACACCCCCGTCTCCCCTCCCGACCCCTGCCGCTTCATTCTTCCAGAGGGATGGCTTGTTGACATCCATTAGGAGGTTTCCCAGCACCGAGCCAGGCCAGGAAAGAGAGCTAATGATGTAATTCCCTGAGAGATGACATTAAAATGTCAAAGTGCCGCAGCTGACATCATCCATTTAGCACAGATTTTCCTATAGCATACATTTGTCTTCCATTTCCACCCCCCCATCCCTCAGCTTTTTCTTCCTAGGAACAGAGCTCCCCACCCATCCCAGTACCTCCAGGCTCCACTTAGGTGTGCAGCCACACAGTGGAGGACAGGCTGGAATCAAAGCATGTCTTCCCCTGCAGCTATAAATGCCCTGCTCCAGAAAGCAGTATTTTTGAACAGGGTATGTGTGTCACGTTACATTTAGCTCTTCTTTTTTTTCTTTTTCCAAGCTTCAGCAGATGCTAATTCATCTTGTCTGCACAACAAAGACACCACACGCCCTACAATTCTCTCACCTCCACCTCTTTTTTTTACTACTTGTTAATTCCCACCCTCCTGTGGAAATGACCTCTGCGTGATTTTAGGTTAGCTACCCGAGTTTATCCTGTTTTGCAAAGTGTGATCCGACCTGGTTTTGTTTTGCGTGACAGAACCAGGAGAACATTTTGTACAGACCGCATTTTGCTACCTGCCTCACGTCGCGACCCTGCGCCGTTTCACATCGGTCAACAGTCACGCTGTTGAAAATGTGGACTCTGAATTATATTTCTACGAGGGAGACTTGACAGCTCTCTGTTCTTCAGCCCAGCGAGTGGGCAGGCTTACACGTCAATAATGGATGCTCGGAGGCAGAGTGAGTAGACGTGAACTGGAAGCAGAGAAGGGGGCTGCGTCTCACTCAATAATGAATCAATTGATCCTCCTGCAGATGATGGATCAGGTTGCTATGACGACAGATGCAGTGTTACCCAGAGCGTGGAGGAGAGAAGTTGGTTTTCCAGAACCATAAACTCCAGGCTGCGAGTGTGTCTTGGCTTTAAATGTATGGTGACGCTGGATGCGATTCATAAAGAAGACGAAAGCAGAAAATATTAAGCAGTAAATTAATGCGGCCAGATTCTCCGAAGAGGAATTACCGCACAGAATCAGCAATCCATCACATCACTCCAGATCTTTCCTTTTTTCCCTCGATTTCTACCGTGAAAAACAGATGTAAAGATGTTGCAGGTGCATAAGAGATTACACTGGCGGTCACCTCCGCTTTGATTAATCGAGGCGTCGTTCCTCTTTGATGGATGCTGTAGCACCCAGAGCTGAATACACATGTGGGTTTTATTGTGCGTGTAGCTCTGGCTTCTTGAAAAACCAACATGTTTACCGTGTCTGCGTGTGTGCGTTGTGTTGCCGTGGCAACGCGGCTGATGCCGGGTCCAGCTGGGACCACGTTGCCAAGTAACAGCTGAGTTATGAGAGCGGAGGAGAGGAGCGTGGGCGTTGGGAGGGGTGGTGGGGGAAGAGGGTGGAGGGAGAGCAGAGGATACAAGGACTTCTATAAAGACAGCAGCGAGTAACAAAGACTGGAAGCATGAAGGGAAAAAATATCTCTGAGGGTTAAAAAAAAACTTTTTGCATTTATTTAGTGTAGTGCTATGGATTGAAAAATAACATGGTTTTCATCTCTCGCTCGCTCTCTCTCGCTGCGGCTTTCTGCCAGAGAATATTAATACTTGAGCACATCTCATCGCTGGCAACATAAAGTGTTGTGCCCCATGCTAAATAGCAGAAAAGCATCTCTTAGAATTTTTTTAATGTACGTAAAGTTGAAGTAATTAGTATAATCCTGTGTGCGACCCTGCCTCTAATATGACAATACAAATGGCCTCCAGCCTCCAATGACTTCCAGGTAGGCCGACACAAGCCTTTAGCTACAAATGGTGATGACTGTGCATCCTTGTAGTCCAGGAGGCTCAGGTGCGGAGCTGCAGTACAAGGCCTGTTGTTGAGTCAGCACTGAATGGCAGCTTTTAGGAAAATGAACCCAACACCCAAGAGCCAAAACTGCAGTTTCTCCAGTGGCCATTCAAAGCTGGCTCTCTAAAAGAGTCCCTATAGACCAGCGGACCGGTACCGGTCTGTGAGTCGTTTGGTACTGGGTCACGAGAGTTGAGGCTTGGGTGTGAAATTTTCAGGGTTTTTATTGGTTTTTAGCATTATTTTTTTTTATCGTTAACTCTGCTTCCTTGGGTCTTTTCCTGTGTGTTATGAATAAATCTTCTTATTTTGGTACCGGTACTGGTTTTATTTTCTTGTATTTATCCACAAAACCTTAAAGGCTGGTCCGTGAAAATATTGTCGGACATAAACTGGTCCATGGCGCAAAAAAAGGTTGGGGACCGCTGCTATACACAACCTTTTTAAAAAACTTTTTTTAGCATCTTACAACTTAAAATGAAGTCTTAAAGATTTTTATTATTAGGAACATTGCTGCTAGTTTTAGTCACTAAACTGGACTATTTCATTGTGTTTGTAGTGTTGGTGCTGTCCAGACCTTTTTTTTATATAATTACCTAACAAACAACATAGCTTCCTGTGTATTTAGCTGCTCTAACTAACTGTCCAGAAGGGCTGTGCTCAATTTAGGCTAGTAAATCTTAGCATTTTATGTGTCTATTATGTAGCACTTATTAGCATCTACACCCCTTGACAGCTGTTGCTAGGAAAAAATGTCTATTCCCTGACTAGTTCATAAGTGGTTGCTGGTTGTTGCTAGGTGCAGCAAAAACCTCGCCATGATTGCTTTTGTTGCTAGCAGATTGCAGCAGATTGCAGTTTGAATAGAAGATGCCGACCTTTCTGTAAACACTCGCTAACTACTAGCCAAGTGGTACTAAAACTTGGCTAAAAATGGAAACAAAGATCCATCTTCTTCAAAGTAAGAGTTGTGCCTCACCGCTGCAATCATCAAGTTTTAAAAGACACAACCTTGAAGACATTTGGTCTCTGTTTCTGGTTTGTGTTGCAATTTTATCACTTTCAGTATCGCTTGGCTAGTAGTTAGCAAGTGTCTGCAGACACTTCAGCACGTTCCAAAAAATTATGGGCAAATCATGGCATCTCCTAGCATCCAAAGCAGTTGCGTGGAGGTTTTCACCAACTGGTTGGGGGAAAACACATTTTTCATTAGCGACTGGTCGTTGCCAGATGTTTGCGAACCAGTCTTTACGTTGTCACACTTCCAAAATGACAGACAGGTTAACCTCACGTGGTTAGCTGTCACATAACTGCAAAACCTCAACACTATCTATGGATTCAGTAGTTTGCTTTAGCTGATTACTCAAACTAAAGCTTAAAAATGGGACTTCACAAACCAATGGCTGACATCATTGTGGCTAAGTCCATTTTCAATATACAGTGTGGTCAGCACTGGTTTAGTGAACAACAACAAAAATGTGGTCTGCACTTCAGCAAATTACATGAATGTGTAATGGTTTGTGATAGCAACAGCCGGTCGTGTTTTCCAGCTTCCATTAAATTGTTTCAAAGACGGGTTACACCCATTAAACTCCATCTGTGTGTCAGATGATTAATAGCAAAGGATGACGGTATGTTTTTACTCTCCATCCACTCCTCTGACCTGCTCGTTCACACACATGAATCATCCGACCTCAAAGACTCAGAGTCTGTCCTCATGCTCAGGGCATGATTATGCAGTTCCACTGTCATATCAGTATTTGTTGCAGGCTTCTGGCTCAAATGCTTCCCTTCATGGTCATTAAGAAGAAACTGGCTGAGCAGTCTGATTTGTTGTCATGGAAACTGATCCTGAAATGCCTCTGTGCTTCATTTGAGACTAATTGTCCTCCCCAAACAAACATGCACGCTCTCAGACTCACATTAGCAACTGAAATCTCACCAGTTCTCGCTCTCTTTGTTGTAATATCCTTGTGCTCCAGTACTTCTCAACAATAAACCTCTGAAACAAGCCCTGCAAAATCCTGTGGAAGAGCGAGTTAAACAGCTAAAAACAACAAACTCTGCAAAGCAAAGCAGCTATTCAGGTTCCTGGAGCTGCTCCCTGGCCAACTGATCCAAATATGCTTGACTAATTTTCCATATTTGACGCTGAAGTGTGGTTGACTGACACATTTAGTCTTTGGCTGAGGGGTTCATTAAGTTCGCCGCTTAGAGATCAGAAGGCAGATTTGTGCGGTGGAGAAATTGCAGGTGGAAAAAAGGGTAAGCCAGAACAACAAAAACAATGGAGCCAACGTGGTCCAGCACTTTATATAACAGAGCTCGCCTGTGGCGATTGTGCAATGCGGTGCAGTTGTCTGGGCTGATGTAAACAGAGCCTTAGTGCCTCTGGAGGCTCAGCCATGTGCCTTGATGCAGCAGTTATGGGCACATGCCCTACTTTCATAAATCAGAGCTGGAAAAAAAGGAAACAGCGTGATGGGGAGTGGAGGAGGAGGAGGGGCGAGTGGTGAGAGGGGATGCCGAGTGAGCTAGCGAGGGGAGGGAGGGAAAAGAGTTTTAGAGGAAAGGAGGGGAGGTGTTGTGGAGGGGGGAGGCTGAACAAGGCTCATATTGATGTTCCAAACACAGCTGCAAGCGTCAGCTGACTAGCTGGCCTGGAAGCAGCCCCAAGCTCTGCCTCCTACCTTTATCAGTTTACACTGCGACCTTTCTCTTTCCATTGGAATAGATGACCCTCCCCCCTCGATCTGTCCTCTCTGACATCTGACTTCTGCCGGGGGTTTCTGTATCTGCATGCCTCCAGAAACACTGGCTCTCTTTTCAGCACATCAGCACTTTCATTTGTCTCACATGGCTCGGCTTTCAAGCCTCGCCCCACGCTCTTACACAACTCACCATGAAGTCACTGTTACTCCTCACGTCCGCACCCAATGGCGGAAGATAAAGAGAGAGTGATGATGACGGGCTCGGTTACTTTGCAAATACATGCCACTTCAGCGGGATTGTTGGGCAATGTGCAATCCTCTCGTCTCGGGTTTCTGCAGAGCGTTCCTGGAAACAAAGAGATGGATTTAGATACTCGTTTAAGCTGACACCTCAGGTTTGGACATATTTGGTGAACTTGAAGTTGAACCTGAAGCAATAGTTCAGGGTTCAGGTTTGAAGCAGCGGCAGCAGCTGTTGTCAGGAGTCTGTCCTCAAGGGGCAGTAATCAGCAGAGTTAACTGTCAATCACAGATCCCCCAACCTCATGGGCTTTTTCTCAGAAAGACGCCTCCTTGCCTACAAACACACACGCACACACCTCCTCTTAATGACTTTCTTCAAGTGTTACTGGATAGTGTTTCTATGGGAGCTGTCCACCCCCCCCCCCAACACACACACACACACAGCAGTACCTCCCTCGCCTCCCCTCCCAACTGTTTGCAGGAAACACTCATCCCTTCTCTGGAGATGTCGCTCGCAGCAGCTCATGCACTCACAAATCCCGGGCTCCTTTCTGGGAAATGAAGGGCTCAAAAGATACATACATTTACACACACAAACTGGGAAAGCAAAAACCGAGGGAGGGGTGCAGAACACCGCTCGCCAAGTATATCTGCGTCGCCTTTTTGACAGTGAAGAGGTTGGATTGACTGTCTGCCTTCTGCAGGAAGCAAATGAGAAGCATATTCTGTTCTTCCCCCGGTTACTATGTGACAATCCGAGTTGCTGCGGTATCTAGGCAGACCACAGCGATCCCCAAAACATCACAGGAATGAGAATTGTTTCTGGCAGAGACGGATGGAGGGAGCAAATCAGAGAGGAGAGGGAAAGAATAGCAGCATTTAAAGGCAGCCATCGCTGGCTTCAAATGTCACCGAATTCCCGGTTAGACAATGGAACACAGCTGCTGCTAAGCTTTGAACTGCAGCTGTCTGTCTGCTCTTGGCATTATTTGTGTGGAAATGTGGTCGCTGGTTGTGTTTTGAGTGTGAGGCAGATATAAAACATCATAGGAAGATTAGTGCGTACAGTATTCGCATGTGTAGAGGGTGGATCAAGGTCAGATAGAGCTGCAGAGAGACACATGAGTAGGTGGCGGCCATGTCAGATGTTCCCAATTTAGAAACCCTCAAGCAAGAAGCAGAGATGAGGAGAGAGGTGGGGTGGCGAAAAGAGGCTGCGGTGCTCAGTCTGGAGTGGGCTTTAATGGTTTGGGGTTGAGGGTCAAAGAGACGTGGGAGGGGGAGGGAGACGAAGGATGAAGCTCCGAAGGACGTCTCGCCTTTTGAGGCGACTCTGAAAATGAATTTCGATTGCCTTTTTTGGCGTGCTCGTGACTCAAACGGCCGCAGTGTCCGTCACACCTCCACAAGTGGCTCATTACCAGTGTCATCTGTGGATCATTGCAGAACATCTCTTCCCCATCTTTGCTGCTCCTTTGATCATCCTCCAGACAATACCCCATTAGGCCCGGGCTGATTTTCTAAAGCACGGCTCAATTACTTAAGGATACACTCATTAGCATATCTGAAAGCACAGGCGTGACTCTGCAAATAAAAGAACACATTAGATCCCCCCCGCAATATGTTTCAATTATTCATACAATACGAGGGTGAGTGGAGAGAACCGAGTCACAGCCCTATTTGCATTCAGCCAAGGTAATTAACATTTATCGAGCTCTCGTCCGGGCTTCCACTTTGGAAGCACTTGAGTCGCTGGTGTTTGCCTGCTCTGCAGCACACAGGCAGGTAAAGTAGGCTGACAATACGCCTCAGCATCAGTCCGCCTTAAACGTCACTTTTCAAGCCACATCGTTTTTGTCACAGTAGTTAAGCGTATCACCCTGGATGCCTTAGTCAGCAGCTGCTCAGCTGCGCTAGGCAGGGCTCCTCAATTATTCACAGAAAAGAACGCGCACACACATATGGGCTCACTTTGCATGTGTTTGTGTGTGTCTGGAGAACAATGATAGCACTTTGCAGAAATTCTTCTTCTTGTTCTGGTATTTTTAGCCAAACAGGGTGATGGCAATGTCAGTCAGTGCCACCGAATCCTTAAAAACGCTCATGACAGCCATGATGATGAGTCAGCATTATCTGCCCGAGTTCGGAGAGGAGGAAAGTAGTAGAACATCTTGTTATCCGGGGGTTGTGTGCAGCAAGGCTAGAAAATGAAGCAGGAGGACTTTTCTTGAATAATATATCAGCCGTTCGGCTCGAACCCTACCATTTTTTTTCTTTTTGTATGCATGAGTAAATTCCTGTGCGTGCTTATCTGTTCACGGCCTGCTGCAGTGCAGCGCGGCGCAGTGCAGATCTCTGCGTCGCACATTAAGAATGTGTGAATATGTGTGTGCGTGCGTCAGCCGCTGACTTTGTGTTCATTCCACAGTAAATTGATCTGGCTGCTCACTAGACTGGATGGAAAAGGGCCCGGGGCGAGAAGTGCACAGTGCATCAGCAGATGGGAGAGCCCGCTGTGTTGCCATCACACAGCATTCCTCCTCCACTGGGCATGCTCAGAGGGGCCACGCCTCACGTCTCACGCACCACCACCACACACCCCCCTCCTCCTCCTCCTCCTTCTGCTCTCGGGGCCTGTTTGAACCAGTCAGTTGGAGGTGGCAGCGGCAGTCCTTTCTCCTGTTTCTCATCTGACCTTCAAAAGCCATGCACGAGGACAGTAGGTTGACAGGGAAGGGAGGAGGGCTGTTTTTCTAAAAGCTCTCTGGGTAGCAGGGCTGATATGTCACTCATTATTTCCACTCAGTGCTTTTGCTCCGTCATAGCCCTCGGAGGGACGTGGAACAAACCGGCGCCTTGCACGCAGAGCCAGCAGAGGCTGGAACACAATAGCTAAACAACAGAGATAACCTATCTTAACGTGATCTGTCACCAACGTTAGCTACTATTACCTCCTGTTTCTTATCAGTACAAGAAACTAACAGCTGATGATGATTCCCTCAAATGTCAGTTTCCTTGATTGTGAGCTGATGTCGAAAGAGAACTTGCTCAGAAGGGTTAATAACAAGGAAGTGAAATCATTTTAGTCACTGTGTGCCTCGCTTACGTAACGCACAAGTTGTGCAACCTGACAAAAATACAAGCTGGTATTAATTGAAATCACTTTTGGTGAAGACTCACACATGTGCTCCAAAATGCAAAGTGCAGTACTGGAGGTGTAATTCCTTTCGAAAGAAAAAAAAAAAGGTGTAAATGCACGCAGTCTCATATTTGCAGCACTGCTCGCATATCTCATTCACACTTCTATATTTAAATATACTGCAGGCCCAGAATGACCTCATGAATCACATGGTGCACTTATAGAGCGACAGTATCATCTTTTTTTTGGTTTCCTGCTCTGCTGTTGCCAACACAATCAAACCATACTTTACACATCATCATTATTGCTGCAAACCGCCTGCTGACAATGCAGAGAATCTCAGGCTTGAATTCCTCCATGAGTCACATAGCATGCTACTTTTTTTTTCCACTCTCTCTCTCTCTCTCACTCAAAACTAAATCCCTCAGGCTTCCACACATTCCCTCTTTGTTTTGCCACCACATTCTGCTTGTCTCTTGTCCTTCCGTCTTTGCTCGTTCCTCTCTCTGAGTTGCACGACCGGGTTCCTGTTTATGTCAGGCGAGCATCAAGCCAATCAGCTGTGAAGGCTCTGATCCTCCTCGTAGCTATTTACTACCCTGTGGTCTGCGTAAAAAAAAAAAAAGAAAGACTGAAAGTGAGCTGAGCTTGGGTGCAGGCTGCTGAGTAAGCACACATGCAAAGCTTCAAATCACTCCACAGCTGACCTACATACATGTAAACCCCTCTGCTTTAAACTGTGCATGCGTGGGCCGGCACACTTTTACCTTATCAAATGTGCTCCACTACATTTGCTTGAGTTTCTCACAGAGCAGCAGGAACAGCGACGTGATGACATTTTTTTTTCTTTGTTGCCGTTGAGGGCTGGAATGTGCTGGTTTGTAGATAACAAAGCAGCCCGAGGCGGCTGCATGCTAACTGCGCATGAGGTCACAGTCCGCCAACACAGGACGGCGTGATATGAGAGGGGATTTTATCCTGGATTCTCCCTCGGTGGTGTCATACCTTTGCCCTTTGTCTTCTTCTACTGCCTTGTTTTTCCTCAGTGCTGCAGTTTCAGACTGCAATTGCCGGTTATCAAAACTGCCAGCCTCCTCTGTTATTATATGGTTGGAGTAAAGTGCAGACTGCTTTTGAAGACAGCAAGAATAGACTTTTGCAAGAGTGTGCAAGGACCTGTTCACGAGTCCAGCCAGTCGCAGCTTTCTCTTGGGAGTTCACAGTGTACCATAAATCTGTTAGGCAGGGAGAAAATATAATCAGGGCTTTGCTGGGGCATTTGAGTTCACTACAGGCAGTACATGAGCACTAATGCCTGATTCAACTCTGGCTCTGGGAAACATGCCTGACATTCAGTGTTTACACCGCTCAATGAAAGCTGCTAGTCAGACAGTCTGATCGCTCAGCCTGGAATTAGATTCAGGAAGTCATGAGATTTCCAGGTGGCTCGGCTTTCCTCGAATTGTTAAGCAGGGATTTTTCAAAGAAAAGCCAACACACATTAAACCGAGGGCATTGACTGGCTCCCCGCACTTGGCACGTGGTCACGTCTAAACACGAGAAAGCTGACGCAAAAGGGAAAAAAAGAAAAAAAAAACAACTAACTGAGTGAAAACAGGGGGAACAGCATTTGAGCGTTGTCAGAGAGAAACCTCTTCGCTGTGCCATCGTTTGGTGCACAGAAACACACGAATTATGAATCAGTGCTGAACTCCTGCTGAACTCTCTGCACCAGCACCAAGCCAGAGAGCTGCACCACATGACATCCAACACACACATGCGCACCCTGTGACCTCTGCACAGCTCCAAACATACGAGGCAGTCTGCTGTGGAGTGCTGCGTCTGCTGGGTGAATCATTACGCTGTGCTGCACCTGGCTGCATTTAGAGAGCAGAGAGGATTTTGATAAACTTGACGTCTGTTGGGAGGTGGCGGAGGACGCAGCCAGCCAAAGGGGAAAGATAAATACAAACTGGTGGTGCAGCGGTTAAACCTCCCGCCCTTTTTGGCAGTCAAAGTGTGCGTGTGTGTGAGTGTGTGAGTGAGTGAGCAAGCGGGTAAATATTTAACCCTTGTGTCAACACCACACATGTGTCACAACAGCATTCCTGTGAGGCGCTTGTCTTGTGACAGAGCGGTTTCATAACAGGAGCTGTGCTCTGATCGCCCGCATTCATTGTTTTGCGGCTTTTGGAAGAAGCTTTGTGTGCCGGTGCAGAGTGACTCGTGTGGCATGACGAGTTTCGTGTTCCTGCACATTGGGCGTTAATGAGCGCAGAGGTGAGGCTGTGAATAGCTGGGTTAACTAGTTCAAGACAGCAAACACAGCACTCTGTTTACCCAGCAAAAGCCTCTTTCTCTCACTTCCTCCTGGCTGTAAATGGTTAACTTGGCAAGAATCATGTGAGCGCTAGTAAGCTTTTTTTTTTTTTTTTTAATGCATGGGGGAGGGATGGGGGGTTGAACTTTACTCGCCTTGCTGTTAGGCAATGGCATTTCTGATCAGAGCGATTTTATCGTGAGGAGAGAAAGCGAGAGAGCGGAGCATGTCACACTGCCTCAGGAAGGAAGACAGAATTGAGCTGTCTGCAAAGATGTTTTCTCGATGAACAAAGCAGATACGCGCATGTGAAAATAAAAGTGGAGAAAGGAGGGAGGGGGTGGTTGGTGCGTTGTCCTTCAGGGCAACCCTGGGTGCAGCTAGACTTGTCAGTCGGTGTGAGAGCGTTTCCTCTTCAAGGCTGTCTGGCTCCTCCTCCCCCCTCCCTATTGTGTGGCAATGCAGGGTGGGTGAACTTTATCCCTGTTTGGTGAGAGACACAGCTTTCAAGTCATTTGCATGGAGCAGGATCAGGTTGCACACTGTGCACCTACTGCACAATGAGAATCCCAGCACTTAACAGAAAAACAGGGAGATGTAATCACAACCTTTTATACGGAAAACGGCCTCTGCCCAAACCTGTAGGACGACTCCAAGCCCGCCCTCCACGCACACACTCAAAACAAGGGTTAGCCTACATCACACACACTGATATCACAAAGATTGCATTCACCACACCCAGCTCCACATGCCCTTTGGACAGGCAGGCAGGTTTTTGCAAACACATGGCGTAAGACGGCTCAGTATCAGCGGCGTGCTTGTAGACGTTACGAATTTGCACAACACAAACATGCGGGTTAATATCACCTTTGCCTTATCAGGCTCCTTCAAGGGCACCAAACTTTCCCACAGTGCTCTGCTCTGTCCCGCCTGCGTTCCTCTGGGACCTCAACTGTTGCTGTAAGAGTTTAACAGTCATTCCATGTGCTTCCCACACTCTTACTGTACCTCTTCAGCTGAGCTCGTTGTGGTGACTAAACCATCCACTATGTCTTAGTAAGGACTGACTGTATGTAAGCCAGCGTCTGCCAGTGGCTGTGTTGCAAAACTAGTTTGTCATAGACAATTACAATGCTGGGAAATGTGATCATAAGTTCCCAAGACCATCAGCACTTTTGTTTCAGTTTAAAAAATAACAATAAAGCCTCAAATACATTTTCACTGTTGGGCTTAATTCCTACCAGTATCTTTAGCAATTTATTCACTGGAGTTTTCACTTTTCTGGGGAAAAATAACAGCAAGAACTAATTTAGTTTTGAGTATATAAGTAATATAATTAGCTGTGCAAATAGTTTTATTTAAACAGTCAGAAAATCTATGGTGTTGAAAATAAGCTCATTCATTACACTTTTGCTCAGATGGTTTGTCTTCAGAATTACAGATTTTGCAACGCTTACTAGTTTTCCCCATTTTGCCTCAGGAAAGCCAACAACAGCCTTCTTTATTTTTTAGGGCAAAAGGGCACAAAGCAGGTCAGACAGCCAAGTCTGGACAATATCTATTTATCTGGGTTTTCCTTTGTAATAACAAATTGTCTCCATCTAAGGCAGGGGGAGCAGCAAAGACTCCACAGTGTGTAGCAGGAAAGTCAGTGACAACAACTGTTACATTAATTATGTTAGCTTACAGAAAAAAGAGGAGGATTTTGGTGGAGGTGGGTTACAAAGAGGCTTGCACTTGGTGAAACAATTGCAGGAAGCCTTAAAAGGTGCCTCCTGGGAGCATATATATGCACATACTGTTTTTTTTTTCTACCTAACCTCATTTTTACTTTTCTTTCTTTCTTTTTTTAAATCACTGTTGTGTTTACAGATTTTTGCTCATAGTATACGGCTCTTACCAGGCATCTGTGGCACTGTCTGTTTTTCATTTGTACTTTTCAGTCTTTATCATGCTCCTGTAACACAACAATTTATCTTTTGGGATCAATAAGGTATCTATCTATCTATCTATGGTATTATCATAACATGCAATTACATTTGTGACTACAATGTCCCAGACTATAAAAACTGTCCTTCAGTACACATTCACACGCTTGTCCTTGTCATCAGGACTCTATTTTCTATTTCAGCTCTTCACAGTGAGCCGTTTCCTGAGACAAGGCTTTGAAGTGGATGAGGGAGGTGAGACACCGTGCGCCCAGATGCCCAGCCGCTGTGGTTAAGGGGTCTTTATCACGCAGACAAGGGGGACAGCACTCAGCTCTTGCCCTTCTATCTTTCACCGCGGCAGAAGAGTGATTTTGACAACCAGCGCTCCCCAGCTGCGCAGGGGCCAGGCCTGCGAAACCACAGGCGGATAATGAATGCCACACCATCGTGACAACTTGCACTTTTATGGAAAGGGGAGGAAGGACACTTGTGCTCACAGCGTATGATGGGACGTCCTCCATAAACCAGACAATCAAAGCGAGGGCAGATAAGCATCTGTGGAATCTGTGACGGGAACCTCCGCTGATTTATGGGCACTACTGGAAAAGGTTTGTTTCCAAGTGAACGTGTTTAGAGGTAACCAAAGAAGAAATACAACTTTCCCAATGCAACCACGGCATCTGTAAATGATAAACCACAGTCGCATTATCCATGATCTTCCTTGCTTTCCTGAGCTGAACAAGCCACATGCTATTTATGAAGAACTTCCTCCAAAATGAGAAGACTTGAGGTTTTCCAATTAGGTCAGATTGCTATTCTTGGTTTTTCTTGACTCTCACAGTCGTGTTATTTGTATTCTGTACATCAGAGGGATTATACATCCATTTGCTTTCAAGGCAAACGTTACTAGAAAAGGAGCAGCTTTGATCTTCTTCCAATAGACACGCTGAAACAGCTTCTAAATAAAGGAGTTATAAATATGCATGTGCATACGTTCTTTTAGGGATTATTTGCCAAGGATTTACACAACTTTAGTTGAAAGAATGAAACAAATCAGTTGTGTTTTCGAACTAATAACTGGAAAGGGCAGCAAGAATCTGCGAGCCTGAGCTGTGCCGTGCCAACTGCTTTCTCCGGGAACATGAGAGTCCATTTCTAGCAAATAAATGGACAGGAGCTGCAGTAATAAATAAGCCTACTTTGGAAAAGTTATATTTTGACTCATGCTCAGAGGAAGAGGTTACATAACACATGAAATACTCTTCATGCTTCTCTATTTAAAAAAAAAAAGAAGCTATGTGTCCAAATTTATACTTCCATCTAACACAGGCACATGTGCTCAGACACACTACAGAGCTCTACAGAGTGATGTCTTTGGAGTTTGCAGGGTGATCTGTCAAGAACAAACCAGGTGCACAGAAACCACTGCATTGCTGCTGTAGGAGTGGCCGTGGGCGATGTTGTCCTTCTGGAAATTATAAATGTGTCTGTGTTGACATTTTTAACATTTTGTCTGAGTAAGCCACAGAGAGCTGAAATGACTCCGCAGATCACTTCAGTATGCTAAACATAACAACCGTGAGTCAGGTTTGAAACTGCCTTTTAAGGCCAATAAATAAGACAGCATTGACATGTGCAAGGAATGCGGCTAATAGTAGCTTTTGAATTGAACCTCAGATAATGAAAAGAGGCTGAAGCTGCATTGTGATTCATTGAGGTCACGCCATGTGCTGATTTAGCTACAAAAAAACCCCCAAAACAAAACAAAAAATAAGAGAAAGGTTGTTTACATTAACGTCTGGTTATGACTGAAAATACACGGGGGTTTCCACTGGACAGGAAATGATGTCGTCAGCCAGCCATGCATGCAAGCTCGCTTAAGCGCGGCATTACAGAAGCAAAGTTCAGCTCTTTCTGTTCCTGGTTGCCCAAACTGAATCTGTACTGCAGGCCACTGAAACTAACTTCTGTTGAAAAAAATGGATGTGAAAACAATGCTGTTCATTTACATTTTTCTGTGGGGATTTTTTCTTGTTTTGTTGTTTTTTTTAATTCTTCCACTTTCCCATCTCAGCACAGTGGGGGGTTTTTTGTTTTTTGTTTTAACCAAGCTGTCTGAGTCCCAAAAATCCCGGCAGATTAAGAGGATATGTTACCATCTTGAGTTTTTTTTCTAAATGGATACACATGTGGCACATCTGGGTCCAAGCCTGACTCATTACTCACTTTTTTTATGTCCCATTCTCTGCAGCCATGGCAACTGCTGCATGTTTGGCAGAAAGCTTTTGAAGGCAGTGGAAAAAGAGAGAGAGGGAGCATAAAGGGAGAGCTAGAGATAGAGCGAGAGAGGGAGAGTAGCTCTCAGTAGTTGGCCTACATCCAGTGTAATCATGCCATGGAGCTGAAATGAGGCCTTTGGCAGCACACCAGGTTTCTGAGAACAAAGATGTGAGCTTCTAATGTTGGCGGTGGGGCCTGCTTGGCATCCTCTGCCATTTCCCAGCAGCCCTTGCCTTGGCTGACTGCCAGCCCCCCCCTCCCCTCCCCTCCCCTCCCCTTGCTAGGACTGCAAAGAGGATCAGAATAAAGAGAGAGACTTGTTTTTCACTCGCTTCTTGCTCCGGCCCAATGACATCACCTCTGCAGCCTCCAGCCCCCAGATTCCAGCCGCCCAGCACATTTTTTTCCCCCTTTCGACCCTCCATTTTATTTGAATTCCACCATTTTATACCTGACTTTTAAAATCCCATAATTTGTTTGTTTGTAATTGCCATGTGCCGCACACACGGCTTCTCCGCTCTAAACACAAGCGAACACGATGAGGAACGAATTTGCACGGAAAAAAAAAATCAAAACATACTCAAACTAACGCTAATAAGGGAGGTGAGGCGGCAGATGGATGCTCATTAGCTTTCAGAGCTCTGCAGATCTTTTTCCTTTTTTAAATAATCAGCCCTTTAATCCTTGCTGTGCAAAAGTGTGGCTAAAAATAGCACCGTAAACAGGATATATATGGTAGCTGGGGGTAGCCTACTGTGATAATCTCTATGGTTACCTCTCCCTCTTCCAAGCTCCAGGAGCTCTGCAGAGCATGCACGTTAAAGTCCTTACATTGACTCTTTATACTTAGCAGCTTTTGCCAGTTAAATCTTCAAGACCACAGCTGCTTAACTCGCACTATCCTGTTGTAACCTCCCTTTGTGTCGGTGCAACATGTTACAGTTTTGTTTGATGCTCGCCTCAGCAGTTCTTCTAAAAAGGTTATATAACATAAAATGTTGGCAGTGAGGACGACACAAGAGGAAAAAAAAAATCCAGTGCTTGCGCTCTGCTTAGGCAGAAGACTTCACAGAGAATCTGTAATGTTTCGCTGGCATAAATAAAAGATCTCCAATATAAAATTTAACAGTCTCGGAGAGCAATGAGACGCAAATATCATCATCTCACCAGCCCCGCGATGCTGTCACATGCTGGGTATTCCCCTGGCCGTCACCTACCTCGCACTCTTTATTTAGCCTCCTCACGTCTCAATTTACATACTGCTGAAAAAAAAGAAGTTCAAAACTGCTTTATACAGCTTTATACACCCTGCCACTGCCCAGGTGACACTGGTGATTTTCACTGTATGTACACGATTCATATTGGTCAGTCAGAACAATCCGTGCATGCCTGGCTTCCTCTCAGACCTTTGCTGCCTCTGTTCAGTACAGCTCTGCCTTTCCTTCATAGCACACTGCAGCATTTTATTTTTCAAATCAGTAGATCTACTTATTATAGAATCAGGTCATTTAGGATTTAATTGAATCACAGCATGCCTCTGTCTTGCATAATAGCTATTTGGCCGTGCAGCTATTTGCTTGCACAAACATCGACTGAGTGGAAACCAAAGGATCAAAGCATTAGGCAACAATTTTCCCACCAATCTGAAGAAAGGAAAGAATTTGTTTAGTTTGTCCCTCACAACAGCCGTTTCCTAACTATGTCATAAAGCCGAACAACACTTCCTAGTGTTGTCCATCCAAAACGGGACTGAGTTTTGAGAGAAAGCGGCGATGGGAAGCAGTGGGACAATGCAGTGTTAACAGAGAAGGTGGGGTGGAGGGGGGGTTAAACTTTCTTTAAATATCCTCTTTCACTGCAAAGTGTCCCCATTCACATAGCGGCAGCTTTACGGGAATAACAAAACAATATGGCAACATACTTGGCGGTAACACATGAGCATACGTGTCTTGTTTTGTTTCTGGTAATCCTTTGAAGAAAATGCCACAGCGCAGGATCACGGTGGCAGGCAGGGAGCCAGAATAGCCTGATGTTCTGTCGAAGGGTGAGGCGGATGAGGGTACGTGACTAAACATCTTGCTTCCTCTTTTCCAACGTCACATGGACTTGCACAAACATATCCTGCTTTGTGTCTGCAGGTTTCAGACGCATTGCCTCACCCAAAGCCTGAGGCTAAGCTGCAATGAGTTGGAATGAGACCAGATGAGAGGGAGGAATGAACTACTGGGACAACTCCTCCACTTCAAAAAGCCTCTCCACTTTTACTTCAGGGGATTTTGGCTGAGGTTATGCCACATGACCTGTTTCTAATAACATTTCTTTCTTTTTGCCTTTCTGTAAAACATGCCACACTAGAGTGGAGTCATTAATCTTGTTAAATCTTTCATACTAATATCTGTTGAGCTGCTTTGACTGCTAAAGTCGCTTGAAATGAGTCTGAATCGCTAATTCACTCCAGTGCCATTTCATTTCATTTCAGCAGTGCCAGATTTGGACTGCTCCGTGCACAAGAATATTAAAAATATATATATATATGTGGGCACAGCTACAGGCTATATTCATGCTGTAACCCCAATCCATTCAAGTTCACAACACACTGGCTGGAAATCCCCACCTCATGACTGAGCTTCCTGGTTACTGGCTGGTGGAGGCGCCTTTTTTTCTTCTTCTTCTCCTCTCCCTCTCTCATTCTTTTCTTTAAACATTAACAAGCCAGGAAAATATTATCTAATCATAACTAAAAGGCTAACTGTGTACATCCTGAATTCACCCTGGTGAGCTGGCACAAATAAAAGAGAGAAAATGCGGGCTGTAAAGTCGCTCCAATAAGCCTGTAAATTGTGCCCATGTGCTACAATAACACATTTTTGAGATCCTCTGTATAAATATAAGATCTGCCATTGGATTACAATTGCTGTTTTTCTCAGGGTCGACCCACCTCATTCAGTGCACAGTAGTAGTAGCAGCAGCTCACTGCGTCGAGGCGCGGTGCATTGAGAAAAACAAGCTGCAGCCTGAACCGGATAATGCTCTGAATTTAGGACAAAGCATCAACCGGAGGAGCTTGAAAGTCGCTTTTTTTTTTTATTATCCCCTGGCGGTCTGTTGCTAACCTACAGCCATATTTCTTTTAGCAGCGTGCAGGCTGGTACCGGTGGACCTATTTTTTTTTGCAGGTTTGATGATAATAATAACAGTAGCGTGGGTTATTCCGGAGTCGGAGGCGGCGGTGAAGCTGAACTGGGTGCCTTTTTTGTTGGCAGAAGCTCAGGTGATTAAGTTAAAATATTAAAAAAGGGAGAGAGAGAGAAAAGCGGTGAGTGACAAGAGGCTGCAGTAAAGTGGGGGGAGAGGTGGTGGTGGTGGTAGTGATGGTGGTGGAGGGGGGTGGAGGGGTCTGTCGAAGAAATCAAGTCAATAGAAACTGAAGTGGATGTAGGCGCTTAGAGCTGTGACGTCACTTTCTACATTGAGCCAGTAGTAGAGGAGAGTCAGTGGAGATAGATAGAGGAGCGCCGTAGTAAAGTACACACCGTCATGAACTTCTCCCTCTAAAACTTCAACCTTGTTGCTCTAGAAGTCGGAGAGAGGACGAGATTACATTTTTTTGTTGTTGTTCGACTAACGGAAATTGCTCTTTATTCGCTTTCTTTTTGCGGGGGAGTTCGGGAGGAAGGAAAAAAAACAAGAGAGAGCGGGGGAAGAAGGCAACATTTTGGGTTTCTTTTCGGGGGGTCGACGACGAGCGCTATGTCGTCCGCGGCGGTCGCTGCTTCTTCCAGGAGGCAGTCGTGTTATTTATGCGACTTGCCCCGCATGCCTTGGGCCATGATCTGGGATTTTACCGAGCCCGTCTGCAGGGGATGTGTCAACTACGAAGGAGCAGACCGCATTGAGTTTGTCATCGAGACGGCCCGACAGCTTAAAAGGGCTCACGGTTTTCAGGAGGGCAGGTCTCCCGGGCCGGGGAAGTCGCAGCTCTCCGGGAAGGAGATCCAGGCGATCAACCACGCTGCGGGGGGAGATCCGGGCTCCCGGCCGCCGCAGCCTCTGGACCGCTACCCTCTGTCCGACCGCCCGCCCAGGCTGGGTCCAGAGTATCAGCCTAGAGGGCAGACAAACGGCATCCAGCTCCCTAATGGATTTCCTAAGCCTGACGAGCCACCAGAGCTGAACCGCCAGAGCCCCAACCCGCGCAGGAATAACACGGTGCCCCCGAATTTAGTGCCTTTGCCTAACGGGGGCTTGACCCCGGGGCATGCCGTCAACGGCAGGAACCCGATCGGGCTTTCCTCCACTCTGGCGGGCGGTAGTCCCGCCGACATGGGCAAGAGACCCGCCTCGGTCTCCAGCACCGAGCACGACAGAGAGCTGAAGGAGAAGCACAGACCCGACAGTCTCACGCCGGAGATCTCGGAGAGCCACAAAAACAGGGCAGACCCGGACTGGATGGGCAAAGGCAAAACGGTGAGGGACCTGATGGCTCTGCACACCACGTTCGAGACCAGGTACAAGAAGGACCATGTGCCCATGCCACAAAGAGCTATGGTCTATGAGCCCGGCCCCACTCTTTCCAAGTCAGGTGAGCATTAAAAGGCAGGAATATTTTATCTATACTGTGCATTTTTAAAAATGTAATTTTTATTACTGATTTATTAATTTTCCACCCAGGAATGTGTCAAGATGGTAAAAATGGTATTTATAAAGCCATGCCCTAATATTATAAGGGCTATAAATAAATTTTTTGAATCCTTTGCTGTGTTTGTTATTGTTTTGTAGCCTGTGGTGCAGCACGAATTGGCAAAATTCACATCTCCCTTTCAGGCTAATTGTTGATCCTTGTATGAGCTGTGCAACTCAACTGCTCTGTTTAACCCTTTCCTACCTCCAGACAGAGGAAAACATCCCCGGGGGAGCAACAAGAGAAAAGCATCACCTGAACCGGAGGGAGAGGCGACAGCTGCCAAGCTCAACGGAGAGGGACAGCAGTGGTTACCACCACCTACTGACGGACTGAAAATGCCTCCAGTTCCCCCGCCAAGCTTCGCCTCTCCCCCTTCCACAATATCCCCTCACTCCCGCACCACCCCACCGGAGGCAGCTCAGAATGGTCAGTCCCCCATGGCGGCGCTCATCATGGCTGCAGACAACGCAGGTGGGAACAGCTCTCCCAAGGACGCCAACCAAGTCCACTCCACCACCCGGAGGAACAGCAGCAGCCCCCTGTCGCCGTCCTCCATTAATCAGAGGAGGCTGGCGCAGAGAGAGGCGCCGAGTGCAGGCACCCCCCATGTGCCAGGCATGGACCAAGTGCACCCCCCACAAAGCATTCCGGACTCCTCTGTACCCAGCAGCATACCTCTGTGCTGCACGCTGTGCCACGAGCGTTTGGAGGACACACACTTTGTTCAGTGCCCGTCTGTGCCCTCTCACAAGTTCTGCTTCCCATGCTCAAGGGAAAGCATAAAGCAGCAAGGCGCCACGGGTGAAGTGTACTGTCCAAGTGGAGAGAAATGCCCCCTGGTTGGCTCGAACGTACCATGGGCTTTCATGCAAGGAGAAATCGCCACCATCCTTGCAGGAGATGTCAAAGTAAAAAAGGAGAGGGACCCTTGATTTTTTTCTTTTTTTTTTGTCTGAACACTTCTTTGGGGAGGGGAAGCAAAAAAAATATGAGTATAAATATATAAATATCACATACATACCATTCAAACAAACTAACGGACTTGTACATATTGGACCCAAGGGAAGAGTATACTTCGTAAAACATGGTTGTATAATTTTTGATTTTTGAATACATTGTGTTTCTATATTTTTGAAGATAAAGGTATGTACTCATTATAATGAACTACGTTCCTCTTTGTTGATGTTTAACAAAAAATTCTTGATGTACTTCTAGGTCTGGTGGCAGTTCCTGTTTAACGTAGAATGTGACTAATGCTACTCTACGAGCACTTGGCAAAACTAAAAATGCTTTTAGCTGTACTTGTATGCACTTGTTTAAAAATTGCCAAATACAATTTCTGATCTTGTATGAACATATTGTCTGAGCTTGCTTCATTTTGAGTGAATAAGTGACACAAGGGGCTGTGGACAGATGACGAGATAGCGCTCTCGGCTCTGACATGCAGGCTTGTTGTTGTGACGGCTCAGGAGACTTGATTTACGCTGCACACAACACAACACAACACAACATGAGCAGGCTACTGTTTCAAGCTGCAGGACGGAAGAGCCTTTTTTTTTCTGTCTCTCTTTATGCACACATGTCTTATGTGATTCATGGAGAAGCTTGGCTGGGAAAAAAACAAGAAAAAAGAAAAAAAATACAAGACACACTGTCCTCGACTTTTGTGCATCGCTGTAACTGATTGCAGAACTAGGTGCCAAGTCATGTTCAGTCAGCTGGAATCTGTCGAGTCAGTAATGAAAACGTGCATGAATGTCAACATGATACAATAGTGCAAACCGCGCCGTGTGACCGCAAATTAGGACTTTTCCTGAAAATAACCACCCTTGGGTTTTTTTTCTGGTGACATGTATTTTTCAAGCTTGTATGCAGATTGTGTCTGACGTCACAAAGGTGTTTGGCTTTTTTTGTTTTATTACACATATAACTTATCTCTCTCCTTACACACACACATATATATATATATATGTGTGTAAGGAGAGAGAATTTTTTTTATTAAAAAACATACTTTTGGTTTAGTCTGCAGATGACAAACTACAGATAACGAATAAAATCAGCTTCACAAACCAACTCCAAGCATACGTTAGGTACAATTAGCACTGCAGCAACACACTGTTTGCTTTCGGTTTTAGCCTTTTGTGTCACACTGAACATGCACTCATAATGCAGCACCCTTCCCCACGCTGAGAACGGAGTAAACATCCACGCTGCCTTACATGCCAGCCTCGCTCTGTATGCCTTCAAATGTAAATGCAACTGCTGCTGCAATTTCTTTGACAGTGGAGTCACACACAAACGTGCACAAAACCCCCTACAAACTCTTGTATCACTAATGGCAGCCCTTACTGGTCTCTACAAGCATTGAGGAGCTTACAGTGGGCCATTAAGTGACAAACTGCAGCTACTGTATGTCTAGATGAAAAGCAATCCTGAGACTATTTTTGCTCTCTCTCAGACAAAGAGCTCCCGAGTAGCTGACCACACAGACCCAGACATGGAGGATAATATCTAGCAGAAAGGAGGGCTTGGTGTTAGCAGGCAGTTGCGTAATTATTTTCAGACGTAATCTGCTTCTTGCTAGCTCCCTGATTTTTCAAACAGAGCACACAATCCAAAAGCAGATTGTTTTTTTTCTTCTTCTTAATTAAAGGCCCACAAACTGCTCTGACATTGTTGCTTTACTGTTCACCGTGGTGCCCATGAATCTGCTATTCAGCCGGGGATTTACTGACCTTCTTGTTCTGGCGGACATGTTTAAGATGGTATTTTTTGAAGGCACCTGAAAGCTGTGATTACCCGCTTCTTTAACAGGCTGCATGGTGTCCCCGATTAACTGATTGATTCATGATGTTGAATGAAAACACAGCCTTTGCACTCGCCCATTTAGCCGACTAAGAATAGCAGGTATAATTATTGTCCCCTAACCGAGAAGACTGGAAGGGCTGCAAAGGATAAAGGAAACTCTAAAGGTAACTTCAGAGCACGCGTCAGCTTTTACAGTATGATTTAAATCTTGAAACGTGTTTTTCATGAGTGCGCGTTTTCCAGGCAGCTGTTTGTTTATACACCCTTTTTCCGTTCTTTGGAAAGCTATCTTATCAGTTGGACTTTAAAACGAGAAATGCAGCCCACATTGATAAAGGACAGCACTTTACTGTGCTCATCAACAACACGCCCTTATTCCACCTTACGTGGTGTTCTCAGAGATTTTATTTAATTTTTTTTGTTAATCAGTTGACTCGTTGACCTACTTGTTCCTTATCACACTATACTGCCAACCAAATTAAAATTGCCACATCTGAGAATATCAGAGTTGAGAGCCAGGTTTTTATAACCTGGAAAGATGATGCAATGAGACGTAAATGAACACGTCTCCTTCTCTCGCTTTCCTCTGTGCTCGTAAAGATATATGACAGCAGACGCAGTACCTGTTTGTCCAGTGGTGACTGAAATAGCTTGCGCCATATCTAATACAGTGATACTGTGTCCCTGGAAGTGGCTCTGTCATAACACAGCACTCTGGTGTTGCGTGGTTACCGGTGAAATCGGTGCACGGCAGATGCTCCGGTGCAGGCTGTTGGTTAATATGCAGGGAGGGAGCCTTTCTGTAAACAGCCAGCATGTGAGGATCAGGGCCGCACAGAGCTGATAGCATGAAGTTCGGCTTTAATTTTTCTGATTATACATCTTTTCTTTTTTAGAAAAAAAAAAAAGTGAATCATCTCTCCTGCTTTCGGTACGATCACGCAGGAACCATTTGTGGTTAATGACTCACGTTTTTATTATGTTTACTTACACGAACCTCCAGGGATTTTTAATGTCTAAGCCCTGCTTGTGAGGCGAACGCTCCTGACTTTGATGTGTTTTTACCCTCAAATGATTTATAGAAAACCTGACCGGGTGAAATCCAAGTCCAACCTTGGGTAAAGTTTAATTCGATTCCTTCTCTTCCCACTGCTTCCGGATAGCAACTTGGGGCTTTTGCTGGGCTACAGTCAAGTGTTTGAAATATCCCTGAAATCCGGCGATCTTTCATCAGGCGGCCGGGGGTCCAGTCAATGGTCATAAAATCCTTCATTGACTGTTTGATCGATATTGACTCGACACAATCCAGTTAATCAAGCTAAGTGAAAGGCAATAACAGAAAGGTGACGCAGCCAGTGTGTGCTGCTTGGCTGCCTCTCCTGGTAATGATTACCTCGGGCATTACACAAAGATGTCGGCGCGATAGTAAAACTCAGAGTTCATATTTGTTGTCTTTACAGCACTAGATGAGTTTATTCTAGCACTTGACCGCACAGATAAGCGTTTCTCCTTCACGTATGGAAAAATACTCAGAAAATGACACCGTTTTTAAAAAAGATAATCGTATTTGTTGACGTTCGTTTTGTTCGAAACATCAGCCAAGCGTGACGCCAATGCTGACAGCGTGTTCATTGAAAAACACAACTACAAATTCTAATCCTTAGGCATTTATTTTACATCAAAAAATGTTGAATATGGTCCAGTGGGTGGGTGGAGGGAGGGAAGGCCTGTGTGGGAGACACTAAAGCACTCAATGTAGCCAGCTGTTTCACTAATGAATCCATGTTTAGCACAATAAATCAAAAGGCGTGCTCGTGCTGCTGTAATCCCCTGAAAGCGAAGCAGAGACGGGGACGCGCCAAAAGGAGAATCTGGTCTACATTTCTCCACTCCCAGTATAACTGAGCCACTTGGTTAATTTTAGACCTGTCAGGGAAAACAAGGTCACAGCAAATGTTGTATCGAGGACACGCTCAGATCTGCTTCTTTTTCTCTTCATCAATCAAAGTTCCCCTTTGGTGCTGGGCTCGGGCTCCTGCGAGACTGGTAATGACGGTTTCTCTTCTCAGCACCGGGGGAGAAGCTGGGGCTTCAACCAGCAATTAGGAGGATCCGCAGGATGTGTAAAATTTCCCTTCTGATTCTTGGCTTGGTCTGCAGAGTGGGGAGAGGGGTCGGGGGGGGGGGGGGGGGGGGGGGGGGGGGGGGGGTGTTACATCTGACTGGCCTGTTTACCATGAAGGCCAGCAAAGTTAAGATGATTACAATGCTGAGTGCCAAATGTGTGTGTATGTGTGTTTTTCCCCTCAAACTGGTATGAGGCTTGTTTACTGCAAGAGCACCATGAATTGTTCAGTGTTTTCTCTGCTGTAATTACATGTGTTTAAATGTAGTTTTGGATGGCAGTGGAACTGAACATACACAAAAACAGTGTCTTTAAGAGGGCACACACAGCTTTTTTGTTTGTTTTTTTGTTTAAAAGATAGTATGGGGACACCTTTCCCTCACTTCATGCTTCATGTTTGTCTCTGGATTTCTTTATTAGCTTTATCGCTGCGGTTTGGGAACCTAATTTTCCATTTTTCTTCCTTGCGATCGCTTCCTGCCTTATCTTTCCATCCATCCGTTTCTCTCTGACTCAACCTCTCCGTATTCCTGTATTCTCCCTTTTTGCTCTGGTGTTGCAGTGAATGGAGTCTGTGAAATGGAAATGAGGACTCTGGCGCTCTCTCACTCTCTCAGTCTCCCCCTCTTTCCAGACATCAGAATGAGGCTATGCCTCCAATGTTTTTCTCAGATCTTGGAGTGCTGCCAAATCTTATAAGTGGAGCAGAGAGAGAGGTGGAAGAAGAGAGTGAGCAGGATGCAGAGGAAGGAGAGAAGCGTAGGAGAAAAAGATGAAAGGAGAGAGGATGAAAAATGAACGAGGGAGAGAGGCAACATGAGGGATGAGGACAAAGCATGGGACTGATCCAAGAGCATTTGGGCTTTCTCTCATATTATAGCCGAGCCCAGCACAATCCCTCCTCTTTCTGCTGAGCAACTACTCCTAGCTTCTGGCTCAGGATCAGCTGATAAGATGGCGTGGTGCTACTATGCCAACTGAAAAACAGGAGGCGTGTGAGGGGACTGTTATCGTGTGCAATCGAGAATTTTTGGTACATAACAACATGGCTGGAGAAAATAGGCCACAAGGAGGTCTAAATTTGCTCCACTGGAGACATTTGTAACATAAACACACCCCTGCAGAGTTTTAATAATGACAGAAATGCAGTCGTGTTTAACAGAAGCCACGACTTCTTTACCTTCCGGACACAGTATTTTGGGCCTTTGGGAGGTGCGTGCCAGTCAGGGTAGTAAGATGCTTGCTGCTGCCTTTGACATGCCAAACTAAAGTTAGATTTAGCTGGCAATAAGAGCCATGCTAAAAGTAAATACGGGAGCAGCGAGCACCACTTTGATCTAGAAGGATCCTCAGCCTGCCGCCCTGCTGTGGATTTTCAGTGCTTTGAGTTTTTTTTGGGAAAGATCCAAAATGAACTAGAGTTCATGAAAATGCACTATATATACAGAAGGACTGGGAGCCAGACCTTTTCAGAAACTCAGATGCAATCATTGTGATTGACTGTCTGGTGGAGTGTTGCTCAAAAAAGTGCTGTCTTTTCCCCTGTGTGTTTGGTGAATGAGGCTTTGGTTGAGCTGTCAGCTTGTGGTGGTTACAGTGTGCAAGCTTGTGTTTGCGTGTCTGTGTGTGTGTGTGTGGGGGGGGGGTTCAGGTGACTGTCTGTCTCTCTGCACCCCCAAGATGCTTGTTTAGTCAGCTGAGAGCCTGGATTTCATGGATGCGATGGCTTCTGAGGGCCATCTGCCTTTAAAGCTTGAATAATGATGCCAAGCCTATGTACGGAGAGTCGAGTGTGCCCCGGTCACAGTACAGAGGTTAAACAGATCATTTCTAATAATCATGATTCATGTTGAGACAAAAAAAAGGAAACACTGCAGTGATATGATGCAGCAAAAAAAAAAAATGCTTTAGCCGTCCATCTGATTGCAGCCTTCTTTGCACTGCTGGTCTGTATCTGAATGTCCTGATGAGAGGGCGGGCTGGTGGTCTGATGAATCGCTTGGTCCCTGGGGTGTGTCAGCAGATCTGTGGTGATGTATTACGGGTTGCTCATTTCCTGCCGTCCCTTTCTGCTCCTTGCCTGCTCCTCTCTAGGGTTATGGCCAGGGGACGAGAGAGGGAGGGGGGCAATTATGGCCAGTTCAAGCCGGGACACAGCACTCCGTGTCTGCGTGCAACGAGATCAGCTGCCTCCGCCGCAAACACGCAATTAAACTTTCACTGTCGTGTTGCCAAACAACAAAGCACCACACACACACACACAAAAAAAATGTCTGAGACAACTTTTATGTGCTGCATAAATCCAGGATTCCTGAGAGATCTTCAGTGTGTTGTACATCGCCTTTCATCTCCTTAAAGGCATACAGTTGTCAGAAGATAAGAACAACACTCTTAGATATCCTGTCACTTTTGTTTTTATCTGGGAATACGTCATGCGTACATGCCCACACACACAAACACACACACGTACGAACACCCATCCACAAATTCGCTGTATTTTTTTTATGTTACATAACAGTGAGTGGGAGCCATTTCTTCACCGAGTGCTAATGTTGTTGTCAATCAAGGCTTATAGTGGCAGCCATAGCACAATCTCTACAGAGGCAGAATAAAGCTTTTATCGCCTTTGTTTGGTCTCCCTTGCCAATCAAGTGCTCTATTCTCTTGATTTCACCTCCACCTCTCGTTCCCCCTCTGCTCCTATTGTTTTCTGTGTTTGTTTGAACGAATTTTCTCGGGAACTGTTTAGGTTATCTTCCCAGCAGCGGAACGTTTGAGTTGACGTTAAGGAGCGAGAGGAGGTCAGGTCAGCACAGAGAACAAGCAGGGCCTGTGCTTGACAGGTGTGGTCTATTATTAGAGCCAGTGACTTCGAGTGCGTTACACAACCTGCGTCGCTCTGGCAGGTTTATTTAGATCGCAAGCAGAGCCGTTTTGGAGTATCTGATAGCTCGGGCAGAGCTATGTCACAACAGGTGTCTGGGGTTGGGGGTGGCGGATAATGGTACAGTAAATAACAGAAGGGTTTTTATAGCTCAAGGTTGATGGAGTGAAATTCAGAGTGCTCGGAGGAAAGCATTTGCAGATTTAACTCTGCCGTGCGGGCACAAAGGCGATCCATCCATCTATTTGGATCCAACAAAAGCGCACTTGTATTTAGCCATCACGAAATAAAGTATGCTAATGACAGGTTGCGCTTGATATACTGTATACATGTCTGCTGCTCTGTAATGATATAATCACAGAGCAGGAACAGCAGCCGCTCCCCTCCCTTGTCCTCCTCTTTGGCTGGAATGTGCAGGGGGAGAAAAATGATCCAATGTCATCCGCAGTGATGGAAGCTTCTCTGTTCAGCCAGAGGGATATGTTCAAGGGAGGGAGGAGGGGGGGGGGGGGAGAGCGGATATTTCTGGTTGAGTGTGAGTTTGAGTAAGTCCGGGCGTTGAGCCAAGCATGCCGATGGAGGGGAAGGGAGGGGCGGGAGGCTTTTGGAGAGAGAGAGAGAGGAGAGAGATAGAAACCCTTTCGGGCTGGCACGCTGTCAGTTTCACTAGCACACAGCTGCTTCTGGAAAATTCTGCACCCTGCCCTACTAAACCACCAGGCATGACATGAATAACAAGAATGGCCCAGCCATCAACAGCAGATACTTTTCCTTTTGACGTGGGCCTAACAGACTGGTACAAATGCCCTGGCCTTGCACATAGTGGAAAAATCAACAATGAAGGGGACACCGGGGCACAATGTGGAAATGAAATCCCGGGTTTAGGAGGCTTTGTCCGGACAAGGACGCAGTTGACATAGAGCCCGAGGGCTTTGCAAAAAGGCCGTGCAACAAAATGCCAACTGATGTGTTTTGATGGGGTTACTCGTTCACCAGCCGGTCACTAATTGGAGAGTAAGAACCCACTAAATTGCTTTCAGTCAGCATGGAGCTGTGGCGAATTTCCTTTCCGAGCTGCATGTGTCATTTTGTTGCCCTTCGAAGACGGCGGCAGAAAAAGAAAGCATGAAATGTGGTAGCTATTGTGTGTTTTGTGTGTTCCTAACATGACCAGTCAACACTTGCCCCAGATCTAAGTACAGCTTTCCCAGCAGTGATGAGATAATGCTAGCCCTTATCCCTCTATGAGGTTGTTAGATATGCGCAACCCTCTGTAGTGTTGACATTTCCGTGCCCAACCCAAGTGAACACATAGGGCCACGGAGGCTCCTCTCAGGCTGTCTGTATCCATGGCAGATAAAGAGGTGAGTCAGCCACTCATCTATCCAGTTCTCCTCCTCCTCTGCATGGCAATACTCCTACCCTTAGCCCCCGTCATCCTCGTTCACAAGGCCTTATGTGTACATTCAGCACATGGTGGATTGTATAAATAGCAGCGACCGCGTGGCTCGCCGCTGACACCTGACATTTTCATGCCCCAGCAAGCCGCTGATACATTTGGCGCTTGGCACGCATTCTTCTCTCGGGTTTATCCATCTGTTGATGTAGAGCCCAACCCCCCAAGCCTCTACTATGTTCCTGTAACATAACACGAGCCTCTCCTTTCCCTCTATTCATCTTAACATGCAAGCACCGCATGGCACAGACTTCACCCCTCCCTCCTACCTCCATGTTTTTCTCTGGCTCTTACTCGCTCTCCCTCCCCCCATCGTGCTGTCTTTCTTTTTCCTCTCTCTGCCTAACAACACCCAACAAACACACGCTGCACAATCCACCCAAGTCATTAGTCTTCAGACTGGCATTCAGCTGGTCTCAGAAACCCACCAACATGGGGAACAAAAGTGAGATGGGAATTGCGTGAAGCTGGAGTGATAGTGCTGGCAAAGAACTGAATGTGAGATTGTGTGCAGGCAGGGTACTTCCTGGCTGCCCGCCAACTTCCAGCAGCAGCACTGCAGCATGTCAATATGTCCGTTGCCAGGGAAACAGCGAGAGCACACACAGTCCATAGAAAACCTTATTGCTACACTTTACACTCTTCTTCCTCTTTTTAAACTCCAGCTCAAAAATGCTCAATGAAGCTGTATTACTCTCCAGGCTAGGGAAGAGCATTACTAAAGGGTGGTTATGATGAACCCCCATGGACTTAGCCAACCACCAAGAGCTGCTGGAAGGGCATCATCCCTAACTGGCTTCCCACCCTTGAACATGGTCAGTTGTGTTTATTAAGTAAATGTGATCAGGGACCAAATATCTTTGCTGCAGTAAAATTTGCTGGTCTGGTTTAAAAAGTGTCAGCACTTCATTTGGGTCATTCAACCTTTACCCCCAACCAGTCTCAGCAAATGGCTGTTGGGGTTTTCTCATGGTTAATCTTTTGCTTCGCTCCAGATACCTCAGAACTCGGATGTTGTAACTTGGGAGTGATGTCACTTCTGAGTTAGCATGTCCCAGAAAATGTGAGGAAAAACAGGATTCGTTTTGGTTGGTTTCACTAGTAGTACAGCATAATACTAGTTTGTGCCCTTAAAAACACATTCATGGGTAGAGCCTGATCAGTGCAAGGGATTAAAAGTTTACAGTTTTACTGCTGTTTACGTTATGTGTTGCCATCTTGCAATGTTACGTTTGGGTTGGTTCGACTTTGCTTCAACTTTCCGAGTGGTAAATGTGAGTTGAGGGGGAGTTCCAGAATCAAATTCCAACTAGGAACTTGGAAATGCAGGCTTGTGACTTATTTAGCAACACACCATTAAACGTATATAAGTGCCTTGAAGAAACAGTTCATGGGATTTGTAATTAAATTTAACTTAAATTAGAAAAACTCAAAAAAAGAAAGTTGTTTTTTTTTTTTATAAAATGTGGCATCTGGGAATAAAACATGAGAAGTGAAGCTACCTTCACCTGGATTTTAGCATTACATGACAAAAGCGACTAGCTAGCTTGGCTAACGTACAGCTAGCTGCTAATTAAGTAGCATACCTATAAAATAAGAGAACATCACTCACCAGCGCTGGAGTATAGCCTTCTTCGATGGTTTGTATGTTAACCACAGTCAATTTGAGTCAAGCTCTCTGATGCCAATTAGCAGAGCTAAAGTGAAGTTAAAAGCTAGCAGCTAACGCTACGTGTATTGAAAGCAGCCAGTCACACAAAGTTGCAATAGTCTTGGTAAAGAAATGTTTAGATATTAACATTCTCCAGTCAGTGCTAAATTAGCAGGTTGTATAAAAAAGTATTTCTATCTATTATTTAACTTTATGAAAAGTGTATAAGGACTGAGTCCCTCTTGGAGCCATAACACATTAAAAAAGACAACTTAGCTATAATGACTGTGACCTACTTTTATGTAATTTGTTGGTTTGTGAAATCTTGTTTTGAAGTGTTGAGCTGAGCCTTTCTGTCATCTTGATGTCACAAAAGTAGAAGGGCGGGTTTTAATATTAGACTACATGCTCACTGGGTAATGTCCTGTTATTGACAGCTGACTGTCTTTTGAGGTTTGATATCACAGATTCTTCATTTTGAAACATGGTATGAAAACGCTTTACAAAACACTACCTTTTTTAATTTAATATGACCCAAAATGAGTGAATGAGGCTATAAGTCCAGCAGGAATGCGTTAACAGAGGTAGAGACAGAAGCCAACAGACATCTATGGGATTGGAAGTCTTTTAGCAACCACAGGTATCGCCATCTGGTAGCCGCCGGAATGCAGATCGATGCTGTCTTTATTTTTCCAACCCGGAAAAATGTTTTATACCGTCTATGAGAGCCAGCTTCATGTCTTCATGTTTTGCAGCTTGGTTAGCTCAACGTTAATCTTAATGTTCATGGATAATTAGAGTGTCACATTCCTTTAAAAATAAAGAAATCCTTTACAACAAAATATAATGGTTTTGAAAAAAAATATTTTAAAATCTAAATCATTTTATCTTCAAAGTACTGAGTTTTTTGTATCCTTCCTACACTACAGTACATATTTCTGTTTCCTCCTTTGCACATAAGGTTGATGTTTGTACCCTGCAGCAAACAGCTTGACTGTGAGTTATTACCGGCAGGTCTATACTCCTCCATCAGGTGTTGCGAAACAATCTCTTCAGATACATCAGGCTTCTCTGTTGCAAAGTCGCAACTTTCAACAGAGGTCATGTGTTTTATTGTGTTGATCTACAAAGTGACACAGTAACCTAACCGGCCTCTGTGACCTTTATCTAAGTAACTTTTTCTGCTGCTCTGCTGATACCATTATTTTTTTATTTTTTTATTTAACAGCGATAAATATATTTATCTGTGGAACAGCCTGTATTGTGCTTTGTTTGAAGTGTATAGTTTGTATCCCAGGAAGAAATCCTCCTTTATCTCAGTACTCTCTCTGCTCTGTCTGTATTGTGGCTTTCATCAAATAACCAGGGAAATTTAGGAAGGCCAGAGGAGTTTAAGAATGTATCTTGTGGCCATACGTGGTATAAATTTTGACAATAAGCCCTTACATGTCACTGATTACCTTACCATCTAATACCCCGACTTAGCCTTAATAGGATACCATAGCGGCAAACTGGTGTTTATGCAGTGTGTTCATCTTACAGTGTATTTCTCTAAAGGACGGCTAAAGGACAACTCTGTCAGCCCCACCTAGCTTGGCACTCTTATCCAAGTCTGGCTCAGTCTGTGCTCGTATCACTAGAGGGGGAAAGGGGTGTGCCAACTATAGTGCCTTAGTACTTTTCAGAACTATCCGTGCCTGCGAGTGGTCTAACAGCTGCTGCTGCAGTGTCTGAGCTTGCTCAGGGGTGCAGATGAAAGTGCTGATGTGTCCTGTTATTTTGGGCTGTGCAGTGCCCTGGGGGGCAGAGGAATTTTTGGAGGAGACCGGGCAAGATTGTTAGCGGAGAGGTGGGGGTTTGTGCCCAGAGGGGGATCATAGGAGAGTTTCTCCCAGAATGCAATGTGACCCTCGTTGCCACATGGCGCTGCGGGAATCCTGAGGGGGTGCGGAACTGCTGACAGTACCAGGCTGAGCGACGGGCACAGACGTGAGCACAAAGACTGGATGCGCTCTCTGTCTCCGATGATTGGCAGTATTTCTGGCTGCCTTTCATACATGAAGGGAGGGGCTGCTGATAGCCTGTCACAATCAAAGTTTTATGTAGCGTTTGATCCAAACTACATTTCATCTAGAGTTTCAGAGCTCACTCCTGACATCCAAAACAAATGTAAAAGCCCATTTGGTTGTCCATTAGCAACACAATTGTCATCAGCAGATGGAGTTTGAACTCCAAAAATCCAGGTCGCTTCTAAACAGCTACCAAATGGAAATTAAGGTTAAATCATTTTATCAAGCACTTTTTACCTGTGAGACTTATATGAAATGATTCAACTTGTCCCATGTAAGTAATGTCATTTGTAATGACAAATCCAACAATTCAGTATATCTGTTATATATTTCCCTATATGGCATCAGAATAGAAAGAGCAACAGAATCAGAGAAACCCTGATGTAACCTTGCATAATTTTATACTATGATATCTGATTTTACTTTCACAATCATTACGATTATCATATTCAAGAGTTTTGTAAGAGCTTTATTGTCATCTCACATAAAAACATTGCATTCCTGTTGCATAACATAAATGATATAGAAATACCAGACGCATCATTTATCATTCATTCAATAACTACAACTGCTAACTTTAATTATAATTTAATTAAAGAAAAAAAGTGATTTGTATTTCTTTCATCGGGTAAGTATTGAAGCTGCTATTTTATTACACTTGTGCAGACTCCTTTCATTTAATTAAAAACATCCTTACAGTAGTTCTCATTATTATCCTGTGCTTTGCATTTTTCAGTGGTATACAAATATGTGAGAACCAATTTCAAGTCAGTTTTATTTATATAGCGCCAAATCACAACAGCAGTTACCTCAAGGCACTTTATATAATAAAGTAAAGACCCTACATAAATAGAGAGAAATGCTCAACAATCAGATGACCCTCTTTGAGCAAGGACTTGGTGACAGCGGGAAAGAAAAAAACCCTTTTAACAGGAAGAAACCTGAGGATTAATAAAGCGTAATAATATTTCACGATTAAATGCAAGGTGGTGTATAAACACATAACACAATTGTGCAGCAATCTGTAACACAGACTTTGGCTTATCACGTTGGTGGTAATGTGCACGAATCGCAGGTAGCTGCTCCATGCCGGCAGCTTGTTACATGCCTGAAATGTTAATGTCAGCCATCACACTGCCATTAACACTCTCTGCTGGCTGTAAATGTTATCGTGGATCTTTTTCCACAGACACAACGTTCCCATTTCCATTCATCTCACACGTGGCAGTAATATTACAGCCACGTTTGGCCTGCCGTGTGCGAGAAAGACGCCGTGTCATTTACTTAATCACACGTCCCCTATGGCTAGTACTTCAAAAACTATCTTTGATTTATCTCGGTGCCCCTTTACTGAAAGCCGTCCAGGATTTCCAGTGTCTTCTTGTTCCCGTGCTTCATCAGAGAAACCTCGTCCATGGACAATATGACACGATATTAATTAAGAGGGATACTCACAGATTGCACCATAAATCACTTTCCCTCGCATTTTCATGCTTGGTCTAACATTTGCAATTTGCATCTTGTTCCCCTCATAACTGCGTACACCTCTGTGAAGAGGCAGGAGACAGAAGACTTTAGCAGCTCCACTGTCATGTCATGTTATCCTCAGAGGGGCTTGCCAATAACCTTAGAAGGATGGATGACTGTGCTGACTCATTGCACTGGTGTTGTTATCTTCAGTGTCTGGGACATTGAGGAGGCTGGGAAATGAAAGTCATGATACTATTTCAATGTACTTCCACAGTAGGGCTGTATAGGATTTATAGATCCATTTTAATATGCATTTCTTAGGCACATTTTCTCCTTTATGCTTATTTACTTGATCAGGAATCAGTGTTAGTTCAGGTATTTAGAGATCTGACTCACATGACTGTGTGTAGATCAGGCTGCTTTGTTATTTCAGCTTCTCATGTGATCAGCACTCAACACCAAAGGCTACTCTGAGCCCCACCCCCTCGCCCCCTTCAGTACTTTGAAGACCGACAGAGAGAGTCTGTTACCAGAGAAACAAAGGTCAGTGTACTGCGTCGTCACATTCTCAACTCACAGGATGGATCTTGAAAGAGAAAAAAGGACCCGGCAAACAAACATCCTTTGTTTTTGCTGCAACAAGACCGCGTTTGTTGTTGTGCTCTGGGCTCTGATGTCATCGTCATGGGTCATCCTCTCCGTGACCTCTGGGGCTGCGATTCTCAAATAGCTTCATCAGGAGGTGCGCGCCAATTACAGCATTGATTTTTGTTTCACTGGCTCGCCCACGCTAACACAACCCCCCTGCTCCCACCCCGCCCCATCGCACAAACACAAACATGCATGTATTCATCCAATAACACAAAAATAGAGTACAGTGAGTTCACTGTTTCCTCAGTACGGTCGTTTTCCCAGCGGGAAGCTGCGGTACAAAGACTTACTCTAGAAAAATCCATCTATTTGTCTGAGTACCATCATTAACTGAGGCAGAAGAGAAGCCGATGCCATACAAAATGATTAAATTGCAAGGAAACATGATGACATTTTACAGCTAACTCACTGCAACACTTTAAACTGCTGCGACTCTTTCACAGAGGAAACTGTGAACACCTAATGCGACTGACCTTTGATGGTGTAAGTGATGTAATCCTCATGATAGATGCGTCAGACTTTGGCCTTAGGTTGCTCTCAATGTTCTACTCCCTAAAGGCCTCACAGGTTAAACGGGCCAAAGCAACCCCATCAATACATGACCAAAGAAAACACTACATCACCTCAACCACTGCAATTAATCCCGGCCTTGTAGCCAGCTGACAGGCCTTTATCCGGACAACAAACAAAAATAGGCACTTTGTTGCCTGATGAAGATGTCGGAGGCCACATGGTAATTTTGCTGTAGCACTGCTGTTCTCATCCTAACAAGCAAAGCTGCACACCGCCTTTACCTAAGATTAAAAATTCAAATGCAGCATGCTCAAAGTAGGATTACTGTGCTAAGCTTGCTGTAACAAAAGAAGGGGTGGAATATAAAGGTTGGAAAAATTATGTATTTTCAATCCCTTCTGCAATGCTTGCTAATGTGATTTATACAAGAACATGTGTTTTTCTTCAGTTGACCTTATTACTGTAGCAGGGAGTCTTAATTTACATCATTTCTGGGCTGAAACATGGTTTGTACAGCACATGTACAGCCTGAAACTAGCACTGCTGCTCTTAAAGGATTAGTTAAACATTTGGCTAATGCATTGAAGAATACATTGAACGAGGCAGGTCAGGAAGTGTTTAGATTAGCTTAAAGACTAAGAATAGCAACAGTTATTCATAAAAATCCTTAGTCATTGACAACATTTCACAAATAGGTAATGGAAAAAGTTGTAGTGGGGGCTATCTGCATGTCTTGTGAGGGACTTTCTTGTGACTTTTGTAAGTATATCTCTATTTTGGACATAGAAAGCTAACCATACCTTCTGTTTTCATTTGCTATGCTAAGCTGAGTTAGCTGTCTCCTGGCTACTGCACCATGTTTACCAGTAGTTCTGTTTATTTCATTATTGAATAACTATTTTTTAAATGTCTTTTCTAAAAATGTCAAACTATTCTTTCATTTATGCCTCTTAAGACAAATTTGCTATATTAAGGCAGTTTTACTTGTAAGAATTATGTTAAGCTATAATTAGCCTAGCATGTAGCACTAGTGGAAATACTGGAAATATGTTTGGTTTAAAAATGACACCAACTAGCTGTGAATTTAGGAAATAATTAGTTGCACTATTCTCACAAGGTCATATTACATGAACTTTGTACTAGAGAACACTAGAGTGTATCTATTTGTTGTGTTACATTATTGCTAAATATTGCAATATTATATGACAAACTCCTGAAAGAAGTTCTGGTGATTTTATATTTATAATGAAAATGTTTTGTTTCCCTTTACAGGAAAGGGGAATAAATGACCTAAAATAACCTTTACTTTAGCAAAGTTTTGATATTTCAGCCAAAACACTGTATGACTTTGAAAAGTCACACATGGTGAAGATTTCCTTGCAATTTTAAACACCCCTTCCAGTTTTATGTAAATCAGATTATTAAATTAAGCCCCCACAATGAGCCGCCATCTGACTGGAGGATGATCCGTGACCTGCTTTGAATACAATACACAATGCAATTCAAGAGAAGGTTAAGAATTACATAATTGTGCATTGCTTCCTAGGTTCCTAGATCCTACTATGTTTTAAACTCATTAAAATATGATCTGCCTTAATGGGTGCCATGCCTAGTGAATAATCAGCTGAGTGCACAGTGATTTAAGAGATTGCATAACCTTTATATTTCATGAGACTTTGTTGGTGTTGCCTCATTCTTGTGTGTGTTTACAGGAGTGTATGAGGAATGCAGCTCTGAGTCAGCACAGAGGAACGGCAGTGAAAGCCAATATGAGACAGAGGATGGATTATATGAGGTGATGTTTTTAAAGGAAAGAGCTAAGCTTGAGCCCAGCATGGGCAGAAAGATTCTCAATGGATTACTTTCTCTTGTTATTATAGCTTTGTTTGATTGTTAAGAGGGTAGCTTTCTTTATTTGCAACATTTGAGTGTGTCTACTTCTTATGTATTGTAAATCAGTGACAAATAATTGCTTTTGTACAAATAAGCATTTAAAGAGCCTGTTAATGCCCTCACTAGCAGTCTGATGAATTTCATTACGCAGCCATAAATGAGTTTGTCCCTTATAATGCTAATCTTGAGCTACGCAACATTAATTTAATCTGTGTTCGATGAGGCAGCTCGTAACTGATGCAGGTGAAGATCATTTCGAACAGTCGAAAGCTGCTGGAAAAAAACAAAAAGCTTGACCTTGAGTTCAGCTGGCATTTCCATTGCAAAGACTGAACTGTGATGCTTTTAGTTTGCTGAGCGAAAGTAACACATCAAACTTCCTTTTTCTCTTCTTCTGTTGTGATATAAAGGGACCGCCGCCATGAAATCGACTTGATCTCTCTCTGTAAATGTGATCTGTAAAATTAGGTCATACATTTACTGTATGTTGTGCTTTCTGGACTTTTGATAAAGGACTGTAATGATTTTTGTTCAGAAAAATTAGATATGTGACTAAATTAAATCTATATCAATTTTCTTTGGATTATCCAGTGCACGGTCAGGGGTTGGGTGGTGGATCTAGAGCGATGGGAGGTTTACACCTTTATCAGGTCATCAGTCACTCTACAGGTTACACATAGAGACAGATAAGCAAACTCACATTTACTGCTTCGGCCAATTTAGAATCTCCTGTTAAGCTCACTTGCATAGGCTGAGGATTGTGGGAAGAGGTTAGAGTACCTGTAGAAAACATGCAAATTCCACATAGAAAGAACCAAAGTTAGATTTAAACCCAGTATGTAGAGGACAGATGGAAAGAACTTGACTCTCGAGACTGTAAGCACCAGACTACCATAGCCTCATTGAACACGAACGCACGGAAAGCCCGCCGTCAACTCGCTGCCCCGAACATGACAAAATAGTGTTATGTCAGCACGCAGAGAAATAGCAGTAAATTGGGAAGCAGAGAGGTACAAAGAGGTGTGGAGGGAGGGGTGTAGGGATATAAGGAGAAGAGGTGGGTTGGGATTCAGGCTGTACCTGAGGCATGGAGGGGTACATCATTATTCAGAGCAGCGCTTTGATGTTGAGGCTGGGTGGATCTCAGGGAGCAGGCGAGAAGCAGTTCTAATTAAAACAGTAACAATGCAGCCCGAGTTGCCCCGCAGAAACGGGGGCTTTGAAGAGTCACTGAATGCCCCATTTAGCTGGCTGTCCACAGATAACACCAGATATTACGTTGACGGACTCTGAGGCCTCTGTCGCAAAATGTGTATTTTTCACTACAATTTATGAAACATTTCTCTCAGTGTGTGTGTGTGTGTATGTGTGCTATGAGTTCTCAGTGTCCTACTTTCTGGGTTCTTTGGTGGCGTTGTGGGTCTGACAGGAGTGACAGATTGAGATGGGCTGTGGGTATTCAGAGGCCGGGCAAAGACAGGAAAGCCTGGGGGATCTTGGTATGACAGGTAGACAGAGGAGAGACAGAACTTCATTACAGCTTCTGCAGAGGGGAGCTCTGAATATCAAATTAGGGCCCCAAATCAACACAAGAATAATATTAGTGCTTTTATTCTAATACGTTTAACACACACACACACACGAAATTCACCTACAACAGAGCCCGGTAAAGTACAATTTTTCTGCTTCCTGGCTTGTATAACACAGATTTCCCCTCATCCACCGAGCATGTTTGTCTCACTCCTCATATCTACTGAGACTTATTGCTCAAAAAGGCACAAGCGGGCTGTAGAGAGAGCCGAGTGATGCTCTGAGACAGTAGCAGTTCAAAGAGACTGTCTACACAGAGAGAAGGGTCTAATTTTATCTAGGAGACAGAGGAGCTCATGAAATAGCTCTCTGCCTGACTACAGCTCAATTATTCATCAACACAAGAAGTCTCTCAACTAAAAAGCCTGACACGTTATTCATTCCCCCCCTCTTCCTCTCCCTCTTCTCCCATGCTGTTTCATTCAGACACTAAACCAGCCACCCACACACACATAAACTCGAAGGTACACGCCCTACCCTCGTCTTGAACCATGCAGTGCCCTCCAGAAAAGCAGGCGTGCTCTGGTGAGAATGAGTCAAAAATACGCTTAATGAATGGTATACGTTGTGGTGAGCGGTTCAGGTGAACTTTCACTTTGAAAATGAGAGTGAAAATCCTTTGTTGACTGTAAATAAAATGTTTGATTTTGCCAGAACATTTTTTAAAGGAAACTCTCTGTCGAGGATTAAAACCAAACTCTGATTTTGGATGCTTTGGGCTCATGACTCAGTTTGTGTTTTGAACAACTTGCAGCTGGCGTCATCTCCAAACAGATGACAAGTCCTGTGACACCAAGCTGACTGAATCGTAACTACTTGTGTAAAAGGAGGAATTACAGAATAAAGTACAGTGTGTGCTGTTTCCAGTGACTCCATCTTATTTCTTTTTTTTTCCAGAGACCTTATGAGAGCTTGGACTGCCATAAATTTCCTGTTGCTACTGGAGCAGTGACACTCTGGAGGATACAGCCGAGCAGTATTTTCTTAGCTCGGTGACAGCCAATCAAGAGAAAGCCCATAAAACATATCACTTTTGTAATTTTTTTCCCGTCTGTGCTAAGTTGCAGCTTTAAAAATCCCACTGGGGTTCAAACCCGACTTCCCTTCAGTTATTTGTTGGCTGCAGAAAGCAGTACCACTCCGATTCTCATTATTTAACATGTTGCATCAGAAACCCAGTGGGTTCATCTGCACATGAGCTTCATCTGCCAATTTAGAAGCAACTTGTTAACCTCGACATGGAAAAGGTTCCGATTTCTGGTCAGTACAAGCAAGAGCTCATCATTCCGAGCGATATGCAGTCTGAACCTGTTGGATGTTTCTCATAAGTTTATGGTTTTGGAAGTTGTTGGGTGGCCTTATGTAAGAATCGCTACCTCAGGCAATCTAAGAGCGGATTTGTGCCTGCTGCGATAATGACCTGATTTTAAGACCCATCCAGACAAGCTGACAAATTGATGCCAAGGTTGTGTTTTTATGTTGACTAGCGACTGTGAGACAAACACAGACAAACACATGGATCCGCCCGTCTGATTGACAGTGACAAGATGTCTCTGGATTCATGGGTGATTTTAAGAGCTAATATCGAGCCTGCCAAGAACTAAAGAGGGGTTTTTTTTGTGTGGAAATGTGTCTCTCACTATGCTAGATACATTTTATTTCTTTACAGCAACAGGCAACAAATCCAAGTGTGGGTGCATAAATCTGAAGGATCAATAGAGAAAATACAATAACCCATCCTTGGGATTATTGCTTGGCAATAAGTACTTCCCTGAACATTTTTCATTATGAAGACTGAGATTTATCATTGATTTCTCTGCCAAAACATGTAATGCAGGTGAACTTTGTGGCGTGTTTGCGTTAATGTGGACATCCTGGCTGGATTTAGTGTGGGCTAAGTCTATCTGTGACAGGCAGCAGGTGCTGTATATCACTTAGACGGGGAGATAACACTAGCTAAAGACAGTCGGGTTTAATGCTGTTTGTAGATAAGGCCATAGAAGCTAACTTTAGCATCTGACATGAGATGAGAAAAGCTGTGATTGCAGGTGGCTTTGGCACATTGGCCGTGGAGATGGGAGTGATTTCTAAAACAAATCCTTTCTGGATATATGTCAGCTTTAGACTGGAGGTAAAATGTTGGAAAAACACTTATATTTGGCAATTTGCTCAAGTCCTCCCCCAAACAGCGATTGTAATAGCTTATCCTGGCTTAGTAACTAGGGTCAGGAGGTCTGCTGAGCTTTGGATTACTGTACTTGTTGAAGTTGTATGCATGGTATTTTTTGTTAGGTAGTTGATACCTTTCTAAAACCCGATTTTAACTGTGCATTTATTTGAAGAACACGTGCAATGCAAGTGACATACATGTTTCATTATGGAATTTTATTACCTGCAGATAATATTCATTTTAATGAAGAGGGCGAAGTTGTTAGGAGCCAAATCTTTGGGTGGGTTGTTAGCAAAGACTTTCTTGGGATCACCAGAAACTCTATTTCTCCGTTTTCACTGTGCTGTTTACCGCGGCACAATGGCAAAATCACAAGCACTCCAGAGCAGGTTGTTTCTTCTGAAACAAACCCCAAATTCTCCAGTGCAAAACTGATCCTCACATCTTGTGTGTCCTTTGGCCTTGGATACTAGAGATTACTACAGTGCTTGTAAGTCACCAGGATATGGCCAGAGACCCAGTTCATATCACCAAATGTTAGTAAGACTGTTTCAGAAGTCTTCAGAGGCTGATGCTTGCTTTCTGTTCAGGTTTGGGGTCCACGGTGAAAGTCCAGCTTGAATCTAAACAGGACTTCCAAAAAGTGCACTAAAAGAAATGCAGCGCCGCCCAAGGAGACTACCCTGAAGTTTAAATCTTTGATTTTTATGGGTGGACTTCTACACCTCACTGTAATGTGTTATGTTTTATCTTTCAAACCCAGCAGTGTTTTGTTTTTTTTATCATACTGTAATTGTGTAATAGGTAGCAGTAATTGAAACTGTATTGGTACCACGTGTGAACAGAAAGCACACCAAACAACAGAATCCAGGATTTAGCAAATGACCAGTTGAAAGACAGCCATTATCAGGGACGACATGGTCTTGACTCATGTCCTGTTTTAATCTTGTTAGAGTTAGTTTGTGTGCAAATCCTGCTTTTTTTCCCCCAAAGTGGGATGTGATAGACTGCAGGACAGCTCAATGTTTCCTGGCTGCACGGAAACAAAAGGGCACCTCTGCTATTCTCAGCTCTAAGTCTCTGTCGGCTCTCTGTTTGTCTGATGTCTGGCTGTTACGGCAGAAGTGGAAGACTCTGCCAACACCCTTCAGCCTCACAGCCACCTCCACCTACTAAACTATGTGTTCTACTTACAGGAAGATGTCATCTCATGCACTAATGACATGATTTAGCCTCGTGGATATGAGTGTTTGTGCGTGTCGTAAAAATTGCTTTGATGTCTCCCTCTCGTTTTCAGCGCTATAGGAGTTCATCCGGAGTTTTATTCCTCTACAAGTTTGTTTTTCCTGTGTCGAATCTTATGTGATGGTTTGGCAAAAAAAAAAAAAAAAAAAAAAAAAAAGCGCTCTCTGAGCAATGCATCATCCCTTTAGAAGCTGAACGCTGTGCCAGGCAAGCTAAGTGTTTTGCTGCAGGCCATGAAGGCAAGAAACTTCTTTTTTTTTCCGCTTGGTGAAATGAGCAAACCCAAAAGACACAGCATCAATTATTCACCCTCCCTCCTCCAGTCTGACATTCTGATTACGACTGGAGGTGGTTACAGGGTATCAGCAAGGTTGCAGAGTAGTCATGACAGGGGTTCAAACTCTAATATGTTCGCTGCCAAGAAATATGGGTCCGTATGATGCGTTAGCTGCCCGCAGGGCATCAGAATGAATGGTAATAATTCATCCTGAGAGAAAGCAACCTATTTTTTGAGCCATTTCCCTTGACGTAAAGACAAGGAAATTACTAGTCTCCCTATTTGGTAAAGACATTAATGGTAATTTTGTTTCCCTACTTAAATTAGACGGTGCTGGACTGATTACTGGGTGAAGCTGGATCTGGTTTGTGCACTTACTGTAAAGAACAGACAAATATACAGTGATAGACAAAAAGGGACACAGATACTGATACTTGAAAGAGGGTGTTGGCGTTCTTTTGGTTTGATTACAGTTGAGGAGGTTTGTCATTGTCTGCCAAAATACTCTCTGTCTGCCAAAACAAGCAGCACAAAACTCCCGAGGGCTGGGCTTGGAAAGACACCAGTTACTGTGTATCTGTGCTTTTGGGCAAACCCAACAGAGTCATCTTTGTTTTGTTGGTGCGCAACATAAAAATACCATTGTACGGTAGTTGCCGAGGTCTTTGTGTAACGCCAGAATATGATCCGGTGCAACAGCTGTTTATGAAAGGCAGAGAGTGAGCTCACTGTGCAGCCAAGGTGGTGTTGATTGAGTTATATAAAATCTATTTGCAGCCATCAGTGACAATAGCAGCCTCGGGGAACGGTTGAGCTCATCTACCATCCTGCTGCGCACAGAGTCATATTTTTTTATTTTTTTGTTCCAAGGCTGGGCGAAACGGATCAACTTCCTGATGGCAAAACGGTAGAGCAGCGGGATCAGTCGGCTGCAAGTCTCTCCTTTGGTGTGGAAGTTGAACTGAAGTGTCGGTAGTCTTGGCAGTCCTGCAAAGAGAGAGGGGTGTGCTGTGAAAACTGGCATGTTGACGCTTTCATGCCACTGTCACGCTGTTCACAAGGTGCCCCGGAGGAGTGTCACAACGCATTCTTCTCACTTAGTAGAGCATGTCCCTGTCACACTCCGGGTTGCGGTAGTCAGACGGCATTCCTCTCCTGCCATCTGTCTCTGGTATTATAGTAGCATGCAGTAGTTATTCAGATTGCCTTGCTTTTATATGACGTGCTGCTATCTGCCTAACTATGTCACGCTGAAGTCTGAATGCTGGATGTATGGGACTAATTAAGGGCAAATTCGTGTGGCCAAAACATGCTTCATTACTGCACTAAATATTTGCGCAGGAAAATGCAAGTAACCTGGAATCTTCCGCATTTAAAACGCATCACAGGTCACATGAGTTCACTTCTGCAACTCTCAAACGGTTAATGGGTCTCGTTGACACTGAGGCGACAGTAACAAGCTGCAGCCCTCCTTGCCCAAGTTAAAGTACTAGAATGCACAAAGAGGAACTCCTTATATAGTCGTTTATGTGTCAAACGACTACCCAACAGTCTTCCCCAAACTGGCACTGGTCGGTGTGACAGCGTTATTAGTACAACATTTGTCATGTTGTGGTTTCCTAACCAGCTCCCCTCCCCAACCCCCACCCTCCTGCTTTCCAACAGTCTGAAGATGTCGAGAAGGCACCACATGGTATGCTGCACACAGCACATGGTTTTGGTTACAACAGGCTGTATCCTAGTTCCCCCACCCCCGAGCCTGTTTGCACAGCTCCTTCAAGGCCAAATCACGAGCACAAACAGGGTGAAAAGTACGAAAATCCTGCAAATTTTTACGCTGGGTTTTAAAATGCGGTCACACAAATGTGGTTCTCGTGCATCTTCAGATGCTTGCAAGCTCATGTGATTGCTGTTATGTGACTCACAGGAAGTGGGTAAAGGTGAGATTCAATTACCACACTATCATTATTTTCTGAATATAGCATGCTCTGATGATAATAGATAAATGAAAATGAAACCGATATAGACAAGTGTTCATTTTATGCCATGCAGACTACCAAGGAACTGCACTGCAGTTTGCATGAGGCCAGTGTAGGCTTCACTTCATTTCACTTGTAAAGGCATGGAGTTATTTTTATTTATGGTGCAATCCCTCACCGTGCAAATAAACCTCCTGCTTTTTTTTGTTGGGTCTGTTACAACTGCTGCAGCAGAATATTGGTTAGCTCCATACAGCCGAGATGAAAGTGAAGCATATATACAGCACCTAATTGCAATCAGGACTTAAAAGGCTGCAGCTCGGAGGAGATGGCGGAATATATGATGTGATGAGTGCATAAATCAGAGATAGAGAAAATGCATTATGCATAGTTCAGATAAAATGGACGTCATTTGTCTGCTTTCATTTGGAGTCCGGGCACTCGAGGCAATTTGACTGCAGTGTTTTTCCTCTTCAAAAGAGCTCCATTAGTTATTGGCAGAATAGCTGAGGACCGATAAAACACACTGACGTCCACCTTTACACCATGCTTTCTTGCCTCCACCACCCCATTACATTTCGGGGAACACTTCCTATTTCCGCACGAGCGCGGGTGTCTTCTGTGAGGCTTTTGGTCTTTAAAGTGAGCATTTGGGACTGTGAGCAAAGTGTTGAAAGGCTTTTTGGAAGGGAAAAAATACAATTTGATGTGTCACCTTGGAGATGGCAGTTGACAGCTGTTCCATGCACAAGCTGGGCTTAATTGGCGGGGAAATTAGCCTGACCTTGACTGTGGCGGCGGCGGCCGATGAGCTGCCGCTGCCTGCCACTTGAAATGACATTGTTGTAATTTTTGACAGCAGCGAGCAAACACTCTGAGCATTAATTATATGGAGGAATGTGGCTCGGCGCAACAGACGCACAATGAATACTTATGTAAGCTGTCGCTCCAGTCTCCATGGTAACCCGCAGCATTATAACACATGCCTCCTCCGATCTTCTCCCCTGAAGTGGGCTGTTTCCATGGAAACCAGGCAGCCGCCTTTGATGATGGCTCTCATGAAATGACACCCGCTGATAGCGCCGGCTCCTCCGAGTCTCTGAGATGGAGGATGGATGGATGGGTGGGTGGGTGGGTGGACGGGTGGTGGTGGAGGTTGCAGAGAAAAATATTACGGACAAAGAGAAAGACAGCCATTTCCCACAGAAACTGAATCATGTAACTGCACCTTTTTTCCCGACTGGAGTGGTTTACCTGGCGCCAAAAGCAGGCAGTGACAGGAACATCGTGAACCAGATGAGGCGTAGCGGAAACGGCTCACAGCCACATCGGCCTGGCTGGCATGCTTCGCATCTCTCGTGTTGATTCATGTGTCATGAAAAAAGTGTCATCGAATTTTTGTGTGTGCCTTGACTGCACAAGTAGCCTGAGAGAAATTTTAAAGTGAGAGAGAGCTTCATGCACCCCTATCTGCTGCACTCTTTTATCTACTTCTTCAAACAGATAAGTGTCAAAGTGTCAGAACACTTCCCTCCTTTGCTTTGCATTCAGGACTCATGCACTGCAATCATGTGGCGCCAGCGACATGACCTGTAGTTTTAGTTTTAGTTTAAGTCCTGTGTGTGTCAGCTTCTTGACCCTCCTTTCATATCGGAGCCCGTATCATGTGTAAGATCCTGTTGCGTCAGGAGCAAACTGTCTTGTGGTTAGAAGCAACTGTTATTCATCTGCGTTGTGCAACATCCTCCAATAACCAGATACCGTTCTTGCCAGTCCTAACTGAAATTGGCTCTGCCTCCTGTTAGCTGCGCGAGCTGTGCAGCATGGGTTTTAGTAGGTGCAGTCTGGGTGTCGGTAGGCACATTTAACCTGAATGTGCCTCGCCTGTCTGTGGGCTGGATGGAGAAAATAGCTTTGGCAACGACAAGCAGATCAAAGTGATCAGACGAGTAATCCCCCATGAGTCAGAAGGGAAGCAGCTGAGGGGGGAAGGGCGGTGTATATGCGTGTGCACGGGGAAGGCCAGGGCAGCTTTTTCTGCATCTTATTTCATCACTCTCCCTTATTCACACAGATAAACACAAACACGCATATACCCATCGCGTCTATGTGCTCAAACACACAAGGTCCGCCTCCAGTGTTTCAATTTGAGCTTCCTGTAAGGTGACTTTGATGTTAAAGGGTAGTTTCATTTTGACTGTCTCAGAAAATAACCTACTGAAGACTGTAATTTCCCCTTGTGAGGAAAGCCAGCTGTGGCACATTCAGCAACTACATACACCCTTCAGACGCATATCTAATAGCCCCAGTAGCCTTATGTTTGTGAAACTGAGATGCATCACTCTCACAAGGCAAATGATTTAACCGCAGTGACACAGACACTACCAGTTTGTGGTGACGTGTCATGATGAGGATCGTGTGTACAGCCCGGAGAGAGAATGAAGGCAAAAAAAAGAAAGGGAAAATGCACGAAAACAAAGCCGACGATGTAAGAACGAGGACATCGAGCCACTGAGGCAAAAGATGTGATTAAAGCTCAGCTGCGGATCTTGACCGCACACTCGTTATTCAGTCCGGCTTTCATTAAGGGCGTCTGGTGGAAGGCTGCACACGGCTCTGCCCTCTCCACTGATATGTCACTGATATTTAAGATGTCTGGCTTCTCCGGCGCTGAAATGATTATAAAGTTGTGAAGTTTTAATAGTGAGGCTGAGACACTTTCTAATGATTAAAAAAAAAAAGGAAGCTTCCTGTGAGCCCTCTTTTATGCCTTTGTGTCTGGATTAGCTGGTAATGGAGAAATGTCATTAGCCAGTCGACTCACTGGGAATTTCACAGAGTGTGTATGTGTGCGTCTGTGTGTGTGAATGTGTGATTTCAGGTCTCAGCATTTTGTGGTAAGTGTTTTGATGCTCAGTATGACTCACATTTCCCTCAGTATATTGCGCTCAGTGGGTGTACTTGCCTTCCCTCAGCAACAGCTAGTCAGACAGTGAGGGCGGTTTAAAACACAGGTGCAAGTGAAAGTATTATCCAGGCAGTAGCAGAACCAGTCAGGGTAGGATGATGTTTGCTGGGGCTTTGTGCCAAAGAGGAAGTTATTCTGCTCTCAAAGCATGGGTTGTGAAAATACAGTATACTCGCACAGATGGCCACGATGAGTCACGTCACAAGGCTTCCTCCTTTTCTGCTGGATAATCCTCATCAATTAGCTCCATTGTCAGCTGGCTTTTCACACTAGTGAAATTGATGCCTGAATGCTCGACAACCGAGAATCTGGGCCTCTTTTCTCTTTAAACGGTGACTCACCCGTCGGGGAAGAAAAATCTTTTATTGTTGGAGCTTTTTCTCTTCAGTGACTTTGGATGATTTATTTACGAAGCCGGAGGCGCTCACAGCTAAACCCTCCCACTGTGTGTACTGTCATGGATAAAGCCCCAGTTGCATCACAGTGGTTTTTCATCAGTTAACACCAAAGACACACCCAAAGGGCTATAAAAACCTGCACTTGTGGGAAAGACAGCGAACAGGTCCTTACCTGTCCTTGTCCCTCTTTTAGTGTTTGAATGAGGTTTTTGTTATCTCTGCGATTGCTTTCATGGTATCAGTGATAGGAAATGGATACAGCGACAGGAGCTTTTCTGAGGCAGATGTGCTACTGGAAACGTTATCCCTCTTCCCTAACACATACAAAGACGCACACACACACACACACGGCTAACAAAGAAAAGGAATGCCAGAGCTCAATGAACAAAGACTCAGCTGCGAGACAGTATATCACTTCCTGTGTTAAACTTGACCTTTGAACCTAATGTGTTTTGATACCGCTGACAGGTGAGGAAGGAAAAAGGCCAAATGCAGATTAGATACTGCGTAAGGGCTTGAGGTTATAAAAGATTTCTCATGAAACCATTTCTTTGCACTGGTAAGATAAGAAGCAAGAGTCACCTCAATTTTATTTCTATCAACATTAATTCCTTTTCTGGACTTTTATGGGATCAGAAGGTCCTTCCTTTACTTCAGGAAACTACTGAGCTTTACTGGTGTATTTGCAAAAATAATAGCTCAAATATATACATGGATCAGGCATAACATTAAGACCGCCTGCCTAATTTTATGCAATGTGTATTGCATAAAACTGCACTGTGTATTCTGACATCTTTTTGACATCAGAACCAGCATTAGATTTTTCGATAAATTGAGATACAGGGCTGTTGGATTCAATCACACATGCATCTATGAGGCTTGGCCATTACAATTTGGCCATTGTCAAACTAGCTAAAATCCTTACAGACAAAATGTTTACTTGCTCCCTAATATATCCCCCCCACAGGCGAAGAGATAATAGGCGTTATTTACTTCAGCTAAAAGCAGCTGCTTGTAGTGATGAAACCAAAGAGAATAATTCTCCGTGTTGACAATAGGATTGACCAGAATTTACACAATGAACTTAAAGTTTTATTTAGTACAACCCAAAAGGAGTGACTGTGTCCATAAGCTCATCAGGAAAGTATTGTCTTAGGTCAGGGCCAAAGGCTGTTTTTCCATAGAATCCTACAGCACTGGAAGTGTTTTTGCAACCACAGCTGTTTTTGCAAAAGAAAGCTGGTTCGTGGCAGCTCCTCCCTGGCTTCACTTCACTTCTGGTAGGTTGGTATCAGCAAATATACAGAGCCAAATAATTTCCCCATTAGAAGATACCGGATGCTAAAGCAGAACTATTTTTTGGACCTTTCCATGGATACTAGAGGCATAAACAAACAGCTGATAACAACTTTCCATGCTGATGCAACCCTGAAATTATGTCAAGACTGGCACTATGCAGGAGCCTGAAAACTGTTTGTTTTGGTTTTTTTGCAATGTGGCGAAACAAGTTTTTATGTAAAAACTCACAATTCTATTTAAGTAAGAGCAAAACAGACCTTTTTGGGATCATATGCATGAAATGTGGGGCCATAATTAATGTGGAAGTCGCTTTTAATGTCACAACTAGAGACTTTTTGACATATCTCTGCAAAAGCATGTATTGTCGCAGCTTTCTTTTTTTGCGCCCTTCACACATGGATATAAAGAGAAAATGCTGAATAAGGATGAATAAATATTGTGGGGGGCAAAGGGTTATAGTATGGCCTCTCAACAGAACCTCTGGGAGGAAACTAGGTTTGGGAAGGCCAGCCCTGTTTTTCCACAGAAAAGTGCTGCAGCACTTCCTTTCACTTTTCTTGCATTCAGAGTACAGTACAGTCATTCAGGAGAGGGGTGTGCGTAATCCAGTGTGACATCTAGTCTGTCTTGGTGAGACACTGTAAAGGAATCTGTGAATGACACAAACGCATGTGTTGTTGTGGCGTGAACAACACTTGCATCATGACGTAGGTGTGTGACAGAGAGGAGCCTGGCTACACTTAGAAATGAGGACACTGCATCTGTTCACTGCTGAAAGTGGGACAGCTTCAGTAACTTGATGCATATGTGGTGTCGGTCCGCGAACACAAATTTTGTTTTTGAGCTAACCTCCTCTTCGCCGAGCTCGGTGCAAGAAGCCTCGCGAGTAATTTGCGGGGCAGTGGCACGATGTTTCTGTTGATTCAGGGGAAAATCCGTTTTACAACATATGCACCCAGCCAAGTGTCCAATTAGTGCTGTTAAAAAGAAGGGGGGGAAAAACCTCATGGAGGCAGAACTGGAATTACATTCTGTGAATTCTGGAGCCGCCCTTGCCAAGGTCTGACACAAGGGAATCAATGACTTCACCGAAATATCAAACTGTGTCATAAATTATAGTGTTTCATTGCCTCCAACCTTGATCTGCCGGAGTGAGGCAATTTCACCATCTTTGCTGCTGAAGATGAGCTGCGGCACTCCAGCTGCACTCCTGTGGATATTCAAATAATTGCCCTCTGCGCTGTGTGTTAGAGAGAATGAATTTGAATAATGTATTGCAACGGGAGTGAGGCCACAAGGCCTCCGAGGTCATAAATTCTGCTGCTACATCAGCTCAGGCCATGAGAAAGGGAGGCACACAGGGTTGTTTATAAAATGCCCTTGGAAAAATGAGTCTAATCCCCAGCCAAACCGTAAGCCATGGGGAGAGCATTAGATAACCCACAAGCTGCAGAGTAATGAGAGTAATGAGGGAGATGGAGAAGCAGCGCCAGGACAGAGAGAATGCATCCATTTATTGGCTGTATGCTCTGATTGCCCAGACCATTTGAGACAAACTGGAGCCTGACACAGTGCCGGAGCCCATTTCGTCTGATCAGCAGCAATAAGCGCTTTCCACAGCCAGCGAGCGCTCCGGGCTGGGTGCAGCCCGTTCATCAAACGCATTGTGTAACCACTCAAATTATGTTTGTTTGTCTAGCATCAACATCAGGGATCCACTGTGACTGCAACCATCGCACGCAGACACACACAAGCTGACAGTCGAATGCGATATATTAATATTGAAACGTCAATGTTACGGTCTTTTAGACCACAAAAACAAGTAATTGTTGCCTGCTTGTCCCAACCCCCCCAAAAACACACACCCACCCACTTCTGTTTTCACACTGCTACCAACTCTGTCACCTCGCTACGTCAATGCCAGCTGCATCGCAAGCCTCGCCGTGACACCTCTCGAACGCTCGGGGCACGAGCAAGTTTCACTCGCTGCCAACTTTCCTCGTTCGAAACATGTTTTTCTAGATAGGCCAGATGAATGTATGAACGTGTGGCGCTTTGGGGTAAAAAACCATAAATATACTCCGTCACAAGAGGAACAAGAGCACATGCTGTTTACTCGCACACAAACAGCACGACAGGCCGGCCTACCAGGCCCAGAGTCCCCAACTCCCCTTGATGTCTCATTAGCAGCACATGCAGGTTTCCTCCTGTTCAGGCCCAAAAAATAAATAAAAAATGTGAGGGGTAGGGGGTTGTGTGTGTTCTTTGTTGGGGTACGGGGTGGGAGTGCCCTGAAGGGTGCTTTTGCAGAGTGCAGGTGAGCTGCAGGGCTGGCTGGCTGGGTGACTGCAGCATTATTGCCTCCAGAAGGGTTCCTGTAAATGAGGGCTGTCTGCCCACTCGCCCGCCTGCTTTACTCTGGCAGTCCACCCTATAAAGCCTGTGTGACGGAGCAGGTAATAAAGGGCCTGAACACAATGAGTCAGCACTTTAGCCTCCATTTAATTTCATCTGAATGCAGCGCCGACCCCCCCAACCCCATCCCTACCCCTTCTGTCTCCCCATACCTCCACTCCTCTTTCTCTCTCCTTCGCACTAGACTTAACCCATTCCTGCCTCCTGTGTCTGACTTAAATGGTAGCACGAGAGCACTTTTAAACCCTCAGAGGAAGCCGTGTCATGTGTTATTGTTGTTGGATTTTTTTAAAATCCTCTGAATCACTGTCACCTTCTGAAAAATGCCAGTAAATCAGAGCACTGCACTGAATGCTTCCGTCCTTTATTTTTTTTTGGTATGCTGGAGTTGGTGTTGGGAGACGAGGAGGTGTGTGTGTGTGTGAAAGGAGGGGAGGGGGGAGAAAATGTAGGCCACACATTCCTTTCCTAGGAGCTGTCTGAGCACAAGCAAACACCGCTGCTGCGCAATCAGACCAGGATTTCCGCCATTCCACATCACAGGCCCGGCTCTTCGACTTTTCCTCTCACTTCTCACGAACCCTCCTGGATCAGATATCCTCTGAGGCTCACAGCTCCTGGTCTTGCACGATGTGCAAATTTCCCTGAAACAGATTCATCTGCTTCCTTGAAAATTTGTGCCGAGCTGCTGATCTTTGCACCGCATCTGAATGATAAACGCTCCACTCGAGATCAGTATCTGCGCCTAAATGTGTATATTCAAACGTGGAGCGTTTAATTTTCCATACATCATTTACCTACAGTTTGAAGATAGCCTTCTTGTTCCAGTTTTAACTCTACACAACACTGGGCCCTGTGTTATCCGGTGTCTAATTATGGCTTGTCCCTGCGCTGTTCCCTTTTCTGCTCCGCTGAGCTCTCTCATTTCTTTTTTTTCCCATATTGTTTGTGCCATTTCCTGCGAAGGATGGAGGACATTGTCCAGGCCTCCTCTTTCCTTTCTGCCCCCCTCCCTCTTGTAATAACTCTCTCTTTCTGTCTCTCTCTCTTATTTTTCCTCTGTATTTCTAGCTCTCTGTCTTTGTGTCTCATGCAGCTGCAGTACAATAACAGTGTTTGACTCCAATAGTCCAGACAGGACTTTGGTTTAAATAAGCACCCCCGAGGCCATGTAATAACCCAGCTACCCCCTGTTCTGGTCTCCTAGTCTGTCCCTCAGTGCTGGGGCCCCGGTCCACAACACATTCCTCCTCAAACGCCCTGCCAGCCACTTAGCCAGCCAGTCAGCCAAACCGCCATAGGAAAAACACAGAGCATGGAACTGTGATTCACAGCCCTGATATAGAATATCACCTCCTCCCTTCTCCCCAGTCCAACAGCTGGTTTCCTGGAAGCAGGCTTGTGCGGTGTGAGTTAGCGCTTTGGAGGGGGGGAGGGCAAGACGCTGCAATCAAGAAGGGCCCGGCTGTGATCCTTCAAAGGCCTCTCCACTCACATCTGCAGCTCCCTGCCACAGTGTTGCAACATTTTGCAACCGGCCTGTGTTTACGTGAATGCAGAACACACGGTGCAGAGCAACAGGATTTGATGTAATGCCGGTTATCTCATGATGACACCAATCAGTTAAGGTCATAATTTTCACATGCGAAAGGTGAAGTGGAGGTGGGGCTGTTTGCTTTTCCAGCTGTTAGAGATTGATCCGTTGAGTCTCTGAGAGATGTGTACTTTAAGGTGACTGTGTTGTTGATAACTGAAGAATCATTAGCGCATCAGTAATTAAGGGCTTCATCTACACCCCTTTGGGAATGATGTCACCTATGATAATAAAGAAACTATTAGCTATTACTATTACTATTATTATAAGTCATTTCTCCTATGATGCACAGCTTAAAAAGTGTCCCTCTGCATTTCCCGTATATGCAATTAGAGTGCCCTCAACCTACTTTAGAGAGCATGTCAAGTCATATGTCTCTGTGGCCTTTCCTGTCTACACAATGACCCTCGAGAAGAGGAGAAGAATAGGAGCAGGGCTCACTTCCCTCCTGCGCATGAACAGCCTAATTTAGGAAAGCGTGTCAGTGTGAACCTTTGTCACATTGCAGGGCTCATTGTTCCCCTGATAGAGTCATTCCACTTTGAAAAGGCTTTTAAGAGAGTGGAGAATATCTAGCATCCTGCACCCATACAGACACATCTGCATTTGTATGCACGCACCCTCTGAATTAGTGCACAGATATTGGCGGGACCATTCTCATGCACACAATATAGGGAGATTAAGAATGGAAGTAGGCTAGCATGAGATCATGCGTGCTCTGGCTCATTAGGTACATTTAATATAGTCTGCCTGAAAAACCATCTGTTCCAGGCGGATGGTGCCAGATATGATGCGATGCTGGCAGTCTTGGTTGTTCCTGTTTACTATTATGAAAGATGGCTGCGTAGTAAGGCTAGACAATAGACTTAAAAATCCAGTCTTTAAAAGGTTCATGCCTATTCTGAAAAAAGCTTTTATTTTTATTTTTTTTGCCACATGAAGATTTAATATTATATTTATGCAGAAAAGGCAACTTTTATGTTAGAATAGTTTAGCATTTTCAAAGACAATTCCCCCCCAAAATACCTGTTAGCTAGCTAGCTTAGGGTAAAGACTGGAAACAGCTATTCTGCCAAGGGACCAAACCCCCCCCCCCCCCCCCCCAAAAAAAAAAGTCTAAATATTGCTTTTTTAATGGGATTCATGTTGGGCTAATTATTAGCATTGACATACTGGTTCTCAATAAATATTCAAGACAAGAAATACTTATTAGCTGTTTACTTGCTTCAAGTTTGTTTGTGTTTTCACTAAGAAAATTCAAACAATTTCATAACAAAAACAACAAATAGCAAAGAATTTGAGAAATGATAAATATTTCTTCAACTTGCTGGCTAACATGGTATAGGTCTTCAGGTATATAAAGTTAATTAGGTTAAGGATAGCGCTTAGCTAGTCAAAAAAATAAACTCAAACTGCTAACTGAATGTTTAAAGCTTAGCAATACGTTAGCTAAGCAGCATATGGTAGGCTTTGTTGTTAGTTTTCTTCTTTATCACTAAATTAATTTTCAGCTGTTTTGGAAATGTAAAAAACGGAACATGCAGTCTATGATGCTAGCGAAAGTTAGCCTTTTGACGTTTTACAGTCACATGACTGTAACAACCACACATGTCACCACATGACCTTGTTTTGGCCACCATTTTGGATGAATGACAATGTAGGAACAAGTTCATAAGGCCACAGTCAGACAGGCCAGGAGACCACTGGTCACTGGGTAATAAAGGGGTAATCCCGAGCTGGTTGGCGCTAAACTCCTTGTGATTGCTGCAGTTGCATGTGACTTATCCGCCAACACTCACCAGTCACTCTGTGGTTTCTCGTGAAACTGTAAAAGTACGCCACAAACTGGAAATTGATTGAATGGTACTGCATCAAGTCCAATATTGCAGAAAACTGTTAAGCAGTGTATCCATGACGTCATCTGAGAAAGACCAAGAGGTAAGTGGGTTCTCTCTTTCTACTAACTTTACTGTAATGTTATTAAAAAAGTCTGTAACAATCTAATATCCCAATATTGGTGTTCCTACAGCATCAGAACAATGTTGGTCCAGGATAAACTTTACAACTAACCGATTATATTAGCATTAGCCAAGAAATTAGCTAATGTTACTTAAAAGCTATCACAAGCCAACCAACATAAGTGACCTAAATTTGGCTAACAGCAAACCTAACGTAATAATAGATTTGTTATATTGCATAAGTTGATAAAGAAAACACTTGAAATGCTTACCATTTGTTTCAGGAAACAGTTTTATATAAACAACGACAGTTTTCTTCCCTTTTCCTCCACATTGCAAGGCTATGACATCACAACAACAATGTAGTTGCAATGTTGCAATGTTGATCCCGGACCAACATTATTATGTTGAGACAGGAACACCACCACTGGATCACGGAATATCAGGTACATGGCCGAAAGCATGCAAATCATGAAATTATGAAGTAAAATTCAAACTACATGTGGCAGTTTATTTGAGCGCGCCATTTATGCATGATAAAGATTTTATATTTTCATAAAAATACAAAGTGGGTTTCAAATGTCCAACCGAGTGTGGTCATTTTAATCTCAGTTGTGTGGCTATTTTTCGTAGTCACTGCAGCAGGACATGCGTGTCTGCATGTGAATCCGCAGAGACAGAAAGCCCCCATGCCTTTTTGGCAGTTGCCAGCCCCCCCCCCCTCTCCTCCTCTTCTTGTCTCAGGGTCTTGGGGATTAACTTTCCACTTCTCTGATCCACTTTTCCACAGAGCCAATAGCTATGCAGGTCTGGAAATGTGTTGTGTGGCTGCGTGAGACAAAAATCAAGGTCAGTTTCAAAATCATTTATGACCCTGGTCTCAAGGTTATTTTTGAGCTTTACCTTTGCTGCCCACTCATTTCACTGACCTCATCCCCATTATGAATATTAACATAAGCAGGGACCTCGTTTGCACTTTGGAAATGTTTTTAGTTGTACGGAAACTCTTACTTTGACTCACAAATTCAGTCATCCAGTGTATTTCTAAGTTTCTCACTGCTGCTGGCATTAAATCTCCTATTTATTACATAAGCTTTTTTTCATATTTCCATTAGGTTTTTGTATTTGTGCTCCATTCCAAATCACGGTAATTGCTTCCTCCTCTTGCTGTTTTGAGTGTGAAGAGATTACGCTTGACAGCTGCAAATGATTTTGTTTTACAATTGGCCGGTAATCCAAAATTAGAATGGGGTAAATACATAGTGACAGAAGTGAACTTTTATACTATAATTTCACCTCCAGCTCCCACAGCTCTTAATGCACTGTGGTTTATTAGTGCAGTATATCTCGGATTTCAGGGAGCACTGTAAGATTTCAGCCGAGCGTCATTCAAACCGCAGGGTAGAGATATAAAATGGGTGAGTCCTCCAGGAGACGGGATTGAAAGCCTCCATCAAGGCAGCTGGAGAGGAGGGAGCCGAGGTATTCCTTTGAAGTGGGTGGCTCAGATATTAAATAATTGAGTTGTAGGAGATTAAAGTTTCAGAAGCTAATTTGGTCCCCTCCACGGCCTGTCACTCTGGGGCTTGAAGAGTCTGCAGCCAGTAGACAACTGGTGAATAAGTATGACTCACTTCCTGTGTGTGGCTGGGCTGGAGTAACCCTATATCTGTGGCAGTCTGAAACAGGAAGTTCATCCAGGGCACACTGTGTCTCTGACTCAGAGAGAGGGTGACGCCATATTTGCTGTCCGAGTGTTCAGGAATCCAATCCTCCATGTGTTCTAGCAACAACAAGGCACATAGAGGTTTCACTTCCCCTTAAAACTCTCAACATAGTTGCTGACAGCTCAACGGTTATGTCGAAAGAAGCTCATTTGCTGATGCAAGAGGAATACGTTGCTTGTGTAAGCCTGGATTTCACTGCTGTTTAGGTGGGAGGGTTTTGGGCTCACTCGCTGCGTCCCGGCAGGGAGGCTCAACAGCCTGGAGGTGAAAGCTCCCTTATTTTTGTCAGGAACGCGCCTCCCAGCTGACATTGAAACCTAATTTTCAGGCACCTTGAGAATGACACTGTCCAAGTTGTAAGTAATTGATATGTATGAGGGCATATAAACACACACACATCGTCTTTGAGGACAAACAACAGACTGTTGAAGAGGGCGTAAGGACGCGCTGGTGAATTATCTCTCCTGCTTTCTTTCTGTCTCTTTGAGACTTATGCTGGTGCTGCAGCGCCGCAGCGGGCGACGAGTCTTCTGCAATGACTCAAGCCCCTGTGGTGATAATGGAAAAGAACAACTCTGTCTTCCTGCGGGTAGAGATTGGCTGGATAAGGCTCGGCCGTGAGGGGCCGTGCATTTGTCTTCCCGAGTCTTTAACCTTGCAAAGATGAATCAGACTTACAGTAGAGGCCTAGGTTGCCTCCACGGCTTTGAACTTCCAGACTCGATTCTGGCTTCTCCAGCTCTTCCCATGACCCTGAGCTCACACTCTGAGCTATTTTGTTTACAATTCCTCTTTGGAAAATTGCTGTTTAATAAAGCAAATATGTGGCGTCTGCTCACCTTGTTTATTCAAATCTCACCTTTGAAGTTCAACACCCGGTGTGAACACCTACCGAACCCTCCCCCCCCTTGAGTATTTTCTGTTGCTTAGTGAAATGCAACAGTCACCTGGCCCAATAATATGTTTTGACTGTCAAGGGTCAACGTTAGCTCAGGGCAGTGTTGCTATGTTGCAGGGAAAAACAGGCCGCCTGTTGTCATGTGGGCCAGAGGGCTGCTGGGACGGAGAGCCAAAGCCCTGCGGTGGAATCAGTTTATGGAGGAGGACTATGTTTAAGAATGAGCCCCTGTGGGCTGTTTACACCATGCTGAAGCAGCATTGCTCTCATCTAGCTGGAGGAAAAACAAATAAAGCCTATAAACTGAAACTAAAAACACATTATTACTGCTGCTCTGCTGTATTATTACGGGGTTGCTGTTGGGTTGCATCATATACTAAACAAACTACAGATCTTTTTTGCATCAAGGGTGTTTGCAGTCTGACAGGACAAAATAGGCTGTGAAGTGGAAGCTTTCTATTGAGAATGAGGCCATGTATTGGAAATCGTTGTTGTTTAAGCTTTTATGGAAATCAAGGGAGCTGTTTTGTTGTTTCTCAGATTAAATTACCATTTGCTGTTAATAATAACATCCTGTAATATGTTAGCTTTAAGGCCAACCATAGAGCACCATTTCAAATGTGAATATATGCATGAGAGAAGATGCTTTCACTTATAAATGCTCTGAAATAAAATGGGATTAAAAAAAAAGCACACAACCACACACTGAATTGGCAAATTGTTCCAGACATTTATTCATTTTCTGCCCAAAAGATTACACCGGCATCTGATGAAACAGCAGAGCTGTCTAGTATCAGTCACCACGGGAACGTCAGCATCATCTCCAGATAAACGCACAATATTATGACTATAACAACAACGCCAACAACAAACACGGGGCTAGCCTTCAGCAGGGAGCCACGACTCCTCACTTGCAAACCCCTTCTGTTCATTTTAATCCAATCTGAAAGCTTTGCTGTGCTTAAATTTTTAAAAAAAAAAGAGAGACAGAAACAGCCAAAGGGCTTCTGTGGTGTTTTCAGAGAGGCACTTAAAACTAGCTCTGTCACTTTACCTCTAGCTTTTTACTCCACTGAGATAATGTCTTCACTGCCTCGAGGGGATGATCTCGAGGATGAACCCTGCAGATGAAAGAGAGCAGTGTGACGACAGGTGAAAAAAGAAAAAAACAAAACAAGAGCAAACACGACCTGGCAGGGAGTTTTTCTTTTTTAAAAGCTAAACAAAAGGCCCACAGCTACGGTGATCCCTCCCTCTTCTGGTATGGTGGCCAGGCATGCTGGAGCTCTGTTTGCATCTGCGCTCCTGTGCAGACTAGCTCCCCTTTAGCCGCAGGCTAGGAGGGAGGAACTGTAGGGCAGGGTGTGTCTGCTTACCATGGAAGCAGGTGGGCAGATTGCACCCAGAGGTAGGAAGGAAGGAGAGGGAGGGGTGGGAGCAGGTGGTGCGGCGCTACTGGCGGCAGCCCAGCAGCCACGAGCGACGAGATGACGTGACGCCGCCTCTGATGGCATCATGCTGGCAGGTAGTGTGGCCAGGAGAGACAAAGGCAGAGCGTATATACCTCATTTTTAAATTTTCATCAGTAGTCTTGCGTCTGGGAAGGTATAGAGGTAAATCAGCAAGATGTACTTAAGTAAGATTACTTATCCTAGACATACTATTGTCCAACCTGAAGCTACTTTACTATATATATAATACATCTGTAAGTTATTTATACTGGTAGTTTCCGAAGGTCATAAGATAAATCTAAAGGGTAGGAAAATACAGCTACGAGGGCCCAACAGACACAAGTCATAGTGTTGGAATTGATTCAGTTGTTAATGTATTGCATTCATTAGCTTATCTGTTATGTTTGCATTAAAGCAGAAGAGAAGTTTAAGTAAAGCAGCTGAAAACTGGATGTAAATATAGCACTATAGTCATCACGTCACATGATTTTGTTTTTTATTTAGAAGCCTTTGCTAAGGCTGTCCTTCCCCATCGGTCACTTTTACGAGACAGTCTTTTTAAAAAATTTTTTAGAGGTTGTCCCAGATATCCTGCGATGTTTGATGTAGGCCAGCTCCACAGCCTGGGAAGCCAAGGGGAAACCAAGGAGCCAAGTTAAGTAGTTCACGTCACTCATCAACTTATTTTAACAGATATAGATTGCACTTACTGTGGCAAAGGAAAAAACAACAACAAGCTTTTCAGAGCTGAATTCGGTAACAAATTCTCGCATCCCAGGATGATGTTTCTGACAGTAAGCAGCTTAATGCGTATATGTTTATTTACATATATTTTTCTGGTTTAAAAAAAGAAAAAAGAAGTGAAGTTCAAGCTGCGGCTAAACTAAGCAGCTGCTGTCATAAGCCATCAAATTCTAATAAGGCATAACCTGGTCCTGGGTGGGCGAGGGAAGCCGCTGTTTTTCTGCTATTTCCATTTATAGACTGCACCAACAAGCCCCCTGGGAGACTGCTTGCCATGACTCATGTCTCCAGTGCTTCTGTTTCAGACTGAGCACTCCACCCCCCCGTCCTCTTCCTCCTCCCCCTCCCCTACCCCAATCTAATCTCTGACCATCCCTAACTCTAACTTGCTTTATATTTGTCTTGTTTTTCTTATTTTCATTGGTTTTTTTCCCCTGTTTTTCTATTTTTCATTCATGTAACATAAACCTTTACAGAGGGCATTAAGAAAAAAAAGCGGGCGGAGGGAAAGGTCAGACCAGCCAGCCGCTGTAGCTGGTGATGAAAGCGATAAGCCGGGCTGAATCAGTCCCATGTAAATAGCAGCTACAGTACAGACGGCGGCCATTTCCCAGAACTGTTGTTGTGGTGAAACGGCAGCGTCAATATGGGGGGATGTCTCTGCCTTTCCCAGCACAGCAGCCTGCAGGCTTTTCACCGTCACGTGGTGCGCTTGTCCTCTCCCTCCCCTTCTTCTTCTCCTCTCTCTTTGGTTATATTCCAGTCACGGTGCACCCCCCTCACCCGCTACCCCTCACCCCACCCCAACCTCCGCCCACCCCACCCCCTCCACCCCACCCTGCCCCACCCCTGCGCGCTCTGTCAGGTCACCCGCCTTGTTTGTTCAGATGGAACAGAAGAGGAAATGAAAGCTCAGAGTCCGCTGTTAACCCATGCCTGCTCTGCTTGCCGCATGCAATTCCTGCTATTTTTCTCTCCGTGTCGTTTTCCTGCTCTGATGATGGCTTGTAACTATATCCGGATATACATTTGTTCCGTTCTAGCACGGGGTGGGGGGAAAAATAGCCTGCGTAAAGGATTCAGCTAAAAATACAGACAAATCTCAGCTGCTCCAAATACAATATGGGAACGAGGGGTGGGGTGGGGGGGGATTTCACCACGGTTGAGTATGATAACTACTTAATGTGCAGCTTGGGATATTCATGCATGTGTGACTACTCTGGAAAAAGTGCTGCATCAGTGTCTTGCTGAAGATAAAGCCAGACTCTCCCTCCTTTATTTCTATTGTGAACTTTCACACTCTCTTAAATACATAGGGCCTGCTGTGTTTGTACACTGTGCAAACAACACTGCGTGCATATGTGGGCGCATATGTGAGCTTGCGCTCATGCTCATGTTTATCTTCCAGTCTGCCACGTTCTTGCTTGGTTACTATGCAACCAGGTCAGAACAACACGGACACCACAGTAGCTGAATGGCCATTTTGGGTAAAAGCTCTCTGCAATAATAAACAGCTTCTGGCACTGAGAGGTTGTTTCCCAGCTGCAGATCGGTGCCAAAATACAGAATTAACTGCAATACCATTTACTGCTGTGGAAAAACATCAGCCGTCCAAACCCACATACCTTCGGAGCCTTTGAACAGCTTGTAATCCCTCAGCAGCTAGATGACTCTCAAAAACACGCCAGCTCGGGCGGCTGCCAAAGAAATTACTGAACAGTTATAGTGTTACATTTGTATAAACTAAAGTGTTCACTCCTCGCTCTGTCTGAGAGAATTTTTTCAGGGGGACAGGGAAATAATTTCGTGAGTTTAAAATGTGGCTTTTTTTCTCTCTCTTTTTTTTGTTTATCTCAACTTGGCCACCGCTGGCTATTGTGCTTGCTAGGAGCCCTGAGTTGTCTTTACATGGGGAAGATAAGCCTTAAAAGCAAAAAACAGCTGCCTTGGATTTTTACAATGTTGGAGCAGGAATGCTTCGTGCTTATTTTGAAGTGGCTCCAAAAGATATTTGGAGCGATTTGAAGGGAGATCAACTGAACTTTACCCTCTCTCAGAGGAAGGCAAGGAAAAAAAAGAAAAAGACTCTGTTCCTGCCAAAATCTGTGAGGCTCAAATAAATTTGGAATTAGACAAAGTGCAGCTATGCAGTCATACATTACAATCCTGCGGGTCACTCATTTATTTAAGTGTTTCATCCTAATCCAGCAGCTCTGCTCTGCCACTTATCTCTTATTGACTTGAATCAATGAAAGCACACGCGGGTACAGCTTGTGCAAACCGTCAAGGCTACGGTTTGTGCTGAGTTGTGACTGTAGGGTCTGTGCTGTGTTAGCCTTGCGCTGACATGTCATCGTCATGGCCTCCATGACCGCTATGGCAGGTTTCTTGAAATCACTGGGAACACTTTTTTTCCTCCTTTTTTTCCTGGCTGCAGGCCATGTTAAACAGATCGCTCACAGAGTAGTGTTTTGCAGCTGAAAAAAATAAACGGGATAAGCCGGACAGTAAACAGTGGAGGGAGGGCAGATCTCTCGTGGACGGCAGTGTTTGTGCAGGTCTGCCGCCCTGCTGTCAGCAAGTGCTCCAGCACATGTACTGTAATGTACACAAGGTCAAGAAGACGCACGGTGCTAGCCTTTCACACGCACTTACGCATGATCCCCCCCCCAAAATGGACAAAACCACACATTATATCACATTATGTTGCTTAAAACTGTATTGCATGAATAAGACTGAGGACGTTAGAAGGCTTTCAGGAAGTTTCACGTGTTAGTTACCCCTCATCCTTTTGTTGCTCTATATTTGAAACTGGGTGTTAATGAGGTTTGGACCCAACTAAAAAACAACAACCCAAAAACAAAGAATGCTGCAAGCTTGCCCCCATAAAGCATACCTGTATATATTGTTTTTGGGTTGTTTTTTTTACTTAAAATGAGACTTTAGCCTCACAATTGAGCCCATAAACGCATAGGGAAAGTGTTTACTGAGGTCAGCGACACGGGAGCAGAGGGTCGTCTTCTCATATGACCGAATGCCGTCTCGCAAACAGGGGAGTCGTCCTTCCTGCTGGCCATTTGAAAAAAAATGCAACTTTAAGTCACTTGTACATTGGTTTAATTGGTACATCATAATGATATCATGCAGTCAGAGGGCAGTTATCATAACTTATAACCAATAACTACAAAAGAGAAAAGCCTCCAGCCCAGCTCTACTGACAAATACACTATATAGACAAAAGTATTTGACCGCACCTTCTTAATTATTGTTTTTCTCAGCTTTGGCCTGTGAAGAGAAATCGTATTGCTTCAACTCACCGAGACATTCTGGACAATTTTATGTTTCCAACTTTGTGGGAACAGTTTTGGGAAGGCCCTTTTTCTGTTCCAGCATGACTGTTCTGGAAGAGAAAGCATGTCCATAAAGACGTGGTTGGATGAGTTTGGTGTAGAAGAATTTGAGTGGTCCGCACAGAGCCCTGCCCTCAACCCCATCAAACACCTCTGGGATGAACTAGAGCAGGGATTGCAAGCGTCTAATGACAGTGTCTGAGCTTGCAAATGCACTTCTGGATGAATGAGCGAAAAAAACATCCACACACACTGTTACAGCTGCAAAGGGGTGGGGGGCAATTTACAGTGCACTGACGTAATGAAGGTTCCTGTAGATATCACATGTGTGTGGAAAAAGGCTTTTTTTCTACTTGGTGTACATCAGAGTTCATTTTTTGTTTAACCAAATTAATTCTAACACGTTGAGTCATTAACTTAAAATTTGCTGGTAGGCATTTTATTTTTACGTTTACTTTAGAGAGAGCTACAGGCTAGCAGCCGCTCGTTGTTTACAGTCTTTATGCTAAGCTAGGCATGCTAACTCTAGATAAGAAAGTTTATTATCCTTGGTAAAATACATAACGGGTGAAGTTTTTTACTGATAAACCAAAAACTTGAGTGTCTCCTGCTGTTTTAACAGCACTCTACTGCACACTTTGAGTTATGCTGTAACTATATTTTTCCTTTTCGCTGTTGCTTGTACATACAGTGCACTTTAGATAGCTTAAAACAGCAACATGTGATGATCATGTGCCCACTTTCAGATTCTTGTTCACAGTTCAGCTGAAATGATAAGGGGACCAAGGGCACTGGGCTCCAGTTGAACTCATTTCAAGAAAATGTTTTGCCCTAAGCTTTAGTAATAGATTTTAATTGCTGGTGTTGTGACTTTTTTCTTGGCATCTCCTTTTTATTGTTGCTTTTGAGGTGGCAGCTGCTAAATTGTAAGTTACCCGAGTATTTGAAAAGCCAAACGCTGTACAGAATGGGTGGGTCAGAGGCCATAATCCAGCCTGGGGACACAGAGGAGCTACCTTTGTTATTTGTGGATTTATACACGATGCTCTTGTGCTTTTGGCTTTATCCTTAGTATCCACCCCTCTACCCCCCTTTCTTTGTGATCCGTGGGCCTGAGCTGTTGTGACTGGGCCACTCTGACAGATAGACTGTGATGAGAGTCAAGGCTGAAAGCCAGGCTCTGTGACTACAGGGCCAGGCCAGGCCAGGCCAGGAATGACGCAGGCCTGGGAAACAGAGAGCACTGTGGACAGCACTGGCCCCGGCCCTGGGGCCCCCCCAGCCCCTCCTGTGCCTCCGAGCACTTCCTGCCTCTGTCATTCTACCAGCAAATCCAATCCCTGATCAAAGGCCAAGAAGAAAAAAGGGGAAGAGAAGAGAGAAGAGACGGAGAAGTGAAAAGGGCGAGGGAGATTGATGTGTACGTTGGGGGGAAAAGGGAGAAAACAACAAGCCGCTCTTTATCTGACAGGGGAGGCAGCTGCTCGGACCGGGGCACCTGTGTGCCTGCTGCCTCCCAGGCCGACGCCAAGCTCCGCCCTGGTGCTCGCTGGTGCCAGACCCATGAAAAGGGTTGCCACAGCAACACCCCCAGCCCACAGTCTGAAATAAACAACCTTTCAACCTCATCTGAGGAGGGTAACCTTTAGATGATCTGTGGCCAGTCTGAGATTGCGCTGGCACCACCGACATGACTAATTAGACCTCTGCCAGATTCACGTTGTACCTGTTTTTATGTGCAAATATCTGTTTGTGTAAAATTAAAATTAGAAGTGTTGAGCTTCTGAAGGCAAAGGAGCAGACCCACCTGTTCAAACCTGCCTGAGGCTTCAGTGAAAATCCTCCAGGACTCAGGCAGTACCATCGTTTCGGGGCAATTACCCAGGCCAGATTAAAAATCAACTATCATTGAGCAGATGTCCTGCCTCTTTCTCCCAGCACAGTGGGGAAATCTTATTACACCTGACCACGCGGGGTAGGGACAGTGGAACCCTTTCCTTGGGATTGGATGTGTCCTCTCTGTTTAGAGTCTACACACACACGCATTCACCGGTGTAGAGGACAAGGCTCGTGCTCCTAAGCAGAAGTGACATCCCATTCATTTGAGCTGGTCAGGGTCTGATGTCCCCCATCTTATCTTACAAGGCTTAGCGCTGTGAAATGACATTGGCCTGGCTCCAGCAAAGAGCAGTGGCTACCATCTCCGAAGCCAGCTCCCTCTGCACCACTTGCATACACACACTTGCTCTCAAAGAGCAACGCTCTGCAGTCTGTCTGCAGCTTAATGCTGCGTTATGGTTAAATGCTGCCATTCAGGATCATTTCACAGCTGTTAATGTTCCAAAGCGGTCACTGTCTGTCACTGCTAAAAATATCCCTGACAAGAGCTCACTAATTGGTGTCAAATGCGAAGCTGAACTTGTCAAGTAATATGAGCTGATTGCTGCATAGATTGGTGCTATGAAATTGGACAAGTACACTTCAAATGCTAACTTGATAAAGTCTGGACTGTGAATATGGAACTGGCTGACATGGCATGAAAAATATTTTCGCCCCCCAAAAAAATCCCCGGAGAAATTGACCCGAATACATTCTGGGGTTTGTTTTTTTTTGGCTCTCGTCATTTGTGGCCACCTGAATGCGCCGATGCATCTGGGGGCTGAGGAGATCGCTGTCATGGTGAACCCAGGGGTAAAAATAGCAGGTGACATTTTAACAATATGCTGTGTGTTTAGTCATCAGCAGCATCACGCCGTGCTGTTTCGAGGTAACAAATGAAATATTGTCAATGCAGCTGCCATTTGTGTTGGGAGCGTTATTTGTCCGGCTCGTCTGCATCGCTTCTTTTGAAGGTTTTATTCTCCCCCCCCCTTCATTTTAATCTCGCCCGTTATGACAGCAGCGCTCCCGTCCCCGAGTTTCCGTGCAGGGTGGGTTCACAGGGATGAGCGGAGTGTGGGAGGGTGGATTGATTGATGCCGGCGGGCTCGAGGCTCTGGTACAGCGAGCGTGAGGTGGCGAATGATAAACGAATGGGTGATGAAACGAGGCCTTTGAAGAGAAACAGTTTCTTACCTCAGTGTTTCATTATTTACTTTTCGTTTTTTTGTGTTGAGGCCAAAGAGAAAAAAGGTAGCACTCTAACAAAAACATAGGTAGGATTTCTCATTTTGTCCTTTACTTCTAATGTTTTGACATTGAAGAAAACATCCACGTGACGGTGAATGTTTGACAGTGTTTGTCTTATTTTGCATTCATTCTCCTGATTGCTGAATAAATCAGCCTGGGCATTGCTTGTGCTTTGCTCTGCGTACTCCATTAATATTCCAAACATCTCCTATATCAGATAAAGGAGGGGCAGACTCCTCTTCATCTCTCAAAACACCAGCTGTGCAGGGCTGTGAGACATCCACGCATGCACATAGAGCTGTAAACAAAGCACCGCAGACAGATTCATACATGCAGGCAAGCTTATATAATTGTGGCGTTTGCAGGCAGCTGCATCAATACTGCATAGCGTTCATCCTGCATGATTTATTGAATGCACATACTCTTTTTTCCTTAAAAGAATTTACCACTCTAAAACTAAGGCACCTGAATACTGTTAGGGGAAAAAAACATGGAGGATGTGAGCACCTAGATGGGCAGATATCACTTTGTGCAGACTGAAGGGTGTTGATATGCTGCTGGCAGTCCCTCCTTTCATATCCTACTCATCCTCCACCATTCTCCCACCACTCCTTTGTCTCCGAGAGCCTCTGTGTCACTCATGCTCCACACTTTCCTGCAGTTTTCCCCTCCACACACATGGAAAAAAAGCAGTAGTTTTCCTCCCTGCCCCTGGGCTTAGCTGGTTCCCTGTCCACTAAGCGATTAGTCACTCAGGCATCGAGTGGACCGAGAGTCTGGAAGCTCCTGATAGAGGACCGCTCGCAGCCCAAGTGACAAACTCAAGGACGTTTTAGTGTTGTTGTTGCTTTTTTTTGTTGTTTCACTTGTTTATGGGGAAAGACTGCATGAGAGGTGCCCAGCTCCTGGGGGCCGAGTCGGGCAGCGAGCCGTGGTAATTACAAGCCACTTGTCACAGTGCTTTCTCTCTCTGCCCTGACCATCGCCAGTTAAAAGCCAACAGCTTGTGTGCTATCTTCGTAATGATTCACCCATCAGTTCACATGAACACAGCACTCTCCTGTCTCCCCCGCACACAAGCGCTCTCTCCATGCTCCTGCGTGAGTTCACCAGCAGCCCTGCTGAATTTAAATGCATGGATGTGGCGTTGTGTTCGCATCTCAGCATTGCCGTAAAATAGCGTGCTCCATTTCCCCCCTGAGTCTTGCACTCCGGTGCCTCATTTAGTTATATTTAGTCTCAACTAAGATGAACGCCAAACTCGAACCCGTCAGCGTGCATCTCAAACACACGCGAGGTAAATTGGTGAGGTTGCTGAGCAATACAGTGGGTTACCTTGTTTCCCAGGAAACAACAAAATCCAATTAAAGGAGCACATGAACCATAGCAACATGTGGTAAACACAGCATGGCACTGCCGCGAGGTTGTTATTCAATCATCAGAAGTAAAACAAACAATTACTGCAGAATGACCCTAATACAGAAACAAATGAGAATTTATGCATGAGGAAACGTGGGTTGGGAATGGAAGTGATTCATCCCTCACAGACGTCTGCAAGAGATCCTTATTCACAAGAATAATGATAATGCTGATGAGACAAGCATTGTGGGGAATTTATTATTTCGCTGTCTAAATGTCTTTCATGTTCGGGACAAAGCATTTCCAGAGGTTTTGCATTTCAAAGAGACTTGGCGGCATTGTTGTTATTAGGATTGATGCAAGAATGTTACCAATGCTAATTAACCAGCGCTAATTGTGTGATTGAATAAATTATAATCAGACGGGCAGCTTTTTAAAGTTGATTAATATTTCATAATGCCTCATCTGTTTTTGTTCTGTGATTTTTTTTTTCTGTAATCAAAATGTTGTTAACATCTGGGGCCGAACTGGTTGCTGCTGATGCGTAGAACATGCTCCACCTGCATTTGTAGCTGATAGGAATTCGCATATTCCCACCTCTGATATTACAGTGTGTGTATGTATATATATATATATATATATATATATATATATATATGGAGATCTCCCTTACAGGTAGATGAGCACTGTCATCACACGCTGTAGTGCTGATGAGGTATCCATATGAATAGGATTCATTGTAATTTTATGGCAGAATCACATTTCAAAGCTGGCTTCCTCTCTCAGTTTCCATAGCAACAGTCTAACAGAGCTGGGGGTTGGATGAATGGATGGGTGGACAGACAGAGCGTTTACTACAGATGCTGGTAACACTTTAGTTTAATCCCTTTCACTTAGCATTCATGAGCTACATTTAAACACTTAATTAATGATAAATAAAGATGATAAAGGTGCAAACAGATCTATGAACAGTTCATCTATTTGCCTGGTGTTGATGTATGATTATACATTATGATAATCCCGAGCTAAATTACACCCTGTGTGAATTATCCCTGTGACAGGTGTCCTAGCTTTTGGGAAAATAAATGAAGGTGAAATATCGGCTGTCACATCCTGTATGATGATATCACTGTGGTTAGCTACTGATAGAGGTGGTCAGATCAATCTAAATATTGATACTAGAATGGATCAGTACTAGAATGTAGGATCTATGCTTTTTTCCTATCCTCTAAATTCAGTATGTAGCCCACTGAATTGTGTTAAATAACTTTTTTTAAGTGTGGAGAGTGAAAAAAATACACCTCAAACATGCACTGTGTGTGTTTTTTTGTGTTAATTACTGTGAAATGTAAAAATCAAAGTGATTTAGTGGTCATTAACCCTTTAGAGCCGGTCGGAGCGGGCACGCTCTGTTTTGCGTAACTATTTTTAAATCCCGGTAGCTCTGCAACCACGTAAGCTAGCGCAATAATTGTTTTTGCATACGAAACCGGAGGAGTTGTACTTACATCTTATGCCATCAGCTTGTCCTAGGTCACGGTTTCCTTCCACATAAAGCTTTGCAAAAACTGCATAAAAAGCGCTTGCAGCTACAAAAACATAATATTCCAGAAACACGCTTTGACGATCCGATCAGCTGTTCATAACACTTCCTACGTTGGAATAGACGTCAGCGCGAACTTTTGCATGTCCGCCATTACCTGCCCGAAACCGGAAGTGACGTCATTTTCGCGGAAATGTAGTCTTTTTTACCATCAGGGCCTCAGGGCCTATACTGGTGTTTTTAAAAGTTATGTTTGACTTTATGACTTTCTGTGTCGTTTCTGGGATGCTTAGGACTCATATTGCACTGCTGGAAATAGTTTATTTTGATGCATATGCTGCTTTTTTGCAAATTTGCAGTATAATATTTTTATTTTCGTTTTTCCTGCAGTGTATAAAAATTGGTGTATTTCAAAAATAAAACTATGAAGACACTCAAAATAAATTTCCTGTGGTAGGAAACTATTTTGTGCAACTTTTTTGTATTTACAGTTTTGAGGGATAAGCCTCTTAAATTTCTCTAACTAGAAATATATGTTAAAAAAGCAAAAACGATTTTCAATTTTTTTTGTAGTTTATTGCACTTTTTTGCAATTTATGTAATTACTATGCACTTAATGAATACATATTATTAAAATCTGGGCTATAATTGTTGTATTGATGTATAGCAACTTGAAATGCTCCCAAAAATGGCACCACACCATGTAAAAATATAATATAAGCTCTGGCGGACTTGGTTCTATGGTAGGTCTTAAAGGGTTAAAATTGGAATCTGCAATACTGGCCTTGAAATCCACTGAGATACACTGGAATCCAATGGCCAATTCTTCCAGTCTAGCTAGTAAATATCTGGATCAGGACTTCCTGTGGCGTCTACCGGACATTGTTTTGCCTTATTTGTGTCGTCATGGACAACATTACATGTTACTGAAACAGCTGGGAAGTGCTTTATATCATAATATTCAAAACATATTTACAGTTGCATGAAACAGCATGAATCATATTTATGCTGCATAAGGAGATTTCAAGTTCTGCCCATTTGAAACTCCCGAGGCAAGTCTTGGAAAAAAAAATGTGCAGAAAACACTGATGAGCCAATATTCTGTTGAACTGCTGCGCATTCATCATGTCATGACGCCCTTTACATATTTTCCCTTTTTGGCTGAAAGCATCATTTGTGAGTTAGCAGCAGATGGCCTGTGTGTGTCTCTACAGCTGACTCACAGTAACTGGTTGCCGAGGCTCTGCTCTCCACTACAGCCTGTTAATCATGCTATTCTGAGGCGTTCCTGCCTTTCCCCCCACCCCGATGAACGTCATTTAGCCGGATGGCAACAAGAAGATTGAATCTTGTGTGCGCAGAAATGTTGCACAAAGAAAGAAATTGCCTGTGTGCAGCAGAGCCGATGCTGGGAGAGGGGTGATTGAGTCGTCCTTGTGATTGGAACCTCGCCTCCCGTCCTTTCGCCCTTCGTCTCGAGACTGGTTGTGGCTTGTAACCATGGCGACAGCTGGTCTTGTTACCTGCTTAGAGGGAGGAGGGGCGGGGGGGTTGGGAGCTCGTGACTTTGAAGCTTGGGTTACTAGTCTCTGTGGATGGAGTGAGGACTGAGGAGGGAGGGGTGGGACTTTGCACAAAGACCACACTGTTCTCTTCACATCCATTCACTGCTTGGACAGCCACAGAAGGAAACGAGATCAATAGCATGAAGTAGTTGATTAGAGTAACTCAATATTACGAGTTAGGTTTCCAGAGATGCTTTTAGAACAGCCATATCAGTCCCTCCCCGTCTATCTCTCATCGTTGCCAAGCTCCACACACCATGAATAAACTGCTAAACGATGGGCTGACTTCATCACTCCCGACGCGGATCCTGGTGACACGTATTTACCTTAACCTCATGCTGCAATCACATAGCTTACACTAAAGGGGAGCAATGGAGTTTAATGTGCTTTCCCCAGAGATCTGAAGCAGGTTTCATTAATCTTGCACACAGAAATTACTGCGTGTAGCAGTCGTCAAACAAACCATCTTTGAAGCTCTTTGGCGTAAGTTTTCTCTCATTAGGCTCCATAATTTGTCACTCATCCTTCACTGGATGTGCAGTATGTACCTCGCCCTTACTAGTCTGACTTCAAGGCCCCCTCCAGTCTTTATTTACACACCGACTTATTATTGGGAGGCTGCTTTACACAGAGAAGCAATTAATTTTTGACTAATGATGTGCCAGTTGCTTGACAACAGCAATTACATCTTAATGAGTGAAAAGCTTAGTGTCAAATGATTGAGATGCAGCTGGATTGGTGCTAAATAGCTTTTAAGCCCAGAGAAAAGGCCGATATGACAACATGTGTGGGCTAAATACACATTTTCATCTTCAAACATTATCCTGTAGAGTGTGATTCATGTTGGGGGTGAGGGGGAACTGAAGTCTGTATTCAGTGAATTTTCATAAGGAACTTGAAGGGCCCTATTTAAAAGCTAAGGACTGAAGGGCAGCAGGCAGAGCAGAATCTTTGAAGATGCACTTTTCTGAGCTTTGCAAATATGCGAGTTAAACTGCCAGAGGCCCACCTTTGTATTTTCTGTGTGGTTTACTTTCAGCAGAGCGAGGCGAAGTCAACACCGAAACTGTACATTCACTCAGCGCCGAGCAGCTGCACAAACGGCCTCGGGTCTCCCATAGAAACGGGCCGACGCATTCCGGAGACGCATCAATGGGATTTGTTGTTGTGATGGAGCGAGGCAGGCAGCGGCCAGATTTGGAATGACTGTTGCCATGGAGACCACTCCAGTGGGCCAAAAGCAGCTGTAGACAGTCAGCTGATGCCCTTTGGGTAAATCCATTCAAACACGATTTGCTTCCTTATTTATTTATTTTCACTTTCGACTGAAGAGAGAGCCTTCTCTGGGTGCACAAATTGCCTCCGCCATTTTGTGTCCACCGAGCGTGTGCAGGCAGACAGCTGTTTGCATCACACTTTACTTGATTTGTTATTTTTATGTATGCAGATATATAATTAGCTATAATAGATGACTCTACAAGTGAGTATATGTATATATATAATAGTTTTTGTGTTCTTAAATATGAGTCTTATTTTATATAACTAAAATAAATATAAATATTTAGTGCACTCTGGGTGTTTTTAGCTAATATATCATGAAACTGACTTGACACGTAAGTGACAATGACTGTAATCAATGATCATACTGACTGACTCATTTTATGTGGGCCCATTTTCAGCAGCCTACCTACCGCAGCTTAATGATGAAAAGGCTGCATGTTGTTGGCACAGCTGAAAAGCTGTTGCAATGGTTAAAAAAGCAATAAATTTAGCTATACTATGTCAATACTCACAGGTCAGCCAGAGGTCTGAGATCTGCTTGCGGCACTTTGTATCTGACTCCTGCTCCCACTGCAGCATCTCAAAGTTCCACCATGGCCTCCCAGCCATAGCCCTAAATAAAATTAAATTGCCAACCATTCCCATGCCGTGCTATAATTTGCTCTGTTGTGTGATAATCTGATTGTGAAAGGCAACATTTGACGAAGCAGCCAGGTCAGGTACTATGAAACATGTTTCGCAAACTACAGAGAGGAGCTTGCTCGGTTGTGCACTGGGTCGAATTCACGTTTTATTAAAACTTTCCATATTTTGGCAGGTTTCATTCGACTGTTTCAGACATTTAGCCGACCCCCTTCAGTTTAATCAGCGGTTTATCGTCACAGTGTGTTGAATGCGGGGGTGAGGACAATGCAGAAAGACTGAATTAACAAAAGATGATTATTTGTCCAACACTGTCCACATCATGAAGGACAAAAACAAAAAACAAAAGAAAAAAAAACCTCTCAAACAAATACACAAATGCAAGAACGACGACCGAGGCAGGACTATTTATACACATGGGATGATTAGGGAAGTGGAGACAGCTGGAGCAGAGTAGACACAGGTGTATACAATCAAAACAATGAAACAGGGGAGGCAGCAGGGGGGCACCGAACATAGTAAAACAGGAAAGGAATACAGAAGTACAGATTCATGAACAAACTTGACAGCGGAGATGATGCAGGAAACACTCATCCTAATAGTGTTCATCTGAAAACTGTCATTCTACAGTAATAGTGAAACTAGGACCACTTAAAAATAACTAACCACAAAAGCCACAAATCCCACACACCGTGTCATTTGTGAAAAATGGGCCTTTTAACACCTACATAGCTGTTCTGTTAATCATGTGATTTATTGTTAATGATTAAAGCATTTCCAATCAATTTCTGTGTATTTAATGGAAGCATATGTGAAAAGACGTTTCAAAGTTTCCCCCAAGCAGCCGCGTATTTGAAGATTTCCCTATCTGTGGAACGCTGTAGCTAACATTACTACTTTTATTGCCTCTGGAAAAGAGAGGCCCTCAGTTTCTTAGCCTTCTTCCTTATGTTACACTCTGTCTTAATGCATTCAGCATGTCACCATGTGAGTCACATGTTCCGTGTGTTATGTGTCGGTCAAACAAGCCGATGTCTGTGTGAGCGGCGGTGAGTTGGACCTGTTTGTGCAGATAGTGTGGCCCAGCACGTCAAAGAGGACAATGTGATCTTTTCTGGTGCGGAAGAGAGTGTGAAACACTATCTGTAGCTTAAACGGAGAGAGATAAAGAGTCGTGTATCACTTCTGCTGCTCTCCTGCAGGAGACAACAGTGGGCGTGGGTCATCGCTCAGTTTCCAGTTGCTGTTATGTGCAAGTCATCAATGATATTCTTACACCATGTGAGCCAACTCGGGCTTATTATGAGGGTATATCATGATACAACTGACAGGGGAGCAACGTTACGTAGTCGCACGGTTCACTTGCGCTTTATTTCAGGGCTAGTCAGTCGCGGCCAGAATACCATGGTTTCACATAATGACTCCAGGTGATTACAGTAAACAAAGGAGGAAGATCTTGCTGAGCTTGTTTGATAGCTGGGAAGTTTACAAATTGGCTTAAAGCCAGTGAAACTCAAATCTCACACATTATCTGTCATGATCGCTGGCACATTTTCAACAGCCATGGGAACAGGAGTGCCCATATATGACTTTGGTTTAGTTTGAAATGGAAATGAATGGTATTTCTATGCAAATTTGGTGGCGAGGGGGGAGTTTTTGCGTTTTTTGAAAGAACACCCAAACTTACAGTCAAAAGAAAAACTTTGATAACTGGTTGAGGTGGGTGTAAGCTTGTGTGCGCCCAGTGACGGTTATTTGCACAGCGCCTTATTTGGCTCACCTTACCTGGTTGCACCAGTAAACGTGGGAAAAAATGCAGTTCCTCCACTGTACTTGTTTTCCTTTGTGTTGGAGGCGTGGCCTGGCCATTATGTGAAGCGCTGCCACCACTTCTTATGACAGGCACGCCTCCTAGGTGTCACCTTCCCAGATCATCATGTTGATACAGTAATGGGGAAAGACTCCAAACAAACTGAAGCTCGAGTGACCTCATTTGCCTCAGGAGGTTCACAGCATCCAGGTATGGGTTCACTTTACATCCGTCACAGTGCTCTGAAACTATAATTAGTGCTAAAGATAGACAAAGTAGTGCTGGTCCACCTTCGCTCTAACAGGAACTATTAGAAGCTCATTGCTAAAACTCTAAAGTATAACATAAACATTAATTTGGAAGAACAGCAAGTCAACAATACCTTTGCGCCAATTTCCTGCACTTCGTTTTTCTGCACTTAAACACAAAGACTGTTCAGCTTAAGCCTGTCTGAGGCCCAGAATGTGAGTAGTTTTAGTAGGCACAAATCAGCTTTGTACACATCAGCAGAGGGCCTCAGAAGGGTAAATGCTGGCCACTTGGCTGAGGTTTGGTAAGCCTGCACAACATTTGGGCCCTTTTAAAGCAATGTTTCCCAGCCGTCAGCAGCTGCTTTCCATCTAGTGGCATTTTCCTTGTCTACCCCCTCAATGCTGCACCACCCCTCCCCACCTCCCCCTCCGCTACCATCACCATCCCCTCTCTCTTCACGTCAAACTTGGCAGGCAAGTTTACACTCCGATTTTCAAAGCCGCCCTGTTCTCTGTCAAATGTTGCGTGGCAACATCAAACGCTCTGCCGGACAGAGCCTTCCTGGGATTCCAGCGTGGTGGGCGGATAATTGGAGGCAGGCCTCAGCGGATCTGGCAGATGTGTGATGAGTTTTTACTGGAGCATTTTTTTTTTTTAGTGGCGAGTATGTGTGCGCGAGGGGGATGGAGGGGGAGATGGGGTTTAGAGGGAAAACATAAGGGCTTTCTTTGTTGTCGTCTCTCTCCTAAAGCTGGCCACAGGGGTGTCTTATTGGCCAAGTGGCCAAGTAAGGGCTCACTGTGGCACTAAACATTGCATACAGACACGATATCTGAACCCAGCATGCGGAATCTGATGTCTTAGGTCTGACTCAAAGCCTTTAAGCCTCCAGAAATTCCTCGTGTCCTGTCCTTCTTATTCTTGGTTTTCACTTTTTTTCTGGAAGCTGGATTTTTCAGATACTTTTGCAAGAAACACCCAAATAATTACTGGGCACTCTTGCCTGAGGGTTGACCGCAGCTTTGGATGGAGGTCATGGCAGTCGCTGTCAAACATAGTGATTGCATGCAGGAATTCTCCCCACCCGCACACCCCACTGTAAAAGCAGGAATGCAGGACTTGGATTCTTAGTTTTCCTGTCCATCCATCATTGAGCAAGCATAACAGGGACCCAGACCAACTCCTCCCCAGCCAAGGGTGGGCTTCCATTGAAAGTGCAAGGTTCCAGGGCTCTGAGGAGGACTGTGGAGAGGGAAGAGAAGCTGGGGGGGTTATTGGGCTCGGGAAATTGTTAGAGAGGGAAATGGACAAAAGGGGAGAAAAAAAAGACATACAGACAGAGTTCCAAGAAACAAAGAATGAAACACAGCCCTCCCATGTTTTTGTTAAGTCCCTTGGGCTCATGCAGACAGTATTAGGTTTAATTTTTTTTCTTTTTACACAGGAAGGCGGTGCAGATGTTCCTGAGAGCAGGCCTGCGGTTTCCCTGTTTTCCTTTAGCTAGTCTGTTCCTGGCTCCCCAGCGTTGCCAAGGCGCTCCCTTACTCGGTACTGGCGTTTTTGTTTTTCCTGAGAGTGGGGCTCCAACAGGAGGGTCATCTCCAGGCCAGCTCCAAATGAGAAATAGTTGGCCGGCTGCCCTGGCGGCCGCTCAAATCCGCCCTTTTGAAAAGATTACTGTGCTGCTGCTGCCGCCGCCTCCTGTGGGGCATGCCAGATCTGCTGAGGGGAGAGGAATGTGCAGGAGGGCTGGAGGAGGGAGGATGAGAGCGGGGAGGCAAGGGTGAGCGGGTGGGTGGGGGGCACCGGGGGGCCACATTTCATTCGACCTCTTTCAGAAAGTTTTTCTCATTACTTTTCTTCTCCCTCTCCTCCCTCAAATGTTTCAATTTCTGCAGCACAGAACAGGCGGTGGACTGTTCACAAATAAAACCTGACAGGGTTTTTCCACTCAGCCAGGAGCAGCGTGACACAGTCCAGTTCAGCCACCTCCCTCCCCTGGTTGTCTTTTGGCTGCTTGTTTTTGTTTCTTAGGGACTGGTGATGAATGATCGATTGATAGCGTTAAGGCCCACGGTGGGACTGCCGCAGGCCATCTCTGCTAAGCTGCTTTGCCCGATATGCTGCTGACTGTGGAGACTCCAAAGCCGGAGCAATAAAAGTTGATTTGTGGGGGCATTGTGAGAAGCCCCAGACACTTAAGAGAGGTGTGCATGTCTCCTCTGGCCTGTCACAATCAATACTACCCCAGCACTGCTGGGCCTCCCTGTCTCCACTGTGTTTACTTTTAAATAATGCATCACACTCTCACACAAATACCTTCCATTCACACTCTGGAAGGAGACCATTAACCATGGCCGTGTGCAACAATGAAATACAGCATCTTATTTCCTTTTTATACAATGCAAGCAGCTAGCGAGCACTTTTCCTCCTCTAGAGTGTTTCTGTGAGGCATCATTTTAGTGCTGTCTGACCTAATTGAACAACCTCAACATCCAATCTTTTCAGGCTCAGATTACACACCCGCCTAGTTTCAGCTTGGATTAATCTCTGAAAAGAACTCTATAACAATTAGCGCAACAATGGAGATAAAAGGCCTCGGCGAGGCTAGGTTGTTTGAACCTGACATATTTTGCCCCTTTCAACAACGAAGCCTGAGGGGACACATGCCTCCATGTTGTATTTATGAAAGGGGTTACCACAGCAGATTTTTTTAAAATAAAGATATGTTAACAAGGCATCGTGCAAAGAAAGGGAAACACTTTTCCTTTATTACATATTACTGTTTATGATTTTCTTAGCAGTCGTGTTACTGGGGATTTTGATAAATGCTGAGTAATTGCATCACTCCTCTGCCATAAGAATCTTGGAGCCTCCCACGGGATCATTAGCTGCTGACGGATTTGGAGTGATGAAGCCTAACTCGGTGGGTGGTCCTTATCTGAGAGTCAGGAAACAGGGCCAGACCCATAAACACCCGACTCACCACAGAGGAAGCACCCGCGTATCGGAGACCACACCCTACGTCGCGGTAAACCTTTAAATATGAGAAAAAGAAAGGGGGGCCCATGGGGCTTCATCCACATCTTCCATTCTCACAGCACTTCTGGGCAGAGGAAAAACAACGACCCAGATTGGATTCATTTCCACGACCGGTCTGTTCCAGTAAACATCACCGTGCACGCAGGCACCGTCAGATCACTGCGATCAGCGTGCCCGCTCCACGCTGACACCATAAGAATGGCAGCACATGTGTTCCTGAGTCACATCATCTGCTTAGCAACATGCACGCCGGGGAGAGTAGGACAGAGCGATGTGATTGGGGGAGACCGGGACCCTCAGGACACAGAGCGCTAATTGCAAAGCCGTTTTCCTTTTTTTTCCCCTCTCCCCCTCCTCCATTTTTAACAGATGCAATACGCCAGCCACACAAAAAGGGTTGCATAACCGGATTTTACAGCAGATACCTCCTCCTCCTTCATGGCTCTCCCTCCATTTCCATCCTTTTATGCACTGCTCACCACCACCACCCCTAACCCATCCTCTTCCTAGCAACTACATCTCTTCCTCTCCATCCTCTCATAACAGCTGGGGCTGAGCCAGATGGTTCTGATACTATTTTAGAGATTATGCACAGACTAAAGAGGGAAGGATTCTGCTATTTTGCGTGTTTTTTTTTTTAGAGCAACACACTTTTAAATGTGTGTATTTGGGACACAAACAAAAAATGCTTTGTTAATTGGTTTGAAGGCAGAGTTGTTGACCCGACTGGAGTCTTTGGCAGGCCTGACAAAAGGGCTCAGTGTGGCCAGCCTTTGTGCTGCCGAGCTGTAGGAGCGGCTTCCATATTGGGACAATATGCGGCGTGACCTCTGACCCTCCTCAGAGGCAGTGGCCGGAGACCACTCAGAGATTTGCGATCCAAAAACACAAAGCGTTCCAGGCTCGCACACATCTACGAATAAGAGAGAGAGGAAAAAAAAACAAAACATGTTGGCACAAGTAGACAACACACACATGCACACCAACTGTTTCTTTTCGTTCATCAACCCTCTGGGCCAAAAATTACACATGCAAGCGTTTTGCTGTCTGACGGGGGCAGGGCAGACTTGGCTGGGTGATCTGAGAATATTTGCAACGCATATACACACACAGTGACTGGTGATTACACTCTGTAAGGGAAGGCGAACATGAAGTATTTGTCGCCACAGGGCCAAGACGGCAGAAAGGGGGTTGGGGGGAAGAGCTTGTTGTGCTTTGTGGGGAGATGGGAGGGAACGAGACATAGATGTTAGAAGACTTTTTGTTCAGTACAGTTTCCACATCGGTCCCAGAGGAAACAAAGACAAATTATGCAACGCTAATGTTACTCAACCCTGATTACATTTTTTTGTTTTTTCTGTGAACACCAGGAAAAGGCTGTGCATGCGTACATGTAGAGTTTTTATACTTTCCCCCCTTTTTTTCCCCACTGATAGAAGTGCGCGTCTCGAATTGGAGGAGCAGACTCACCGTTGCACTCTTTCCATGTTTGGATGACTGCATCTGCCGTCCGCAATAACTCTCAGAGTGATGCTCAGTGTGCCGAGCGTGTTTTGATGCTTGTGTGCTTGGTTAGAGAGGGTGATAGGAGGACAGTCCAGAAATAGAAATGTTTCATGAAAACATCAGAATGGAGAATCATTTCACTGTAGTTTCATAATCGCCCTGGAGGAAGCGAGGCTTGTCTGTTCCATTTGAGCTCCCTTTTTTGGCCCTAATTCACTTCTGCAACTCGAATGTATTTAACCCAGTGTCAGCTCCGACTACCCTCGCTCCTTTATCGTAGCCTTTTCTCCTGTCAGGTTATGTTTGTTACAAAAGAGTTGACTTTATTCCTTTTTTCCCCTTTATCCAGGAAGCGCTGTGAACATCAGACGTATGATGATTGCTGGGTTACAGTATGTGAGGAAGCAATCATTTTCTCTTTGAATGCCGGTCAAGAGCATGAGCCATGAGTAAACAAGGTGTGGCTCGGTGCAGATGATTTTTAGACAACTCGTTTTCCTGACCAATCACGGTCTGAGTCATTCTGTTTTGGAGGATTCTCCCAGGATTTGTGTGCAGTCCTGACAGCAGCCCAGTCTCACAGCCTTTTTTGGCAGGATGCTATGAAACAGACTTGTCAGGTCTCAGGGCACAACAGACAATGTTTATGTAAGAGGTCGGAAATAGGCCGCGGATTTTGTCATGTTTAACGTTAGTCATGAGTTCACCGACTCTGTCAGCGCAGCGTCAAGCAGCCATTCAATGTGGCCCCCTTTTTTATTTCTTCCTGAGACACCGCTTATTTCTTTTTATCTTGCTTCCAAAGAGGCAGACCTTCTTATGTTGTTGTTGTTTTACAAGAGTGTTCTTCAGGCTTGCTGAAGTTCTTTAAAGATTTTTTTTTAAACATTGGCTGCTTTTCAGTCCAACACTGATACTCGATCATTTTCACCAGAATTATTTTTAAAGCCACCTAACTCTGACGTACGAATCGTTAAAGGCTCCTAACTCAAAAGGATGAACCAGTGTTGTGTCAACAGACAACAGACAACTTAGCAAAGAACGAGCAATTATAAATAGGATCTTTAGGCTCTTTGTGACTAGCAGCCTGTCTTAAAAAGCCCTGTTCACTGAAGCCTCATCAGTGGAAGGGTGGCTTCTTAAGGGAAAAAGGCTGAGGTAAGCTAAATTACACAATAATAACTAATTGAAAGCTGAAACTACTAACTAAAAATACTAATCCTTATTGTGGCAAAACATTTAACTCTGAAACACAAATATCAGCCTCACGGTGGCGTCAGACAGAAATATGTTTTTTCTCAACATTCTGTAGGCTTCATTCTTCTATGACTATGAATCTCTCCCAGATTTCTGTCTAGTAGCTTTTAAGAAACTTCAGTCAGCGCCTGGTGTGAATTACTCACATTACAGTGCATGCTGAAGCGACTAAACCACCAAATTGACTCACATATTTCAAAACATGAATAAACAGCAGCATCTGAGAAACGCAGCACTTCACATGCTGCATTATTATTGCACAGCCAGGCAATAAATTCCACAGCGGTGTCTCTGTTGACCTGATAAAATGCCCCTTTCATCATATACGTGCAGCATATTGAATATGTAAACTATCTTACACCTACCATCACTAGCATCATCACTAACATGAAAGCTTTACGCTGTAAGCTGTTAATCACTGGGATCTACTTTCTTGCGTACAGAGAGACATCTACAGTAACTCATACAAATATAAAGGCACTGTCAAGTCGTCAGAGTGTTTCAAGCAGCTAACTGAGATTAAAGTCAGGCTAATTTTCACAGAACACAAGGCTTTGTTTCCTAAAAATAACCCACACACAACTGCCAAAAAAAGAAAGGCACATTGATTATCAAATGCCAATTACAAACCCATCTCGCCTCACCATTCATACACACACATACACACATACGACCTGCTAACCCAACCTGGCTCCAGCCTCTACATCGGATCAATGCAGATCCACATCAATAGGCTTATTAGAGCTGCAGTTGGGTGGGGAACAAAGCCGATTAGCTGAGTCTCCACAGCCTGTCCCCTTAGGTTGAAAAGAAACAGAAGGGTCACCAGTCACAAGGTCATTGTGGAGCTGGTTGGTGTACAAACTGAGGTGGACCAACACCCTCCTCTCAGCACTTATGATTAATATGGTGATTAATATAGTTAGACTCTGGGAGACATTTATCAGCACAAACCCCAGTGATTATTAATCATGTTTGGCTCACTACTTTAACTGCTGCTTATGCTAATGTATTAATATAAACAGCTGTACTAAAAGTTATTAGAATAATAGACCTAAAGATAGGCTAACAACTAGCTAGGTGTTTTGTTATTTTTTGGTTATATTTGCAAAAAATCAGACTGGCGAGGTGTGAACTGACTGCACATCTGTCAGTAGAGCTGTGCGATATGACCAAAGTCATATAAAAATAAATATAAGACATTTATCGTCCCGACAACGATATATATCGCTTTTTTTTTTTTTTTTACATTTTCTGTAAATTCTCTGAATCTCGGGGAACTCGATTTGCGTGAAGTTTTTCTTTTTTGCTGGTCGTGTACCTGGAGTTAGTTCTTTTGACCGATGCATGAAACTATACACTTTTAGACATTTTCTTTGTGAGTATTTATTACACGGCGTGCTGTGGGGAAAAGCCTGTTCTAACGTTCGAGTCTAAGGCTACGTCCACACGTACACGGGTATTTTTGAAAACGGAGATTTTCCGTTTTCGTTTTAAAAAATAATCCCGTCCACACGTAAACGCAGAAATGAAGGAAAACGCTGCTAGGAACATGCCAAAGCAACAGGTGGCGATATATTCCTAACCGTGTAGAAATGTTGGCCAATCGGAAGTCTAGAAGCCTCGGTGGCAAATAGTAAACAAGGATGGGGCATAGAAGCAGAACCGAGTCGTATGTGTGGAGGGACAGTAACTGTGTGTGTATATGTAAGCATTTAAACACTACAGAGAGTACAATTAACAGTAACAGTATTGTAGAAATTCATTTCACCGAAACAATAACGTGGCGCACAGTGTGACGTCAAAAAAGGCGCACACCTTTGACGCTGCGTTTTCTCCGTTTTTCTCGTCCACACGTAAATGCAAAAACGGAGTTTTCGAAATATCCACCCTGGCCGGAGTTTTTAAAAATCTCCGTTTTCAGTGACCAAAAACGCCGTTTACGTGTGGACGAAAGGTGCAAACGCATAGAAAAATCTGCGTTTTCAAAAATACCCGGGTACGTGTGGACGTAGCCTAAGGTTGATTTTTTTCACCTGACGGCTCTTTTTTTCTTCTCATCCGTAAACGCTCTGCGTACTCTTTCACGTGATTGAGTTTATTTTGAAAAATCTCAACAGGATCTTCAGCTTTTGTTGTGAAATCTGTTTATGTTGTCCTAGTAAGGCTACCATGGGGGCAGCCACTAGAGGTCGCTAGAATACTGGTGTATATGTGTTTTCCAGAAATTGATGTAGCCACGTACACTGCTGCTACAATTCAATAAAAAGCGGTTCGTGCTTGAGAAACCCTGCGTCTTATTGCCTCCGAACATGACAGCTTTATTGTGAAAGGTTTATGTGGAAAATAAACAAGCGGACGGTGGAGCCACGTGATGGCTTCACCGCCGTTGTTGCTAATGACAGCGCATAAAAACAGTCGCTTGTCCGTCCGTAGTGTGGTTATTTTAAATATAAGAGAAAGAGAGAACTTTAAGAAATTAATACTACAGTGGCCATTAAAACGATGAAAAAATATTGCCGTAAACAGTTTATTTTGCGACACCACGAAACAAATAATAGCGTAATAAACGTAGAGGTTTTCATATCCTCATCCGATATATAGCGTTATATCGAACAGCCATATCTGTCATTCAATGAATCCAGTCAGAAAATATGACATGAATGTCGCTGAAGTCCGAGCCAGGCTAATTTTTGTTACCAAAGAACATGTCTGAAAACCTGCCAAGTGACACCGGGACTATGTGAGCTCCGCTTCTATATTCGTTATATAACAACATACACAGAAGGCATGAAAGAGCTGTATTCATGCTTTCAGGGTAATTTCATCATGATGGGAACCAGAGGCCTCATAAAGCTTTTTTAATGGGCTTTCAGTGACGAGCATGACCACTCCATGATCTGATGTGAGTACTTCCATTCAAGTGTACTAATTGATAAGACGGAGACAGGTTTAAAAAATGGAACACAAGCTGAATACATGGCTTGTAAAGTGAGAAACACGTGAAAAAAGAGACAAGATAAACACTGGGTTTCGTGTAAAACAGAGGCCACTGTGTTTAGTTGGAAAAGGAACTTTTCCAACTCCTACTATGTGCAACTGTAGATGAATGTGCTGCTCTTTCCCCCCCTTTTCCACAGAGACGCAGGCCTTATGGTCTGACCCTTGCTTTGTGAATAGGCTCCCTGCACTGTACGCTGTATCCTGAGACTAGCAGGGGGGAGTAGGACTGTCTTCTCTGACCCCACCTCCAGCACAAAGGCCATCTTTGACTGGGAGGCCTTGTAATGAGTTGAAGGCAGAAGTGGAGCAGAGGCCGGGGGAATATCTGATGACTAAGGGGCTGTGAACACCACTGTACAAACTGTGTGATTAATGAATGCAGCATCATCACATACTGGCCTTCACCCAGTGCACTGAGATCATCACCTCCCCTCCCGTCTCTCCCGTCGCGGCCCAGATTCATTTGAAAAAAGGAAGCGTATGCTTTGACATATGGATTAAACCCTTCCAGCGAGCCAAACTTGCATGTCTTTTAGGTAGTTGTTATAAAGTCAGTGAGGTGTGCTGAAGTGCGATATTGATCTGGAGCCTCATGTCTTGTGTGCTTGCTCGGGATTTATTTGCAGCTGCTGTTACTGGAAATGGATCCCCGGAGCGATCTGGATTCAGCTGATCCAATTAAACGCTGTGAATAATTGATCTGACAGTGAAACTGAGCTCTGTCACATGGGAGCAGTGACATCATCATTTAAGGGTTGAAATGGTACTCCTGTGCAGCTGGACTGCCCCGGGTTGTTTGTTCCACAATCAGTTCACTGTATCTGATTACCGCCTGTGAAGGACACTAAGCAGACCATGAGGACACATGGGGAGGTTACACTGGCATTATGAGGCTCGGCGAGACTGTGCAAAGATAACAGACTCACTGATAGCCGGGGCTCGGAAACTCGTGAGATTGTCACATGCTGCAGTACACGAGCATGAGTCCACGAGTCGTCCAGTTACGCCGGCGAAGTTACTTTCTGATATCACAAACAAATCTTTCTTTGTTTCCCTTCTAATAGTTTGTCTTTCATTTAGGTTGTGTGCAAGCTGTTCTTGCTTTGCGTGCTACGATAGCCACGCCGAAAGAAGACCTCCATATGAACCAGATGGACTCTGCATGGGTTGATTATCTTCCTGGCCATGAAATAAGGTGCAAATAGGAGCCATCTTTGGCCTCGACCTTGGAGGAAGCTTAGACTGTAATATCTAATGAAACCCCTCCAGAGAGGTCTGCTCCTACTGCTCACTGCTTTTTCATCTAGGTCTGTACCACAAATGAGAAAAGGAGGCTGTTGAACATTCAACATCTTGTCTGAATTAGACTCTAACCCTCGGTAAGGAAACGGAGGTGGTGCTAGTGGTGGGGGTCTCCATGTCTCCATCCTAGAGAGAGAGAGAGAGAGAGAAGAAAGGGTAGGTGTGGGGTCCCACTCACAGCTGACTCTACTGCTGCAGACATTTTGCCGGGTTGGCACTTATAAGCCGGTCGTAGTGAACTCAGAGGCCCGATGAAATCATCCAGAGTGTTTTCCCCACGTGGTAACACAGTCATCATTTATCACCGTGTAAAGTCCAGGTTTGTAAACTCAAATTATTGCTATCTGACTGCAGACTGCCTCGTCAACTGAGCCTGATTCATATGAAAGCATGACTAGTTTGTTCCCAACAGGCATGTGGTTCCAATCTTATTATTTTGCCTTGTATTTCTAGTTTAAAAGGACCATCCTTTACCACTTAAATCATGAAAGGAGACTTAGAGTTAATGTTAGTGCTCCAGATATTTGCTCCAGAAATCAAAACCAAGCAAGGGGCTTTTTCCTTCCTTTTATTTTTTTTAGAGGCTTCTCACCACTCTTATTCATCCATCCATCTTTTTAACCGCTTATCCAGGTTAGGGTGAAGCCAAAACTTTCTTGGTGTGATCCAACTGTGCTAACCACTTGACGTAGTTCTGTTTGCTTTCCTAGAGAAAAGTTTTTGTAGCTGTTGCAAGCACCAATTAAACTTTTGACTTCCCCTGTTTTCTTTTCATCCTTTATTTAGCTGCGGCAAACTAATCGACTCTTAATGTCACTATAAGCTCTGTTTCACTGAACTGGGAAATTTCAGCATAAACTCATAGATTAGCTACGTCAGCAGGATGTACTGAAATGTGAATTTTTTATTCTGTCACCAAATAAAAGGATGAAAAGGTGAATTTCCAATGATGTGATGGAACTATTACAACTATTATGTAACCTAGCAGCTATCTTTAAACATATTAAGCACAGTACAGTGTGTTATCATGTGCAAAGGCCTGGTCAGCTGAGAAGCGTATTCTCTATAAGCAGATATCTGCTGGGACTACCGTGAGATTAGATTTTCACTTCCTAGTGTTTGTGGTCAAAAAACAGTCATGATAACGGTGCTATCTTTAGAAAAATTAAACAACAGCAAAAAGCAATAATCCTGTCATTAAAATTCATCTATAGCTGAGTTTGTGGAGTGTTCATGGTGCAAATTAAGAACTGCAAAAAGACCAATTAGACAGTTATTTAAATTATTAGTCAATTTCAATACATTGTTATGGCAATATTCCAATTATTTGCATATGAAAATGCAGAATCCATAAGTAAGGGATCAGATTTTTTGGCTCCACAAGCTTTTCTTGTAGTTTAAGTTCTGTTGACCAATCACGTTTGATATCTCCCAGCCATCAGCTATCCTCACAGAGGTTTAGCTTTTGATTATAGCTTGTATTAATTATACCTTCAGGTTCTGCTTTCATAAATGATGATTGCCACATGGAGCAGGAAGTCATGAACCACATATCCATTATTCAGATATCCAGAAGTCCAAACAAAAGAGAGCCAGCACACTAGCTTATGGGTTTTGAGACTGTGAGGAGAGTCTAGCCTATTCAGACACGTATATAGCACTTTTATTTGCAAATTCATGGCCAAATCCATAGCTTACAGTAGCCGCTTGCCATTGACAGTAGTCTAGCTGGTCACCTCTCCAATATTGACTGCTGAGTGGCCTCAAAGAAGGTCGCAAAGATAAACTTGATCTAAGTTTGCTTTGTTTTTTACCTGTTTGGCAAATGATGGGTAAAGCAAACAAGCTGCACAAGCAAACTACACATTTCTCCACAAATTGAGCCATTTGAACCTAATGTGGACAGTGAGGGGACCCTGTCAGTTAATTAGAAGAGGGAGGTGACGGCTTCATCCATCACCTTACGTTCCCCCCTACCCCCCGAACATCAAGTCCAATAAGAAAACTTCCCTCATCCGTCAAATCGCACCACATTTCCAACTGCAAGGACCACAAATGAGTGGAGAGCTGGAATGAAATCTTTCAGCAACACACTGACATGAGCTCGACCTCCCCGCTGAAGGTCACGCAGTGTTACCATAGCAATGGGGAACACCACCGGTGTGTTAAAAAGGTAGCCAGGAGGGGTTGTGAGGGAGGGGGTGACTAAACTGAATCCATGGTTGAGGAATTTCAATGGGTGGGTGAGGATGCGTGTTGAATCTTAAAATATTCGCTCTAAATGAAGTCGCAGTAGCTGCGCCTCTATTCATTACACCGCTCTGATGTTCTATAACCATTAACATCTGTTAAAGCCCAGTACGCACGACGACACATCCAGCTCTCTGGACAAGAAGGGTATTTTTAGACGTGTACTCATTACTGCTGAGAGATCATTTGTAAAATGAAGGACGGGGAACGGAGAAGCAGGCCAATAACACCGTGAAAGATGGCGTCCATATTCAAATACCTGAGAAGCGAGTGGATTTAACTAGTAGTGAAAGGGGGCGAAGGTGAGATGCGGCGGCGGTGGTGGTGGTGGAGGGCAGGCCAATCAAAGATTCTGAGGAGGCCAACGCGATAAAATAGTCAGGGCAAGGTCGAGAAAATTATACAGCACATTATCCAGTATCTGGATGCTTCGAGCTCCGCTTCAGAAATATAGACAACACATGTAACCTGTAACTAATTACACATGCTCATATCGCTGCTATGTTCTCTGGACTGAATCCATTGTTCTCTCGTGGATCAGCGTTCCTCTGGTAATGCAACCGTAATTCAAATGAGCTCGTCAGCTCTATTAGCAGAGTGGTTATCATTCAGGATCAGGCGTGCTATCGATTGTTCCATTATTCGCCCCCCGAAATGATATATATCCTACAGCCAACATGTGCCATATTTCCTGTTTTGGCCATACAGTAGTGGTATGGGATTGTGAAAGGGTTATCCGTTTTTCTATAAAGGTATTCTGATTTAATTTGTTGCAGGAGGCAAAGTGACATGCAATCCGTCTCCTTCTCCAGGTAGAGCTTAGATTGGATAAGAATATTGTGCCATTATCTTACAAAGTGAGGAAACAAACACAGATCGGGTGGTAGACAGCTCTACCTCTTCTGTTCTCCTCCAGGTTTTAGAATGGGACGTAGGCTGGAACAACAGTGCCCCCTGGTGGACCTGCTGCAGTGAGTAAACCCAGGTGTTTTTTCCTAAACTGAACATCATTCAGAATATAATGTTTATATAATGTAATCTGCATGGTGCCCTTAACCTCCTAGGACCTGGCGTCTACGTATGTGGACATCACATTTTGGCTTGTCTGGACCAAAATAATACACTTTGCTCTACAAGGGCCTGATATCCAGATACGAGGACATTATACTGCAACTGTTCTATCAAAATTTTAAATAAATGTCCTTATATGTGGATCTCATTTCTCTCAGAAACAAAAATCAGGTAAAAAAAAAAAAATCTGGAAATTCTTTGTTTTTACATTCATCAGGTCCCAACGTGCCCAAATATCAAAGAGAAATTAAAAATTCATGCCATGGAAGAGTTCAGGTCTTAGGAGGTTAAATAAAGATTTGTCTGATTACAGCTGCTGCACTGAATTAGTCTAACTGTGTTAAGGAAAAAAAATGAAGAGAGACAGTCCAAATATGGCTTTTCTGTACCCTTGTAGTCCCATCAGGCTGGCGCTGGCACTGGCAAAATAGAGAGAAAAAAGGCACAATGGAGTGATGGGGGGTGGTCTTTGTTGCCAAAGCGTTCTTTGCTATTGCACAGTTAGAAATGAGTACACCAAATATCCGAGTGCCACTCCACTGGGAGGCCAAGTTGGTGTGTGGCTCCAAATGGACTCGGCCAATTTGGCCAGTGACTTCCCGGGAGGTTCAGTGAAGCCAGACATTGTCCTCACAGGCACCCAGAACAGCAATGTAGCCAGGTGCTGAGAGGTCAATGATGGAGCGATAGTATGATATTTATTCATGGAGGGAGATTGTTGGATCTGAGGAAATCCAGCTTCATTCAGTTCAATTAAATTTTATGGTTATAGTGCCAAATAGTGGCCTCAAGATGCTTATATATATATATATATATATATATATATATATATATATATATATCCCAGCTGTTCCTAGGACTGTGTTCTTCAGACAGAGATCTCGGATGTTGTTCCTGGGATCTGCTGGAGCCACTTGTGCCACTGTTACCTTCACCACATGTTCTCGAGCTCTTCTCTGAGCCCTTGGTACTTCTTTAGCTTCTCACATTCCTTCTTCCTGACATTGCTGTCATTCGGTATCGCTACGCTACGGCTGTCTTCCTCTGTTTGTTTACCACCACTATGTTCAGTTGGTTAGTCACCACCATTTTGTCCGTCTGTATCTGGAAGTCCCACAGGATCTTAGCTCGATCATTCTCGACTACCCTAGGGGGCGTCTCCCATTTGACCAGATATTCCTGTATACTGTGCCAGCCACTTGGTTATGGCGTTCCATGTATGCCCTGCCTGCTATCAAATAGAGAGAAAAAGCCCAATAATCAGACAGTCCCCTGTGAGCAAGCGCTTGGCTAAAGTGGGAAGGAAAAACATCCTTTAAACAGGAACACTCAGGGAGAAGCAGGTATATGCTGCAACAGACAGGCTGGGGGTGAGGGGAGGAACACAGGAGAGGAAGACGGGACAAAGGACAGACTGTGAAAGGTAGGCAGAGGTTACCAATAACTGATGACTGAATGTAAAGTGGTTTATAAACCTAGAGTAAAAAAGGGTTAGAAGCACTCAGCGCATCATGGGACCATCATGGATCATAATGGCTTATTGTCAGGAGCCCTCGTTAAAGGGGTTCAGCCCAGTGCAGAGCTGTCTCTGTTTAGTTTAGGATTATCTTTGAGTTATTTTTCCTTTTTTCCCTTTGTAAAGTCTTTGATTTCTTCTTTAGTTGGCTGCACTGCATATATGACACATTAGATCACAGATGTGAAGGATATAATAAAAATACTGGCCTTCTGAACAGTTTATTTCCGCCTCCACCACTCGATCAACTCTCACATGGTGACTGTCTCCCGAATCCAAACTGGGATATGGTTCCTCAGAAGAGAGACCTAGTTTCTTCGCTAGTGCTGCTTCTTTGTAAACAGATGTTCAAACTTATTTTTAAATGTTGCATTGGATTTGCATTTAAATGACTCAGTCTTTTACATAAACAATGTAATATACTGGTAATATAAAATATGCCTCAGTGTAACTAAAGAAGTGATGCATCTGCTTTTCACAGCTTCAACCTCTGAATGCACATCTGCCACCCACACCTTGAGAGCCTGCTGATTTTGCTTGAGCCCTTATAAAGAGGATCCAAACAAAAAAAAATGTTCCAAAGACATGCATGTGATGTCACTAACTAATCGCCCAACATGCACTGCAGCAAGCCCCCTTCCAGTGAAACAAGGTACCGCTCGTGTCTCTGTGTGTCGTTTGCTGGTGATAATACGGCACAAAAAGACTCTTAGGGACGACATTATCTCCAATGTTCTCTGAAGACTGACATGCCTGTAATGACCAAGCACAGCATGCTCTCTGTTGATAGTGCTTCCAAACCTCAATTTGGGAGGTGGTGGGGGGACAAAAAAGAAATGCGGACGACAGGATGCCAAGTGTGATTCAGACCACAGGGTGTTGATTTCTGGGAAAGTGGCTCCGGAGGCTGGAAGTACAAAGACAGATGGCAACATGGTGCACCGATTCCCCTATGAGGCTTCACACACAACAAGAAATCTATTTATGAGATGGCTCTCTGAGTGTAATGCCACTAATTTGGGTCTGATGAAGAACACAGGAGCCGTGTGGCAGCAGCGGAGACTTTCAGCCATCTCTAAAAGGATTTTTGAGAGGCCAGATGTGGTGTGCAATGAATTTAATTCGACTGCATTCGTCCCTAAAGAGCATCTTATCAGGTTATATGCTGACTTTTATATACGGGAGCGACTGTCTGCCCTTGAATTCATTTCATTTTTATGACCTTTGATGAGAATTGAGATATTTATTTTGTTAATAAAAATATAAAGAACAGAGGTTAGCAATAGTTTGATGCTTTAAATTTCCAATGCAGCACATAGGCAACTATTTTACTAATTAAAATAATAATAAAAAGAAATTTACAAAGATCCTGAAAAATATCAGCAACTAAAACTAACCCCACTGGAATCAAATGCAACCTTCAAGTGATGTACACACTCACACAACAATTGATTTGTTGTTTTTGGAGGTACCAGACAGAAAAGGCTTCTTTTCCAATAAAGATCAATACAGATGTCTAGGGCAGCATTGTCTCTGAATGGATATGTGATCAGCCTCATTCCCCGACCCTCGCTGTGAATTACTTGCAGCGTTTGAAATCTTGAGTCTGGCTTTGTCCTTCGGTCCACGGCTTCTGAAGCATCTCAACTATCAAATTACACCAACAAGTTAGGGCCGATTTATGAGAAATTACTTTTTAAAGGAGGGAAAACAAGGAAACAGGCAACGCTGTGTAAATACGTGACCGTGTGATGAAAATTGCTGGTGGTATTACCTCCTCCATCAAAAACCTCCGCTATTGTGGTTAGCCCTTTAATCATAACATGCTTTGCATCTGCAAGTAAGTCGTGATGTGCACTGCTGAATATTTTCCGTGTGAGACCCCCCCTCAAAGGAAAGGAAAAAAAACAGTTAAAGAAAAAAAATGGAGTCGATTTTAAATTCATCTTTAAAAACGTACAACCTAAGGGGACCTTTCACTTAAACACGAGCTAACCCACTCACGCAGAAAAGAGGTTTAACAGCTCTCAAACGCAAGACAGGCAGGGCTGATTGCAGGGAAGGAGGCAGAGTGTGTCTGCTTTTAGAGGCTGTGTTGGCTCGAGTGAAGCCAAACTGGACACAAATCATCTGGAGCACCATCCAGAGGGGTGGGCGTGTGGGTGGGTGGGAAGGCAGAGCAGATAAAACGAATCCTAAAAAGCTCCTGGCAGCTGAATAAAACAGCCCCAAAGGCTGTCTGTCATGGCATGGTGTTCAAGCGTTGGCCCCCTCTTTCTGTTTCTGGCTTTGTTCGTGTCCTGGTTTCACGGCGCCTTTCATCTCCCTTCCCTGCCTCTCCCATAGGTGCCTGCGTAATTACTACTGACACAAAGAGAAAGAAGCAAACATGAATCCGCAAACATTACTAAAGTAATTAATTCCCGTCGATTCACTCTATCTTTCGATTCATCTGCCGGTTTGATGAGCTTGCCTGCTCCCCCCCACCTCCCCGTCTTATTTCCCCTGCAAAGCCTGATAAAAGAACAGAGAAAACCCAGATTTATTGTCACTTATCATTCAAATTACGCAACAAAGTCACCTTGCTTGATCCTTTCAGCTCTGAATATTCTAATTTGTCAACTATAAACACTTCACCACACAGCCTTTAATAGCACGGAGAGGAAAAGCTTGAATCCTATCTCACGGCTTCAGTCTGCAGGTGCGGGGAGCAGAAGCAGATACTTCCCTGTGAATCATTTAATGGCAAATAAAACTGTAACTTCACAGTCTTTGAAGAAGTGCAGGCTGTCTGGTTTTCGCCACGGCTGTGATATATTTATGACAGCAACGAGGAGGATGTCTCTGTCCTCGATTTGGAAGAATCCGTCTAGCCGTAAACAACATTAGCGTTGGCGGTTGCAGTGGATGCAGTGTTGTAATCTTCAGCTCGAACCTTGTTTGATAAAGCCTTTTTCTCCGCAGAGCACGTTGGTTGTGGTTTAAGAAACCTTCATTTTCTTCTTGTTCTCTGGTTTTGCCTTCTCTTTCTTTGTGCTTGCATGAGAAATCCACTCTAACATCATGATTGCATCACCTCACACATGTCTTTCCTGTGGGCATGAAATCGGCACAACAGCTGGGCTGTCAGAAGGTGTCGTTTTTGCAAAAAGGAAACAGGGGAATAACTGGCTGCGCAGGCTTTCAGAGGATCCTCCAGACACGCTGCCGCCTACCCCCCCTCCTGCTGCTCTACGATGAACTGCTGAACTCCAGATGGGGCTGACTCTTTGACTTATTAAAGATTTACCAGGTGAGTTTGGCATCATTCTCTTGACCTTCAAAGCTGCAAGATGAGGGGGGCGCTGCACCAAGATGCCAAGCATTTGAGGACAGGAAGCCACCAAACGACTTTGTTGGATGGACTGTGTGGGGTGGCTGTCAACAGAGAGAAAGCACTATCATTTGTAGTAAATTACAAACCCACGCAGAGTTACACAAGGCAGCCTAAATCTAGTTGGTGTGACAGCTCCTTCAGCTGATGCACAAACGCACACCTGCCAAGAAAAGAGCACGCATGCCCACACATGCATCTCACTTGTATCCACGTGCCAATAAAAGCAACAAAACACACCGTTAGACCAATTTCACCAAATTTACGCAAATAGGGTATTCATTTTTTTTGCAACAACGGGACCATCTTTAGAAAATCATTGTAAAAAAGAAATCACAACTCTTTACAGTGAACATACCTTAGAGTTTAGGGACTTTTCAAAATTTCAAACCAAGTCAAGAGGTAAAAGAGAAGTCTCTGTAGCAGTGATAAATAGCAGCAGCTAAAATCATGTGATGTGCATTATTACCTCTGACAGGCCTGCTCTCAGGAGACAGCGGGCTGGTATTTTGGAGGGATAAATATAACAAGTGAGAATGGATGGAAAATCTCCACTGAATATTTGGCTGACGTGGAGCCAGATCTGAAAAGTCAGTTGTCTTTGATTTGTCAGCGCAGTTATGGACCCGCCACAGGCCGTCTGGGAGTTCTCCTGTGCAATAGGTTTTATGTAACCAGAGTACAAGAGCTTGGGGGAGGATTCACTGTAGGCGTTGGGAAGAGGATGTAATGCGCGGACCTGCCAGTTAGAGCTGAATCAGGTGGGTCTGAGTGAATGAGGTGTTTTCCTTTCAAATCGCAGCTCAGATGTAACGGCTTGAACATAAAAGCAATGGCAGAACTTTTGTCCTGTGTTCAGTATAACCGCTCATTTATGGTGGGAAATTAAGAAAACACCAGCAAATGGAAAAAACGCTGCAAAAGCAAACAAAACACAACGGAAACAGAAAGAAAACAACCCGAAACTAAACAGAAGCGACAATAACGTGAGGGAACAGCGGTGGAATTTACAAGCTAACAGTATGATATGAATCATGTAATTAAAACACGCACTACGCCAATGAGACCCTCTCTTCTTTTAAGCGTATCTCAGTGCGATCCTTCACGTTTTGGTTTCTGTCACCTCCGCAGTCGCTCCGTCCTGTTGTTGCGTCCCCAAAAACACTTCTGTTGTGTTTTGTGAGATTTTGTTCAATTTTATTCTCATTTATTTGTGGGTTTTTTTTTTTTTCAACTTCTGTTGAATTTTGTGTCCTTTTACAGTATTTTTCTATTTGCTGGTGTTTTCTTAAGGTGCAGTCCGTTTGACCTCTCGAGGTCACCGTACTCATTCATGTAGTAGTTCAACTTTTGCAAGGAAACAACAAAAGCCTTGACTTTGTGCAATGATGATGCAAACAGGTCCCTTCACAACTTCTAATTAGGGCGACCTTTGAGCTGATGACACCTAGGGTAAATCTGACAACAACCTGGGTTTGGAAAGACATTTCATACCGAGACCATGATACTGAATAACAGAACACATCTTGATACAGAACTACATATTTTTATATATGACTTTACTTATGGTGAAGATGGAACACTTTCTAGGATTCAGATTTGCCTGGAAAGCCCCTGGAAAGTACCACAGGAGGTGCTCACCATGTGTAGTGTTTTTATAAAGTAACCGAATGAAATCGCTAAATTAGAACATGTGCAGGAGACAAGACACTGATGTTCCCAGCTGTAGCCCAGTCCCTGTTTGACACCCAGTTAAAGGGTTACACTGTAACTTAAAATGACTCCCAGAGAGACTCCATGTTTAAACTAATTTACTTCAACTCATGAATTTATTACCTGGGACTTTAAATGGGGTTTTCTAAGGATTCAGGGTGTGAAGCAGCTGCCTGTTGTGACCTGCTAGGAGAGCTAATAAACATGAACTGAAACGGTCCATTAAAACCAGAAGAGCCAGAAATAATGTACATGTTAAGAAAAAGTGCTGAGTGCTAATAATTTGCTCTTATATTGCATTATAATTTCCCCCTGCTCACCAGCCACTTCACTAAATAGACTTTCTCAGTTGCTTGTTACTGATAATATCAAATCAGCCGACTGCAAAAAGGCAGACACGTATGAGACAGCAACAGGAAATCCGAATGTGAGCATCAGAATGGAAAATAAAGGGTTTTCCCACATAAGCGTCTCTAACGTTTACAGATAATGGTCCAAAAAAGAGAAAATCTGTGGATGAAAACGCTTTGTTGATGCCAGAGGTTAGAGGAGAATGGCCACACTGCTTTGAGCTGATAGGAAGGCACAAGAGCATCTTTCAATGCACAACACAAATAGAGGCTACAGTTCGCACAGCCTCACCAAAACTGGGAAACAGAAGACTGGAAAAGTGTTGCCAGGATGTACGTGTATGTATACATAGTACAGAAATCAGAGCAACAAAGTTCTTGCAAGTTGTATAGTCATTTAAATCTTTTGCCAACATGCTGAAAAATCACGGGTATGGCCCTTTAAACCCTACAGTGTTCCTTGAGTGGAGTGGACGGTGGCTGGATGTGGTTCTGGAGAGGTGGAAAGCACAGCGTAAAAGCCAAGTGGAGCCTCGGGCAAGACACAGCATGCGCTCATGCTCCAGTTAACCTGAGTGCACCAAAGGTTAAGTGAGCTATAATTTAACAGGAACTTCTGAAATATATGCATAGGCAGGGGGAGATGACAAATCTATATCTCACCGGTCACATGTATTCTGAACTGTCACGTTTCATTTTGAGGTCTGCAGGTGGGCAACAGCGTTGTCTTTGCAGCAGAGCCGATTTCTAAAGCGCACAGAGCAAAGCAAACTCCGGTTGCTGCTTCTGAAATGAGGCTACGCACAGAGTAATCGTTTGGCCCGACCCCCGGGGACTGTGGGGAGACACTCTGACTTGTGAGTCCATTTTACCCCCGGCAACATGGTTCAGGCCACTGACTAGAAGCACTGCTTCAATGCCCACAGTGCTCTCAGAGGAAGTGACCTCAATACATCCAATAAGCCTGCTCGCAGGAGCGCGACAGCTGCAGAAGATTGGAGACACACCAGGTTTCTTATCTTAGATGCTGCTAAAAAGAGAAAGTACATTGTTTTGGTGGTGTAAATGTCACAGGAAGAACAGCTCAAAGTTTTCTCATGCAGTCGCTATCTAAATGACATCTGCAGAGTAAAAAAAGAAAAGTCGACTGGCTTGAATAATTTTGGATTGTAATGGAAAAAATAAGAATTTAAAGGCAATGAATAGAAAATAGCAACAAAATTCTAATTGTGTCTACGTGCTAAAATCTACAGTAAAGAAGTAATGATTTCATTGATGATAAGAGTTATTTGTAAAATGCAGACTACATAAGATGGTTGTTTGGGTTTGTGAATTCACACTGTTCACTACAAAGATGAAGCCTGATTGCAGCCACACACTGCGAAGGTGGCCCAACCTCAGCTCTGTGATCTGATAGTGATGTTTTTGTTTTTTAACTTTTGGATGGACACACGTACATGTTTTGCGTGTACTGATTTTATCAATGAACCTACAATACTGCTATTTGTGCAACTCTTTTTCCATTTGCTCACTAAGTGTGGTTGAGTTACATATCACAGATCGCGATGCTTTTATGCATTTGAATGGATTCCAACAAAATGTTTTTCTCACGTTCACTTACGGCCTTTTTTTGCTTCCATACAGCACCTGTTTAGTCCTTGTAGTCAGGTCAGTTGTGAACATGTGTCTATAAATAAAGAGCCAAATATTTCACAGGAGATGCAACATATTGGGCTTTATCAGGCTGAGACAAACGTGCCTCTAGATCCTGCTGAAGTTATCACATCGTGAAAAAAGGAACTGTAATATTACTCGTGTTAGTTTTGTGTGGGTAAAAATCTTTTAAGTAGCATTACTAACACTTCTCAGCAAACACCAACAGCTGCAAGGTACTGTAAGTCATTCATGCAGGCTACAAGAGTCTTCCCAAGGTCTAAGGGGGAAGATCAGTGAGGGAGGTTTAAAATATCCCATGTTCACTGCTGAGAGGATAAGGATCTGGATCTGTGTGGTTTCTTTCAGGAGCTTTCCCCCCTTTTACTGCTGCTGTCACAATGAGGTAGTGCTGTAGCTGATAAGACAGAAATCAGTCCTTCACCTATGGCCTCTCCACAGGCAGCAAGCAAATTTTAAGGCTCTTTGCACTGTGGAGATTGTTGAGGTAACATACTGAGCTGCAGGAGCTGATTTGTGCTGATTAGCGGGCCCATGTGACTGTGGGCACCGGGTCCAGGTGATTGTGTGGGATCCTGCATTTGGCACTTGTTACTGCAGTTTTCCACTGAGATGTTAATCATCCAGCATGCGCCAGAGGCATGATTAAATGTCACGCAGCTCCCTCAGCTTTGGCCCTCTCACTGTGAATAAACCTCTCTCACCCACAGGCAGACAGGGCCTGGAGCCTGCAGCCGCAATTTGAACTGCCCGACCTATGCAGTGCCACAGCTCCCCCTACAGGCCAAAGAACAAAAGACAACAACAAGAAGAAAATTCTTTTTATTTGGTGTTACTCTTGATCAAAAGAGGAAACGGTGCAATCACCAGGTGATGCACAGACATAAATGCATATAGAAAGTATACAAAAGATAAAAAGATTTTAAAAGAATGCAAATTACATAAATTAAGACAGAAGACAGAAAAAAGAAAGGATTGTCAGAAAAACTGAGGATTTTTCTCCAAGCTTCACATCCCAGTGCACCTCAGACAGCAATGGAGGAGTTTGCCGACCCCCCACTCAGAGGTCAGAGCCTGAACTTCAAGAGGTAACAGACATCGATGAGCAGTTAGTCTCATCAAACCACAAACCGTCATGAAGCTCTGTTTCTACCTGTTCATGATTTTACAGTAGAAATGTTTTCGAGTGTTTTTGCTTTGCGTTGTCGGCTTTTTGTTCGTACCTAAAAACTATGCGACTGTACACGTGTCCTCATTAGGGCACAAATTTGTGTTGGTGTGTTTATGGTGTAACGTGAAAGTAATGCAACTAGTAGTGCAGCAAATTACTTTCTCAGGCGAGTAATTAAGTAACGTACTACATTACTTTTAAGAAAAGTCAGTAGGGACTGGTGGTAATATAAAATATTATATTATGCTTATTCTTTATCCCGCAACTAATTTCAATATGTGATCAATAAAATATCTAGTCATGTGTCAAATGGCATGGTTTGCACACTTCCTGGAAGGATGGGCAGAACTGGTCATTTAAATTTTAAAATGAAAACTACAGGTTTCTGTAGCTTCAATGTTTGGTGGTATGTTCTAAAAACGATCATTTATGATTTGTAAGTTGCATGTAAATATTTTACATCATTCTGAAAGTCTTTCAAGAGCACCAATGGATCTTTTTCCCCCCACATGTGCAGATGAAATTCTTCTGTTGTATTCCCGCTATTTAGACAGTGGTCCTTCCACGACGCGCTATTTCTTCAGCGTTTATCTGTTTAGCGCAATCTTCCAGGTCTGTTATGACCTTAGATGCTTCAGGTCGGTCTTCGGGATTCATACTCAGCATTGATCTGATGGTGATGTACTGTAGCATAAAAAGAGCAATAAAATATTTATTAGAAACAATCTCTCATTTGCACCATTTCTAGAGCTCAACTTCAACAACATTTTCCATTAAATGTATATCTTTTAAATCCAGAGTCTTATTTCCCTAAATTTGAAGATCATCCCTTTCTGATTTTGTTCTCATCACCATCAGATGTTTGAACCTGAACGTCCTGATGCTCCACAGACTTTCCTTGCTTCTGTGACAACTAAAAAAAGGCCTTTTCTAATGATTAATTAGCCTTTCAGACACTGGAATACTGGAGAGGTGTTTGCTGGAAACTGTCTTCTGTTAGCTGATGTAAATAATCCATCTAAAAATCAAACACATACATTTTTAAGTGACCCTAAAAATTTGAGAGGTTTTGGATCACAGCCTTTCCTCTGCCAGCACATATGTCGTGAGAAATGCATACTGAAATTTGCTAATACACTGAGAAAACGTTGATGTACCTCCGAGATAAAAGTGGATGCAAATTCTTGGGGAAGCTCCTGTTTTCTGATGTCATCCCATGTCTGAAATTCAGAAATATAGTTCAGGAAATTTCTAATGAATAGTTAAAGACAAAACATTTGACCTCCTACAGATTATGAGCTACCATGCACAGCAACCTACCTTGTACTTTTCATAACGAGTGGAGATTTTCCAAAGAAGCTCAAAGTAGATCAGCCCCAAAGCAAATATGTCAACCTTCCTGCCATAGTTCGTCTCGCTCTCCTGTGTTAAAGCAGTTAAACAGCATTAATAACAAGAAGCACTGAGCGCACAAACCTCCACCAAGGCAGCTCACTCTCTGGTCAGTGTTTACATTTAAGGGAATAGTACTGTATTTTGCATATAGAAATTCTGTAAGCATGGTTAATAAGTATTAATCGGTATTGATTTGTAAATAATTGGGCATGAATAACCTGAGCTTACAGAGCTCTAGACTAACTTTTTTCCCACGGTTGCACTGTGCGCCTAACGTTTGTTCTTCTTAGGTCCACCAACACAAAAGTTAGGCACACCCAAATTTTTCAACCGCATCGATTAACACTGCAGTTTTTACATGTGCACTTTTTTTTTTTTTTTTTGGGGGGGGGGGGTTGCTGTCCATACAGGCAATATTAATTTGTAACAATCTTGTCAACACAAAGTTCTTTTTTCGGAGCACAGTTCTACAAGAAAGATAAGTTACTGAAAAAGTGTTTGTGCTTAAAGCGCTTTGGCAGTATTGTAGGTAATGTTAAACTTAATCATCATCTCGGCCTCCTCTGATGACCTGTTTCGCTGCTGTCTGCAGTTTAAAGGCAGTGGGAAGAGGGGACACTTGCATTTATCGCGGCATAGAATGTGTTTTCAATCATTTTTCATCCTTTGTCATTACCCAACAGCTACATCCACTTCTGTAGGGCTTAGGCTACTCACTAGGGCTGGGTATTGTCACTGATTTCTATAATCGATTTGATTAAATTCAATTTTGACTCACACAGTCAGAAATATTATAAATCTGATCATTTATCAGTACTGACACTTGTGAGACTTCATCAGGGATGTAAGCATCATAGCAGATGCCTTTGTGTCAAAGTAACTGAGGATAAAACACAGAAAACATGAAAGGGATTTTCCTGGCCTGACTTTTTATATCAGATAACCACCTTAAAAAATATTTTGCAAGCTAAGAGTTTTTCAATTTTTTTTTTTTTTTTTTTTTTTTAGAAATTATACCAAAGTATTAAACAGCAAAATTAAGGATTTCTGGTCAGAGGTCATTTTGGGGGAAAAGAGAAAAACAGCGCCCGACAGCGCTGTAAACAACGGTAAACTGGTGTGGAATAAGCAAACGAATAATACAGAAAACAGAGATTTGAGATGGGAAACTGTTCTTGAAGTACATTTTGGTCGAAGAGGGACAAAACTTGCAGCTCAGAATCAGTGAGCTGACGACTTTCAACCCCGACGGGTTCGTGCCATCGGGTGAGAAAGCCGTCATCTCACTGATACGTCGGCTCCACGCTCTGTTTACGGCTTTGTGTGGAATCTGTTTACCTGCTCTCATTTACTATTTTATCTGTTTGGTGGTTGTTCAAATAGTTTTGTGAGCTCCTGGCTTTTCTGGAAAAAAACATTCATATTTAAAAGTTGATTCAGGATTTAATGAATCAACATCGCGTTATTCAAGCTAAAATCCACTTTAATCCAGGACCAATCAGAGGTCCTGTCCCTGACTATCTCTGATTGGTTTAGACCACGATAGGGTCATAATGTGTGTTTGTTGTTGATTACATGGAGACTTTCAGAGTAGCAGAGACTTTTTTTCTTCTTTTTAATCGAATGGCTGGATGATTTTTTTTTTTAAGTTGCATCATTGAGAAATTAGAGCCCCGGGCTTATTATGTAATAATACAATTTTCTAACTAATTAAGCAGCTCAATCTCTTTTTCTTGACGTGTTCTTTAAAGATATAAGTTTTGTGGTCAATGTCAAAGAAAGGCAGATGTAAAATGCAAAAGTGAGGTCAAAAGGTTAAATGTGACATATTTGGATGTAAACTATAATGTGACGTATACCAGTATCATTTCCTAAATGGAAAACGTATAAACAAACAGTACAATTTTAAGCAACGTTTTAAATATTTTTAAAGACATTTTATAAAAGTCTGACCTCATTTGACTTTGAAGGAATCGGAGATCAAGTAATGTGTTATTTAGAATCTCTTTATACACTGTATTGCCAAAAGTACTAAACCACTTATCCAAATCACTGAATTCAGACGTTCCAGTCACATCCTGAGGCACACAGTGCACACAGGTTGCTGACTTTCTGCAGAGTCAATTTCTACAGAACTCCAAACTTTATGTGGCCTTTAGATTAGCTTAAAATCAATGCGGCTTCATGGAATAAGTTTCCATGGCTGAGCAGCTGCATTAAAGCCTGACATCACCAGGGACAATGTAAAGTGTCAGATGCAGTGGTGTAAAATACGCCTTCACTGGACTCTAGAGCAGTGGAGTGACGAATCACACCTTGGTGGTTTCCAGGAGAATGGTACTTGTCTGGCTGCACTGTGGCAAGTGTAAAGTCTGGTGGAGGCGTGGGGTTGGTTTTCAGGAAGTTGTTCCAGTGAAAGGAACTCCTAATGCTTCAGCATAATGAGAAACTTCGGACAATTTTATGGTCCCAACTTTGTGGAAAATGTTTGGGGATAAACCCTTCCTGTTCCAACACCAGTGAACAAAGTAAGGCCCATTAAGACATGGATGAGCATGTTTTGTGTGGAAGAACTTGACTGGCTGGCACAGAGTCCCGACCTCAACCCCCATACAAAGATGAGAGCGGTAAATGTGAGCCAGTTTTCAATAAACACACTCCTATAAACACACTGCTTGTCCAGGTGCAAAGAATGGCTTCATATCAAATCTTATAGATTAAGAATTGAATATTGCTCAAGTTCATATGTGTGTCAAAGCAGAGGAGCAAATACTTTTGGCAAATATATTGCATGATTCCCTATATGCCTATATGTTGTCCATAAAAACATAGTTTCAATAAACAGCTCTATGGCAATATCATCAATTGAACGTCAGATCACTCTATTGAACTTTGAGAGGTCAGAGGTCAAGAATGATTTATTTTAAATCTTTTTACAATACTTTATGTTGACGATACACCACACTTATAAGAATCGTAGTTTCTAAGTTACAAGGCTTTTTGTAAATTTTTAAATACATCGCAATAAATCATAAACCAGTGCAGCGTTCGATACTGTTGACCATAATATCCTATTAGAGCGATTAGAACATGCTGTAGGTATTACAGGTACTGCACTGCAGCGGTTTGTATCATATCTATCTAATAGACTCCAATTTGTACATGTAAATGGAGAGTCCTCTTCACCCACTGAGGTTAATTATGGAGTTCCACAGGGTTCAGTGCTAGGACCAATTCTGTTTACAATATACATGCTTTCCTTAGGCAGCATCATTAGAAGACATAGCATACATTTTCACTGCTATGCCGATGACACCCAGCTCTATCTGTCCATGAAGCCAGATAACACACACCAATTAGTTAAACTGCAGGAATGTCTTAAAGACATAAAGACCTGGATGGCCGCTAACCTTCTGCTTCTTAATTCAGATAAAACTGAGGTTATTGTACTCGGCCCTGAAAATCTTAGAAATATGGTATCTAACCAGATTCTTACTCTGGATGGCATTACCTTGGCCTCCAGTAACGCTGTGAGGAACCTTGGAGTCATTTTTGACCAGGACATGTCCTTCAACGCACATATTAAACAAATATGTAAGACTGCTTTCTTCCATTTGCGCAACATCTCTAAAATTAGAAATATCCTGTCTCAGAGTGACGCTGAAAAACTAGTTCATGCATTTATTACTTCCAGGCTGGACTACTGTAATTCATTATTATCAGGATGTCCAAAAAACTCACTGAAAAGCCTTCAGCTAATCCAAAATGCTGCAGCAAGAGTACTGACAGGGACTAGAAAGAGAGAGCATATTTCTCCTGTTTTGGCTTCCCTTCATTGGCTTCCTGTTAAGTCCAGAATTGAATTCAAAATCCTGCTCCTCACATACAAGGTCTTAAATAATCAGGCCCCATCTTATCTTAATGACCTTGTAGTACCATATCACCCTATTAGAGCACTTCGCTCTCGCTCTGCAGGCCTACTTGTTGTTCCTAGAGTATTTAAAAGTAGAATGGGAGGCAGAGCCTTCAGTTTTCAGGTCCCTCTTCTGTGGAACCAGCTTCCAGTTTGGATTCGGGAGACAGACACTATCTCTACTTTTAAGATTAGGCTTAAAACTTTCCTTTTTGCTAAAGCATATAGTTAGGGCTGGACCAGGTGACCCTGAATCTCCCTTAGTTATGCTGCAATAGACGTAGGCTGCCGGGGGATTCCCATGATGCATTGAGTTTTTCCTTTCCAGTCACCTTTCTCACTCACTATGTATTAATAGACCTCTCTGCATTGAATCATATCTGTTATTAACCTCTGTCTCTCTTCCACAGCATGTCTTTTATCCTGTCTTCCTTCTCTCACCCCAACCGGTCGCAGCAGATGGCCCCGCCCCTCCCTGAGCCTGGTTCTGCCGGAGGTTTCTTCCTGTTAAAAGGGAGTTTTTCCTTCCCACTGTCGCCAAAGTGCTTGCTCATAGGGGGTCATATGATTGTTGGGTTTTTCTCTGTATCTATGAAGCGCCTTGAGGCGACTTTTGTTGTGATTTGGCGCTATATAAATAAAATTGAATTGAATTGAATAAACTTGAACTTGGTGGATGTTTGCCACATTTTAATGGCTTGTTAAGATGATCCCACTCTACACGTCTACAAAGGTTTATCAGAATAAATTCAAACATTTTAAAGCTGTTGTGTTTACAGACAGAACAACACGTATGCAAACGCTACCAAAAACAGAACCTCCTTGGTGGAGGTAACAATACACTGAATTCTTCTTCACCATGACTTATTACAACACAGCCTGTACTCATGAAGTCACCATCAGTTTCACTAATCCAGTCATCAAAGGCTTCGGTGACAGAAACCACTTAAGAGTAGAATAAATTTGAATAATAATGACACAGATATATTCAAACTGATGATTATTATGATATTACGAAATATAGAAGTAATCCCTTTGAGACAGAAATTCAATTTTAGGATTAATTAAGACAGATTATTTGCTCTGTATGGTGTCAGTGAGCAGGGTTATTCCTGATACGGTCATCTCATGCACACAGATCTGCCTTTAAGCACAGAAGCCCCAACTAGCTGTTGATTCTGTTTGCAAGGAGCAGCCAATCAGAAGTGAAGGCTGAACTGAACTAAGCTGCAGGAAGAGAGGATACTTTTTCAAAACGCAGAGCTACTCTAGTAGAGCCCAAAAATAAAATGGAGCAGCTGGAAATTAGCATAATAATGTCGACGGACTCACCTGTTCAGGAGCCATGTATGATTGTGTTCCCTTATTTACAGTTCTCTTCATCGGGGACTTGTCATCGTTGTCGTTCTCAGCAGTGACCAGTCCAAAGTCTCCAATTTTTACTTTTGTGTCCGGCCCAAACAGGATGTTGGCAGGCTAGCCGGACGAAACAAAGCAAACATGTGACCAATTGTTACATCCTGTGAGGCTGTGGGTGTGGTGTTGCAATAAACAGTAATGAGTGAGAATCTCTGGGTTTCTGTGGATTTCGGTAAAAGAGTAAACTGAATAATTTTAGAAACGAACAGTCACATACGAACATTACACCTTGTTGTCAGGTTTTAACCTGTACACACACACACACACACACACACACAGGCCTGTGCGCTACCTGTGGTTAGCCCGTTATCTGCTTCGTCTGGCTCACCTTCAGGTCTCTGTGGATGAGCTTCTTGGAGTGAATGTACTCGATACCACCGACCATCTGCTGAGCAATGTTCAGACTTTTTTCTCTTCTCTTGGAGTTTGATTTCTTCGTATACCAGTCTTCTATCCAGTCTAGAAGTGTTTTGGTGTCACACAGTTCCATCTGAATGTAGAGGCACTTCTTGGGTGAACCAGTGGAAGACCTAAAACAGGATGAATGATCAAACAGTGAAATGATACAAAAGAAGTGAAGAATTACTTTCACAAGTGGACGAGTCTTACTGTGAAGTACTGCAGCTTTCATCAGTGCTGTCCGACTGGTATCCTGAATCCCCCGTCCAACACGAGAAGTATCTAATGATATTAGGGTGCTCGAGGTCTGACAACGCCATGGCTTCTCGTAGAGCTTTTCTAATTCAAAGAGGGGGGGAAAACTGAATCATACAACTTTATTATAACTAACTGTAACAATATAAACCAATAAAGCACGCAGTGAAATCATGCAATATTATAGAACACTTCACTTACTCGTTCCAGCGGATGATCTTTATTGCGTAATACCTTTCCACCAGTTTATCTTTTACCTTGACTACTCGACCAAAAGCTCCTTTACCCAGCTTCTCTACATAGTCAAACTGTGAATGACTGTTGACAGAAATCTTTTATTAAATATCAATTCCTTAAAGCAATTGAACAGAAGGTGATAATTTTGATAATATTGCATTCTCATATTTTTATTTTCCATACCTGAAGATTTCTGAATCAGCTGACATGTCACTGGGGGAGCTTGCTGAACCCGTTTCTTCAGGACACAACATATCCTTGACAAAACAATACAATAGAATGCATAGTGTAAAAAAAGAGAAAGAAAGAAAAGACACCAAAGCATGTAGCATGAATTAAATCAATGAACTTTCATTGTTCACATCATTGAACTACTGAGCTGCAGTTCACAGTATCTTTTTTAAAATACTGTGAACTGCAGCTTAGTAGCATGTCTGAATGTCACATATTTTGGGCTTCATATGAGCTTTTTGTTGCTCTGCAAATTTGAGTAAATACAGAAAAAATTGCTAGAAAATATAAAGCAACAGTAAATTAAAGTAAATCAATATTTACTGCATATAAATAGCAATGTTGGGTTACTTAACGTAATCCCTGATTCTCTGATAATGGAGTGAGATGTTTCACTATGGGAATCACCTTGGTGTGACTAACTATGGAAGCTCCAGTGACACCCTGTCTGTCCATGACAGATCTGTCGAGCCGTGCCCCTCCTGACTCATTCTCAGCAGATTTCTTTTGGTCCCCAAGCAAAGGATGAAAGCGCTGGTGAAACACTTATCAAAGAACCAGGGATTACGTTAAGTAACCAACCACTAATTTAATAGTCGACGTGTCTGAAGCTTTGTAAGATCCTGAAAAACGCAGGAATAACTAGTAGGATTTAAAAGTGTAATAACATACTGAAACATAAGATGGCAGCACTGCATGTACAAGGATGCCAGCTGCCACTAAACGCGAAAGAAGAAGCAGCAGTCTCCGGTATCATAGCTGTGTCCAAATTCAGGGGCCGCATCCTTCGGAGGCCGCATTTGTAGGCCGATTACGTTACAGCGACATAACAAAGACTGTCCCAATTTGAAGACTCCTCCAAATGCGGCCTTCATTTCCCCAGATTTGAAGGATGGGTCGGGTGTATCCTTCATGGCCCAACCTATCCCAGAATTCATAGCGCGTCCCAGCCAATTCCAACAATGGCATCAGCTACTTAGTTTAAATATTAATCTTTCTGGGTCACAAAATAAACTTAAGATATTTTAGAGCAAGAATGTAAGTCGTTCAGATCATTTAAAAATGTTGGTGTTTGGCTTTTTTCAGTGTTTTATTAGTTGCTGAGTAAATCGGTTTGGCTGAGATTAAAGTTATAGTTTTCTCACAGCTAAATAAACATTAAACAGAAGAGTGAGATGATCGAGAATTTACTCCAGTGTCCTGTTATATTTTAGGTAGTCAGGAGCAGACGGCTGAGTTTATTAAACTCCACTGAAACAATCTGCAAATTTCATTGAAAGTTTAATAAACTATCATCTTGTCTTTATTTTTAGTTAGCACATACCTTAAACACGTAAAGCTGTAAGCTAATGATTGTTATATAAGAGCAGACGCACGCTGGTGCAAATGGTAAATGGCCTGCATTTGTATAGCGCTTTACTCAGTCCCTAAGGACCCCAAAGCGCTTTACACTACATTCAGTCATTCACCCATTCACACACACATTCACACACTGGCAATGGCAAGCTACGTTGTAGCCACAGCTGCCCTGGGGCGCACTGACAGAGGCGAGGCTGCTGGACACTGGCGCCACCGGGCCCTCTGACCACCACCAGTAGGCAAACATGGGGTTAGTATCTTGCCCAAGGATATTTGGCATGCAGCCAGGAGGCAGCGTGGGATCACCGATCTTCTGATTAGCGGCTGACCTGCTCTGCCAAGGCAATTCCCATAGTAAAACACTGAAGTTAGAAAAAGAACTTGTTTTTGTTCTAATAATCACGTTTGATTTAAAATAGGACAGTGTGCGTGAAACATCAAATGTGTTGTCAAATTTTACTGCCAGTTTCTTCAGGTTTCACTCAATTTTTGATCTTCTTGTTTTTAGGAGGATTTCAGACTGGACCTTGGAGTCACTCAGACACATTGGCCGCTTTTAAAGTTTTTACTCAAAATAGCACTGTTAGTGTTTAAGGTAATACAAGACCTGAACCTTGGAGTTTTTTGACGAATTACAGGTCTGCGCCACAGGTTCTGATGAAGTGCCACAGGAATCCCTGGGAGAAAACAAAGAGGTAAATTAGTAAACACTCCATCCTTTCTCTCTCTTATGCGTATCCTCATCAGGGTTGCGGGGGGCAGGAGCCTAACCCAGCTGTCATAGGGCGAGAGACAGTGTACATCCTGGACAGGTACCAGTCTAGTCTACCATTTTCACAAATCTACCACTGCTATCAGTTTGTGACTTACGGTTCAGTCTGTGGTGTGGGCAGCGTGGCTGAGGCTCCATCTTGAAACACTTCGAAGCGCGACACCTGAAACAAGCAGAAAGTCTTTAACTTCTGTACCATATCGTCCTCCTTAAAATCTATGTATGTTATGTTAATTACATTTGCAGGCAACAACTCAATGCATTTATTTATGGCCGGTCTTATAATTTAAGTGATCTACTGAGATTTTCCTACACAACCATCTATGGTTTACAGAGAACGGCCAGGAACCGAGAAGATATCCAGTGAGTGGTAGTTCTCTGAAAAGGTCTAGCTGATGCCAGAGGAGAACATCAATAATGCTTTGAGTTGAAGGGAAAGCACCATTAACTGAAATAACCATACAGGTAGAAGAGCATCTCTGAAACAGCAGCAGAAGACCACACTGGTAGCCACGCCCATCAAGATTAAACCAATTTCAAACTGGTTTCTTGAACATGACAATAGGCCTGATTTACAAACAGTGTGCACAAACAAATGTGTGCAAATTTGGAGTAGGAAATTTTTATGCACAAATCTGTGATTTATTAAAAAAAGAAACAACAATAATAACAACTTTATTTTTATTTGTCGTTATTACTTTTGGTCATTTACAGTTTTCCAAAACACCACAGGCTACAAAATGCTCAGAATTACAAAAAAAAAGCATGTAAAAAAAGCTAAATATTACTTGGAAAGGTGTAAGCCAGGGGTGCTCACAGCAGCTTTTGTACTAACCATAGTAATCACGGACTGAGCGGCTGGATCGACACAGGTCCACAGGTCTGACAACAATTCTACATGTATGATCTTGAAACAGGACAGACTTTGTAATTGCTAACCTCATATCAAATGTGTACGTAGGCTGAGTCCATGTTTGACGTTTATTTATTATCTAATCTTTGCTCTCAAACTTTTAAACAGCAGTGAGTCTGCAGCTGAGAGAATACCAACTCTGTCGGTGCAGATTTTAACATTTCTGTTTAAAAATCAGCAATGGCAGATAACACATAACACACAGCAAGAACACGTATTCAACCAATCATCTGCGTGTTCATCTTTTTTACAACAGTGTTGTGTTTGACTGCTATATTTTTATGGTAAAATGGTAAATGGCCTGCATTTGTATAGCGCTTTACTCAGTCCCTAAGGACCCCAAAGCGCTTTACACTACATTCAGTCATTCACCCATTCACACACACATTCATTCACACACTGGCAATGGCAAGCTACGTTGTAGCCACAGCTGCCCTGGGGCGCACTGACAGAGGCGAGGCTGCCAGACACTGGCGCCACCGGGCCCTCTGACCACCACCAGTAGGCAAACATGGGGTTAGTATCTTGCCCAAGGATATTTGGCATGCAGCCATGAGGCAGCCTGGGATCGAGCCACCGACCTTCTAATTAGTAGCTGACCTGCTCTGCCACCTGAGCTACAGCCACCCCCATTTATGGTCTTTATGCTGCAGATTTTCATGTCTCTGGAATAGTTGGCACTAACAAGGATGATTTTCTGTAAAAGTATATTGATATGACCCGAGAATTAGTTTAGTAGATAACCGTTAGATTAGTTTGATGCTGCCAATACTTTCATGTGACCGACTGTTTATCCTGGTCCCAGTGTTAGGGTCAGTGATTCCAGGTGATGGAAAGAAATTCTAGATATGCTGACCTCTCGTACACAGGGCTACCAGACAGCAGCTGGACTGCCTGTTCACCCTTATTAGTCGAACATCATGATGTCTGAGTGTGTTTCATAGTGTCTAACAAGCTTTGTACAGTTAAAACCTAACAGTTACTGCATGACGGAAACACCAATGTTATCCCTTTTAATAAAGTTTATACGTGTATACACAGGTCACGCTGACTATTGAACAGAAAACACAGATCAGATGTTAATCGGATTTATTTGCTCTCCCACTCCTCCTTAAACATGTTTTTAAATGTTAGTTATAAATAAATAATTAAATGTTTTATATAAAATGAATGGGTATTTAAATAATAATTTTAATTTGTATTTAATTAATTTTTCCCATTTTAATTAATTATTGACACATTTAATTCATTATTTACTGGCGTATTTAATTAATTCATATTTTCACTCCTGGCCCTCCATATTAGAGTGGCTTAATCACTTCTTTTTGTTAAAGACAGTGAAGGTGCTGCGTCGAAACTGATTTTTCCTCACTGCTTTTATCATGTACCCCAGTGAGCTTGAGTGGTGATGGGCACTGAATATTTTCTTGTATACATTTTTGCCCATTTTGGGCAGGGCATATATTCCCTGCCACGCTTATCCTGGCTTCCTCGTATATTTCTACAATTTTAGCGTTTTTAACGTATTTAATAAAGTAGATCTTTTCATTATTTTCTTGGTGCTACTGTTACATATATAAAACGTTTGTTTTGTACTAGCATTAAACCTTGTGAACTGACTCTATGCCTATGGCTCTTCTCTTTCTAAATAGTACTTCCTCTGGGTCACACACGTATCATAAATTGGGTGGTAATTTTGTGTGCAAATTCAGACTCAAATGGCCTTCGTAGTCACTGGATCTTAATAAGTCAGACAGTATTTCCTGGTACTTCATTTTGACCCCTTAACATTTACAGTAATAACAAGATCCACTGTTTGCAACAAGTTACATGCTCCACCATGCATACAAGTTAGTGTTTGATTTAAACCAGCACAGGTTATAATGTATTGCTACTCACCCCGTTAGTTTTGCGTTCAGATATACCATCAAACAAAGTTTTTCTGCATTTCAGGTGAGAATGTTGCGCATTTGAATCTTTTCTCTTCATCTGAAAGAAAAACGGATTTTTCAGAAATGACATCATTGTTAAGAATAGATCAACAAATTTGTGAAACGTGTTCCATATACAGGCACATGCACCATCTTACCTCCAGGATTTGATTTTCCTTCTCATTCAAACTTTCCAGGGCATTTTGAGCTGCGTTCTGCTTTGCTTTTTCAGCGTTCTTCCCCTCACCAACAGGAAACCTTTGCCCATTAATCACAGCCCTCATGATGACTCTGACAAAGAATTTTAAAGCTCTAATTAACATTGCTGATGTACTCCAACTTAAAAGTTTGATCACAGCTTCTCATTTAACAGTTTTTCTTTATTTTCATGACTATTTACATTGCAGATTCTCACCGAAGACATCAAAACTATGAATGAACACATATGGAATTGTGTAGTAAACAAAACGAAGTGTGAACTAACTCAAAACACGTTTTACATTTTAGATTCTTCAAAACAGCCACCCTTTGCATTGATTACTTAATGAGCTTCATAAGGCAGTCACCTGAAATAGCGGTAAGTGGTAACTGAATGTTTCTACTAGGCAGAGCTATGTGAGGACATGGCAACATAACCACTGGGAAATTTATGGCGATGATGATGTTGCAGCGAGCACAACACGACAAATCTGTCAGAGAAGGACATGCCGATCGCAGAAATGTGAAGCCACGGAGGGCCCGACTCAGACAGTGGTTCCGCCAGCTAAACCCACACAGCCCATCAGTCAGCAGGCAAAGAAGAACAATGAACAAGTCTATCGTTGCATATTACGCTGTTTACCTCAGTATTTTTTTTTTTTTTTCATTGTTTTGATGGTCAGTGTAGTGGCTATATTAATTTCTCAAAGTTCTCTCTTTCTCTTTACATGGTTTGGTTATGAAAAGAAACAACTTAATCCCAAGTTAAATAATGTAATAAGCGAGGTCACTGCCACAGTCAACTACGTCAAAACACGACTTGTTAAAGCCCGGATTTTTCGGGACTGTGCGAAGTAATGGGCTCCGACACAGCCGTTGTGTATCACAGCGAGTCCCGTGTATTCCAAGTTAAACCAAATAGCTATTATTAAACTAATATAAGACCACAATGACTTAGTAGTTGGTTTAGCACTTGCATGGCCCAATGCACAATATGGCAGCATACCCTCTTTAATACATTGCAGCTGCCGAACACATTTATCCGGTTTTAGCTCACCTTTTCTCGCCAGGTCTCTCTAAAACGTTCTCATATTCCAGCTTCAAATCGTTCCTCCGTGCAACGTTTTTCAGTCGTGTTGTGTACTTATTCTTGCCCATCTTAAATCGCGAAACCCTGGTCGGACAAATACTTGCTGTAGTACAGCAGAGCTCACACACAGATCTAAATTTCCCGGGACCGCTGGCTAGTGAGGGCCCGTTCCTCACGTGACACACTTCGCCAGAAACGTGCCGAGACTTGATTCGTCGGAGCAGTCACGTGATCAGTTTTCAGTTTTCAGTTTTATTTGTCATATGCAAGTTAGCACAGGGTCAACATTGCAATGAAATGTGTTTGCCGAGCAGTAGTCACTCAGCAGCATGGTACAGTAGAAGAAAATATAATAAAATATAATAAAATAATAAAAAAATAGAAAAATAGTAAGGAGCAAAATATTAGAGAGACGTGGTAAAAGAGAAAAGATGACTAAATATGTATGTATCTATAAATATAAATATATGTACACTAGTGATTAAATAAGAAAATCTTGAAAAGAAATATGACGGGAGGGCAGCTGGGATATTGCACAGGAATGAGCAGCAGAAAATTACAGTATTGGACTTTTTAAATATAAATATCAATAACAATAAAGTGGAGTGACCAGTGCAGATTAAACAGAGTACTTGTGAAGCTGCAAGGTAGCTTCTGAGTGCGTCCTGTGGACTGTGTTGTGTGTGTTTAAGTGTTGTGGTTGAGGTGTCGTATGGCTTGGTGGTAAAAACTGTTTTTAAGTCTTGTAGTCCGAGCAGACAGACTCCTGTAACGTCTGCCAGATGGTAACAAGGAGAACAGCTGATCAATGATGTCCGAAGACAAACGTACCTGCTCACTGGTTCACATAATTACGTGGAGGCAGGGGCCTCACAGCATAAGCATACTCCCAACCTATTATAAGTTAAGGGTAATAACAAAATAATCATCTGGAAGGGACCTAAAAAATACACAGGATCAAAGCAACCATGCTATCGATGTGGGGGGAAACATTCAGCACATGAGTGCAAATTTAAAAGTGAAAAGTGTCATGTTTGTGCAAAAATAGGACACATTGCACGTGCTTGTTGAAATAAAAAAAAAATCAGCAAACTCAGTATGTGGAAACTGAGGATGAATGCTTAAGTAGGAATGATGAAGCTGAGCTTTTTGGAGTATATTCAGTCTACTCCATCACCTCCAGTGAAAACGGATACACAGTGAATGTTGCACTGGGAAACAAGAACACCACCATGTTGCTGGTGCAGCTGTGTCGGTGTTATCAGACAAGTATTATCAGACGCATCTCACTCATTTTCCTGTAAAACCAGTCAGTTGGCTAAAACAAAGTCAGTGTCAACCAGTGTATTGAAGAGGAGAGATATCCACTTCCTAATACTGAAGATTTGTTTGCTACTTTAGCTGGAGGAAGATCTTTCATTAAACCTGACCTTTTTCATGCCTATCAGCAGCTACAATTAGATGAAGAGTCAGTGAAGTATCTGGTCATCAACACACACAACGGTGTCTATAAGTACAGTCGCCTCAGCTATGGTGTTTCCAGTGCTCCTGCTCTTTTCCAGTCTGTGACGGACCAAATCCTTCAAGGGATGGATCATGTGACCTGCTTTTTGGATGACATTCTCATCACTGCTTCATCTGAAAGGAAACAATTGAAGAGGTTGGAGGAAGTATTCACACATCTGGAGAAGCATGGCATCAGAGTGAAGCCTTCCAAGTGCCATTTTCTTCAGAGCAGTGTGTACTACCTGGGAGATCATATTGAGAAAGATGGACTGCATCCTTTAGAGGGAAAAAGTAGCAGTTCTGGTGCACCAGAACCAACAAACGTCACAGAACTGAAGTCTTTCTTGGGTCTTCTAAATTACTCCAGTGAATTTCTGGAAAATCCATCCACCATTCTTCAGCCTTTGCATAACCTGTTGAGAAAAAGATGCTAAATGGTTTTGGACCATGGAATGTGCAAAGGCATTTAAAGATGCAAAAAGTCTACTGCTGCAAAACAAAGTGTTGGTGCATTACAGCACAAATCTACCATTGAAGTTAGTTTGTGATGCATCACCCTACAGGGGTGGGAAAAAAGTAACCATACACCTCAAATTTGATTGATGACCCTAGCCTTGACCTTTTGACCCCACCGGAAGTACTCCGGAAGTGTGTAATATGATCCATAAGCGCGACGAATTGCATCCGGAGAGGGGAGGGGGTACTCCGGAAGTGTGTACTGGATTCCATATGTGTGACGAAATGCAACAGGTGGGGGGAAAATTTATGTTTTCTCCCTTAGAGGGAGGGGGGTCTGTCGAGGGAGGAGAATTAAAAACAGAGAGGGAGGGGTATGGTTCCTGGGGGGATCAGAGAGGGAGGGGTTCCTGAGGCATGGGGGTGACGCAGCAGATTTCTGTTGAGTCAGTGCTGTATAGAGAGACAGAGCAGCAGTTAGTTTTCCACAGACAAACTCATAGTTTGAATTCTGTTTAAATATTATGACAATGTGATCTTGATAACCATTTTCTCAGTAAAGAACTATTTCTTTTCACAATAGCGGATGTATTTTACTTTCTTAAGCTGCACCAGCGCTTGTAATGAAAAAAAGAGTGACTTCCTATTGCCTGTAGAGAGCCATTTCTTTCAATAGCGGATGTATTTTACTTTCTTATATTACAGACGCAATAAAAAACCTTTAAGATTATCAGCCTAGCAACAAATTGCATTTTTATAGAGCGGGGTGGAGGTAAGCGCTTGTGATGAAAAGAAGAACTTTCTATCTGCTTGTAACCTACAGACTGCCCACCTCGTACGTGTAAATAAATAAATATCCCTTAGTGAAAAGAGCACCGCGCACATATTCAGAACTCGATCTTACTTAAACAATTAAATCACCCTCGGATGCGTTATTGTGTGGGAAAGACTTTTCCAACAGATTTTTTTCATTAGCAGAAAATAGACACAATCCCTAAAAGAAAACAGTCTTGTTTTACACACACACACACACACACACACACACACACACACACACACACACACACACACACACACACACATCGCGGGTCACGAAGGAGTCAACAAACCCCTCTAATCATTATCAGTATTTCTTAATACTTATAATCTACAGTGCGCCCACCTCATATGTGTAAAGTAAGCCTTAGTGGGAAAAAAGCATCGCGCCCGTATTTGGAAATTGGCCCTAATTAATTTTATTAAAACACCTATATGAGGTATTTTGGTTTTGTGCAGCCACTCCTTCTCAGACCAAAGTAAAGAGTTTTTCTTCATTTTTTGAGCTACGTTTCCAACAGGTTTTCTCAGTAGCAGAAAACTGTCTACAGACAGAAACTCTAAAAGAAAACGGTCTTGTTTTACACGCATCGAGGAGGAGTCAACAACCCCTCTAATCTTTATTAGCAGGGGCGATTCTAGGATCAGAGCTTTGGGGGTGCTGAGCACCCAGAGAGCTGCCCAGCCAGGCAAGATAAACTTTACACATCACGATGAAACTTCTTCCCCATCTCTGTCAGTCCCTGCATCCTTAAATGTCTCCAGTTGTCCCAAGTTGTCTCTGAATGTCTCCTTGGTGCATTTGAACCCCTGTTTCTCCCTGTCCTCGTCGTCTGTTATCTTTGTCTCCGCTATCAGTCATCATAATTTTACCATCTCTGTGCAAGTCTGCAAATTTCTTTATTAAATCATAAGATTCTTAAATTCATCAAGTCTCTCTGTGCCTGGGTCCTCGTCACAAAACATGACATCACTGTTTTGTACATTTTAACACAATTTAATCCCCACATTTGTGAAAGAAAAGCAAAACAGTTTTTTGAAAAGTCTGTAACAAAACCATCAAATCGGATAAAGGTTATTTAAATGCTGCAAAAGAAGAATGGATTGGAATAAAAAAAATACATATCCTAACCTTAATTACTGGCGGAGAATAATGAATGATGGTCATAGTGAGTAAAAAGTAAACTGAGTGCATTTTTTGGATACATACAAAAACACTCCCAAAACAGCATAAATTATTACAAAATATTAATTTAAAAAAACTATAAAAATGGAGGCAACTTTGCCTGTGGTAGAATGTATAAAATGTATGAAAAAATCTTTACTCCAGATGCTAATTTTACTAATTTAATAATACAAATTTTGTGTTGTAAGATTTATGAGTTTCATACATTCATAGTGGTACTTAGGAGAGCTTGACATTTTTTCAGGTGGTACACACTGTAAAAAGTGTGAGAAAAACTCATAAGTGTGTGTGTGCTTTTGGAAAACATTTAAAGCTGCTGTACAGAATCTTTTGAAACAAGCTTAAAACATTTTTAGAATATAAACAGAGCATCTGCTTCTCTTTACAGCTCCTCACTCCACCAGGGCTGTTTGGCACTTTCTGATAGTGCGCAAATGTGATGTATGTACTGCGGCAGTCATACAGACAACTGGACGGTCCAAATGTAGGCCTACCTATTACTGGCTGAGTAGTAGAGTTGTAGCTGAACCACATAAAAATACATCATTAATTTTAATCTCCCCAATCAATTATAATGTTATGTTGGAATGTTGTTAAAGAGGGTCAAAAATGTTTCAACCCAGTTTGTTTTGCAGATTCTGTATAGCAGCTTTAATATAGGGAGGACACAACTTCCAGATTGTGTGAGTAAAATCAGGTTTTTTCTCTTTGTCAGTTTAACAGTTTCTGTTGTGCCTGTCACTGTTCCCTGTCTGTTTTCTTACCTGGTTCTTCCTGACCTTGTACTTTCTCCTCACGTTCCCCTCTTTCTCTCTCCCTCTCTGGACTGACAATCATACACATATAGATTGTATTCAATTAGATGAAAAATTACATTAATATGAAAAAAATACTATTAAGATCACTAACAAAAAGTCCTCTCTCAGTGTACTTTCAACCAAAAGGCAAATAACCAAACCACATGAACATCTAATAAAAGATATAAATATTGAAACACTGATCCAACATTATTCCTGATTCACAGATCATTTGATTTTACACTTTTACCTGAATGTGGCTCCTTTTTTTGAAAAAACTTTCTTATATCCATTATGAACCTGGCTGTCTCTCTGTACACACACACACACACACACAACAGGTGTTCTAAGGTTAATGGGCATTCAGTCAGTTAGTATCCATTTCAAACAGGACAGTGGTAACAACAGTAGGCTACGAACAATTTTAAGTTTTAGATTTTAAATAGGCTATATACATTTCAATGGGAGCAACAGGACAATGAAATGTTGCTGATTTTACTACAGAGCAGGACGGATTGTAGGGTAGCAAACATTGTCGGAAAACACGTTTTCAACACTGCAGGTTACCTGGGTGTAATGTTTTTCAGCTAAAAAGAAACACGGTCTGACTCCTACCTAACTATATAAAGAGTAACTGAAGGTTAAATGCAGCTAATATGTCCTGTTTTAAGCCAGGCACTTACACCTCCGCTCCGCTGCATCTCAGCCACTAGAGCGCTAGAGTCAGAGTAGGGGAGAGGTGAGCTGGAACCAACCATTTTAGGAGGGGGGGGATTTCTATACTTCTGTTGTTAAAATTTTACGTCTCAACCAAGTACTGTATGCTTTTTATATTTTTAGTAGTGTGTCACACAAACAGCAAATATTGTAAAAAAAAAAAAAAAAAAAAAAAAAAAAAGAAGTAAGAAATCTGTGAGGGTGCTTTGATTCTTTTTTTTCAAAAATGGGCTAAAATCGCCCCTGATCCATGTCCTTCCTTCCTGATCACTTCTACTAGTCTAACCAAGAATATTACACTATGTTTTGGTCTTTGGCGTTTCTGTGAGCTCATCTTAATGACTGCAGGCCAGGTTTGAATTGCATTAACCTACTTATTTGCTTCTGCTTGCTAAATGAAATTCCTGCGGTAGTTTTCCTGTTTTATTGATAGGTTTGTGATTCCATCATGCTATCAGGGTGGTAAAGGAAAGGATATTCCATAAGTGGCTTTAAGGTTTCTCTCATTACTGTCTGCTGACCAGAGTAAATATAAAGTGGTGTAAAAAAGTATCTGCCCTTTTCCTGACTTCTCAGTGTTTTGAATATTTGTCACAACTAAATATTTAAGATCAAACAAATTTAACATTAGTCAAACATTGTGGTGGTTGTGTGATGGTCTGGCTGCTTTGCTGCTCCAGGACGACTTGCTGTAACTAATGGAACCGTGAATTCTGCTCTATATCAGTGTGATGGACCGAGTTGAAAAAGCAGGAGTCATCACAGGAATTATAAGAAAAAGAGGGTTTTCATTTATTTAACCAGAAATATTATATTAATAAACAATAGATTTTGAGCTCATAAAAGAGGTCAAAGAAACAAAACTAAACTTAGACAAAGAACTGTGAAGTTAAACTCAACGACTATCCAAACAAACATAACGGACATAAAACAAGAAATGAAATACAAGGGTAATGGCTGATCAGACCACTATGACACAACACACAACTAAACAAAAACCAATCAAAAACAACAAACACACTGCAGCACAGTGCAGTCTGTTAATAACCTAAACACCAAAGAAGAAAATCAAAACCACTAAACCTAAACTCAAATATTTAGTTAAATACAAAAGCTTCTTTTTTTTTTAAATGAAAGAAAATACACATTCTTCCCCCTTCAGCAGGAAGTGGTGGTGCGGTCCAACCATCCCCTCTTTGTATTTAACTGCTTTAAACCCTGGCCACCATCTTTTTTCTGGCAACTCCCAGGAATGATGGCAGGTAAGAAACAGGTAAAAGAAATAGATCAGTCACAAATAAAACAAAAGTAATGGAATGTTATGAATACATAAGTAAAATAAATGTGCGCGCTTACAAATAGAACCAAGGTATTTAAACCAATCAACAATCTTAGTGCAAACTTAAGTGTGTTATTTTAAATGAAAAAATAAAGAATACATAAGAGTTACCGACTTTTAGAGTGTGACCATGGGTTTGGCCATCACAATCAGTAAATCCTGAAGGACAATGTCTGGCCATCAGTTCGTGCCCCAAAGCTCAAGCACATTTGGATTGTGCAATGGGACAGTCATCCAAAGCACACCAGCAAGTCCACCTCTGAATGCTCATAAAATAACAAAAGGTAAGTTTTGGAGTGGTCCAATCAAAGTCCAGACTTAAATCAGACTGAGATGCTGTGGTACAATCTTAAACAGGCCGTTCATAGTCGAAAACCCTCCAATGTGTCTGAATTAAAATAACACTGCATTGAAGAATGGGTCAAAATTCCTCTGCAGTTATGTGACTCATTGGCAGTTATCAAAAATGCATGACTGAGTTTATTCTTGCTGCCACTCTGCTCATTATTTAAATACCAAAAACGAAAATCTTTGGTAATTATTATCAGTGATGGGACTAACAGCGTTACAAGTAACAGCGTTACTTTTTTCAGTAACGAGTAATCTAACTAATTACTATTCCTATCGTTACAACGCCGTTACAGTTACTAACAAGAAAATGCGGTCCGTTACTATTTTTCAACAAACAGACGGTTGAAGCTGTGTTCAGCTTACTGCATCTTATATCAGTTGCACGGAAGTAGCTGACTATGTAAGTAATCTGGGCGCTACAGCTTTAAGCAGCTGCGCGCGCTCCCGCAGACGGTAATCACGATCACTGTCTAGCACAACACCTGGAGCTGAGGAGGCAAAACAATCGCATGAGTGCTGCTGTTTGACTGAGGAAGAATAAAGTAGTCGTGGTAAGCCAGTCACATGACCACTTCAAGACAAAGCAACAAGGTGATATATACCAGTTTTTAAATTGTGTTGATAGGTCACGTAAAACCAGAGTCATGATAAACAATATATATGCGGCGTTTTTCCTCAATAGTTTCGTCACGTTTACTGTCTAAGGACAGCGCTAGCAAGCACTCTCTGCTTATGAGCAAAAAAACAAAAAAACGGTAAGTTTTAGGGGTGACGGCGAGAGAAAAAGAGCCAGCAGAAAAAGAGAGAGAGCGAGTTTTGAGATGTGAGGGATTTGTCACATTTAGCGTGTTTGGGGTGTGTAGTTAATGTGTCCTGTTGTGTAGTTAGTGTGTAGTGTTGTGGATAGTTTTGTGTTGTGTGTCAGAACAATGAGGTGACTGCTGTCTCCTGGCAGAAACAGGAGTGATACACCTGCTGTTGTCACACCTGCAGGTATCAGGCTGTGATTTTCTCCTTTATAGTGGACAGAAAGTACTTTTTTGGAGTGGCACAAATAATTTGTGTGGCATCTTATTGAATGCAGAATAGCGGATTGTTCTGTAAATAGTTTGAAATGATTATTTAAAAAGTCAAGGTAAAAGGTAAATGGATGCAAATAACTTTGTTGTTTGCAAAACTTGTGCATAGGATTTTAAAATTGACAATTTATATTTGGATTTAAAGTTATGAAATATGATTCATTAAACATGTTTGTGGTTGTTACAGTAAAAAATATAACTTTTTCTACTCTGATTTTATGTTTTTGTCTGATTTTAGATCAATTGTGTTACTACAGTATGTCAAAATGAAAACATAACTGTAAATTCAGACATGTTAGGTTGTGCTGAAAGGATGATACCAAACAAGGCAAAGTAAATAGTTTTTAAAGGTAAAATGTGGAGGGAAAATCAAAAGTAGTTAAAAATGGCCAATTATACCCTGGACCCCAGAGGGTTAAACGTTTCTTAAAGTAACGCAATAGTTACTTTTCAAGTAATTAATTACTTTTAGAATATTGTAACTCAGTTACTAACTCAGTTACTTTTTTGAAGAACTAGTAACTATAATTAAGTGCTTTTTCAAAGTAACTTGCCCAACACTGATTATTATATACCAAGTGCTTCTGCAAGAAAAATCAGAGCTAAATGAGAGACATTTACCAGTTCAGTTTCTTATACACCCTTCATTATTTTATTCCCTCTAGTACAGTATTAATGACCTTTCTCCTGCTGTTCCAAGTCACATGTAGCTGACTGATATTGCAATCAATCAGATTAAAATAAACAAAAGAAAAAATGGAAGAAAAATATGTTAAACTGTATTTCATGGGTTAAAAATGATTGAAAACATTTAGGAAAGTTTCTAAAATTGAGCCACATGGAGTGTGCTTTTTTATCTCTGATATTCAACATGAATCCATCAGAAGTACACGTAGCAACAGAGTTCCTCCTCCTCAGGACAGCAGCAGATTAACAACAGTTACAAAGTGACGACCTACACCGGGAAACTGATTTGAATAGTTAGATTTTAAAATCATGATTTCACATTTCATTTCCAAATCCAATACAAACTTCCCTGAAATAGCCGGGATTCATGATGTGACCTCTTCCATATATTAACTTTGCACATTAACAGTTACCCAACATAATATTACACAGTACATCAAATCATTTCATTAAGCAGATGCAACAAGACAGATTTGCAAAGGCTCCTGTGACTTTTGCAACTTTTCTCTTGTGACTATCAGACAGTTTGATTTTCCTGGCAAGATGCTTTTTGTGCGCTTTTTGTCCACTCTTCAAGCTTTTCCTTTACGGCACTTGCATCAGGTCGGTCTTCTGGTTTCTCAGACAGCAATGAGTTAATAATTTGCTTCTGTTTAAAAACAAGAAAAAACACGGTGTATGTGTAATGTCTTGTGCAGTGAAACCTCTGATAAATAATAAATATATTTAAAAAAATGTATATGTTGTGTCCAGACAACTCAGCGATCAAACAAGACCTTTTATAACTGAGTAAACCAATTAATCTAAGTTTTAGCACTACTCTGCTGATGACCATCCTGTCAAAATTTAAGCACAGTATGAATATGGTAATTTACCTCTTTGGTAAAACTCACTGAAAACTCTTCGGGGAACGTCTGCCTTTTGACGTCAGGCCAAATCTGGTGTTTTGTGATGATGATTCACTGTTGTTCCTAGAAAAAGATGATACAATTACTACATAGCCTGCACTGTACACAGTGCTGCAAGGATTTTTATATAGTTATAATATAGTGCTGGTGTCAGTAAGTGCCTTACTGTGTAACTGATGAGGCTAATGATTCAGGTGGAGCATCATCTTCCGATGCTGTTGGCCTGATGGACACCTAAAACACACAGCAAAATCCTTTATTTTATGCATATTTCCTCCAAAGGGAAGCATTTAATTAAGATGAAATATATGGAAATACCTTGATGTCCCAGTCTGGCTGTTCCTGAAGAGCAAAGCAGGCTAACTCTGCTGCTTTCTGTTGGGCTTCCTTGATGCTATTCCCTTCACCCACAGGATAGTCCTTGTTGTCAATTTTTAATTTGTAGAAAAAACTGTGTTGTGAAAAAATGGGAATGTTTTAGATCATTACATTGACAGTTTAATATTGTTGAACATCAGTCCGGTGTTGGTGTCTGAAGATTCAACTGAAAGGACAGAGTTTGACGTATACTCACTGAGGAACGTGAGAGGGGCCATCTTTCTTCACTTCAACATATGAATGGGAACGTTTGGTTTTCTGACAATAGCAGTTGACAAGACTTTTGAAATCTGTCTCTGTAAAGCTGGTGTCCTCAGAGCTAGGAACCGTCTGAACTGAAGCTTCTGCTGCATTGTTTCTCTGTCAAGATAACAAGAAATACATCAGAGAGACAATTGCCCCAGGTTGGTTTTTCATTTCTCTCAAGCATGTTCTAGTTAGGCAAAACTAAACCAATTCTTCGCTCACTTTGAGGTACAGAGCTACACCCCTGCACAGAAGCCTCTCTCTCCACCCCTGCACAGAAGACTCCCCCCTCCAATAACTGGGTGGTGACACTATCCCCAGACAGTATAAGGAGATCCCTTGGCGGGATCAATACCCACAAAGCCCCTGGTCCTGGTAACATCCCTGGACAAGCACTGAGAGACTGCGCTGTGGATCTCACAGATGTCTTCGCAGACATCTTTAATACATCACTGAGCCAGGTTGTCGTTCCTGCGTGCCTCAAAGCCTCCACCATCATTCCTGTACCAAAGAAGTTGTCTTTAACGACCACCATCCTGTCGCACTCACCTCCATCATTATGAAGTGCTTTGAAAGGTTACTCATGCATCAAATCAAGACCTCTCTTCCCCCCAACCTGGATCCATACCAGTTCGCATACCGGTCCATCCGCTCAACCGATGATGCAATTTCATCTGCCCTTCACTCAGCCCTCACACATCTGGACACTAAAGACTCATACATTACAATGCTGTTCATAGACTTCAGTTCAGCATTCAACACGACCATTCCCCAGAAACTGATTCACAAACTGGATCTGCTGGGCATCACCACCTCGCTGTGTAACTGGCTGCTGGGTTTCCTGACAGGAAGACAGCAGACAGTACGGGTCGGCAGCAACACTTCCAGCACTAAAACACTGAACACTGGGGTTCCTTAAGGATGTGTGGTGAGCCCCCTTCTCTTCACTCTGCTGATGCACGACTGCACACCATCACATAGATCCAACCTATTCATCAAATTTGCAGATGACACAACTGTGGTAGGTCACATCAGCAACAATGATGAGACCTACAACAGGAGTAAAGTTAACAATCCGGCCTAGTATTGCAGCAAGAGATGCTCTATAGAGTTGAAGTCTGATAAAAATCTGCAGGCAAATACAAAGTTGTTTAGGCATGAAGGTGAAAAGCAGTGTCTTGCACATGATTGTACATCATTTATATTAAAGCCTTGCACCAAAGGCTTTTCATACCTTGACTCGCTTGATGTGTTCCTTGTATTGTTTTCAATGCTCTCATTTTCAACAGCATTGTTGGGGAATAAAGTGAAGATATTTTATAGATTTTAAATGTGGAAAAGTCCTGACTCTGAATATAACACCAACTTCGCATCTTTCCACTTATGAGAGAAGATTAATGATACTCACTAGTGTTGCATTGCTTTTTTAAAAAAAAAATTTAGTAGGCTTTTATAAATGTCATTTAATCTTTCAGTATCATAGTTTTTACTAAATATTATGAGAAATGACAAACCTGGTCTGTAGTCAGGCCCTGCGATGAGGACTCAATGGACTCCCTTAGGGAGAAGAAGAGGGGCATTGTTAGGATGCTATGTTCTTTTTATATAGTTATAATATAGTGCTGGTGTCAGTAAGTGCTTACTGTGTAACTGATGAGGCTAATGATTCAGGTGGAGCATCATCTTCCGATGCTGTTGGCCTGATGGACACCTAAAACACACAGCAAAATCCTTTATTTTATGCATATTTCACCCAAAGGGAAGCATTTAATTAAGATGAAATATATGGAAATACCTTGCTGTCCCAGTCTGGCTGTTCCTGAAGAGCAAAGCAGGCTAACTCTGCTGCTTTCTGTTGGGCTTCCTTGATGCTATTCCCTTCACCCACAGGATAGTCCTTGTTGTCAATTTTTAATTTGTAGAAAAAACTGTGTTGTGAAAAAATGGGAATGTTTTAGGTCATTACATTGACAGTTTAATATTGTTGAACATCAGTCCGGTGTTGGTGTCTGAAGATTCAACTGAAATGACAGAGTTTGACGTATACTCACTGAGGAACGTGAGAGGGGCCATCTTTCTTCACTTCAACATATGAATGGGAACGTTTGGTTTTCTGACAATAGCAGTTGACAAGACTTTTGAAATCTGTCTCCGTAAAGCTGGTGTCCTCAGAGCTAGGAACCGTCTGAACTGAAGCTTCTGCTGCATTGTTTCTCTGTCAAGATACCAAGAAATACATCAGAGAGACAATTGCCCCAGGTTGGTTTTTCATTTCTCTCAAGCATGTTCTAGTTAGGCAAAACTAAACCAATTCTTCGCTCACTTTGAGGCACAGAGCTACACCCCTGCACAGAAGCCTCTCTCTCCGCCCCTGCACAGAAGACTCCGCCCCCGCCCCCGCCCCCAACAACTGGGTGGTGACACCATCCCCAGACAGTATAAGGAGATCCCTTGGCGGGATCAATACCCACAAAGCCCCTGGTCCTGGTAACATCCCTGGACAAGCACTGAGAGACTGCGCTGTGGATCTCACAGATGTCTTCGCAGACATCTTTAATACATCACTGAGCCAGGTTGTCGTTCCTGCGTGCCTCAAAGTCTCCACCATCATTCCTGTACCAAAGAAGTTGTCTTTAACGACCATCCTGTCGCACTCACCTCCATCATTATGAAGTGCTTTGAAAGGTTACTCATGCATCAAATCAAGACCTCTCTTCCCCCCAACCTGGATCCATACCAGTTCGCATACCAGTCCATCCACTCGACCGATGATGCAATTTCATCTGCCCTTCACTCAGCCCTCACACATCTGGACACTAAAGACTCATACATTACAATGCTGTTCATAGACTTCAGTTCAGCATTCAACACGACCATTCCCCAGAAACTGATTCACAAACTGGATCTGCTGGGCATCACCACCTCGCTGTGTAACTGGCTGCTGGGTTTCCTGACAGGAAGACAGCAGACAGTACGGGTCGGCAGCAACACTTCCAGCACTAAAACACTGAACACTGGGGTTCCTTAAGGATGTGTGGTGAGCCCCCTTCTCTTCACTCTGCTGATGCACGACTGCACACCATCACATAGATCCAACCTATTCATCAAATTTGCAGATGACACAACTGTGGTAGGTCACATCAGCAACAATGATGAGACCTACAACAGGAGTAAAGTTAACAATCCGGCCTAGTATTGCAGCAAGAGATGCTCTATAGAGTTGAAGTCTGATAAAAATCTGCAGGCAAATACAAAGTTGTTTAGGCATGAAGGTGAAAAGCAGTGTCTTGCACATGATTGTACATCATTTATATTAAAGCCTTGCACCAAAGGCTTTTCATACCTTGACTCGCTTGATGTGTTCCTTGTATTGTTTTCAATGCTCTCATTTTCAACAGCATTGTTGGGGAATAAAGTGAAGATATTTTATAGATTTTAAATGTGGAAAAGTCCTGACTCTGAATATAACACCAACTTCGCATCTTTCCACTTATGAGAGAAGATTAATGATACTCACTAGTTTTGCATTGGTTTTTTAAAAAAAAAATTTAGTAGGCTTTTATAAATGTCATTTAATCTTTCAGTATCATAGTTTTTACTAAATATTATGAGAAATGACAAACCTGGTCTGTAGTCAGGCCCTGCGATGAGGACTCAATGGACTCCCTTAGGGAGAAGAAGAGGGGCATTGTTAGGATGCTATGTTCTTTTTATATAGTTATAATATAGTGCTGGTGTCAGTAAGTGCTTACTGTGTAACTGATGAGGCTAATGATTCAGGTGGAGCATCATCTTCCGATGCTGTTGGCCTGATGGACACCTAAAACACACAGCAAAATCCTTTATTTTATGCATATTTCACCCAAAGGGAAGCATTTAATTAAGATGAAATATATGGAAATACCTTGCTGTCCCAGTCTGGCTGTTCCTGAAGAGCAAAGCAGGCTAACTCTGCTGCTTTCTGTTGGGCTTCCTTGATGCTATTCCCTTCACCCACAGGATAGTCCTTGTTGTCAATTTTTAATTTGTAGAAAAAACTGTGTTGTGAAAAAATGGGAATGTTTTAGGTCATTACATTGACAGTTTAATATTGTTGAACATCAGTCCGGTGTTGGTGTCTGAAGATTCAACTGAAATTACAGAGTTTGACGTATACTCACTGAGGAACGTGAGAGGGGCCATCTTTCTTCACTTCAACATATGAATGGGAACGTTTGGTTTTCTGACAATAGCAGTTGACAAGACTTTTGAAATCTGTCTCCGTAAAGCTGGTGTCCTCAGAGCTAGGAACCGTCTGAACTGAAGCTTCTGCTGCATTGTTTCTCTGTCAAGATACCAAGAAATACATCAGAGAGACAATTGCCCCAGGTTGGTTTTTCATTTCTCTCAAGCATGTTCTAGTTAGGCAAAACTAAACCAATTCTTCGCTCACTTTGAGGCACAGAGCTACACCCCTGCACAGAAGCCTCTCTCTCCGCCCCTGCACAGAAGACTCCGCCCCCACCCCCAACAACTGGGTGGTGACACCATCCCCAGACAGTATAAGGAGATCCCTTGGCGGGATCAATACCCACAAAGCCCCTGGTCCTGGTAACATCCCTGGACAAGCACTGAGAGACTGCGCTGTGGATCTCACAGATGTCTTCGCAGACATCTTTAATACATCACTGAGCCAGGTTGTCATTCCTGCGTGCCTCAAAGCCTCCACCATCATTCCTGTACCAAAGAAGTTGTCTTTAACGACCACCATCCTGTCGCACTCACCTCCATCATTATGAAGTGCTTTGAAAGGTTACTCATGCATCAAATCAAGACCTCTCTTCCCCCCAACCTGGATCCATACCAGTTCGCATACCGGTCCATCCGCTCGACCGATGATGCAATTTCATCTGCCCTTCACTCAGCCCTCACACATCTGGACACTAAAGACTCATACATTACAATGCTGTTCATAGACTTCAGTTCAGCATTCAACACGACCATTCCCCAGAAACTGATTCACAAACTGGATCTGCTGGGCATCACCACCTCGCTGTGTAACTGGCTGCTGGGTTTCCTGACAGGAAGACAGCAGACAGTACGGGTCGGCAGCAACACTTCCAGCACTAAAACACTGAACACTGGGGTTCCTTAAGGATGTGTGGTGAGCCCCCTTCTCTTCACTCTGCTGATGCACGACTGCACACCATCACATAGATCCAACCTATTCATCAAATTTGCAGATGACACAACTGTGGTAGGTCACATCAGCAACAATGATGAGACCTACAACAGGAGTAAAGTTAACAATCCGGCCTAGTATTGCAGCAAGAGATGCTCTATAGAGTTGAAGTCTGATAAAAATCTGCAGGCAAATACAAAGTTGTTTAGGCATGAAGGTGAAAAGCAGTGTCTTGCACATGATTGTACATCATTTATATTAAAGCCTTGCACCAAAGGCTTTTCATACCTTGACTCGCTTGATGTGTTCCTTGTCTTGTTTTCAATGCTCTCATTTTCAACAGCATTGTTGGGGAATAAAGTGAAGATATTTTATAGATTTTAAATGTGGAAAAGTCCTGACTCTGAATATAACACCAACTTCGCATCTTTCCACTTTTGAGAGAAGATTAATGATACTCACTAGTGTTGCATTGCTTTTTTTAAAAAAAAAATTTAGTAGGCTTTTATAAATGTCATTTAATCTTTCAGTATCATAGTTTTTACTAAATATTATGAGAAATGACAAACCTGGTCTGTAGTCAGGCCCTGCGATGAGGACTCAATGGACTCCCTTAGGGAGAAGAAGAGGGGCATTGTTAGGATGCTATGTTCTTTTTATATAGTTATAATATAGTGCTGGTGTCAGTAAGTGCTTACTGTGTAACTGATGAGGCTAATGATTCAGGTGGAGCATCATCTTCCGATGCTGTTGGCCTGATGGACACCTAAAACACACAGCAAAATCCTTTATTTTATGCATATTTCCTCCAAAGGGAAGCATTTAATTAAGATGAAATATATGGAAATACCTTGATGTCCCAGTCTGGCTGTTCCTGAAGAGCAAAGCAGGCTAACTCTGCTGCTTTCTGTTGGGCTTCCTTGATGCTATTCCCTTCACCCACAGGATAGTCCTTGTTGTCAATTTTTAATTTGTAGAAAAAACTGTGTTGTGAAAAAATGGGAATGTTTTAGGTCATTACATTGACAGTTTAATATTGTTGAACATCAGTCCGGTGTTGGTGTCTGAAGATTCAACTGAAAGGACAGAGTTTGACGTATACTCACTGAGGAACGTGAGAGGGGCCATCTTTCTTCACTTCAACATATGAATGGGAACGTTTGGTTTTCTGACAATAGCAGTTGACAAGACTTTTGAAATCTGTCTCCGTAAAGCTGGTGTCCTCAGAGCTAGGAACCGTCTGAACTGAAGCTTCTGCTGCATTGTTTCTCTGTCAAGATACCAAGAAATACATCAGAGAGACAATTGCCCCAGGTTGGTTTTTCATTTCTCTCAAGCATGTTCTAGTTAGGCAAAACTAAACCAATTCTTCGCTCACTTTGAGGCACAGAGCTACACCCCTGCACAGAAGCCTCTCTCTCCGCCCCTGCACAGAAGACTCCGCCCCCGCCCCCAACAACTGGGTGGTGACACCATCCCCAGACAGTATAAGGAGATCCCTTGGCGGGATCAATACCCACAAAGCCCCTGGTCCTGGTAACATCCCTGGACAAGCACTGAGAGACTGCGCTGTGGATCTCACAGATGTCTTCGCAGACATCTTTAATACATCACTGAGCCAGGTTGTCGTTCCTGCGTGCCTCAAAGTCTCCACCATCATTCCTGTACCAAAGAAGTTGTCTTTAACGACCATCCTGTCGCACTCACCTCCATCATTATGAAGTGCTTTGAAAGGTTACTCATGCATCAAATCAAGACCTCTCTTCCCCCCAACCTGGATCCATACCAGTTCGCATACCGGTCCATCCACCTGACCGATGATGCAATTTCATCTGCCCTTCACTCAGCCCTCACACATCTGGACACTAAAGACTCATACATTACAATGCTGTTCATAGACTTCAGTTCAGCATTCAACACGACCATTCCCCAGAAACTGATTCACAAACTGGATCTGCTGGGCATCACCACCTCGCTGTGTAACTGGCTGCTGGGTTTCCTGACAGGAAGACAGCAGACAGTACGGGTCGGCAGCAACACTTCCAGCACTAAAACACTGAACACTGGGGTTCCTTAAGGATGTGTGGTGAGCCCCCTTCTCTTCACTCTGCTGATGCACGACTGCACACCATCACATAGATCCAACCTATTCATCAAATTTGCAGATGACACAACTGTGGTAGGTCACATCAGCAACAATGATGAGACCTACAACAGGAGTAAAGTTAACAATCCGGCCTAGTATTGCAGCAAGAGATGCTCTATAGAGTTGAAGTCTGATAAAAATCTGCAGGCAAATACAAAGTTGTTTAGGCATGAAGGTGAAAAGCAGTGTCTTGCACATGATTGTACATCATTTATATTAAAGCCTTGCACCAAAGGCTTTTCATACCTTGACTCGCTTGATGTGTTCCTTGTATTGTTTTCAATGCTCTCATTTTCAACAGCATTGTTGGGGAATAAAGTGAAGATATTTTATAGATTTTAAATGTGGAAAAGTCCTGACTCTGAATATAACACCAACTTCGCATCTTTCCACTTATGAGAGAAGATTAATGATACTCACTAGTGTTGTATTGCTTTTTTAAAAAAAAAATTTAGTAGGCTTTTATAAATGTCATTTAATCTTTCAGTATCATAGTTTTTACTAAATATTATGAGAAATGACAAACCTGGTCTGTAGTCAGGCCCTGCGATGAGGACTCAATGGACTCCCTTAGGGAGAAGAAGAGGGGCATTGTTAGGATGCTATGTTCTTTTTATATAGTTATAATATAGTGCTGGTGTCAGTAAGTGCTTACTGTGTAACTGATGAGGCTAATGATTCAGGTGGAGCATCATCTTCCGATGCTGTTGGCCTGATGGACACCTAAAACACACAGCAAAATCCTTTATTTTATGCATATTTCACCCAAAGGGAAGCATTTAATTAAGATGAAATATATGGAAATACCTTGCTGTCCCAGTCTGGCTGTTCCTGAAGAGCAAAGCAGGCTAACTCTGCTGCTTTCTGTTCGGCTTCCTTGATGCTATTCCCTTCACCCACAGGATAGTCCTTGTTGTCAATTTTTAATTTGTAGAAAAAACTGTGTTGTGAAAAAATGGGAATGTTTTAGGTCATTACATTGACAGTTTAATATTGTTGAACATCAGTCCGGTGTTGGTGTCTGAAGATTCAACTGAAATTACAGAGTTTGACGTATACTCACTGAGGAACGTGAGAGGGGCCATCTTTCTTCACTTCAACATATGAATGGGAACGTTTGGTTTTCTGACAATAGCAGTTGACAAGACTTTTGAAATCTGTCTCCGTAAAGCTGGTGTCCTCAGAGCTAGGAACCGTCTGAACTGAAGCTTCTGCTGCATTGTTTCTCTGTCAAGATACCAAGAAATACATCAGAGAGACAATTGCCCCAGGTTGGTTTTTCATTTCTCTCAAGCATGTTCTAGTTAGGCAAAACTAAACCAATTCTTCGCTCACTTTGAGGCACAGAGCTACACCCCTGCACAGAAGCCTCTCTCTCCGCCCCTGCACAGAAGACTCCGCCCCCACCCCCAACAACTGGGTGGTGACACCATCCCCAGACAGTATAAGGAGATCCCTTGGCGGGATCAATACCCACAAAGCCCCTGGTCCTGGTAACATCCCTGGACAAGCACTGAGAGACTGCGCTGTGGATCTCACAGATGTCTTCGCAGACATCTTTAATACATCACTGAGCCAGGTTGTCGTTCCTGCGTGCCTCAAAGCCTCCACCATCATTCCTGTACCAAAGAAGTTGTCTTTAACGACCACCATCCTGTCGCACTCACCTCCATCATTATGAAGTGCTTTGAAAGGTTACTCATGCATCAAATCAAGACCTCTCTTCCCCCCAACCTGGATCCATACCAGTTCGCATACCGGTCCATCCGCTCGACCGATGATGCAATTTCATCTGCCCTTCACTCAGCCCTCACACATCTGGACACTAAAGACTCATACATTACAATGCTGTTCATAGACTTCAGTTCAGCATTCAACACGACCATTCCCCAGAAACTGATTCACAAACTGGATCTGCTGGGCATCACCACCTCGCTGTGTAACTGGCTGCTGGGTTTCCTGACAGGAAGACAGCAGACAGTACGGGTCGGCAGCAACACTTCCAGCACTAAAACACTGAACACTGGGGTTCCTTAAGGATGTGTGGTGAGCCCCCTTCTCTTCACTCTGCTGATGCACGACTGCACACCATCACATAGATCCAACCTATTCATCAAATTTGCAGATGACACAACTGTGGTAGGTCACATCAGCAACAATGATGAGACCTACAACAGGAGTAAAGTTAACAATCCGGCCTAGTATTGCAGCAAGAGATGCTCTATAGAGTTGAAGTCTGATAAAAATCTGCAGGCAAATACAAAGTTGTTTAGGCATGAAGGTGAAAAGCAGTGTCTTGCACATGATTGTACATCATTTATATTAAAGCCTTGCACCAAAGGCTTTTCATACCTTGACTCGCTTGATGTGTTCCTTGTCTTGTTTTCAATGCTCTCATTTTCAACAGCATTGTTGGGGAATAAAGTGAAGATATTTTATAGATTTTAAATGTGGAAAAGTCCTGACTCTGAATATAACACCAACTTCGCATCTTTCCACTTTTGAGAGAAGATTAATGATACTCACTAGTGTTGCATTGCTTTTTTTAAAAAAAAAATTTAGTAGGCTTTTATAAATGTCATTTAATCTTTCAGTATCATAGTTTTTACTAAATATTATGAGAAATGACAAACCTGGTCTGTAGTCAGGCCCTGCGATGAGGACTCAATGGACTCCCTTAGGGAGAAGAAGAGGGGCATTGTTAGGATGCTATGTTCTTTTTATATAGTTATAATATAGTGCTGGTGTCAGTAAGTGCTTACTGTGTAACTGATGAGGCTAATGATTCAGGTGGAGCATCATCTTCCGATGCTGTTGGCCTGATGGACACCTAAAACACACAGCAAAATCCTTTATTTTATGCATATTTCCTCCAAAGGGAAGCATTTAATTAAGATGAAATATATGGAAATACCTTGATGTCCCAGTCTGGCTGTTCCTGAAGAGCAAAGCAGGCTAACTCTGCTGCTTTCTGTTGGGCTTCCTTGATGCTATTCCCTTCACCCACAGGATAGTCCTTGTTGTCAATTTTTAATTTGTAGAAAAAACTGTGTTGTGAAAAAATGGGAATGTTTTAGGTCATTACATTGACAGTTTAATATTGTTGAACATCAGTCCGGTGTTGGTGTCTGAAGATTCAACTGAAAGGACAGAGTTTGACGTATACTCACTGAGGAACGTGAGAGGGGCCATCTTTCTTCACTTCAACATATGAATGGGAACGTTTGGTTTTCTGACAATAGCAGTTGACAAGACTTTTGAAATCTGTCTCCGTAAAGCTGGTGTCCTCAGAGCTAGGAACCGTCTGAACTGAAGCTTCTGCTGCATTGTTTCTCTGTCAAGATACCAAGAAATACATCAGAGAGACAATTGCCCCAGGTTGGTTTTTCATTTCTCTCAAGCATGTTCTAGTTAGGCAAAACTAAACCAATTCTTCGCTCACTTTGAGGCACAGAGCTACACCCCTGCACAGAAGCCTCTCTCTCCGCCCCTGCACAGAAGACTCCGCCCCCGCCCCCAACAACTGGGTGGTGACACCATCCCCAGACAGTATAAGGAGATCCCTTGGCGGGATCAATACCCACAAAGCCCCTGGTCCTGGTAACATCCCTGGACAAGCACTGAGAGACTGCGCTGTGGATCTCACAGATGTCTTCGCAGACATCTTTAATACATCACTGAGCCAGGTTGTCGTTCCTGCGTGCCTCAAAGTCTCCACCATCATTCCTGTACCAAAGAAGTTGTCTTTAACGACCATCCTGTCGCACTCACCTCCATCATTATGAAGTGCTTTGAAAGGTTACTCATGCATCAAATCAAGACCTCTCTTCCCCCCAACCTGGATCCATACCAGTTCGCATACCGGTCCATCCACCTGACCGATGATGCAATTTCATCTGCCCTTCACTCAGCCCTCACACATCTGGACACTAAAGACTCATACATTACAATGCTGTTCATAGACTTCAGTTCAGCATTCAACACGACCATTCCCCAGAAACTGATTCACAAACTGGATCTGCTGGGCATCACCACCTCGCTGTGTAACTGGCTGCTGGGTTTCCTGACAGGAAGACAGCAGACAGTACGGGTCGGCAGCAACACTTCCAGCACTAAAACACTGAACACTGGGGTTCCTTAAGGATGTGTGGTGAGCCCCCTTCTCTTCACTCTGCTGATGCACGACTGCACACCATCACATAGATCCAACCTATTCATCAAATTTGCAGATGACACAACTGTGGTAGGTCACATCAGCAACAATGATGAGACCTACAACAGGAGTAAAGTTAACAATCCGGCCTAGTATTGCAGCAAGAGATGCTCTATAGAGTTGAAGTCTGATAAAAATCTGCAGGCAAATACAAAGTTGTTTAGGCATGAAGGTGAAAAGCAGTGTCTTGCACATGATTGTACATCATTTATATTAAAGCCTTGCACCAAAGGCTTTTCATACCTTGACTCGCTTGATGTGTTCCTTGTATTGTTTTCAATGCTCTCATTTTCAACAGCATTGTTGGGGAATAAAGTGAAGATATTTTATAGATTTTAAATGTGGAAAAGTCCTGACTCTGAATATAACACCAACTTCGCATCTTTCCACTTATGAGAGAAGATTAATGATACTCACTAGTGTTGTATTGCTTTTTTAAAAAAAAAATTTAGTAGGCTTTTATAAATGTCATTTAATCTTTCAGTATCATAGTTTTTACTAAATATTATGAGAAATGACAAACCTGGTCTGTAGTCAGGCCCTGCGATGAGGACTCAATGGACTCCCTTAGGGAGAAGAAGAGGGGCATTGTTAGGATGCTATGTTCTTTTTATATAGTTATAATATAGTGCTGGTGTCAGTAAGTGCTTACTGTGTAACTGATGAGGCTAATGATTCAGGTGGAGCATCATCTTCCGATGCTGTTGGCCTGATGGACACCTAAAACACACAGCAAAATCCTTTATTTTATGCATATTTCACCCAAAGGGAAGCATTTAATTAAGATGAAATATATGGAAATACCTTGCTGTCCCAGTCTGGCTGTTCCTGAAGAGCAAAGCAGGCTAACTCTGCTGCTTTCTGTTCGGCTTCCTTGATGCTATTCCCTTCACCCACAGGATAGTCCTTGTTGTCAATTTTTAATTTGTAGAAAAAACTGTGTTGTGAAAAAATGGGAATGTTTTAGGTCATTACATTGACAGTTTAATATTGTTGAACATCAGTCCGGTGTTGGTGTCTGAAGATTCAACTGAAATGACAGAGTTTGACGTATACTCACTGAGGAACGTGAGAGGGGCCATCTTTCTTCACTTCAACATATGAATGGGAACGTTTGGTTTTCTGACAATAGCAGTTGACAAGACTTTTGAAATCTGTCTCCGTAAAGCTGGTGTCCTCAGAGCTAGGAACCGTCTGAACTGAAGCTTCTGCTGCATTGTTTCTCTGTCAAGATACCAAGAAATACATCAGAGAGACAATTGCCCCAGGTTGGTTTTTCATTTCTCTCAAGCATGTTCTAGTTAGGCAAAACTAAACCAATTCTTCGCTCACTTTGAGGCACAGAGCTACACCCCTGCACAGAAGCCTCTCTCTCCGCCCCTGCACAGAAGACTCCGCCCCCGCCCCCAACAACTGGGTGGTGACACCATCCCCAGACAGTATAAGGAGATCCCTTGGCGGGATCAATACCCACAAAGCCCCTGGTCCTGGTAACATCCCTGGACAAGCACTGAGAGACTGCGCTGTGGATCTCACAGATGTCTTCGCAGACATCTTTAATACATCACTGAGCCAGGTTGTCGTTCCTGCGTGCCTCAAAGTCTCCACCATCATTCCTGTACCAAAGAAGTTGTCTTTAACGACCATCCTGTCGCACTCACCTCCATCATTATGAAGTGCTTTGAAAGGTTACTCATGCATCAAATCAAGACCTCTCTTCCCCCCAACCTGGATCCATACCAGTTCGCATACCGGTCCATCCACTCGACCGATGATGCAATTTCATCTGCCCTTCACTCAGCCCTCACACATCTGGACACTAAAGACTCATACATTACAATGCTGTTCATAGACTTCAGTTCAGCATTCAACACGACCATTCCCCAGAAACTGATTCACAAACTGGATCTGCTGGGCATCACCACCTCGCTGTGTAACTGGCTGCTGGGTTTCCTGACAGGAAGACAGCAGACAGTACGGGTCGGCAGCAACACTTCCAGCACTAAAACACTGAACACTGGGGTTCCTTAAGGATGTGTGGTGAGCCCCCTTCTCTTCACTCTGCTGATGCACGACTGCACACCATCACATAGATCCAACCTATTCATCAAATTTGCAGATGACACAACTGTGGTAGGTCACATCAGCAACAATGATGAGACCTACAACAGGAGTAAAGTTAACAATCCGGCCTAGTATTGCAGCAAGAGATGCTCTATAGAGTTGAAGTCTGATAAAAATCTGCAGGCAAATACAAAGTTGTTTAGGCATGAAGGTGAAAAGCAGTGTCTTGCACATGATTGTACATCATTTATATTAAAGCCTTGCACCAAAGGCTTTTCATACCTTGACTCGCTTGATGTGTTCCTTGTATTGTTTTCAATGCTCTCATTTTCAACAGCATTGTTGGGGAATAAAGTGAAGATATTTTATAGATTTTAAATGTGGAAAAGTCCTGACTCTGAATATAACACCAACTTCGCATCTTTCCACTTTTGAGAGAAGATTAATGATACTCACTAGTGTTGCATTGCTTTTTTTAAAAAAAATTTAGTAGGCTTTTATAAATGTCATTTAATCTTTCAGTATCATAGTTTTTACTAAATATTATGAGAAATGACAAACCTGGTCTGTAGTCAGGCCCTGCGATGAGGACTCAATGGACTCCCTTAGGGAGAAGAAGAGGGGCATTGTTAGGATGCTATGTTCTTTTTATATAGTTATAATATAGTGCTGGTGTCAGTAAGTGCTTACTGTGTAACTGATGAGGCTAATGATTCAGGTGGAGCATCATCTTCCGATGCTGTTGGCCTGATGGACACCTAAAACACACAGCAAAATCCTTTATTTTATGCATATTTCACCCAAAGGGAAGCATTTAATTAAGATGAAATATATGGAAATACCTTGCTGTCCCAGTCTGGCATTTCCTGAAGAGCAAAGCAGGCTAACTCTGCTGCTTTCTGTTGGGCTTCCTTGATGCTATTCCCTTCACCCACAGGATAGTCCTTGTTGTCAATTTTTAATTTGTAGAAAAAACTGTGTTGTGAAAAAATGGGAATGTTTTAGGTCATTACATTGACAGTTTAATATTGTTGAACATCAGTCCGGTGTTGGTGTCTGAAGATTCAACTGAAATGACAGAGTTTGACGTATACTCACTGAGGAACGTGAGAGGGGCCATCTTTCTTCACTTCAACATATGAATGGGAACGTTTGGTTTTCTGACAATAGCAGTTGACAAGACTTTTGAAATCTGTCTCCGTAAAGCTGGTGTCCTCAGAGCTAGGAACCGTCTGAACTGAAGCTTCTGCTGCATTGTTTCTCTGTCAAGATACCAAGAAATACATCAGAGAGACAATTGCCCCAGGTTGGTTTTTCATTTCTCTCAAGCATGTTCTAGTTAGGCAAAACTAAACCAATTCTTCGCTCACTTTGAGGCACAGAGCTACACCCCTGCACAGAAGCCTCTCTCTCCGCCCCTGCACAGAAGACTCCCCCCTCCAACAACTGGGTGGTGACACTATCCCCAGACAGTGTGAGGAGATCCCTTGGCGGGATCAATACCCACAAAGCCCCTGGTCCTGGTAACATCCCTGGACAAGCACTGAGAGACTGTGCTGCAGAACTCACAGATGTCTTCACAGACATCTTTAATACATTACTGAGCCAGGTTGTGGTTGCCTCAAAGCCTCCACCATCATTCCTGTACCAAAGAAGTTGTCTTTAACGACTACCATCCTGTCGCACTCACCTCCATCAACGAACGTTTGGTTTTCTGACAATAGTGGTTAACAAGGCCTTTGAAATCTGTCTCTGTAAAGCTAAGAACCATCTGAACTGAAGCTGCATTGTTTCTCTGTCAAGATAACAAGAAATGCATCAGAGAGACAATTGCCCCAGGTTGGGTTTTCATTTCTCTCAAGCAAAAACGAACATTATCTTACAGATTCCACTGAGTCCCGATGACCAAGCTTAGACAGGCTTTGCAGAGCATTTTTTGCTGCATTTTGCTTTGCTTCCTTCTTGGTCTTCCCCTCACCACTGGGGTAGGCTTTACCATCTGTGACTGGACTCGGGTTGAATCTGTAAAGACATGAGAGTTTTGTTATATACTGCTCAAATAAAGTATAGGAACAATTTGAAAACACATCAGGTCTCAAAGGGGGAAAAAACATGCTGCATATTTATACTGATGTGGGCTGGGCAAGGTGTTAAGAACGAGAGGATGCCACATCATTTGATGAAAAAATAATTATCAACCTACAGAGAGCTGAATTCATAGATATGCAGAAAATTAAAGTGAAAAAATAATGCAGCACGCCAGTGAACTTGCTGAAGTTTCACTGCAGCGACTCAAAATGGAACTCAGTAGTTTGTTTGCTCTTATGCACGAACAACATCATGCTCCTAATGATACAACGGCTGGTGTCCTCTGGGCTCTCCTCTCACATGTGGACTAGGTCACCAGATCTCTGAGCTCCTGGACAGTTTGAGGCGCAACCTGGTGGTAACAAATCGACTGAAACATAATGTCCCAGAGGTGTTCTTCTGCAAGTTTCAGCCTTTGGGAAGCAATATATCTAGTTGTGTGAAAAACTGAATCTCGATTGCATAAATGTTTTTATTCTTTTGGCTGCCCTCACTACAGTAGATCGGCTGCCTCCATCTTCCCCTGTCAGAAACATCTTCTTCTATCACACCAACCCTCTGCATGTCGCCCCTCATTACATCCATGAATCTTCTCTATGGTCTTCCTGTTTTCCTCCTGCCTGTCAATTCGATCTTTAACATCTGTTGTACAGTACAGTGGCTTGCAAAAGTATTCGGCCCCTTTGAACTTTCCAACTTTTTGTCACATTACAGCCACAAACATGAATCAGTTTTATTGGAATTCCATGTGAAAGACCAATACAAAGTGGTGTATGTGTGAGAAGTGGAACGAATTTATCATAATTCCAAACATTTTTTACAAATAACTTTCAAATTTTCAAATAACTGAAAAGTGGGGTGTGCGTAATTATTCAGTCCCCTGAGTCAATACTTTGTAGAACCACCTTTTGCCGCAGTCACAGCTGCCAGTCCTTTAGGGTTTGTCTCTATCAGCTTTGCACATCCAGAGACTGAAATTCTTGCCCATTCTTCTTTGCAAAACAGCTCCAGCTCAGTCAGATTAGATGGACAGTGTTTGTGAACAGCAGTTTTCAGATCTTGCCACAGATTCTCAATTGGATTTAGATCTGGACTTTGACTGGGCCATTCTAACACATGGATATGTTTTGTTTTAAACCATTCCATTGTTGCCCTGGCTTTATGTTTAGGGTCGTTGTCCTGCTGGAAGGTGAACCTCCACCCCAGTCTCAAGTCTTTTGCAGACTCCAAGAGGTTTTCTTCCAAGATTGCCCTGTATTTGGCTCCATCCATCTTCCCATCAACTCTGACCAGCTTCCCTGTCCCTGCTGAAGAGAAGCACCCCCAGAGCATGATGCTGCCACCACCATATTTGACAGTGGGGATGGTGTGTTCAGAGTGATGTGCAGTGTTAGATTTCCGCCACACATAGCGTTTTGCATTTTGGCCAAAAAGTTCCATTTTGGTCTCATCTGACCAGAGCACCTTCTTCCACATGTTTGCTGTGTCCCCCACATGGCTTGTGGCAAACTGCAAACGGGACATCTTATGGTTTTCTGTTAACAATGGCTTTCTTCTTGCCACTCTTCCATAAAGGCCAACTTTGTGCAGTGCATGACTAATAGTTGTCCTATGGACAGATTCCCCCACCTGAGCTGTACATCTCTGCAGCTCGTCCAGAGTCACCATGGGCCTCTTGGCTGCATTTCTGATCAGCGCTCTCCTTGTTCGGCCTGTGAGTTTAGGTGGACAGCCTTGTCTTGGTAGGTTTACAGTTGTGCCATACTCCTTCCATTTCTGAATGATCACCTGAACAGTGCTCCGTGGGACGTTCAAGGCTTGGTAAATCTTTTTGTAGCCTAAGCCTGCTTTAAATTTCTCAATTACTTTATCCCTGACCTGTCTGGTGTGTTCGTTGGACTTCATGGTGTTGTTGCTCCCAGTATTCTCTTAGACAACCTCTGAGGCTGTCACAGAGCAGCTGTATTTGTACTGACATTAGATTAAACACAGGCGCACTCTATTTAGTCATTAGCACTCATCAGGCAATGTCTATGGGCAACTGACTGCACTCAGACCAAAGGGGGCTGAATAATTACGCACACCCCAATTTGCAGTTATTTATTTGTAAAAAATGTTTGGAATCATGTATGATTTTCGTTCCACTTCTCACGTGTACACCACTTTGTGTTGGTCTTTCACGTGGAATTCCAATAAAATTGATTCATGTTTGTGGCTGTAATATGACAAAACGTGGAAAAGTTCAAGGGGGGCGAATACTTTTGCAAGCCACTGTATATCCACTATCCTCCTCCTTTGTACATGTCCAAACCATCTCAGCCTTGCCCTGTCCCTCTGATTTACTCATTTGATTTACTCATACTGTCCTTTCTGGTCACTTCTAGTGAAAAATCTTTGCATCGGCAACTCTTCCAACTCCAGCTCCACCTTAGACCCCACCTGTCCCCTCAACCACAGGATGTTACTTAGCAATTTGTAAAACAAAACAAAAAAAACCTGTGTTGTGAAATAGCAAGAATTTTTTTTATTTATAATTTGACTCAATTTGTCTTTCTGTTAGAACAACATTATTCTCTTGTTGAACTGTTTTTTAAAGAAATATCGTCTTCTATCTTAAAAACTGTTTGTTACAACTTTAAGTCTAAACTTGTACACTGCCATTCTGACTGACACGCCTATGAGTATTTGACTTTGAAACCCCACCACCATTAGTCATTTCATTCGAGAAGTTACACGTTATCATGGTCCGGTCCGTAAGAGTCAGGGTCTCCGTACCTCACTTCAGAGTGATGCATGTGTGCATATTCGTTTAGTTTACCAACGTAGTTTACAGTATCCATCATAAATGACTCAGCAAGTTGTGCAGAATTGTAAGAAGACCGCGAAAAGCTCAGGATCCTTATCTCTTCTCCCCTTCCATCTTAATTCTGCGCCCGACCCTAGAGTGTCTCAGTGACCACTTTCTGCTGGTCTTGAGTATTTATAGGTTTTGATTTCTTCAAGTCGTTCCCGTGGCCTACGTGGTTTTAAACATATTGTAACAAACGAAACTGAAACTAAGTACCTAACCGGCCATTGGGCAACTTCCATCGCGATAATTTTTCCTCTGAAGCTACATTGGAGCCTCAGCAGGACTCTGCTCCTGTGAGGAAAAACTTAAATTGGCGGTGCACAAATATCGTGTCTGCTCAGAAACGGTTCATTCCTGCTGAGTCTTTATTTTTTTCCACATGTTAAGGCTCAAAAACGCTTCACCACCCAAGATTAAATTTTGTCTTCTTCTTCCTCCCTGTCTCTGTGACTGCTTTTGAGTCAGCTAGCTTGAGTATGTATAGGTTTCGTTTTCACATAGCCTACGCGGGTTTTCACATTTTATAACAAATGAAACTGAAAGTGAGCACCTACAGGTGTTGTACCTGTCGAGATTTGTATGCCCTCCTGTTTCATGCATTTATTTTTTAAAATAATTCAGTTGAAGCATGGTTGAAAAGCAATGTCTGACTTTCATTGGTTAAGATTTATAGAATTTTTATTTATTATTACTTTTGTCAGATTAAAGGTATTTCTGTGACCATTATGAGTTTTTCTTTCTTTGACTGAAGGGTACCAACAATTTTGTCCATGTCTGCATCTGAGAAGTTTATTGAGTGACAGAGAAAATGGACTTTTGAACTTTACTTACAGTTTCTGGGTTACTTTGCTGCCCTGAGCGAGACCGCTATTCAGCACCCTTCCTTAATTTTTAAATTTAAAAAGAAAATAGAAAGAAAAATATTGAGTCAGTGGACAACACCTAAAAAGGTATTTCAATTGAATTGCTAACTATGTACAGCACAGAGAACTGCAGTAGTAACTAACTGTTTTATAACTTTATTTAAGCTCAATAATAAAAAGTAGACAAAGTAAAAACATAACATTGGGTATAGAATGTTTTCTAAGAAAGTCAGTTTATGAAAATGAAATTAAAAGATGAAAGCAAGATGAATTTCTTAAATATCAGTAAATCAAAAGTGTGAATTTCTTCATGCAGTTTTTGGAGAGGCGAAGGTAAAACAGGGATAACAGGATAATCTTTTTAGAAATGTTATTATTTAATGTATTAAAAGTTTGGCTGGACAATTAACAAATTAATGGCATGCTATTTATTAAGGGAGTAACTGGGATTGGTGAAAAATAAATGAAACTAGAAATAACCTGCATGGCTTAAACAAAAAACAAACAAAAAAACCTTTAGGACATTTCCTGTAATGTAATTCAGGAGAAACGTGAGAAATTTAAAAACATAAACTGACACAACCTGACTCTCAACATGCTTAATAAAATAAACCTGTGTTTATTTTGTTGTTTTCATGTCTTTTTTTCACTTACCATTTATCATCGTAATTATCAACCTTGCCACCTTCAGTGCATCATCTGAATAACTCTGTATCATCACATCTACCGTTTTTATCCTGTCTGCATTCTCCAGACGACTCCTTCTGATAGTTTGGAAATCATCTACAGGTTCATTCTGCAGGTAAAAGTGGAAACGTTTCAGCTCTCCCTCTCCCAGATTCTCCAGCATTTCCAGGAGTTGCGATGGAACAGACTTCGCCATCATTGATCTGTAAAATACGAGAGGGCATTTTCATCTGAAAGAGCAAGAGAGTATCAGTTAACTGTGGATACAGGAGGAAAGACGGAGTTTTCGTCCCAGTCACTGGACCAGCTCTTTATTCTCTCAAGGATACTTAGGTGCATGTGAGTTTCACCAACCAGTCTACATGTGTTTTGTGGCCTTTTTGCCACATTGCTGGCAAAAAGTCAGACTATTTCCCAGTGGGTGATTGACTCCATCAGTGTTGCCCTTTGTCACTGATTCTCTTCTTAATTTTTATAGACAGAATTTCTAGGTGTAGCCAAGTGGCAGAAGGTTTCCACTTGGGTGGTCTCAGAATGTCATCTCTGCTTTTCACAGTTAGTGTGGTTCTGTTGGCTTCATCAAGTGGTGGCCTTCACCTCTCATTTGCAATGGAAATGAGATTCAGCACCCGAAATGGTGGAATACCCACTCTGGGGTGAGTTACTACCCCAAGTGGAGGAATTTAAGTATCTCAAGCCTTGTTTACGAGTGAGGGGAGGACGCAGGAGATTGACAGATGGATTGGTGCTGAGTATCTGAGTGACCCAGCCAGCTGGGAGAAGAGGGAGTGAGAGGATTTTTCCACTCTGTGTTGGTATTCTCAAAAAACCTGAGCATCCTCTCAGAGAGCTCTGAGCTTAGCCTCCAAACATCAGGAAGGAGTCCAGCTTAGGAGGTTCAGGAACATGATAAGAGCTGAGCTGTTTTGACATAAATACCGCATCCAATTTAAAATACTGCTGCTTACGTTTAAAAATTACCAACAACACAGCACCGAGCTACCTTAAGGAACTCCTTAAATCGTATGTTCCTGCCAGAGCATTAAGACCATCTACTCAGTTACTCTTGGTGCAGCCTAGATCTCGGCTGAAGTCTAGAGGTGACCGGGCGTTTGCCCTGGCTGCACCAGAGTTGTGGAATAACCTTCCGATTGTGATCCGGGCGTCCGATTCCATCCAATCTTTTAAATCACAGTTAAAAACCTATTTGTTTAATCTCGCCTTTCCTGCTTGTTAATGCTCGCACCTGACTCTTAGACTTACTCTATTTTTCCTTATATATATTTTTTATGGCTTGCGCTTTTATTATGTTTTTATTTGATATGCATTTTATATTACCCCTGTGTATTAGTGGCATTGACCTGTGAGTATATTTGATACTTTGCTAAGGCCTTATAATACTCATGTTACTTCTCTGTCTCTTATGTTAAGCACTTTGGTATACCGCTGGTTTTTAAATGTGCTCTATAAATAAAGATTGTTGTTGAGATTGTTGTTGACATGGTTTCAACTGTCTGACTGTCTGACTCACACCTGAAAAATGAGGATGTGCCTCATCTGGGCCTATCAGTGTGGAGCAACTTTGTCTTTGTTTTCAGATTTTCAGAGGCTATTACTCCAGTTTGTTGGCTGATTCTTTGATGCAAATCAAACAGGAACACAATGATTTATAACCCGACTGCAATCAAACACATTACAACTAACGTTTATGTCATTTTATTTTGAAAGGCCTGACAGAAAACAGTTGGACACTGATGTATGTGATTTAATAGTGAGACAATGTTTTTGTTCCAAGAAATAAAAAGGCACAGTTTGTTTATGAAGTAATCAATCAAACACGAGAATAAAATAAAACTGTTTGATTCAAATCAATCAATAATTTATAATCATGTGGATTTGTCTTCAAACACAACAGTGATCAAAGTTTATCCTGAACTAAGAGCTGAACATCTGGTCCAGACATCACAGAAACAAAGAGTCAAACTGTTAAAGGAGGGAAAAAGCAAACTTACAGTTTCTTCACAAAGGCTGTGTCCCAATCCAGCAACTTCACGCTCCGGAGTAAGCGCAGTTCACGTACTAGTTATGGCGCATACCAGGAAGTACGAGAAGTGCGGAAGTGAGAGGCTTGTGAAATGGGACGGTCTAGCCTTCGTTGCGCTGCTCAGGTTGCCTAGCAACCATACTAACCACGAGTAACGTTTCATACAGCATTGTTTGACAGAAATGAAGGACAAAAAATGTTTTTTTTGTTCATTCATTTTTGTCATGACATCACTTTGATTTGTTGAGTATCTGAGGCTGAGACCACAGGACTGTAAAAACATGATTGTTGGGCTTCATTTCTGTACTGAACAGTCATTTAAGATTAGCTAGTAAATAACAATTAGCTAATGTTGTTCATGAGACTAAAGTCATCTCACTGGTAATGTAAATATAATATGGCCAATATTATATTAATCATTATTAGTTATTACAGCAGTGAACTTGAACTCTGTGTCAAATGATAGGTTTGTAGCTTGAACCTATTCGCTGGAACGTTGAAGACAATATAATTACACAGCAAGCAAGACACGAAGTAGGCAAAGTTCTTCATGTTTCTCGTGCACGGGAGAGAACCGGACAAACGCCGTTCCTTCACTTGATCCCAGTTGCTCTCGTCCACTCCCCCGTAACACTGCTCTTTTATTGAGGTTACATGAATATGCATAGGTTCATTAACATATGACGTCTACATACACACAAAGAGTACCTTGCCTGTGTGTGTGTGTGTGTGTGTGTGTGCGTGTGTGGGGGGGGTCAGAGTGTGACCCCATAAATGACTTCCCTAAACCTGCTGGTCTGGAAGTCCAGCAGTTCATCTAAACAAAAGGCACTTAGCCTAAAACAGATATAGATACGTTTATCCTACCATAAAACAATAAGACAAGGTACGACCTCTAAGCATATATGGTTAAATATTTCTACGCATAAATGACAATCAACAATACAAAACCTAACATCAAACACTGAGCTTCAGTAAAGATTCAAATTGCATTTATTTATATTTCCTATCACCTTAAATCTTCACTCAAAGACAAATATTTTTGACAGTGTATATATAGATGTATCATATATAACAGACAAATATTGTTCGTTTAATTTGTTGGCATTATTACATTTGGCTCAATGCTTACATATATGTGTAAAAATGAAATGTACAAGCTGTGATAACTGTTTCTGATAAAATGAAGAGTAAATATTAAATATTCCTTTATTGGGTGAGAAAATCATACCATGTCATAACTGCTTTAAGTCATACAGAATAGATATCAGAGCCTTAAACAGGCTGACTTCTGCTAAATGGGTCAAACTGGGCAGAAAGTATACAAACACATAACATCCTTATAGAATATGATGTAACACTATAGATCAACTTACCTCAGAATATATAAAGCATATAAACAATTACAGCAATATGATGCAACAAACACAGCAGTGCCACTAATCCAAAATACACAAAGCTTCATAGAACTGAAACAAACATTTATTTTTAGGTCCATTCTGCTGCTGATACATACTTTAGGTTTCTGAACATTAAACTTGTTTCTGCCTTTCATAGTGTGTAACTTGAAGGCCCTGAGTACTTTCTCCCACACTGAAAACACTGGAATGGTAAAATTATTTGAACATTTCCTAATAAGATTGATTCAGGACAGACAATTAGTTATTTTAAACTTTTCTAGCAGTCCTTCACAAACAGGGAACAGTCTGTCTATTCTCTCCATCTGTCAGCTGCTGCTGGCTCTTCCTCCTCCTCTTCCTCACACACTGCTGAGTTTGTCCTGGTGGATCATCAGGGGTGCAAAGCCTCACAGATGATGTGCAGCAGTGGGTCCCTCAGTCTGTCCTCACTCTGGACACTTGCAGTTGTCACACATGGAAATCAAATGTGATAAGCTGCACGATTCAAACAAAAGTGTAACTTATAAATACATGTTCATACGTTTTTTACACAATCACCATCTGATTTTGAGTCAGCTAGCTTGTGTATGTATAGGTTTCGTTTTCACATAGCCTACGCGGATTTTCACATTTTATAACAAACGAAACTGAAAATGAGCACCTACAGGTGTTGTACCTGTCGAGATTTGTATGCCCTCCTCAAAACACACGGATTGAAATAAATCAGACGAAGCAACTTTTAAATGTTTTCATAAAATTAACATGTTTCGTATTCGTGTACGTCCTGAAAAGGTCACATAATCCACTTACACAGGATGGTAACGGTATCAATAGCCTCAGAGTTGCCTTGCTGAAAAAAATACTGCATGCCATTGTTGAGAATAGATTCCTTAATGTACATCAAAGTTAAAGAGAATATAGTTTGTGATTGCTTGCAACATTATAATATTGCGGTTAATGAGTGTAAGAATACAAAATAGGAAAAAAAAAAGGCCTGGGATGGGGAACAAAGAACTGAGGTACAGGGCAGGAGGACAATCAACCCCCACCCCCAGGACAGTAGCAAGAGTTACTGAGGGTGAGGAGCAGACAAAGGGCAAATGGGCACTACCATAAAAGGAGATGGGGGTCAAGGTGTCAGCACCTTTGGCCACTGTACTAGTGTATTTCCATTGTGGGGGTGTTTACTGTAGGGGGGAGGAGACCAGAGGTTATAACTGTAACTGTTGTGTGGAGTTCTTTAGATCAGCCTTTAGCATAGGACTGCATAGGAATGCAGTGTGCTGATCTCCAGATGCATCTGTAAGAATAATGGGTAATAAAGGGATTGTGTAAAACATGGAAACATCTCAGCGTGATCTCTACCAGGGCTAAACGAATGGCAGAGCCCGGCGTTGTCTCAACAATTTGGTGCCGTGACCCGGATCTTGGTAGTTGATCTCCATTTGGACCTTGGCTGAAGCGGAATGGACACTGAGGGTATTGCCGGCAAAAAACAAGGTAAGCAGAACCTGTTTAATCAAATCTGCATATTGGAAATTAAGCTAAATTTCACCCAAAGGTGTCCTGAACGCAGAAGTCCGTAAATTTAGATAAGAGTTGTGTGTAGAAGAGAGCTGGTTTCTCTAAAAGTAAGGGTTGGAGTCCCGGAAAGCAGGACTTTCTAAATTCCATTGTCCTTGGATGTGGCTCATAGGCTCAGATGGCGTTTCTGGAACTAGGTTTGAGGCCTGGGAAATTCAGGACCCCCGAATTCTACTAAAACGGTTTGAGGCCGAGGGAGCAGATTGGTTAAATAGTCCTCCCTAAATTCTACTTTGTTGTGAGTTTGTGTTGTAAGAAAACTTAGGTTTGCAAAGTGTGATTGTGGACATGTGCAGACAGTAGCATGTGGCTGAATTTGAAGAACAAAAGATGTGTGTGTGTAAGCTACCTGAGGACCAAAATGGAGGGGGTGTGTGTGTAAGTGCCCTGAGGGGGAAATTGGAGGTGAGGAGCAAAATGGAAGTGTGTGTGCTCCTTTGAGGGGCAAAAGGGGAGACAGAGCGGATTACAGGGGATTATTGGTGAAACAATAATAGTAATAAAATAAGAGAAGATGAACTAAAATAAATAAATAAATAAATAAAATAAACAGTAGATTAGTGATAAGGTAATGATAAATAAATAACAAAAATTAACAGATTTAAAAGTGATCAAGTATGGATGGAGAATTGAATCTAGAACTAGATGAGAGCAGTTGGAGAGAAAAGAAAAGAGAGGTTGGAGAAGTGAGTTAAGAGGTTAATGTGTGGGTTTAAAACAATGGGGTAAAAAAAAAGGGGGGGTAAAAATGAAAAAGAAAAAATAACGAAAACAAAACAAAAAAAGAGTGTGGAAGTGTGAGAGGGGAATTGTCTCCAACTGGGGGGAGCGGGTGATGCTGCAGGTCACCAGCTGCCGTAGTGGACACAAAAGAAAAACAGAATAGGAGTGTGGTTGATGAAAATAAGTAATAATAATATGAAGAGGGTTTTGTTTTTCTCAGTCAAGAACAACTAAAATCTTACTTTCGGGGTTTTTTAAGACAGGAGAGAGACACGGCTGGAATTAATTGGACATTATGACACAAGGGGAAGTGAAATTAGAAACACTGAAAACAGACACGGACCTTCAAAATAAAGCATAGGAACCTGAAACGTGGAACAGGAGGGCACAGAGGACACAAAACACTAGGGATAATCACAACCAACCCAAAATAAACAAAACCACAGAATGTTAATAAACTTAAACATAAACACGGAGTCCACAGACTCCGGACCAGGACAGTGAATGATCAAGTTGTCTCAGTGTGTCACTTGCAGGTGGGGAAATGGACCTGGATCAATTCACCACGAGCAGCAGTTGGAAGAAAATTGTAGGTTAACATCATTAGAAACACCCAGCCTGCGTTTTGGCTGAATTGTTTTGCAGCTTCCCTTCCTCATCTTGAAAAATCAAGCTCCAAGGAAGCTAATCTCTTCTTGAAGACACGGAGTGCAGTTCCAGAAGCACAGGCATGAACATTAACAGTGGACAGCAGTCCAAGAGACAACAGCAGTGTCCTGAGCAGAGAGGTCCAGCAGTGCTGTGGGCAAACGACATCAGAGAGAGAAAGAGAAGATCTATCATCAGGACTGGATGGATGGAGATGCGGTTCCAGCAAGCTGCAACTTCACTGTGGGTGAAAGACTTTTGAGGAGACTGTCTGAGTTTGACATTTGCCATGTTTGGAGCAAAATGGCAATGAAAGAGACAGTGGGAGCATACACGGGACAAAGCTGAAAAGAAGAACTGCCATTGGACTGCTGGGGAAGAAGAGACCACAGTGAAAGAAGGAGCAGGTGATCACACAGAAGTGGAGGATTGAGAAAGTGTCCAGACCACCACAAAAGGGGGAGGAAGACAAGCACTGAGGTATGCAAGTGCACTGCTGGACAAAACGGAAAGGCAACACCTCACATGCACACAACATGTACTGGGGGTAGCACAAAATCATACAGGAAGTGCACACATCACAAGAGGGTATCTGTAGAAGGGGTTAACAACACACAGCGTGGCTGCCTATGGTAACTCGCAAGCATTAGGATTTAGCTGTGCCTGACTAAGAGAATTTTTAATCGTTATTTAGGTGTTTCTGAAACAAAAAGGTGGAGCAAATGGAGTTTTGTTTCAGAAAAAAAGGGGAAGGTAAATAAAATGACATACATAAGTACAAAATGCATGAATATGAAAGGTTTGGGGATTTAATTGGCTGATACATTTTTTGTTTGTTACCAAGTTGAACCTGCCAATTAGATTTGGTGTGTTTTAATTTTTAGAGAGGGAATATTCTGGGACAAGTCCTAAGACTACGATTTTATATATGTGGTTATTCTGGTATTTTATTTTTGAACAGTGCACTGAAAGTTTTGTTTGACAATTTTCTCTCCTACAAGCAGGCCTGCACGATTGGATCTGAAAGCGCTATACTAAATTTTTGCTTGAAAATTATCGCAAACTGAGCTTCTCCACATTACAATGGGCTCTGGAGAAAGTCACTTATTTGGGACGCAATCAGATAATGAGTCCCTGCCTAAAAGGATTTCGCGAGGTAATCCATTCTAAAATTCTTTTTTTAATTCTTTTTCAAATGTCGTCATATTGCTGGCAGTAGAAACTTAATGCGACACAAGAGGTTCTGCTATCAGCAATAAACACGAGGACTGACTGGACTGACTGGACTGACAAAAACTTGACTGACTTGACACCAATATGCAAGATTGCACCTCCACCCACAGAGCAAAAAGGGTGGATTTTTTTTTTTACAGGAACAGCAGGATGAAAGTGAGATCTTAGAAAACAAATTTTTGGAGTGGCACAAATAATTTGTGTGGCATCTTATTTAATGCAGGACACCTGATTGTTATGCAAATAGTTTGAAATGGTTATAAAAACAAGGTAAAAGGTAAAATGGGTGCAAATAACTTTGTTGTTTGCAAACCTTGTGTATAGGATTTTAAAACTGTTTATATTTGCACTTAAAGTTATGAAATATGATTCATTAAACATGTTTGTGGTTGTTACAGTAAAAAATATAACTTTTTCTACTCTGATTTTATGTTTTTTGTCTGATTTTAGATCAATTGTGTTACTACAGTATGTCAAAATGAAAACATAACTGTAAATTCAGACATGTTAGTTTGTGCTGAAAGGATGATACCAAACAAGGCAAAGTAAATAGTTTTTAAAGGTAAAATGTGGAGGGAAAATCAAAAGTAGTTAGAAATGGCCAATTATGTCCTGGACCAAAGAGGGTTTAACATTTTTTTAAAGTAACGCAATACTTATTTTTCCCAGTAATTAATTACTTTTAGAATCTTGCAATTCAGTTACTAACTCAGTTACTTTTTTGAAGAAGTAACTAGTAACTATAATTAATTACTTTTTCAAAGTAACTTCCCCAACACTGGCCAGAGCACATTTTGAATAACACCGTGGGCATTTCAGATTTCACACAGGTGGTTTGTTGTTACACTCTAGAAATGGAATGAAGGTAAAGACATGAGTTTTGTTATATACTGCTCAAATAAAGTATAGGAACAATTTGAAAACACATCAGGTCTCAAAGGAAAAAAACATGCTGCATATTTATACTGATGTGGGCTGGGCAAGGTGTTAAGAACGAGAGGATGCCACATCATTTGATGAAAAAATAATTATCAAGCTACAGAGAGCTGAATTAATAGATATGCAGAAAATTAAAGTGAAAAAAACAATGCAGCACGCCAGTGAACTTGCTGAAATTTCACTGCAGCAACTCAAAATGGAACTCAGTAGTTTGTATGGCCCCCACATGCTTTTATGCACGAACAACATCATGCTCCTAATGATAAAACGGCTGGTGTCCTCCTGGTTCTCCTTTCACAGGTGGACTAGGTCACCAGATCTCTGAGCTCCTGGACAGTTTGAGGCGCAACCTGGTGGTAACAGATCGACTGAAACATAATGTCCCAGAGGTGTTCTTCTGCAATTTTCAGCCTTTGGGAAGCAATATATCTAGTTGTGTGAAAAACTGAAGCCCTGATTGCACAAATGCTTTTTTTTCTTTTGGTTGCCCTTTAGGGGTGACTACAGTAGATCAGCTGCCTCCATCTTCCCCTGTCAGAAACATCTTCTTCTATCACACCAACCCTCTGCATGTCGCCCCTCACTACATCCATGAATCTTCTCTATGGTCTTCCTGTTTTCCTCCTGCCTGTCAATTCGATCTTTAACATCTGTTGTACAATATATCCGCTATCCTCCTCCTCTGTTGACTGCTGTTTGACTGAGGAAGAATAAAGTAGTCGTGGTAAGCCAATCACATGACCAATTCAAGATGACAAAGCAACAAGGTGACATATACCAGTTTTTAAATTGTGCTGATAGGCCACGTAAAACCAGAGTCATGATAAAATATATATATATGGTGTTTTTTTTCTGAATACTTTCGTCACGTTTACTAAGGACAGCGCTAGCAAGCACTCCCTGCTTATGACCAAAAAATTAAAAAACAAAACAAAAACACCCCTTTTGTGTTGGTGGAAAAATGCCATTATTGTCAGTATAGTCCAAATTACATGACTGATTTAAGCTGACAAAGCAAAAAGCAAAATTCAGACTCGTGAGGTTGTGCTGAAAAGAATGACACAAAGCAAGGTGAGGAAAAAATAAATAAATAAAACAATTTGAAGGTGAAATACAAATGTAAAATCAAAAGGAGTCCAAAATGGCCATTTATGTTTTGGACCTCAGAAGGTGAACCCAACAAATCATGAAAAATTAGGTTTACATTTTTGTTCATGCCAGTGCAGATTCCTGACATTTTGTGTAAATTTAAGCATGTAACAATTAGATTTTTGCTAACAAAAAAAGTGTGTTTATAAATGAACCACCCATGTTGTGTAGCTTTCTGGATTGTATACTTATTGGGCTACATACTTATTTATTATACAGGCTACAGTCAATAAAATCAAAATTCGCATGTTTTATGTAACTAAAATGTTTAATTATGTGGGCTACAGAAAATAATTAAGCTATAATATTTATATGAAAAACGTGTATACTTACTGCATTTGAATCATTTTAACCATATGCAACCACTTGCATATGTGTTTAAAAAAACGGCTTTAACTTTGCCACCCCCATTTGATTTCCTTCTTTAGATCCATCCCTGGGTGGTCGTGTGATGGTCTGAGGCAGCTCTGCTGCTCCAGGACGACTTACTGTTATTGATGGAACCATGAATTCTGCTCTCTGTCAGTAAATCCTGAAGGAGAATATCCCCCATTAGTTTGTGCCCCAAAACTCAAGCACATCCAAAACACACCAGTAAATCCACTTCTGAATGCTTATAAAATAACAACAGGAAAGTTTTGTTATGTCCCAGTCAAAGTCCAGACTTTAATCAGATTGAGATGCTGTGGTACAACCTTAAACAAGCTCTTCATAGTCAAAAACCCTCCAGTGTGGCTGAATTAAAATAACACTGCAATGGAGTGTGGATTGTGTTGATTCTTGCTGCCACTCTGCTCATTATTTAAATACCAAAAATGAAAATCTTTGGTAATTATTATATACCAAGTGCTTCTGCAAGAACAATCACAGAGTTAAATGAGAGACATTTACTAGTTCAGTTTCTTATACACCTTTTATTATTTCAACACTCTAGTACAGTATTAATGACCTTTCTCCTGCTGTTCCAAGTCACACGTAGCTGACTGATATTGCAATCAATCAGATTAAAATGAACAAAAGAAAAAATGGAAGAAAAAAAAAAAGTTAAACTGTATTTCATGGGTTAAAAATGAGTGAAAACATTTAGGAAAGTTTCTAAAATTGAGCCACATGGAGTGTGCTTTTTTATCTCTGACATTCAACATGAATCCATCAGAAGTACACGTAGCATCACAGTTCCTCCTCCTCAGGACAGCAGCAGGTTAACAACAGTTACAAAGTGACGACCTACACCGGGAAACTGATTTGAATAGTTAGATTTTAAAATCATGATTTCATGTTTCATTTCCAAATCCAATACAAACTGAAATAGCTGGGATTCATGATGTGGCCTCTTCCATATATTAACTTTGCACGTTAACAGTTACCCAACATAATATTACACAGTACATCAAATCATTTCATTAAGCAGATGCAACAAGACAGATTTGCAAAGGCTTCTGTGACTTTTGTAACTTTTCTCTTGTGACTATCAGACAGTTTGATTTTCCTGGCGAGATGCTTTTTGTGTGCTGAATATCTGAGTCCACTCTTCAAGCTCTGCCTTCACGGCACTGGCATCAGGTCGGTCTTCTGGTTTCTCAGACAGCAATGAGTTAATAATTTGCTTCTGTTTACAAACAAGGAAAAATACAGTATATGTGTAATGTCTTGTGCAGTGAAACCTCTGATAAATAATAAATATATTTAAAAAATGTATATGTTGTGTCCAGACAACTCAGCAATCAAAGAGGACCTTTTATAACTGAGTAAACCACTTAATGTAAGTTTTATCACTATTCTGCTGATGACCATCCTGTGAAAACTTAAGCACAGTATGAATATGGTAATTTACCTCTTTGGTAAAAGTCACTGAAAACTCTTCGGGGAACCTCTGCCTTCTGACGCCAGGCCAAATCTGGTGTTAATGAAGTGATTAAAGAACGAAGAGGGCGTTAGTTTATACAATAATTGTTCCAATTACACTTGTTTGAAGAATGAAAATATTTAAAACACACAAAAAAGCTTTGCCAGAAGAAACCAGCTACAGGTGCCTAGTTATTGGTATATAATAACTCCATGCATATGCACAATGGTTAAAATGACTGCAGTGAATCTCACCTTTGCTCTTTCTGAGCCAGTAGAAAGTTTCCAAAGGAGTTCAAAGAATATCAGCCCCAAAGCAAACATGTCCACTTTTCTGTCGTACTTCCTCTCAGTCTTCTGTGATAGACAAACAGACAAAGGACAAATGTATCTGATGTATCTGATGTCATATTTTTCTCAATCATTGTGCTAAATGTTACAGTTATGCTTGAATTCAACAAATCTTTTCATCTTTCAGTTTTATTGCTTAAATGTGAGGGTCAAATAAAATTCTGCAGGAAAAAAAAGCTGATGATTTTACAGCTCTCACCACTAAAGAGAGGTGAGACTGAGCTTTGTTAAGTGTGAAAGGCTCACATGTAGTACTTAGGCCATTTATAAAATCCTATTTATTAACCAATGAAACACAAGAAGTAAACATTATTGTCAGTATAGACCATCTCACTTGTTCAGGAGCCATGTAAGAAGGAGTTCCTTTGCACACTGTTCTCTCTTCATCATCATCATCACTGGTGACCAGACCAAAGTCCCCAATCTTCACTTCTCCTTTCACTCCAAACATGATGTTTGCAGGCTTTGCATTCAAAAGGAAAACAAAACACAACAAATAAACCTCTGACTCATACATTTACTGCCTGCATATCTGTTGATAATCAATATGGCATCTGTTATGTGTCTCAGGGTGCCTAAAGATCCTTGTCATAGTAAACCAGAGGACACTTTAAGGGGTTACACACCTGATTTTATATGTACTGTCCAATTTCAGCAGAACAATTTTATTTTGTCTTGAAATTCGCTGCATTGTCTCACCTTAAGGTCTCTGTGGATGTGGTTCTCGGAGTGAATATACTCGACTCCACAAACTATTTCTTGAGCAATTCTCAGACTTTCTTCTCTTCGCTTGGAGTCTTGTTCACTCTCTTTATTCTTCTCATCAATCCAGTCTCTCAGTGTGTTTTTGGCACATAACTCCATCTGAATATACAGGAACTTTGACTCTGAGTTACCTTCATGGCTAAAAATGTAAAAACAGCAAAAAGTGATGTAAATATTTAACTTTTTAACAGAAAATTAATATTAAAAGTAGGTCCACAGGACTCACTGTGAAGAAGCGTAACTGTCATAACTGTCATCTCTAAGGTCCCACTCGTATCCAGTATCCTGCATCCAGAACGTGTAATATCTAACAATGTTACGGTGGAAGAGGTCTGATAATGTTCTCACCTCTCGAAGAGATTTTCTGAAACACAATAAGAAAAGCGTCAGTACAGAAAGTGCACAAGTACTGTACATATAACACTGAATGCTGTAATCCTACTGTGGCATACTTAACTCTTCATAGCAGCCGACCTTCACAGCATATTCTTTCTTCAACTGTTTATGTCTTACTTTGTAAACAGAACCAAAGGCCCCCTTACCAAGACGCTCCAAAGGTTCAAATTCTGAAGTAAACCTGTGGACAGCAACACTATTATTTATGCAAAAATGCAATAAAATTAATTGATCAAATACAGAAAGCTCCTATCAACTTGTTCAAAATCCTAGATGGCAGCATGTGTGTGTGTGTGTGTGTGTGTGTGTGTGTGTGTGTGTGTGTGTGTGTGTGTGTGTGTGTGTGTGTGCTGACTGAGTGACTGAGGTATTTCTGAAAACTACCAATGATTTTGGCAGGTTTTTCTGCACGGCACAGTTACTTGACACTTACCCTTGGCTTACATTAAAATTTTTACTTAGACTGTGATCATTAGATTGCTGCTGAAGCTAAAAAAGCTCTCCAAGTTGACGTCAAGCTATGTCCAGCTGCTCCATAAGCAACAACTGTTTCCGATTCTGGATTTACCCTTCTAAAGGATCTCTTGTTTCTCATACACACAAGGTGGACTTGCATAAATGACCCCAGAGGTCTGCGCTACTGTCACTTTTTGGCCATGAAAGCTCTGAAACTGCCTGATGGGCCCAAACCCATCATGGAAAGGAAAATGTTTTCTTTCTTGTGTCCCATTTGACTGAACTGCTTTTCCTTTGTACTTTCGTTTATTTATTTATTTTTTACTTTATAGAACTTAATCACTGAGTATGTTTCTGTTTACTAATAACATTGTCACTCAAAACAAAACATTGAAAAAAAATCGACTGGATTGTTTTTAGCGGCACTGACTTGAATTTAATTAATTTTTCTGCATGAACTCCGAGGAAGGAAAGAATATATAAATGATATTGCACCTTTATGACTTGGGCTTTTTTTTTGAATCTGTAGTGAAAGCCATCACAGAGGCTAAGACTCCTTTTCAGTGCTCTTAAATTATAATACTGTATGCCATGGACCATGTCCAGCTAATGGGACACAGACATTAAGTCATTACCTATCCCCATTCTCTTCTCCTTTGTGGACTTGCCCTTTATTAAAGTGGTTTAAAAGTTCTTGTTGAGTACCTGACAGATGTGCTAGTCTCAGACCCAGAAGATACAGAGGATGCCTAAAATGCATAAACAAGTATTTGGTTTTTACAGCAAAAATTTGACATAATGGTAAAACATAAACATGGTTCTGCTCCTATTGTTGTTTACTATTGTTCTATTACTATTAATGTATTACTGTTGTTATTACTTTGAATTATGTTAGAACAGACCTGGGAATTAGAAGGGTTTGAGGAGTTACTTGGAGTGTTTTGTGATGATGATTCACTGTTGTTCCTAGAAAAATGATACAATTGCTTCATAGCCTGCACTGTACACAATGCTGTAAGCATGTTTATATATTTATAATTAGTGATGGGTTTCGATAATCGTTTTTCTGATTAAAATTGATTTTAGCTTGAATAAAGCGATATCGATTAATTAAATCCTGAATAGATTTTTAAATATAAATGTATTTTGCCAGAAATGCCAGAATCTCAGGTTAAACCTCACAAAACGATCTCAAAAACCACCAAATGGCTAAAACAATAAACGAGAGCAGGTAAACGGATTCCACACAAATATGTAAACACAAAGCGCTGACCCGATGCATCAGAATCTGTGAGATGTTGACTTTCTCACCCAACGACACATACACAGACACGCCGTCGGGGATGAAAGTCGACAGCTCACAGATTCTGAATGTTGAGGTTCGTCTCTCTTCAACCAAAATTGATTGAACCAGCAGCAAAAGAAGATCACATTTTGCTTCACATAAACATCATTAATTCCCTCTTACTTGTGCTGTTTTGTTTCCACCACGATAAAATCACATGTCCTGCACAGCTCTCTCTCAGTGTACTTCAAGAACAGATTCCCATCGAAAATCTCTGTTTTCTGCATTATTTGCTTGCTTATTACCCACCAGTCTACCATTGTTTACAACGCTGTCGGCCGCTGTTTTTTTATGATTTATGACAAGAACGCCTCATTTCTACAGTTGGGACCTTGTGAATCCGAATCGAATCAACTCTAGAAATCGGTGATGATATCAAGCTCTAGTTATAATACTGTCCTGGTGTCAGTAAGTGCCTTACTGTGTAACTGATGATGGTAATGATTCAGGTGGAGCACCATCTTCCGATGCTGTTGACCTGATGAACACCTAAAACACACAGCAAAATCATTTATTTTATGCATATTTCCCCCAAAGGGAAGCCATTGTTGAGTACCTGACAGATGTGTTAGTCTCAGACTCAGGTGATATAAAGGATGCCTAAAATGCATAAATAAGTATTTGTTGTTACAGCAAAATTTGTCATCACGGTAAAACACAAACATGGTTCTGCTACTACTGCTGTTTACTGTTGTAAGTCAGAGTTGCCAATAATATCTTCTAGATGCACAATCGCAAAGTGTACTTTGCATTACTTGAATATTTACAAAAGAGTTTATTATTCTTTTTTAAAACATTTGTTTTTATTGTTATGATGATGATGATGATGATGATGATGATTATTGTTATTATTATTATTTTCATTATGATAGGACAGACCTGGGACGTAGAAGGGTTTGATGAGTTATTTGCAGTGTATTGTGATGATGATTCACTGTTGTCCCTAGAAAAAGATGATAGATACATTTACTGTACAGCCTGCACTGTACACGCTACTGAAAGCGTTACTATATAGTTATAATGCTGTTGTGGTGTCAATGAGTGCCTTACTGTATAACTAATGGTGCCAACGATACAAGTGAAGCACCATCTTCAGATGCTGCTGGCCTGATGGACACCTAAAACACACAGCAAAATCATTTATTTTGTGCATATTTCACCCAAAGGGAAGCATTTAATTAAGATGAAATATATGAAAATACCTTGATGTCCCAGTCTGGCTGTTCCTGAAGAGCAGAGCAGGCTAACTCTGCTGCTTTCTGTTTGGCTTCCATGACGGTCTTCCCTTCACCCACAGGATAGTCCTTGTTGTCAATTATTAATTTGTAGAAAAAACTGTGTTGTGAAAAAATGGGAATGTTTTAGGTCATTACATTGACAGTTTAATATTGTTGAACATCAGTCCGGTGTTGGTGTCTGAAGATTCAACTGAAATTACAGAGTTTGACGTATACTCACTGAGGAATATGAGAGGGGCCATCTTTCTTCACTTCAACATATGAGTGGGAACGTTTGGTTTTCTGACAGTAGTGGTTGACAAGGCCTATGAAATTTGTCTCTGTAAAGCTAAGAACCATCTGAACTGAAGCTTCTGCTGCATTGTTTCTCTGTCAAGATAACAAGAAATACATCAGAGAGACAATTGCCCCAGGTTGGTTTTTCATTTCTCTCAAGCATGTTCTAGTTAGGCAAAACTAAACCAATTCTTCATTCACTTTGAGGTACAGAACTGCACCCCTGCACAGAAGACTCCACCCCCCCACCCCCAACGACTGGGTGGTGACACTATCACTAATGTGAGGAGATCCCTTGGCAGGATCAATACCCACAAAGCCCCAGGTCCTGGTAACATCCCTGGACAAGCACTGAGAGACTGCGCTGTGGATCTCACAGATGTCTTCACAGACATCTTTAATACATCACTGAGCCAGGTTGTCGTTCCTACGTGCCTCAAAGACTCCACCATCATTCCTGTACCAAAGAAGTTGTCTTTAACGACCATCCTGTCGCACTCACCTCCATCATTATGAAGTGCTTTGAAAGGTTACTCATGCATCAAATCAAGACCTCTCTTCCCCCCAACCTGGATCCATACCAGTTCGCATACCGGTCAAACCGCTCAACCGATGATGCAATTTCATCTGCCCTTCACTCAGCCCTCACACATCTGGACACTAAAGACTCATACATTACAATGCTGTTCATAGACTTCAGTTCAGCATTCAACATTCCCCAGAAACTGATTCACAAACTGGATCTGCTGGGCATCACCACCTCGCTGTGTAACTGGCTGCTGGGTTTCCTGACAGGAAGACAGCAGACAGTACGGGTCGGCAACAACACTTCCAGCACTAAAACACTGAACACTGGGGTTCCTTAAGGATGTGTGGTGAGCCCCCTTCTCTTCACTCTGCTGACGCACGACTGCACACCATCACATAGATCAAACCTATTCATCAAATTGGCAGATGACACAACTGTGGTAGGTCACATCAGCAACAATGATGAGACCTACAACAGGAGTAAAGTTAACAATCCGGCCTAGTATTGCAGCAAGAGATGCTCTATAGAGTTGAAGTCTGATAAAAATCTGCAGGCAAATACAAAGTTGTTTAGGCATGAAGGTGAAAAGCAGTGTCTTGCACATGATTGTACATCATTTATATTAAAGCCTTGCACCAAAGGCTTTTCATACCTTGACTCGCTTGATGTGTTCCTTGTATTGTTTTCAATGCTCTCATTTTCAACAGCATTGTTAGGGAATAAAGTGAAGATATTTTATAGATTTTAAATGTGGAAAAGTCCTGACTCTGAATATAACATCAGCCTCGCATCTTTCCACTGATGAGAGAAGATTAATGATAGTCACTAGTGTCGCATTGCTTTTTTAAAATTTAGTAGGCTAAATGTCGTTTAATCTTTGAGTATCATAGTTTTTACTAAATATTTTGAGAAATGACAAACCTGGTCTGTGGATGGGTTTGATGACTCTTCGAATATTACATCTGTAGTCAGGCCCTGCGATGAGGACTCAATGGACTCCCTTAGGGAAAAGAAGAGGGACATCGTTAGCATGCTATGTTCTTAGTCATAAACCTCTGTGGTCCTCTTTTATAAAACTGGTTTAAAATGAAGTTCTTGTTGAGTACCTGACAGATGTGTTAGTCTCAGACTCAGGTGATATAAAGGATGCCTAAAATGCATAAATAAGTATTTGTTGTTACAGCAAAATTTGTCATCACGGTAAAACACAAACATGGTTCTGCTACTACTGCTGTTTACTGTTGTAAGTCAGAGTTGCCAATAATATCTTCTAGATGCACAATCGCAAAGTGTACTTTGCATTACTTGAATATTTACAAAAGAGTTTATTATTCTTTTTTAAAACATTTGTTTTTATTGTTATGATGATGATGATGATGATGATTATTGTTATTATTATTATTTTCATTATGATAGGACAGACCTGGGACGTAGAAGGGTTTGATGAGTTATTTGCAGTGTATTGTGATGATGATTCACTGTTGTCCCTAGAAAAAGATGATAGATACATTTACTGTACAGCCTGCACTGTACACACTACTGAAAGCGTTATTATATAGTTATAATGCTGTTGTGGTGTCAGTGAGTGCCTTACTGTATAACTAATGGTGCCAACGATACAAGTGAAGCACCATCTTCAGATGCTGTTGGCCTGATGGACACCTAAAACACACAGCAAAATCATTTATTTTGTGCATATTTCACCCAAAGGGAAGCATTTAATTAAGATGAAATATATGAAAATACCTTGCTGTCCCAGTCTGGCTGTTCCTGAAGAGCAGAGCAGGCTAACTCTGCTGCTTTCTGTTTGGCTTCCATGACGGTCTTCCCTTCACCCACAGGATAGTCCTTGTTGTCAATTACTAATTTGTAGAAAAAACTGTGTTGTGAAAAAATGGGAATGTTTTAGGTCATTACATTGACAGTTTAATATTGTTGAACATCAGTCCGGTGTTGGTGTCTGAAGATTCAACTGAAATTACAGAGTTTGACGTATACTCACTGAGGAATATGAGAGGGGCCATCTTTCTTCACTTCAACATATGAGTGGGAACGTTTGGTTTTCTGACAGTAGTGGTTGACAAGGCCTATGAAATTTGTCTCTGTAAAGCTAAGAACCATCTGAACTGAAGCTTCTGCTGCATTGTTTCTCTGTCAAGATAACAAGAAATACATCAGAGAGACAATTGCCCCAGGTTGGTTTTTCATTTCTCTCAAGCATGTTCTAGTTAGGCAAAACTAAACCAATTCTTCATTCACTTTGAGGTACAGAACTGCACCCCTGCACAGAAGACTCCACCCCCCCACCCCCAACGACTGGGTGGTGACACTATCACTAATGTGAGGAGATCCCTTGGCAGGATCAATACCCACAAAGCCCCAGGTCCTGGTAACATCCCTGGACTAGCACTGAGAGACTGCGCTGTGGATCTCACAGATGTCTTCACAGACATCTTTAATACATCACTGAGCCAGGTTGTCGTTCCTACGTGCCTCAAAGACTCCACCATCATTCCTGTACCAAAGAAGTTGTCTTTAACGACCATCCTGTCGCACTCACCTCCATCATTATGAAGTGCTTTGAAAGGTTACTCATGCATCAAATCAAGACCTCTCTTCCCCCCAACCTGGATCCATACCAGTTCGCATACCGGTCAAACCGCTCAACCGATGATGCAATTTCATCTGCCCTTCACTCAGCCCTCACACATCTGGACACTAAAGACTCATACATTACAATGCTGTTCATAGACTTCAGTTCAGCATTCAACATTCCCCAGAAACTCATTCACAAACTGGATCTGCTGGGCATCACCACCTCGCTGTGTAACTGGCTGCTGGGTTTCCTGACAGGAAGACAGCAGACAGTACGGGTCGGCAACAACACTTCCAGCACTAAAACACTGAACACTGGGGTTCCTTAAGGATGTGTGGTGAGCCCCCTTCTCTTCACTCTGCTGACGCACGACTGCACACCATCACATAGATCAAACCTATTCATCAAATTTGCAGATGACACAACTGTGGTAGGTCACATCAGCAACAATGATGAGACCTACAACAGGAGTAAAGTTAACAATCCGGCCTAGTATTGCAGCAAGAGATGCTCTATAGAGTTGAAGTCTGATAAAAATCTGCAGGCAAATACAAAGTTGTTTAGGCATGAAGGTGAAAAGCAGTGTCTTGCACATGATTGTACATCATTTATATTAAAGCCTTGCACCAAAGGCTTTTCATACCTTGACTCGCTTGATGTGTTCCTTGTATTGTTTTCAATGCTCTCATTTTCAACAGCATTGTTAGGGAATAAAGTGAAGATATTTTATAGATTTTAAATGTGGAAAAGTCCTGACTCTGAATATAACATCAACTTCGCATCTTTCCACTGATGAGAGAAGATTAACGATAGTCACTAGTGTCGCATTGCTTTTTTAAAATTTAGTAGGCTAAATGTCGTTTAATCTTTGAGTATCATAGTTTTTACTAAATATTTTGAGAAATGACAAACCTGGTCTGTGGATGGGTTTGATGACTCTTCGAATATTACATCTGTAGTCAGGCCCTGCGATGAGGACTCAATGGACTCCCTTAGGGAAAAGAAGAGGGACATCGTTAGCATGCTATGTTCTTAGTCATAAACCTCTGTGGTCCTCTTTTATAAAACTGGTTTAAAATGAAGTTCTTGTTGAGTACCTGACAGATGTGTTAGTCTCAGACTCAGGTGATATAAAGGATGCCTAAAATGCATAAATAAGTATTTGTTGTTACAGCAAAATTTGTCATCACGGTAAAACACAAACATGGTTCTGCTACTACTGCTGTTTACTGTTGTAAGTCAGAGTTGCCAATAATATCTTCTAGATGCACAATCGCAAAGTGTACTTTGCATTACTTGAATATTTACAAAAGAGTTTATTATTCTTTTTTAAAACATTTGTTTTTATTGTTATGATGATGATGATGATGATGATGATGATTATTGTTATTATTATTATTTTCATTATGATAGGACAGACCTGGGACGTAGAAGGGTTTGATGAGTTATTTGCAGTGTATTGTGATGATGATTCACTGTTGTCCCTAGAAAAAGATGATAGATACATTTACTGTACAGCCTGCACTGTACACACTACTGAAAGCGTTATTATATAGTTATAATGCTGTTGTGGTGTCAGTGAGTGCCTTACTGTATAACTAATGGTGCCAACGATACAAGTGAAGCACCATCTTCAGATGCTGTTGACCTGATGGACACCTAAAACACACAGCAAAATCATTTATTTTGTGCATATTTCACCCAAAGGGAAGCATTTAATTAAGATGAAATATATGAAAATACCTTGCTGTCCCAGTCTGGCTGTTCCTGAAGAGCAGAGCAGGCTAACTCTGCTGCTTTCTGTTTGGCTTCCATGACGGTCTTCCCTTCACCCACAGGATAGTCCTTGTTGTCAATTATTAATTTGTAGAAAAAACTGTGTTGTGAAAAAATGGGAATGTTTTAGGTCATTACATTGACAGTTTAATATTGTTGAACATCAGTCCGGTGTTGGTGTCTGAAGATTCAACTGAAATTACAGAGTTTGACGTATACTCACTGAGGAATATGAGAGGGGCCATCTTTCTTCACTTCAACATATGAGTGGGAACGTTTGGTTTTCTGACAGTAGTGGTTGACAAGGCCTATGAAATTTGTCTCTGTAAAGCTAAGAACCATCTGAACTGAAGCTTCTGCTGCATTGTTTCTCTGTCAAGATAACAAGAAATACATCAGAGAGACAATTGCCCCAGGTTGGTTTTTCATTTCTCTCAAGCATGTTCTAGTTAGGCAAAACTAAACCAATTCTTCATTCACTTTGAGGTACAGAACTGCACCCCTGCACAGAAGACTCCACCCCCCCACCCCCAACGACTGGGTGGTGACACTATCACTAATGTGAGGAGATCCCTTGGCAGGATCAATACCCACAAAGCCCCAGGTCCTGGTAACATCCCTGGACAAGCACTGAGAGACTGCGCTGTGGATCTCACAGATGTCTTCACAGACATCTTTAATACATCACTGAGCCAGGTTGTCGTTCCTACGTGCCTCAAAGACTCCACCATCATTCCTGTACCAAAGAAGTTGTCTTTAACGACCATCCTGTCGCACTCACCTCCATCATTATGAAGTGCTTTGAAAGGTTACTCATGCATCAAATCAAGACCTCTCTTCCCCCCAACCTGGATCCATACCAGTTCGCATACCGGTCCATCCGCTCAACCGATGATGCAATTTCATCTGCCCTTCACTCAGCCCTCACACATCTGGACACTAAAGACTCATACATTACAATGCTGTTCATAGACTTCAGTTCAGCATTCAACATTCCCCAGAAACTCATTCACAAACTGGATCTGCTGGGCATCACCACCTCGCTGTGTAACTGGCTGCTGGGTTTCCTGACAGGAAGACAGCAGACAGTACGGGTCGGCAACAACACTTCCAGCACTAAAACACTGAACACTGGGGTTCCTTAAGGATGTGTGGTGAGCCCCCTTCTCTTCACTCTGCTGACGCACAACTGCACACCATCACATAGATCAAACCTATTCATCAAATTTGCAGATGACACAACTGTGGTAGGTCACATCAGCAACAATGATGAGACCTACAACAGGAGTAAAGTTAACAATCCGGCCTAGTATTGCAGCAAGAGATGCTCTATAGAGTTGAAGTCTGATAAAAATCTGCAGGCAAATACAAAGTTGTTTAGGCATGAAGGTGAAAAGCAGTGTCTTGCACATGATTGTACATCATTTATATTAAAGCCTTGCACCAAAGGCTTTTCATACCTTGACTCGCTTGATGTGTTCCTTGTATTGTTTTCAATGCTCTCATTTTCAACAGCATTGTTGGGGAATAAAGTGAAGATATTTTATAGATTTTAAATGTGGAAAAGTCCTGACTCTGAATATAACATCAGCCTCGCATCTTTCCACTGATGAGAGAAGATTAATGATAGTCACTAGTGTCGCATTGCTTTTTTAAAATTTAGTAGGCTAAATGTCGTTTAATCTTTGAGTATCATAGTTTTTACTAAATATTTTGAGAAATGACAAACCTGGTCTGTGGATGGGTTTGATGACTCTTCGAATATTACATCTGTAGTCAGGCCCTGCGATGAGGACTCAATGGACTCCCTTAGGGAAAAGAAGAGGGACATCGTTAGCATGCTATGTTCTTAGTCATAAACCTCTGTGGTCCTCTTTTATAAAACTGGTTTAAAATGAAGTTCTTGTTGAGTACCTGACAGATGTGTTAGTCTCAGACTCAGGTGATATAAAGGATGCCTAAAATGCATAAATAAGTATTTGTTGTTACAGCAAAATTTGTCATCACGGTAAAACACAAACATGGTTCTGCTACTACTGCTGTTTACTGTTGTAAGTCAGAGTTGCCAATAATATCTTCTAGATGCACAATCGCAAAGTGTACTTTGCATTACTTGAATATTTACAAAAGAGTTTATTATTCTTTTTTAAAACATTTGTTTTTATTGTTATGATGATGATGATGATGATGATGATGATGATTATTGTTATTATTATTATTTTCATTATGATAGGACAGACCTGGGACGTAGAAGGGTTTGATGAGTTATTTGCAGTGTATTGTGATGATGATTCACTGTTGTCCCTAGAAAAAGATGATAGATACATTTACTGTACAGCCTGCACTGTACACACTACTGAAAGCGTTATTATATAGTTATAATGCTGTTGTGGTGTCAGTGAGTGCCTTACTGTATAACTAATGGTGCCAACGATACAAGTGAAGCACCATCTTCAGATGCTGTTGGCCTGATGGACACCTAAAACACACAGCAAAATCATTTATTTTGTGCATATTTCACCCAAAGGGAAGCATTTAATTAAGATGAAATATATGAAAATACCTTGCTGTCCCAGTCTGGCTGTTCCTGAAGAGCAGAGCAGGCTAACTCTGCTGCTTTCTGTTTGGCTTCCATGACGGTCTTCCCTTCACCCACAGGATAGTCCTTGTTGTCAATTATTAATTTGTAGAAAAAACTGTGTTGTGAAAAAATGGGAATGTTTTAGGTCATTACATTGACAGTTTAATATTGTTGAACATCAGTCCGGTGTTGGTGTCTGAAGATTCAACTGAAATTACAGAGTTTGACGTATACTCACTGAGGAATATGAGAGGGGCCATCTTTCTTCACTTCAACATATGAGTGGGAACGTTTGGTTTTCTGACAGTAGTGGTTGACAAGGCCTATGAAATTTGTCTCTGTAAAGCTAAGAACCATCTGAACTGAAGCTTCTGCTGCATTGTTTCTCTGTCAAGATAACAAGAAATACATCAGAGAGACAATTGCCCCAGGTTGGTTTTTCATTTCTCTCAAGCATGTTCTAGTTAGGCAAAACTAAACCAATTCTTCATTCACTTTGAGGTACAGAACTGCACCCCTGCACAGAAGACTCCACCCCCCCACCCCCAACGACTGGGTGGTGACACTATCACTAATGTGAGGAGATCCCTTGGCAGGATCAATACCCACAAAGCCCCAGGTCCTGGTAACATCCCTGGACAAGCACTGAGAGACTGCGCTGTGGATCTCACAGATGTCTTCACAGACATCTTTAATACATCACTGAGCCAGGTTGTCGTTCCTACGTGCCTCAAAGACTCCACCATCATTCCTGTACCAAAGAAGTTGTCTTTAACGACCATCCTGTCGCACTCACCTCCATCATTATGAAGTGCTTTGAAAGGTTACTCATGCATCAAATCAAGACCTCTCTTCCCCCCAACCTGGATCCATACCAGTTCGCATACCGGTCCATCCGCTCAACCAATGATGCAATTTCATCTGCCCTTCACTCAGCCCTCACACATCTGGACACTAAAGACTCATACATTACAATGCTGTTCATAGACTTCAGTTCAGCATTCAACATTCCCCAGAAACTCATTCACAAACTGGATCTGTTGGGCATCACCACCTCGCTGTGTAACTGGCTGCTGGGTTTCCTGACAGGAAGACAGCAGACAGTACGGGTCGGCAACAACACTTCCAGCACTAAAACACTGAACACTGGGGTTCCTTAAGGATGTGTGGTGAGCCCCCTTCTCTTCACTCTGCTGACGCACGACTGCACACCATCACATAGATCAAACCTATTCATCAAATTTGCAGATGACACAACTGTGGTAGGTCACATCAGCAACAATGATGAGACCTACAACAGGAGTAAAGTTAACAATCCGGCCTAGTATTGCAGCAAGAGATGCTCTATAGAGTTGAAGTCTGATAAAAATCTGCAGGCAAATACAAAGTTGTTTAGGCATGAAGGTGAAAAGCAGTGTCTTGCACATGATTGTACATCATTTATATTAAAGCCTTGCACCAAAGGCTTTTCATACCTTGACTCGCTTGATGTGTTCCTTGTATTGTTTTCAATGCTCTCATTTTCAACAGCATTGTTGGGGAATAAAGTGAAGATATTTTATAGATTTTAAATGTGGAAAAGTCCTGACTCTGAATATAACATCAGCCTCGCATCTTTCCACTGATGAGAGAAGATTAACGATAGTCACTAGTGTCGCATTGCTTTTTTAAAATTTAGTAGGCTAAATGTCGTTTAATCTTTGAGTATCATAGTTTTTACTAAATATTTTGAGAAATGACAAACCTGGTCTGTGGATGGGTTTGATGACTCTTCGAATATTACATCTGTAGTCAGGCCCTGCGATGAGGACTCAATGGACTCCCTTAGGGAAAAGAAGAGGGACATCGTTAGCATGCTATGTTCTTAGTCATAAACCTCTGTGGTCCTCTTTTATAAAACTGGTTTAAAATGAAGTTCTTGTTGAGTACCTGACAGATGTGTTAGTCTCAGACTCAGGTGATATAAAGGATGCCTAAAATGCATAAATAAGTATTTGTTGTTACAGCAAAATTTGTCATCACGGTAAAACACAAACATGGTTCTGCTACTACTGCTGTTTACTGTTGTAAGTCAGAGTTGCCAATAATATCTTCTAGATGCACAATCGCAAAGTGTACTTTGCATTACTTGAATATTTACAAAAGAGTTTATTATTCTTTTTTAAAACATTTGTTTTTATTGTTATGATGATGATGATGATGATGATGATGATTATTGTTATTATTATTATTTTCATTATGATAGGACAGACCTGGGACGTAGAAGGGTTTGATGAGTTATTTGCAGTGTATTGTGATGATGATTCACTGTTGTCCCTAGAAAAAGATGATAGATACATTTACTGTACAGCCTGCACTGTACACACTACTGAAAGCGTTATTATATAGTTATAATGCTGTTGTGGTGTCAGTGAGTGCCTTACTGTATAACTAATGGTGCCAACGATACAAGTGAAGCACCATCTTCAGATGCTGTTGACCTGATGGACACCTAAAACACACAGCAAAATCATTTATTTTGTGCATATTTCACCCAAAGGGAAGCATTTAATTAAGATGAAATATATGAAAATACCTTGCTGTCCCAGTCTGGCTGTTCCTGAAGAGCAGAGCAGGCTAACTCTGCTGCTTTCTGTTTGGCTTCCATGACGGTCTTCCCTTCACCCACAGGATAGTCCTTGTTGTCAATTATTAATTTGTAGAAAAAACTGTGTTGTGAAAAAATGGGAATGTTTTAGGTCATTACATTGACAGTTTAATATTGTTGAACATCAGTCCGGTGTTGGTGTCTGAAGATTCAACTGAAATTACAGAGTTTGACGTATACTCACTGAGGAATATGAGAGGGGCCATCTTTCTTCACTTCAACATATGAGTGGGAACGTTTGGTTTTCTGACAGTAGTGGTTGACAAGGCCTATGAAATTTGTCTCTGTAAAGCTAAGAACCATCTGAACTGAAGCTTCTGCTGCATTGTTTCTCTGTCAAGATAACAAGAAATACATCAGAGAGACAATTGCCCCAGGTTGGTTTTTCATTTCTCTCAAGCATGTTCTAGTTAGGCAAAACTAAACCAATTCTTCATTCACTTTGAGGTACAGAACTGCACCCCTGCACAGAAGACTCCACCCCCCCACCCCCAACGACTGGGTGGTGACACTATCACTAATGTGAGGAGATCCCTTGGCAGGATCAATACCCACAAAGCCCCAGGTCCTGGTAACATCCCTGGACAAGCACTGAGAGACTGCGCTGTGGATCTCACAGATGTCTTCACAGACATCTTTAATACATCACTGAGCCAGGTTGTCGTTCCTACGTGCCTCAAAGACTCCACCATCATTCCTGTACCAAAGAAGTTGTCTTTAACGACCATCCTGTCGCACTCACCTCCATCATTATGAAGTGCTTTGAAAGGTTACTCATGCATCAAATCAAGACCTCTCTTCCCCCCAACCTGGATCCATACCAGTTCGCATACCGGTCCATCCGCTCAACCGATGATGCAATTTCATCTGCCCTTCACTCAGCCCTCACACATCTGGACACTAAAGACTCATACATTACAATGCTGTTCATAGACTTCAGTTCAGCATTCAACATTCCCCAGAAACTCATTCACAAACTGGATCTGCTGGGCATCACCACCTCGCTGTGTAACTGGCTGCTGGGTTTCCTGACAGGAAGACAGCAGACAGTACGGGTCGGCAACAACACTTCCAGCACTAAAACACTGAACACTGGGGTTCCTTAAGGATGTGTGGTGAGCCCCCTTCTCTTCACTCTGCTGACGCACGACTGCACACCATCACATAGATCAAACCTATTCATCAAATTTGCAGATGACACAACTGTGGTAGGTCACATCAGCAACAATGATGAGACCTACAACAGGAGTAAAGTTAACAATCCGGCCTAGTATTGCAGCAAGAGATGCTCTATAGAGTTGAAGTCTGATAAAAATCTGCAGGCAAATACAAAGTTGTTTAGGCATGAAGGTGAAAAGCAGTGTCTTGCACATGATTGTACATCATTTATATTAAAGCCTTGCACCAAAGGCTTTTCATACCTTGACTCGCTTGATGTGTTCCTTGTATTGTTTTCAATGCTCTCATTTTCAACAGCATTGTTGGGGAATAAAGTGAAGATATTTTATAGATTTTAAATGTGGAAAAGTCCTGACTCTGAATATAACATCAGCCTCGCATCTTTCCACTGATGAGAGAAGATTAATGATAGTCACTAGTGTCGCATTGCTTTTTTAAAATTTAGTAGGCTAAATGTCGTTTAATCTTTGAGTATCATAGTTTTTACTAAATATTTTGAGAAATGACAAACCTGGTCTGTGGATGGGTTTGATGACTCTTCGAATATTACATCTGTAGTCAGGCCCTGCGATGAGGACTCAATGGACTCCCTTAGGGAAAAGAAGAGGGACATCGTTAGCATGCTATGTTCTTAGTCATAAACCTCTGTGGTCCTCTTTTATAAAACTGGTTTAAAATGAAGTTCTTGTTGAGTACCTGACAGATGTGTTAGTCTCAGACTCAGGTGATATAAAGGATGCCTAAAATGCATAAATAAGTATTTGTTGTTACAGCAAAATTTGTCATCACGGTAAAACACAAACATGGTTCTGCTACTACTGCTGTTTACTGTTGTAAGTCAGAGTTGCCAATAATATCTTCTAGATGCACAATCGCAAAGTGTACTTTGCATTACTTGAATATTTACAAAAGAGTTTATTATTCTTTTTTAAAACATTTGTTTTTATTGTTATGATGATGATGATGATGATTATTGTTATTATTATTATTTTCATTATGATAGGACAGACCTGGGACGTAGAAGGGTTTGATGAGTTATTTGCAGTGTATTGTGATGATGATTCACTGTTGTCCCTAGAAAAAGATGATAGATACATTTACTGTACAGCCTGCACTGTACACACTACTGAAAGCGTTATTATATAGTTATAATGCTGTTGTGGTGTCAGTGAGTGCCTTACTGTATAACTAATGGTGCCAACGATACAAGTGAAGCACCATCTTCAGATGCTGTTGGCCTGATGGACACCTAAAACACACAGCAAAATCATTTATTTTGTGCATATTTCACCCAAAGGGAAGCATTTAATTAAGATGAAATATATGAAAATACCTTGCTGTCCCAGTCTGGCTGTTCCTGAAGAGCAGAGCAGGCTAACTCTGCTGCTTTCTGTTTGGCTTCCATGACGGTCTTCCCTTCACCCACAGGATAGTCCTTGTTGTCAATTATTAATTTGTAGAAAAAACTGTGTTGTGAAAAAATGGGAATGTTTTAGGTCATTACATTGACAGTTTAATATTGTTGAACATCAGTCCGGTGTTGGTGTCTGAAGATTCAACTGAAATTACAGAGTTTGACGTATACTCACTGAGGAATATGAGAGGGGCCATCTTTCTTCACTTCAACATATGAGTGGGAACGTTTGGTTTTCTGACAGTAGTGGTTGACAAGGCCTATGAAATTTGTCTCTGTAAAGCTAAGAACCATCTGAACTGAAGTTTCTGCTGCATTTTTTCTCTGTCAAGATAACAAGAAATACATCAGAGAGACAATTGACCCAGGTTGGTTTTTCATTTCTCTCAACCAAAATCAAACATTATCTTACAGATTCCACCGAGTCCTGATGACCAAGCTGAGACAGGCTTTGCAGAGCATTTTTTGCTGCATTTTGCTTTGCTTCCGTCTTGGTCTTCCCCTCACCACTGGGGTAGGCTTTACCATCTATGACTGCCCTCAGGTAGAATCTGTAAAGACATGAGAGTTTTGTTATATACTGCTCAAAAAAAATTAAAGGAACAATTTGAAAACACATCAGGTCTCAAAGGGAAATTAATCATGCTGCATATTTATACTGATGTGGACTGGGTAAGATGTTAAGAATGAGAGGATGCCACATCATTTAATAAAAAAGAAAATTATCAAGCTACAGAGGGTTGAATTCATAGATACACAGAAAATTAAAGTGAAAAAATAATGCAACCAGCTAGTGAACTTTGCTGAACTTTTGCAGCAACTCATAATGGTACTTAGTAGTTTGTATGGCCCCCACATGCTTTTATGCATGAACAACATCATGCTCCTAATTATACAACGGCTGGTGTACTTTGGGATCTCCTCTCAGATGTGGACTAGGGCATCAGATCTCTGAGCTCCTGGAGAGTTTTAGGTGCAACCTGGCGGTGACAGATGGACCAAAACATAATGTCCCAGAGGTGTTCTACTGGAGCGTGGGGGCCAGTCAATCCATTCCTTCCTTCTACAGGAACTACATGCATGCTCTCACCATATGAAAGATTGTAGTGCACCAGTAAGAACCCAGGACACACTGCACCAGTGTAGGGTTTGACAGTGGGTCCACAGATTTCATCTCCATACCTAATATACTCCTAAAATAACTGCCTGTCTCCTAGAATCTCTTCCATGCTCTTGAGACTGTGCTGGGAGACACAGGAAACCTTCTGGCAATGGCACGTATTGATGTGCCAGCATGAAGGAGTTGGACTACCTGTGGAACTTCTGTACGATCCAGGTATCGCCTCATGCTACAGGAGGGAGGTTGAACGTCTGGTGTCCTGGTGCAGCCACAACAACCTGGTGCTGAATGCCCAGAAGACAGTGGAGATTATTGTGGACTTCAGGAAGCACACAGCCTCACTCCCCCCCATCATCCTGACTGACACCCTTATCACCTCTGTGGACTCATTCCGCTTCCTGGGTACCACCATCACCCAGGACCTGAAGTGGGAGCCCACCATCACCTCCGTCATTAAGAAAGCCCAGCAAAGGGATGTACTTCCTGAGGCAGCTGAAGAAATTCAACCTGCCAACACGGACGATGATGCAATTCTACACCGCAATCATCGAGTCCATCCTCACCTCCTCCATCACCGTGTGGTATGCTGGAGCCACTATCAGGGACAAACAGAGACTGCAGCGTGTTGTGCGCTCTGCTGAGAAGGTGATTGGCTGCAGACTCCCATCTCTGCAGGACCTGTACACCTCCAGGACACTGGGGCGTGCAGCTCGGATCACAGCTGACCCTTCTCACCCTGGACACAGTCTGTTTGACCTGCTCTCCTCAGGCAGGAGGCTCCGGTCCATTCGCACCAGAACCTCTCGCCATAAGAACAGTTTCTTCCCCTCTGCTGTTGGACTCATGAACAATAACCATATGACTGTTCCCACCACTAACACATGACCCTACACTGTGTTCACTGCATCATTCCATGTTTGGCACTGATCACCACCTGCACTCATGTATACATCTATCTACTTAGCACTTTTAATTCTTATTCTTATGTCTATTTAAGCGTCACGTGACAGTATGTTTGCACTAAGTACCGCAGCAATTTCCTAATGTTGTAAACCTGCTCAACATTTGGCAATAAAACCCTTTCTGATTTCTGATTCTGATGCTACCAGTTGTGAAACTCACCCTAGCAAAATGCAAAACTAGTGAGAAAAGGGTTAGAAAAAATGAGGAGGACAAACACCAATTAGTTAAACTGAAGGAATGTGTCAGTGTCCTCCACGTGTAAAACCATTCCTGTTTTGGGGCTTGAGTCATTGTTGTCCCTCTAGAGGACCTGTAGTTAATTTCATTAACACCAAAGTAGCTGAAACTGATTAACAGCCCTCTTTGCTACTTAACTGACCAGATCAATAACTAGAAGTTTAACTCACTTGATGCTAAACTCTAATTAAAAATTGTTACTTTTTTGAGCACTGTACAAGCAAGATAACTTAACATGATCTTACAGGGCTCCAGGTACAATAAATGACATGAAAATGTTCACTACCATTTTCCGCCTCTTGGAAGCAATATATCTAATTGTGTGAAAAAACTGAAGCCCTGATTGCACAAATGCTTTCTTTTCTTTTGCCAGTAGATCAGCTGCCTGGCAGTTCAATCTTCAACATCTATTGCCAGTGTATCCACCATCCTTCTCCTCTCCACTGTCCCTCTGATGTACTCATTTGTAATACTGTCCTTCCTGGTCACTTCCCGTGAAATTCTTTGCATCTGCAACTCTGCCAACTCCAGCCCCTGTGCCCTCAACCACAGGATGTTTGTTGGCAATTTGTAAAAAAGTGCGTTGTAAAACAGTAAGAATGCTTATATATATATGTATATTGACTCAATCTTTTTTCCATTTTGTGCAACGTTGTATTCTTTTTGTATTGTTTTTCCAAAATATCGTTTTCTATCTTAAAAACTGTTTATTACAACTTTATTATAAACTTGTGCACTGCCATTCTGACTGACACGCCTATGAGTATTTGACTTTGAAGCCCCACCAATACTAGTCCTTTCATTCGAGATTTAATATCAGAAAAGTGTTCAACTTACACTTTGTCATGGTCCGGTCCGTAAGAGTGGATTTCTTCGTAACTCACTTTATGCGTGTTTGCGTATTCGTTTAGTTTACCAACGTAGTTTTCAGTAGCCATCATTAATGACTCAGCAAGTTGCACAGAATTGTAAGAAGACCGTGAAAAGCTCAGGATCCTTATCTCTTCTGCCCTTCCTTCTTATTTCTGCGCCTGTCTTTGGACTGTCTCTGTGACCGCTTTCCAGTCAGGTGGTCTTGAGTATTTAGAGGTTTCAGGTTTCACACTGTGGTCAAGTGGGCGAAGTCACAGTCAAGCTAGCAGCACCGCCAGCAGCACCTACAATGTTGTTGCACTTTTCTTACACATATTACGGTACGGGTGTCGACTGACTTGGAAACACGAGAGTCTTCTGTATACTGGCATTTTTCACTATTTCACTTCTCAATCCACTTCAAGTTTTGAAATATATGACATAAGTCAAAGGTGATGCAAATATTTCACTGCATTCTATACATAGAAAGATAGACAAATACTGTATTGCTCCTGCCCCATAATGAAGAGTTATTCTACACTTTTACAGAGAGAACAATAGGAATGATTTCCTGACCTGTTCTTCATGGCTGAAAGGTTGAATCAGAAGGAGAAGGAGCTCTGCTGCTTTACAAGAGTGGAATGGAGCAGGTGTGATGAGTTGTCCATCATGGAGGGACGTTTGTTCAGTGACCTCTGACCTTCGCCGACTCAAACAAAGATGAAAATATTCAAAATACTGTAATTTTCTCTGAAACCGTTCAGTTCATTGGGCTGTGAGGGGGAGAGTGAAGAGTGAGGATTACCAAGAGTAATAATCCAGTGAAACATTTGCATCGCCTCTTACAGTTTCCTTGTAACATCAACTCAAAGTTGAGAATATTCAAACCACAGTACTGTAATTTGGGTAGAGTTTAGTATTAATTTTCTTTGAAAAGGTACAGTTCTTTGGACTGTGAGGCAGAGGAGGAAGAGTGAGGGTGATCCAGAGTAAGAATCCAGTGAAATATTAGCGTCTCCTCTTACAGTTTCCCTGTAATATCAGTTTAGAGTTGAGAATATTCAAAGTACAGTACTGTAATTCTCTCTGAAACCGTACTGTTCATTGGGCTGTGAGCCAGAGGAGCAAGAGTGAGGATGATCCAGAGTAAGAATCCAGTGAAATATTTGCGTCACCTTCAACAATTTTCTTGTAATAAAATGTAAAAAATACACAATATCACAAATACAGTACAGCAATTTTATTTAGTTGGGGATAAGGTTGGGTTGAACAGAAATGTACAGTATAGTGAGAAGACAATGCTTTGGAAATATATTGTCAACTCTTACCGAATTTGTAATTTTTAAAAAAAAAATTTCAATGTGTAGTGTAAGAATTATAAATTAATTTATGTCATATATATATATATATATATATATATAAACACATATATATATATATATATATGTGTGTGTGTGTGTGTGCGTGTGCGTGTGTGTATAAACATATATATATACATATAGCTGATATTTCGAAACTCGAAGTGGATTGAGAAGTAAAATAGTGAAAAATGCCAGTATACAGAGAAACTCCTGTTTCTAAGCCAGTCGGCACCCGTACCATAATATGCGTAAGAAAAGTGCAACAAGATTGTAGCAGTGTTGCCAACTTAGCGACTTTGTCGCTATATTTAGCGAGTTTTCAGACCCCTTAGCGACTTTTTTTCTAAAAGAAAGTCGCTAAAAAGGAGGAGCAGGGTTGGAATTGTGACATTAAAAAAAACAATAATTGCTAAAAGAAATTTAATTTGTAGTTCTAAATAAACTCTAAATGCATTTAGGACGTTTTTTACTCACTTTATGTCTCTTCCACGATGTTATTTCTCTCTCCAACAACATAGGTTACAATTAGATTAGCATGACCAATTATGCAAATTAGGTGATGACGTCATGTAGCGACTTCTAGCGACTTTTAGGACAACCAATAGCGATTTTCCTTACTGAGGAGTTGGCAACACTGGATTGTAGGTGCGGCTGACGGTGCTGCTAGCTTGACTGTGACTTCGCCTGTGAGGGCTCATCTGATTTCACGTAGCCTACGTGGCATTTCACATTTTATAACAAACGAAACTGAAAATGAGCGCTTACGGGTGTCATGCCTGTCGAGATTTGTATGGCCTCCTCAAAACACACGGATTGAAATAAAACCGACGAGCCAACTTTTAAACATATTCGTAAAATTAATATGTTTCTTATTCATGTACGTCCTGAAAAGGTCAAATAATCCACTTACACAGGATGGTAACGGTATCAGCAGCCGCAGAGTTTGCCTTGCCGAAATATGCATACCCTGCTATATCAAAGAACCAGACAGTTATGAGTGATATAACACTTTCTACATAATCACACATGTTCTCTGAGCTACTGGTGTGAGTTTCATATATTTATGACAATTTCTGGGTTGAAAAGACACAGGGTTCAGATTTATTAGGCTGTGTTTTCAGTTTTGTTCAAAATATATCACATATGCAGGACATCTTAAACTTTTTTTTTTTTTTTATTAAGCAGCAAGGCAGAACAAAATCAGGGCTGTATCAAGACACAGGGACTAAACCCCAATTCAACCAGACCCAGAACTGATCGGGAATTAAAACAGGACTACTTTAGGACTTAACCAAGACAGAACCAGAATCAAAACACTAAAAATCATCATAGACCTGCACTACACTTATTTTTTAATTCTACCAAAGTACACTATTTAGATTCACAAAAGTGTATATAATTATTTAGCCTTGTTGTGCAAACAAGCCTGCATAACTTAATAAATATAGAATTTGAAAAATAACAAACCTAAAAAGATACACTAGGTGCTAGATGCATGTTCTGATGAGTTTTGGCAAACAACCATTTGACTAACAGGTCTGTCTCACCTGCTCTTGTTCCCTCTCTGTTCCTCTCTCTCCCTCTTTGTGCTGACAATCAAGCCAAACACCAACATCATCAAATATACAGTTGAAACCATATATTTACATACTCTTCAGATAAAAACACAAACATTTTAATTGTAACATCAAATCAGACTAAATGTTCATTTTTTTAGATTGATAAATATAAAAAAAACATTTGTTAAATTTAAGAGTAAAGTAAAACTATCTGTATTTTTTAATTGCAAATGGACCAAATTGTATTCGAAATTGAGCCACATTTATGGAGCTCCACAATTCTTTTCCTGGTGTTTTGGTTGATATCTCTTGATTTTCCCATGTCAAAGAAACAGGCTCTGTGTTTTGCCTAATGTGCATCCACAGGTGTGCCACCAGTTTACTCACATGGACTCTACTAACCTATCAGGAGCTTCTTCAGCTCAGAATGGAATCGTCTGGAGTTTTCTTATTAACTAACAATAAACTTAGTGTATATGTACTCCTAAATTTGATGAAAGTGATTAAAATAGACAGCTCTCTCTCTTTATTCTTAATATTTCAATATTTATTTATCTAAAACAAAAAAGTTTACTCTAAATTGATGTTTAACAGTAACAGTAAAAAAAAAAAAGTGTATGTAAATATCTGGTTTCAACTGTGAATATACTGCTGTGTACTGAAAATTCTCTTGTTTTGCATAGAAATATATTAAACAACATACAAAGTATAATATATAAAATAACATTTTACCTGAGTTTTTTCTTTGAAAGAACCCCTTGTGTCCATTGTTGTACATCAGTACATAATTGAAACCGATTTAGAGTGCTTTATTAGCCGTGGAGGGTAACAACTGAAAATATGAAATAAACACACATGTAAGCTAAGACTCCCTAAAGAAACAGCATTGTTGTTGTTCGGCTTTTCATTTCGCCATTTGTTGATTCACTCCAAGAGCAAGTATCGTAATATGTGTCAAGTGATCAGTTTGATATCAGTCTTTTGCGATACACCGTCGTATTTACATTATTTGTACAGTACCAATGATTTGCTTTGGTACCTGCTCAAACTTAAGCTCTCCTCTGTCTGCCTGTCTGCACTTCTTCTACAGGAAACTCGCAGGCAGCAGCTTCTCTCCCCTCGCCTAGCCACTGAGCTCGGATCCTATAAAAATTAGGGGGAATTTATGCACAGTTGTAAATTCCCACAGTGCGCTATGTGCTTCGAATATTGTGTGTAGTTTTTGTTTTAAACAGTTGTCAGTCAGGGATCTAACTATGAAAAAAAATTACACTCCAAAAGACCCCGGGCTTCTGAAAAAACAACCCGGGCTTAAGCCCAGTAAGCCACCCCCCGCGCCACCAATGTACCATCCCCTCTGAATACAATATTAAGGACCCTTCTCCCATGATTACATGTCACATGTTTCTGATTAATATCACAGTTAAAATGAAAAAAAGAAAAGAAAAAGTTAACAAATCATATCGAGTGTGAATCAAGTCAAAAAGGTTAAGGAGTGTTTTCAAGGTTCTCCCACATATGGCGTGCTTTCCATTATAGTAATTCAGCATAATGCTCCAGCTCGTTCAAGAATGCACTGGTCAACAGTTACAAATCACCTACACAAAGAGGCTGATTTGACTAAATAGTTCTTTTCTAAAATCATGATACAGTTTGAGTTCATGCTTCATTCAATTTAAAAAACTGCCCTTGATTGCTCACAATGCCTTAAGCCCCACCACATTAGCACATAAACCGCGTCATTATAAATGTTAAACATTATAAACACACATGAGAAGACTAAGCTCTCCAGAAGCTCTCCATCTGTAATTCAGACAGTTCGATTTTCCTGATGCATGTTTTTCTTAACACTTGATGTCTGAGTGCACTTCTCCAGCTCTGCCTTCAGCTGTTTTGCTTCAGGCCGGTCTTCTGGATTTACACACAGCATTGACCGAATTATTTTCATCTGTAAGAAACAACAATATGACTGAGATACGTTTTGTTCAGACCACCGACTAATTTTCTAAAACTTTCTAAACTTAGGACATCTATTCATGAATCCTTTACTGTTCCTCTGTTGGGGACCATCCTTTGAAAAAGATTTTAGTATAGTTAGAGTTTTAATAATCTACCTCTTGGGGAAAGATCACAGAGAACTCTTTGGGGAATTTCTGGCTTCTGATGTCTTCCCAAATCTGGTATTCGTGCAGTGATAAGAGGAAAAAAAGAGGATGTTAGTCTATAATACAAACTTTGAACTACAATCTATTAAGCGTTCCAAATAATCTGCTTGTTAACAAGCTCTTTGTTTTATACTATCAAAAGAAATCAGCTAGTATAAACACAGGCCAGGCAATATGACAACATAGTTGTGTCACAAATTTTTTAAATAAAATTAAACTTTGTTGTAACCTGTGTTTATGAAACTGACTCACCTTTGCTCTCTCCATGCCTGTGGAAAGCTTCCAAAGTAGTTCAAAGAATATCAGCCCCAAAGCAAATACATCTACCTTCTGATCATAGTTTGTCCTGTTCCTCTGTGATCAAAAAGTAAAAGGTAAATTAAAATAATAATTCTCGCACTGGCAATGAATTTTAACTGCCCTATTATATGCAATCTGCTGCTATTACCACTGAAATAATAACATTAATCAAGAAGGGAGAAAAAGAATATGATTAAAAGAGCAAGACTGGTCACTAGACGTGTGTGGGGGGCAGATTTAAGAGAAGCAAACATAGTGATTACTATCAAAGCTTGTAAAACAACAACATTCAAACACATGAATGGCACAATGCAGAACAGACAAATGCTACATCTCACTTGTTCAGGTGCCATGTAAGGTCTGGTTCCTGTATCCATTGTTCTCTGCATCAGGTTTTCATCATTGGAATCATTTTCACCGATGACGAGACCAAAGTCTCCAATCTTAACCACTTTTTCTTGTCCAAACATGATATTATCAGGCTGACAATTGAAAAGCAGAAACAATGAAAACAAATGAACATGAAACTACTTGACTAAAGTACAATAAGGGCTTAGATTGACTTAAAACCTGCTGGAATAAAAAAGTGTGCAAGCCATGTCCTGTAACTTTTTTGTGTACTTTGATATATAAACGACCGACCAATAAGTTTACGGTACACTAATTTTACACATATATATAAAAAAATAAAAATAAATAAAAAGTGTCAGTATTTTTACTAAATGTTATGAGTAATGACAAACCTGGTCTGTGGATGGGTTTGATGAGTGTTGGAACATTATTGATTCACTTCTATCTGTAGTCGGGCCCTACGATGAGGACTCAATGGACTCCCTTAGGGAAAAGAAGAGGGACATCGTTAGCATGCTATGTTCTTAGTCATAAACCTCTGTGGTCCTCTTTTATTAAAGAGGTTTAAAATGAAGTTCTTGTTGAGTACCTGACAGATGTGCCAGTCTCAGACTCAGGTGATATAAAGGATGCCTAAAATGCATAAATAAGTATTTGTTGTTACAGCAAAATTTGTCATCACGGTAAAACACAAACATGGTTCTGCTCCTACTGCTGTTTACTGTTGTAAGTCAGAGTTGCCAATAATATCTTCTAGATGCACAATCGCAAAGTGTACTTTGCATTACCTGAATATTTACCAAAGAGTTTATTATTCTTTTTAAAAACATTTGTTTTTATTGTTATGATGATGATGATGATGATGATTATTGTTATTATTATTATTTTCATTATGATAGGACAGACCTGGGACGTAGAAGGGTTTGATGAGTTACTTGCAGTGTATTGTGATGATGATTCACTGTTGTCCCTAGAAAAAGATGATATATACATTTACTGTACAGCCTGCACTGTACACACTACTGAAAGCGTTATTATATAGTTATAATGCTGTTGTGGTGTCAGTGAGTGCCTTACTGTATAACTAATGGTGCCAACGATACAAGTGAAGCACTATCTTCTGATGCTGTTGGCCTGATGGACACCTAAAACACACAGAAAACAATAAACATCATTAATTTTATGCATATTTCACCCAAAGGGAAGCATTTGATTAAAATGTCACTACTGTTTATATTGTTTCATATTTTATATTTTATATTTTTAAATATTTATATTTATATATTGTCTTTAAACAATCTACCACTCTCATGTTTTTGCTTGTTGAAATCAAGGCAGCAGAACATGTTAAATACCTTGCTGTCCCAGTCTGACTGTTCCTGAAGAGCAGAGCAGGCTAACTCTGCTGCTTTCTGTTGGGCTTCCATGATGCTCTTCCCTTCACCCACAGGATAGTCCTTGTTGTCAATTATTAATTTGTAGGAAAAACTGTGTTGTGAAAAAATGGAAATGTTTTAGATCATTACATTGAGTTTAATATTGTTGAACATCAGTCAGGAGTTGGTGTCTGAAGGATCAATTCAAATTACAGAGTTTGTGGTATACTCACAGAGGTTTGTGAGAGGGGCCATCTCTCCCCACTTCAACATATCAGTGGGAGCGTTTGGTTTTCTGACAGTAGTGGTTGACAAGGCCTATGAAATTTGTCTCTGTAAAGCTAAGAACCGTCTGATCTGAAGCTTCTGCTGCATTGTTTCTCTGTCAAGATACCAAGAAATACATCAGAGAGACAATTGCCCCAGGTTGGTTTTTCATTTCTCTCAACCAAAATCAAACATTATCTTACAGATTCCACCGAGTCCTGATGACCAAGCTGAGACAGGCTTTGCAGAGCATTTTTTGCTGCATTTTTCTTTGCTTCCGTCTTGGTCTTCCCCTCACCACTGGGGTAGGCTTTACCATCTATGGATACTCTCCCACTGAACCTGTAAAGACATGAGATTTTTGTTATATACTGCTCAAAAAAAATTAAAGGAACAATTGAAAACACATCAGGTCTCAAAGGGAAAAAACATGCTGCATATTTATACTGATGTGGACTGGGCAAGGTGTTAAGAACGAGAGGATGCCACATCATTTGATGAAAAAAAATTTATCAACCTACAGAGAGCTGAATTCATAGATATGCAGAAAATTAAAGTGAAAAAAACAATGCAGCACGCCAGTGAACTTGCTGAAATTTCACTGCAGCAACTCAAAATGGAACTCAGTAGTTTGTATGGCCCCCACATGCTTTTATGCACGAACAACATCATGCTCCTAATGATAAAACGGCTGGTGTCCTCCTGGTTCTCTTTTCACAGGTGGACTAGGTCACCAGATCTCTGAGCTCCTGGACAGTTTGAGGCGCAACCTGGTGGTAACAGATCGACTGAAACATAATGTCCCAGAGGTGTTCCTCTGCAATTTTCAGCCTTTGGGAAGCAATATATCTAGTTGTGTGAAAAACTGAATCTCGATTGCATAAATGTTTTTTTTCTTTTGGTTGCCCTTTAGGGGTCACTACAGTAGATCAGCTGCCTCCATCTTCCCCTGTCAGAAACATCTTCTTCTATCACACCAACCCTCTGCATGTCGCCCCTCACTACATCCATGAATCTTCTCTATGGTCTTCCTGTTTTCCTCCTGCCTGTCAATTCGATCTTTAACATCTGTTGTACAATATATCCGCTATCCTCCTCCTCTGTTGACTGCTGTTTGACTGAGGAAGAATAAAGTAGTCTTCAGATGACAAGGTAACAAGGTGACATATACCAGTTTTTAAATTGTGCTGATAGGCCACGTAAAACCAGAGTCATGATAAACAATATATACATTACAAAACATAACAAAAACACCACTTTTGTGTTGGTGGAAAAATGTTTGTTGTTAAACTCCAGAAATAGAATGAAGGTTTTATTAACCCTCTGTGTGCCGCACCTCCAAATCACATGACTGATTTAAGCTGACATAGCAAAAAGCAAAATTCAGACTCGTGAGGTTGTGCTGAAAAGAATGACACAAAGCAAGGTGAGGAAAAAATAAATAAATAAAACAATTTGAAGGTGAAATACAAATGTAAAATCAAAAGGAGTCCAAAATGGCCATTTATGTTTTGGACCTCAGAGGGTGAACCCAACAAATCATGAAAAATTAGGTTTACATTTTTGTTCATGCCAGTGCAGATTCCTGACATTTTGTGTAAATTTAAGCATGTAACAATTAGATTTTTGCTAACAAAAAAAGTGTGAAACTTAAGTTAGACTCGTGTTTATAAATGAACCACCCATGTTGTGTAGCTTTCTGGATTGTATACTTATTGGGCTACATACTTATTTATTATACAGGCTACAGTACATAAAATCAAAATTCGCATGTTTTATGTAACTAAAATGTTTAATTATGTGGGCTAAATAATTAAGTTATAGACAATATTTATATGAAAAATGTGTATACTTACTGCATTTGAATCATTTTAACCATATGTAACCACTTGCATATGTGTTTAAAAAAAATGGCTTTAACTTTGCCACCCCCATTTGATTTCCTTCTTTAGATCCATCCCTGGGTGGTCGTGTGATGGTCTGGGGCAGCTCTGCTGCTCCAGGACGACTTACTGTTATTGATGGAACCATGAATTCTGCTCTCTGTCAGTAAAGGAGAATATCCCCCATTAGTTTGTGCCCCAAAACTCAAGCACATCCAAAACACACCAGTAAATCCACCTCTGAATGCTTATAAAATAACAACAGGAAAGTTTTATTATGTCCCAGTCAAAGTCCAGACTTTAATCAGATTGAGATGCTGTGGTACAACCTTAAACAAGCTCTTCATAGTCAAAAACCCTCCAGTGTGGCTGAATTAAAATAACACTGCAATGGAGTGTGGATAGTGTTGATTCTTGCTGCTCATTATTTAAATACCAAAAATGAAAATCTTTGGTAATTATTATATACCAAGTGTTTCTGCAAGAAAAGTCACAGAGTTAAATGAGAGACATTTACTAGTTCAGTTTCTTATACACCTTTTATTATTTCAACACTCTAGTACAGTATTAATGACCTTTCTCCTGCTGTTCCAAGTCACATGTAGCTGACTGATATTGCAATCAATCAGATTAAAATGAACAAAAGAAAAAATGGAAGAAAAAAAAAAGTTAAACTGTATTTCATGGGTTAAAAATGAGTGAAAACATTTAGGAAAGTTTCTAAAATTGAGCCACATGGAGTGTGCTTTTTTATCTCTGACATTCAACATGAATGTATCAGAAGTACACGTAGCATCACAGTTCCTCCTCCTCAGGACAGCAGCAGGTTAACAACAGTTACAAAGTGACGACCTACACCGGGAAACTGATTTGAATAGTTAGATTTTAAAATCATGATTTCATGTTTCATTTCCAAATCCAATACAAACTTCCCTGAAATAGCTGGGATTCATGATGTGGCCTCTTCCATATATTAACTTTGCACGTTAACAGTTACCCAACATAATATTACACGGTACATCAAATCATTTCATTAAGCAGATGCAACAAGACAGATTTGCAAAGGCTTCTGTGACTTTTGTAACTTTTCTCTTGTGACTATCAGACAGTTTGATTTTCCTGGCAAGATGCTTTGTGTGAGTTGAATATCTGAGTCCACTCTTCAAGCTCTGCCTTCACGGCACTGGCATCAGGTCGGTCTTCTGGTTTCTCAGACAGCAATGAGTTAATAATTTGCTTCTGTTTAAAAACAAGAAAAAATACAGTATATGTGTAATGTCTTGTGCAGTGAAACCTCTGATAAATAATAAATATATTTAAAAAATGTATATGTTGTGTCCAGACAACTCAGCAATCAAAGAGGACCTTTTATAACTGAGTAAACCACTTAATGTAAGTTTTATCACTATTCTGCTGATGACCATCCTGTGAAAACTTAAGCACAGTATGAATATGGTAATTTACCTCTTTGGTAAAAGTCACTGAAAACTCTTCGGGGAACCTCTGCCTTCTGACGCCAGGCCAAATCTGGTGTTAATGAAGTGATTAAAGAACGAAGAGGGTGTTAGTTTATACAATAATTGTTCCAATTACACTTGTTTGAAGAATGAAAATATTTAGAACACACAAAAAAGCTTTGCCAGAAGAAACCAGCTACAGGTGCCTAGTTATTGGTATATAATAACTCCATGCATATGCACAATGGTTAAAATGACTGCAGTGAATCTCACCTTTGCTCTTTCAGAGTAAGTAGAAAGTTTCCAAAGGAGTTCAAAGAATATCAGCCCCAAAGCAAACATGTCCACTTTTCTGTCGTACTTCCTCTCAGTCTTCTGTGATAGACAAACAGACAAAGGACAAATGCATCTGATGTATCTGATGTCATATTTTTCTCAATCATTGTGCTAAATGTTACAGTTATGCTTGAATTCAAAAAATCTTTTTGTCTTTCAGTTTTATTGCTTAAATGTGAGGGTCAAATAAAATTCTGCGGGAACAAAAGCTGATGATTTTACAGCTCTCACCACTAAAGAGAGGTGAGACTGAGCTTTAAGTGTGAAAGGCTCACATGTAGTACTTAGGCCATTTATAAAATCCTATTTATTAACCAATGAAACACAAGAAGTAAACATTATTGTCAGTATAGACCATCTCACTTGTTCAGGAGCCATGTAAGAAGGAGTTCCTTTGCACACTGTTCTCTCTTCATCATCATCATCACTGGTGACCAGACCAAAGTCCCCAATCTTCACTTCTCCTTCCACTCCAAACATGATGTTTGCAGGCTTTGCATTCAAAAGGAAAACATGAGGTATGTTTGAGCAAAATTATCAAAGAGGTATATTTATGTTTATTTATTTGATCATTTCTAGGGACCAAAAAATCAGCAATGATGTTGCACAATCTATTGTTTGATAGTTTCATGAATGCCCTAAAAGCAGATTTAAAAATAGTCAACAAAAGTCTGTTATGTGTCTCAGGGCGCCTAAAGACCCTTGTCATAGTAAACCAGAGGACACATTAAGGGGTCACACACTTGAAGTGCCTTCTAATTTCAGCAGAACAATTTTATTTTGTCTTGAAATTTGCTGCATTGTCTCACCTTAAGGTCTCTGTGGATGTGGTTCTTGGAGTGAATATACTCGACTCCACAAACTATTTCTTGAGCAATTCTCAGACTTTCTTCTCTTCGCTTGGAGTCTTGTTCACTCTCTTTATTCTTCTCATCAATCCAGTCTCTCAGTGTGTTTTTGGCACATAACTCCATCTGAATATACAGGAACTTTGTCTCGGGGTTATCTGCAGTGCTAAAAATGTAAAAAAAAAAAAAAAGGAAAAAGTGATGTAAATATTTAACTTTAACCTTTTAACAAAAAGTTAATATATAAAAGTACGTCCACAGGACTCACTGTGAAGAGGCGTAACTGTCATAACTGTCTCTAAGGTCCCACTCGTATCCAGTATCCTGCATCCAGAACGTGTAATATCTAACAATGTTACGGTGGAAGAGGTCTGATAATGTTCTCACCTCTCGAAGAGATTTTCTGAAACACAATAAGAAAAGTGTCAGTACAGAAAGTGCACAAGTACTGTACATATAACACTGAATGCTGGAATCCTACTGTGGCATACTTAACTCTTTATAGCAGCCGACCTTCACAGCATATTCTTTCTTCAACTGTTTATGTCTTACTTTGTAAACAGAACCAAAGGCCCCCTTACCAAGATGCTCCAAGGGTTCAAATTCTGAAATAAACCTGTGGACAGCAACAACACATTTATGCAACAATGTAATGTAATGATCAAATACAGAAAGCTCTTATAAACTTCAGAAGTCAAAATCCTAGATGGCAGCATGTCTGTGTGTGTGTTGACTGATTTAGATGTTTCTGAAAACTACCAGTGATTTTGGCAGGTTTTTCTGCACGGCACAGTTACTTGACACTTACCCTTGACTAATAATTAAAAATCCTGCATTGAACTGATAATTAGACTGTGGTCATTAGATTGCTGCTGAAGCTAAAAAGTTCTCCAAGTTGACCTCAAGCTATGTCAAGCTGTAGCTCCATAAGAAACAACTGTTTCCAATTCGGATGTTTCCTTCTAAAGGAAGGATAAATCCTCCTTTCTCATTCAAAAAAGGTGGACTTGCATAAATGACCACAGGAGTCTGTGCAACAGTGACTTTTTGGCCATGATGCCTCCTCACCTTCTGGAATTGGACTGGCAAAATGCCTGACGGGCCCAAAACCCAACACGAAAGAATACTTAAATGATATTGCTCCTTTCCGTCCTGCGTTTGCTACTTTTGTGGATCTGTAGTTAACGCCATCACAAAGGCTGAGACTCCTTTTCAGTGCTCTTAAATTGTAATACCGTATGAAATGGATCATGTACAGCTAATGGGACTCAGACCATTGAGTCATTCAGCAGTAGACTTTTACACCCACAGTGTAGGAATGAGTGCTACCGCAGGTCATTCTTACCAGCAGCTGTCAGACTCTATAACACAGTTTAACATCCTTTTGATTATCTTACTCATCAGCTTGTTTGTTCATTGCACATTTTATACATATCTCCGTCCAGTTTTTTCTATATATATTTCTGTACATTATATACGATCTTCAGTTGATTATGTATATAGGACCACTTTGTGTCTTCCTTTTATATTTTATATTTCCCCCTGCTATAAAAGCTGTGTAACACCCAAATTTATCATCCGTGGGATAATAAAGGTCTATTCTATTACCTATCCCCATACTACTCTCCTCTGTGGACTTGACCCATATGATTTGTGTCATGGTCCTTCAGGAAAATTTTACTTTTCTTTCACACAGATGCCATGATTTTATCATAGATTAAAATAATAAAAAATAATGTCCTAGAAAATCTTTTAAGCAGAGGTGCTCAACTGCTCTGTTACTTGTTATTTCTGGGAATGTTAAACCAAATACTGGCCCCAATTTTAGTGAAAGGTTTAACACTCCTCTGGATTTTAAATCTAGATAAGGCCTATGCTTTATTCACTTGAATGTACATAGCTTATGTTCCAAATAAGTGTGCTTCATGTGTGGACACATTCTACTGATGCAAATGTTAATGTTTAACCTGAAACCTTGTTAAACCAATCCATTACCAATAGTGTTATCAATAGAGATTGCGATATTTGTCAAACACAAATTCTTTGTAAATTTTGCCTCTCTCTGAGTAAGCAATTTCAGGTTTTGATAGTTTAAAAAAAATCTACATTAGTTGTTGATTAGTATAAAACACCCTCAGCTGTCAACGGTGTGCTAACCTCTTTAATGAAGTGCTAATCTAAATTCAGTCTTCAGGAAATATTTCTCATGAGGGACTTCAACTGGAACTGACTGCAACTCTCTAAATCGCTTTAAAATTGTTGAAAGTGTCCAGAAAAATCTTTAAAATCTTTCATTGATTGAATTATTTTAATCCAAGTTATATTATAATCATAGCATTATAAAAGCTTTTCAGTGAATGATTTAGTGCAAAGATGGGGTTAGAAAAACTCTGTCTTTAACTTTTCTTTTTCATGAGACAGTTTTACTGTGGAAAATAAGTGCTTTGTCCTTAGTCCTCATCACAAATAGAAATATATGCCTTAAACTGTGATCCAGTGCACATCAACCTTTCAACTACTCACTACTACAAGTCAGTCTGAGAGCAAAGCACTTTTAGTCAGCCAGCTTTAGGTTGCTCTGTATCAGTCTTTGTGATGGTAATCTATTCCTTATGTTTTCCTTCCAGCTAGGTTTAAGAGTTCTTAAAATAAATAGTCAGTCATAGGAGGGATTTATTAGTTTGTTTTTCATCCCTATGCAAAGTTTCTTTAATTATAAGTTTGCTGTGAGTTGCAAATGAACCCCAGTCAATGAATTGCAAATTAAAATGGACAAAAGGCAGGGAGAGGTACTGATAACCTCGCAAGAGTTTTTCTAAGCAGATGTTCACAACAAATATGTTGGAGCCCAACTGATACTCTCATTGGCCAATTTGTTTTTTGAAAAACTGCAGATACTGATAACATCTGTGATTAGGCTAAGATTTACAGGTATCAGCTGAGCTCTGTTTTTCTTCTTCTATTTGTTCTTTTGATGAGGTACTAATTATATACATAATATTGATCCTTACTGAGAGCAACGCCACTAGCTATTTGCTGATATGTTTTTTTTCCCTTTTTTCAAATGTATTTTTCTTTGTAGATTCATAAAGTTTTGTATGAATAAAACAAGTTACAAACTGGTTTGAATGAGTGGTTATCTTGAATGGCCTTTGTTATGGATTCAAGTTAAGATTAGACTTTCATTTTCTTCTTTTCCTTTGTTTTGGTGGTTTTAAAACAAAAGCATTGAAAAAAATCAACTGGATTTTTTAAACGGCACTGACTTGAATTTAATTAATTTCCCTGCATGATCTGTTAACTTGAAAAACAAAAAATAATAGCCAAAGCAGATCATTGTCTAATGGAGATTTAAAATAATATCAATAACCCTTTTAAAATTTGAAGGACTGGTCTAGACCTCACCCACATATAGACAAAGACTAACATCACATTTCTGGCAAGGCTGACATGTTTGGTTCCTTTAACGAGCATCTGATGTCCACAAAACCCTCAAACTTTTAGATTCTAGGAAATCAAGAGGTCCAGCTAATTTGAAACTTCTTTTTTGGTACATAACAGGCAACATTGTGAAGCTATTTTTATTGATCTAAACGAGGTATTTGACACCGTTTATTATGAAATTTTAAAGTAAAGACTTGTCAGTGCAGGGTTGTTAGAAAAAAATGTTGAATGGTTTCAAAGTTATTTATCTTGCAACTATCAGTGTGTAAGGATAGAATAAATCACTTGCTACCTCCCTTAATGTAACAAAAGAACTGATGGAAGGTTCAAGTGCTACTGTTATTCATTTTATATATAAACAATCTGGGTTATAATATCACTACAGCAAGAACTGTACAGAGTTCAGTGCTCTGAGACTGAGTAAGTATCTCAATATAAATACTTAGGAATTACAATTGATGACTCTTTTACACCTCATATTCAGCAACTGGTGAAAACATTAAATTTGAAACTCTGTTTTTACTTTAAATAAAGTCCTATTAATCTTTTGAGGCCAGAAATAGACTTGTTGTTTTCACCTTTATGTTTGTACTTGATTATGGGGATTTGATTTACAGTATATAGATGCATCCTCAGAATGCTTGATTCTGTCTATCATGGAGCAGCGAGGGAGATTTAAGACCATAGTCTAAATTTTAGATTAGAGATTTAAACCTTTCTCTCAGGACATAATACAACAAAAACATGAGTTAAATTGGAATAGCAGTTTCTTAATACTGTTTCTTTTTCCTTATTTAAAATACCGTGATACAGCTGGCATCTCGTTCTGGCCATTTCCCACGTTCTTGTCTTTGGCATCCTCCTTAAAGAATAAAAAGCATACATCGATTAAAAGGATAAAATTTGCTCTGATCAGCTGTATACTCTTTAAGAACTAGGGCATACAACCACATCTAGTAATATCAGTAAGTTTATCCTTCCAAGCTGGTCCTTTTAATTACTTTTAAAGAACAGATTGTCTGTTGGAACCTTTAATCAACTATATCTGATGAGAAAAAGTAAAGATAAAAATATAAGCACCTTGCTTGACTGCTCCTGAAGAACAAACCAAGCCTGTCGCGCTGCACTTTGTTTGGCTTCTTTAATACTCTTCCCCTTCCCCACAGGATATTGCTTGTTGTTAATCCGTAATTTGTAGAAAAATCTGAGATGCAAAGAAGTTGAACAGTACATTAACAGTTTACTGAACATCAGTCATGAGCATCCAGTGTCTGCAGTGTGTATTCAGAGTCCAGCACGTCGGGCATACTCACTGACGTTTATCAGGTGTGCCACATATTTTGTCATCAACAAATGTATAGGAGCAGTTTTCTCGCTGACAGTAGTCATTGACAAGTCCTATGTAATTTGTCTCCATTAAACTGGGGTCTTTAGAGTTCACGGTCAGGTTTTTTGTTGTAGTACTGTAAACAACAAGCAGTAAGAAACTTTACTATGATGCAGATGCCACGATTAAACAATACATCACCATTGTTAATTACTCACCGCAGATCAAAAACATTCTCACTCAAGTCCTCACTTTGTTGACCTGATCCATCGCTGTGATTCTCATCTGCAGTCTTGAAAAATATAAAAAGTACAATTTTAATGTGGTTATATTAAAATGTTTATGTTTTAGGATTATGATCAAGCTAGAATGGCATGGACTGAACTATAACTTACATCTGTAGTTTTGTTGCCATTTATTATGTCATATACAAGCTTGGCTGCTTCCTCCTTAGCTTCTCTTGCTGTTTTCCCAGAGACTGCTGGGTACTCCTTATCACCAACCATGAAGCTACACCACCTAATGCCATAAAATAACATTTATTGAATCTATTTTACATGATGACAAAACAGCTATAATTGCGAAACAGTCAGGAGGCTTACGGGATAGCATTATTTGGTCCAGGTCTTGCTGTCTCCATAGGCTTTATAGTCAACCTGTTTCTCTGGCCATATTCATTGAGCCAGCATATGAAGTTGATATCTGTCTCAGCTGGTGTAGAAGCTTCTGCTGCATTTTCTGTCTGTTAAGGTTAAAAAACAAACAAATACCATGGGTACATGCACCACTTATTTTTCTCCAACATGCTAAAGTTAAATAAACTTACCAAGTCCTGACATTTACCATCCAGCAGGCACCTCAGAGCATTTTCAGCTGCTTTAAGCTTTGCATCTTTTTTGGTCTTCCCCACACCTTTGGGGTAGTCTTTACCATCTATGATCGCCTTCTGGCTAAATCTGTAGAGGAAATGACCTTTTAGGGTTAGGTTGCAAGAAATAACTTGAATTTTCTCCTTCCACTTTTAACCTCTGGGAGGCAATATTTCTTTATGATGAAACTTGAGATGTAAATTGCGTCTATATGCAATATATATATATACAGTAAGACATCCTATATATACAGCAACAGACAAGCAGGTGCAGTTTTAAAACGGGTTTCCAGTGCTTTGCTGGGCTCTTTATAATAACCTGACTATTCAACTTGTTAGAAATAAAGATTTGGCAAAGCATAGCGCCATTATAGAGCCTTTGGGCCTAAGAGCTATCATTTCCTGTAATTAAAAGACAGATTAAAATTGATTTAAAATATAACTGCAAGGTAATAAAGGCTTACGACTACACCAGTCTGTATTTGCTGTCACCATCATTACTTGTGCATTTTTCTGATAAGATACATAAGGCCTCTTCTTAAACTGTACTGATTAGCTTTGACTTACCGTGCTATCAAACACTCATCTCACCCAATACTTCTATTATCGTCGATATATTATAATGCTCAAAGCTCTCAGGTACTACAAATGTACTCACACTTTATTATGGTCTGGGCCGTCAGAGCCAAGGTACTCATACTTCAGCTTCAAGCGATTTCTCTGCGCATACTCGTTTAGTTCAGCTACGTAGTTTTTAGTTGCCATCATTAATGACTCGGCAAATGTAATAAAATCCCGGTGAGAGCACACAAAGCTCACAGTACTGCTCCCGTCCCCACTTCCATCTTCCTTCTCCGGGTATATCCGTTGTTTGTTTCGATTCAGCTGACTTTAGGCATCAGTAAGTTTCGGTTTCTTCGTCCTCCCCTACGTGGTAACAGAGCAGTCGAAACCAACTCCAAATATCTGGAAACCGCTGTCGCACATTAGCGACGTTCTGTGTACGGAAATGCGCAGCCCATTCAGCTGTCCTGCGGTGTGCAGAGAAAGCCTCTACATTTTTTTTAAAGGGGCCCCTCTCCAAGCTCGTTTCTTTCTTCAATAAGTCTTCGTGGGCCGTGTTGGTAATGCTGAAAGGTATATCTAATTTTAATAATAAACAAACACAAAGTCTGTAATTTATTTAAATGTAAATTTCCCAATCCCTTTCCAAAGTGAATATCTGTTTTTATGGTCATGTTTTTATGCCATAGTCGAACCAAATAACAGTGGTTGTTCTGTTTATGGGGCACAACTTTATTGCAAAATTGGCATGACTTTACTTTTAGGAAATTACAACAGATTTTAAAGTTGTTTAAAGTGGCCTAGTTTGTGGGAAGCAATAAAAAGGAACAAAAGTGCACTGCAAAGAAAATAGTCTTCCAGCTTGTAATGTTGACAAGAACTTGTTCCATAAAATGGGATTTTTCCCAAACTGAGTGCACATTTTGCATGTGGTAATAAAAAAAAAAATCCCATATGCACTTATGTTTAATGTAAAGTGTAAGCAAATCATCAGTACCTGTCAAGACCCACTCACTAAATTATGCAGTAAAACATGTACAAAAACTGTACAGCAGACAAATGACCATTACACCCTGGTTGGTCGTTATTTTATTTTCCACATCAGTCTATTTATTACAAAGCAAAGGCTGTAATAAGTCATCAGTTTAAATATGTTAATCACATTTCCACAGAACATGATTCCTACTTTCTGTAAATAGTGACTGAACATAACTGCTATAGACAAGAAAAAAACAACCAGTACATCAAAGACACGACATGAGAAAAAAAAACACAACAAAAGATATATTTATGTCACTTAGTAAGTGCTGATCAATCAGTTACATTTTCTAGGTGCATACTTTGTGCATTTAATGTTTGAGCCCACTGTTCCAGGTCTGCCTTCAGTGTACTTGCTTCAGGTCGGTTTTCTGGGCTCTGACACAGCATTGACATGATTATCTGGTTCTGCAAAACACATTAAAAAAAATCAGCTACTTTCTGTATCAACATGAATATATGTTATCAGTACAAATAATTAGCCAATTCGTGCTGCTGCACGATTTTTAACTGGTACAAGCAAACAAGAGCACATGACTCCAGTTTTAGAGTCCCTCATTGGCTTTCTGTTAAGTTTTAAATCCATTTTAAAATTCTTTGATTTGTCTTTAAGTCTCTTAATGGTCTTTCCCCTTCTTATTTGTCTGAGCTGCTTCACCCTTACATGCCATCACATGCTCTTAGATCAGCTAAACAGGTGCTTTTGACTGTCCCGAAGACATTTTCTAAATCTTGAGACAAAGCCTTTTCAGTTTTGGAACCTAAAATGTGGAATGAGCTGCCTCTGGAGGTCAGGCTGGCTCGCCGTTTATAAAACACTTTTAAAAACACTATTTTCTCGCTTTTAACCCAGTGTGAGTTGTCATCTGTCTTAAACTTCTTACCCTTTGTATGTACATATACTGATTTATTCTTTTATTCTTGTTTTCCTATTTTATGTTATTTTTTTGTACAGCACTTTGGTCAGCTGTTATGTTGTTTTAAAGTGGTTCATAAATGTGAAAGTGAAAAAAATAAGAATTATACCTCTTTTGGAAACTTCAGTGTAAATTCTTCAGGGAGAATTTGCTTTCTGACACCTGTAAAAATCTAGTATACATAATGATAAAAGGATACAAAAACATGTTATTTGACTTGATAGAAAATCATCACAAGAAAAACAAAAGCAAAACTTAAGTATGCAATTCTATACATTATATTCTTCACACATTAACACTGATAGGAAGCTACCAGTAAACATTTTAAAATGTAAACTATTAAATTGTTATACCAACTCACCTTCCCTCTTTCATGCCCAAGAGAGATTTTCCAAAGGAGTTCAAAATATATCAGTCCCAGAGCAAATATGTCCACTTTGGAGCCATATCTTGTTTTGGTCCTCTGTCATAAAACAAAAACATTATGTGTTACACACCCCTTAACTCAGTGTGAGTGTTTAAATTATAAGATATGGTTGTGGTAAGCTAATCTATGCGGATTTAACTTTTTTCAAGTTGTAGTTAAATTTTAAGACCATGGTATACAAGTCTAAAATTAAAAGTAGAAACTACAAAAAAACCCATCTGGCTGCAATCACTTAAAAAAAGATATCTTAGCATGTATCATAAGAGATGGTTTTATCTGGAATGAAATAAGAGATTTACAGCGAATGAATGAGGTGGTGATAATGGAAAAAAAAAACTTTTCAATTTGTAAACATCTTTAAAAAAACACAAAGAACAGGAGATTCTGTCATTTTAAAGAACATTTGCAGAAGGTAATGAAACTTGAATAGATTCAGAAAATGTTGAGCACATAGCTATCATTGAATACTGTCAACAACAACAAAAACGCAGAAAAGAAAGCAAAGGTTATTTGTTTACAGAGACCTCACCTGTTCGGGAGCCATATATGATTTGGTTCCTGCTTTCTCTGTTCTCTCACTCTGATTTTCATCATTATCATCAGTCTCAGTAGCAACTAGACCAAAATCTCCAATCTTCACTTTTCCATCTTTTCCAAACATGATGTTGGTAGGCTGACGATTGGAAAAGCAAAATTTAAACATTGAGCATTTAGTGCTTCGTGTAGTCAGAAATGAGTGAATAAGCTCAGGTGATTCTACGAGAAATCTTTCAAATTTACACCATATGTGCATCTACTAAGAGGCTGAGGCATAGCACTGGCTGCTTCTAGTATTTCTCCTTGATGCTGCGGCTTTCTGCGCCATCTCTTCAACCTTCTTATACTTATCACCATCTTGTAATGTTGACTTTATTCCCTAAATCAACACTAATAATGTTTTTCTTAATGTGGCCCTAATACTCAGTCATTTCCTGTCTACTGGGTTTACTTGTGAAGTAGAAGAAGCACACCAATACTTTAATAGCAGCAGTGTGCATCTCCATTAAACACACAAAAAGGATACTAAAGAATATGGAAATGGAAAAACTTAAACTTAAATGTGAGCTAGCTCAGCAACATAAGCTTGTGATCCTGTAATCTTGAGTCTCACCTTGAGGTCCCTGTGGATGAGTCTGTGGGAGTGAATGCACTCGACTCCACTGACTATTTGCTGCATAACGGGAAGACTTTCTGCTCTTCTTATAGACTCTTCAAGAGTTTTCTCATTCTTCTCAGTTATCCAGTCTTTAAGTGTTTTGTCGTCACATAACTCCATCATAATATAGAGGTACTTTTGTGATGAATTACTACTAGACCTAAAAAAAAAAAGGAAGATTAAAAATCTAATTAGCATCATGTCTTCATTTTAAGCATAGAAATGCAAAAGTGCATAATACTAAATAACTGAACAAAACTTACTGGGAAGTACTGTAACTGTCAGTTGTATTGTCCCACTGGTATTCTGAATCCTCCAGCCAACACTTGTAGTATCTAACAATGTTAGAGTGGTTGAGGTCTGATAATGCCCCAACCTCTCTTAGAGCTTTTCTGATCAGAAGGAAAACACAGAAATGCTTCAGTAAGTAAGACATACATACATACTCACGGTTTCTGTTATTAGAATATTGCTTATGCAAAACATTTGTACTTTGAAAATATACGCTGCGCATATGACTTACTCTTTGTGGCGAACAATCTTTACAGCATAATATTTCTTCACCAGTTTATCTCTTGCTTTGAAAACATGACCATAGCCTCCTTTAGCAAGACATTCAATGCAATCAAAGTCTAAAGTAAACCTAGTGAGATAAACAACATTCATTAGATGAAGATGTGAAAAAATAAGTAAATTATTGGAAAAAAAGAGGATGCAAAAATCTGACCACACAAGTATAAACGTCATGAAATTTTTTTTCATACTGTGATTGGCCTGATGTGTCACTTGGTCTGTTGTCTGTATTTTTGTTTTTGTTAGCGTCCTGGAAAAAAAACACAGAAGGACATAACATGGTTATTATTATCATTAGTAAATCATAAAAAAATCATCATAAAAAAATGTCTGATGTCTGAACATATTAATTAATAATTACTTTTAATGGATGTCTGGGCTTAGCTAAACACATCAAAAAAAAAAAGAAAAAGGGAAAATACATGCTGTGTTACTCGTCTTTTTCTGTTTAACTACACTGTGATGTGGCAGAGCTGTAAATGTTTGTGGCGCTTTGCAAATATGTTTGGATTTTCTTCTAACTTAGTTCTTTGTTAACCCTGAACTTGGGCTTGCAGAGACTGACTTTCAGATGTTGCATTACTGTCGCATTAATATATCGTATTAACAGCTTCTCTACCAGCCATCTGCTACCCAGGGGTAGCAAATATTCTGTGTAAACAGCCAAAGCGCTTGAGTCACAACTGATGTCCATATTTTAAGCTATTGAAGCCAAATTCAATTCATATTTTACAGTCCATTTACAAATACCAGTAGGTTTACAGATCTGAACACAGATTTGCTTATTTATTAATGACATTTATAGATTTCCATACACATTTATGATTTTTAGTACAAATGTAATGACTTTACATTGAAAAAAATTGATTGCACACTAATTGACTGAAATAAAGTGACTGAACTAGAACTAAACACTAAACAAATTTGCAAAAAATTCTGACACAAAAACAGCTTCACATAATGCCACGAAGGCTGACATGCTATGACTCTTAACTGTGCCTAGAAAATCTTTCCATGAAAGTTATGAATAGAACTGGTGAGAAACGTGAAAGTGCCCAGCAGCCACTAGAAATAAGTCCAACTTATTCATAAGAATGCAAACAAAGCTCTAACTACAACTGTGCATGATCTAAATGACCAGCAGTTGACCATAGTCAAGCCCTCCACCGTCCACCCCATATTCACCATATGTCATATAATATACAGTGCATAGTATACAGATTATAAAGTGGGGATTTCTTTCTTTCAACAAATTCTGTGTTTAAAGCAACAGACCTTTTCCATGGAAGGGTGTGATGAATCAGTGAAGATAACGGAGTCACTCGTACTTGTTGGCATGCTTTTTGAAGACGCTTCGAGAGACTCCCTTGGAGAATACAACAAGAGTACATGAGTGCTGCTTTCTTAATACTCAACCGTCTGACTTAGTAGTTGTATTACTACTAGTATTAGAGTTTCTTACAGTGAAGGTGTTGACAGCCTGGTTGGTGGAGTGTCTACAGACGAAGTCGACATGAGGGACATCTATAAAAACAAAAACAATTTTCCAATGAAATTGTTTTGATTTGTACATATGTTAGCCTTTAGAAGCACTTCTTAATAGTAACCTTACCAATGAGAAAAAAAGCAATCCTAGCATTTTATGCTTTTATAACATTTTTCTCCTGTTTAGCGTTACTGTCAGATTATGGGTTTAATTCCAGAAAAGGGACACCACAGATACACTGATATATTTTATTGTAAAAAAAGCCAACTTCAAGTTCTATGAATTCTTTTATAATTTTAAAAGCAACAAAAAAAAAACCTGACCTTAGTCTCCAACAAGTTCGATAGGTCAGTGATTGATACTGATTCACTTTCACTCCTTGTTGTGACTTCTGACAAGGCCTCCCTTAAAATTAAAAAGAGAGCCATTTGTATAGTTTTATACATGTTAAACTTTACCACACACTCTACCATTAATGTTAATACTTGCTTACACTGTGGATGCTGGGGATGGCAGCATTGTTGAAACACTGTCTTCAGACATGGTTGACCTGTAGGATACCTAAAATAAGCACAATATGTGACATTCAACATTAGTTATCAAACTTAGAAAAGTGCTGTGTGCAAGCTTTATGAAACTGTGCAATGTTCTGCTAAAGTGACATTTTAGCAGAACATTGCACATGTTGTGTAATGAATATGAATTTTTTTTTCTTACCTAAGTGACAATAACATGCTGAAAGCATTTAAATACCTTGCTGTCCCAGTCAGACTGTTCCTGAAGAGCAGACCAGGCCAACTGAGCTGCCTTTTGTTTGGCATCCTTGACGGTGTCACCTACAGCCTGAGGGTAATCCTTCTTGTTGATCACACATTTGAAGAAAAACCTATGTAACCAGGAAAGATGTGTTAGTTTAGACTTTATTACCCAACTAAGTGTTATTGCAGTTTCTATTCACCCTCCAAAGATTCACTTATACTCACTTAGGGTTATGTTGTGGGCCACATCTTGCCACTTCAATAATATCAATGATTCGCCCTGTCTTCTTACAGTAGTTGTGAACAAGTCCAACGAAATTTGTCGGTTTGTGATCTTTATATGTTACACCCAAGCTCTGATATACTAGCTTGGCTGCTTCCTCCTTAGCTTCCTTTTTATTTTTCCCACAGGCAGTTGGGTACTCCTTCCCACCAACCACAAAGCTACAGCATCTTCTGTAACATCATACAACATTATACATTAATTTTTATATTTTTAAAACCAAAAATATAGTTTAAAAAATATTTTCTACGATGTATGGAGGCTTACGGAAAACCACTTTTGAGTATATTTATTGACTCCTTAGGCTTTATGATGATCTTATTCTTCTGACCATATTCATATATCCAGCTTACATAGTCAGAAATATTTGCTTGAATAAGTGGAGCAGTTGGATTTTCATCTTCTGTTTCCATCTAAAACAAAGACATCAACAAAAAGCAGTTAGACTTGCAGCTGTAAACTACACTTTCATTTTGAACATAATAAGCAACCTAGTATACTTTAGTTCAGCAAAGACTGCATCATGATCTTACAGAATCAACTGGAGCTTGTTGCTCTTTATCCATTACTGCAGAGTATTTCCTGTTGTGGTCTGTTTGGCTCACTTCCTTCAGGCTGTTTAGTGGTGGTAAATCTGATGACAAATGATCAAAGCTTTGATTATACTGGCAAGTAATGAAGTTCTTAACTACATAAAAATACATATCTATATTCAGTACCAGTCAGTTGACGTATCAACTACTGTAATGTAATGCACAAGATACCAAAATGGGAAGCAGGTTATTCCAGCCAGGTTAGTTATTCCTGAAATATAACCTTAGATGCTCTAATTGGTCACTGTTGCGTTCACTTGAATAATATTATTTTGTGCAACTGGTTTGTGAAGAAAGTGACTTTAAACCTTTTTTCACTGTCGCGGAAAACAGTAATTAGCAGTCAGATAGACCAAATGACTTGTTATTCATTTACTAGTTAGATGTTCAAATTACATCACTATATATACGTCTTTGTCAGCAGAAGAAATGAAAGAATGGTGACAGAACAGGGAGTAACGGAGTGTAGCGCCAATTGCACGAGCCAAAAATATTACATAAAATAATAAAGCCGACGACTGATAAGAAGTGTGCTATTGCATAGACACACTTAAATATTAAATAAAACGTACCGTGATCATGGCCTGTAGAGCCAAGTTACTCGATTTCACCTCCAAGCCTGTGTAGCTCATTCCCTATAGAACTACATGGTGTCCCACTTCCCCCCAAAATGACGAAGGAGTTGTAATCAGAGTTCAGAATTGCGAATAATTCTGACAAGTCACAAAGTACAATAGTATCTCTTTTTCCGTAACGTTTCCGTAACCGCGTTAGCGGATTCAGCCGCCTTTAAGTTTCGATTCGTCAGTGGAAACGTCATGTCCCACAGAGTCCACACCTTGGCAGGCATTAAAACTTAGCATTAAAGCAAAATCGAATAAAAAAAAAAATTGCAATAACATAACTATAATCTACGCATTGTCCATTCCCACTCCTCTATTTATTTTGGCCCATGTTCATATCCATCTGGGAAAGGAGAACACTATGGCACAATAGGAATGACGCATGAACAATGGCAATTAAACATTAGAAATGTCTTGTCATTACATGTATAAGCTGGCATGTTAGAAGATCGCGAGTCACCGATTCACTCACAGCTGCTTTCTCTATATTGGAAAAAAAAGTTTTAAGAAAGTTTCTTGATCCAGAAAATTAAATAAAATTTTATGTATATGATAGGATAAAAGACAGGCTATGGAAGAGAGCCAGAGATAAAAATGCAGAGTGGTGTATAAACAGAGAGTGAAAAGAAAGTGAGTAAAGAAGAAATACCCATCATGGGAAGACTCAAAATTCAGTTTTGCAGTACTCCATGGCAAATCTATCGTACGCAGTGACTTCACAGTAAAAATCTGAGAGAAGGATTTATTCACTTACCAGTATATTTGATATTTCAATGGATGAAATTACTCACATGACACCCTAAACCACTTACTGTAATAGAAGGTGGCCCAACTGTATGGAAACTACCATAACCAGCATGCTACTCCCTCCACACAGCTGAAAGGATGAACCCAAGTCACCTTGTAACGTTTTTTATTGCACTAACTATTTCACATTGCAGTCATTCATCTGGAGTTCTCTTTTTTTTTCGTTTTTAATTATTATTATTGTTGTTATTATTATTATTATTATTATTATTATTATTATTATTATTATTATTATTATTATTTACAAAACTATACAAGTATGACATCACTTTTATAACAAAATATTACAGGATAAAACAAATAATTTATATAAGTGTAGACAACAAGTGAATAATGACACAAATTTAATTTGTATTTCATTCACATATTATAACATGAATCACTTCATCAGCCTTTCTTTAAACCGAGCACTCCATAAATACAACTATATCTGATGATGCATCAGACCATGAAAAGAAAGCATTCAAAACATCCACACATGCACTGCATGACATGATGTGTATTGAATACAGTCATGCATGAAATGACTAATCTGAGTGTTCTTTTTTAGACTTTTCATTAAAGTCCTTATAACTGTCAAACTGTGTTACTATTTCGAAGCATTTGTTTTTGCATTAAAAGTGCATCAGAGTACTCTTTCAGCTCCTCCTTTAGTTTACTTGCTTCCGGACGCTTTTCTGGCTTCGCACACAGCATTGCCTTTATGATTTGATGCTGCAATTAGACATAAGAAGAAAACAGTGTGAAATCAATATCAATCAATGCTGTCATTTATTGTGAAAGTCCAGTATATATTATTTGCCACATTTATACTTTACTTGGGAAATTAAACAAAGAAAACTTTCAGGTTCTAAGACAGTCCTGCTTGGTCATTTTTGCTATTAACGACCAACAGTTGTGGCTCTTCATCCTTTGATGGAAATAGATGATTGCTGGAAATGTGTGTATATTTTTAAAAAAGAAGACGCAAGTTTTATGTAGTAAACTTAAAATAATGTTGATGTACCTCTTGTGGAAAATTATTCAAAAACCCTTGAGGAAGTTTCTGGCTTCGGGCATTGTCCCAAACCTGGCATTTATATAATGAGAGAAGGGATAAAAATGATGATCTGTTCATTTATTAAACAATATTAAATAAAAACATAGTACACATTAAATTTGATTTATATCAACATTCTGCTTCCTATGACACAAACTGAAAACCATTATTAACAGAGCAAGTTTGCAGCAACATTTTGCATAAGCTTTGGAAAAACTCACCGCTTTTCTTTCAGGGCCAACAGAGAGATTCCAAAGAAGTTCAAAATATATCAACCCCAAAGCAAATATGTCTACTTTTCGGTCGTAATGGCTCTTGCTTTTCTGTCATTAAAAAGAGAAAAACAAAAAACAACACAACAGTAAGTGCTGTGAAACTTGCACTAGTTACATCTCGTGTCTTCTCTTATCAACGGCTATACTAAAAACATGACTCGCACTTTTTCTCTTTCTTCTTGACTGCCAAAAAGTGTGTGTGCAAGCTGCATTAATCCCATAAAATACAATAAAGGAAGTAAGTCTGCAAGCCAGGTAGGAGCGTGCTGTGTAATGAAACACTTTTCAGAGAAGCCTAAGAAACAGAAAAATGAAACTCACAAGTAAAGTTTCTGTGAAATTTGCATTGCACGTCTAAGAAAGTTTCAATATATGCAATACACTTATACAAACTGTGGATAAATAAAGGAAAAAATGGATAGGAAATATGCAAAAAGGGCCAATTTTGTGAGTAAATAATAGAAGACAAAAAAAGATTTTTACTATCTCTTTTCAATATGGGTGGACTAACTCTTAAGGACATTGGGCATTAGAAACCAGTTTAATAGTCAACCCAATGCTCCTTTGGTTTTAAGGCAGTTGATTTAAATGGTTTTCCTATTTACTTGCAACAGTAGTAAAATAGGTTTTTAGTAGTACAAGAAAGAAGGTGCATTGTCCTATGGTGTTGACAACCTTTAAAAAAAAGTGTCTTTAATGTCTTCTCTTACTACCTAATATTTATTAATGGGTAAGACACTAAATTTAAATTTAGATTATTCAACCTGCTCGGGAGCCATATAAGATGGTGTTCCTTTGTAAGCACTTCTTTCCAGTAGATTCTCAGCATCATTGTCAATCTCAGCAGTGACCAGGCCAAAGTCTCCAATCTTCACTTCTCCATCCCGTCCAAACATGATGTTGGCAGGCTATACATTTTAAGAAAAGGCATAAGTAAACATCTACCTCTTTATGAGATGTGCAGCAACAAACAACAGTCTTCTCCTCTTTGTCTCACCTTCAGGTCTCTGTGGATGAGCATCTTTGAGTGAATGTACTCGACTCCACTGACTATTTGCTGAGCAATGATTAGGCTCTCTTCCTTTCTCCTTGAGTCTCGCAGAGATTTCTTCACATTCTGAGTATTCTTCTCGTCTATCCACACTCTAAGTGTTTTAGTATCACACAGCTCCATCTGAATATAAAGGCACTTTTCAGATGAATCGCTAGCAGACCTTGAAAATAAAAAAAACAAATGAAGGAATTATGAACCTTTACTTTATCCTCAATGGTGAGGCAACACTCTGTAAACTACTGTAAAAATCAAGAAGACAGAAAACTGTGGCGCAATGTGTGTTGCTATAATAAACTGTAATATTGATTAATTTTAGAATAATTTTAGCCACAAAGAGCAAACATGTGTCCAGTCTTCAAAAATGTACATCAAGGTAACAGACAAGAAACTAAAGTGTGAAGTGAATGCTTCCTCTATCATTTACACCACATGTGATGCAATGTTAAGACATAATAATATTAATAATGAAGTAATGTGACTTACTGCGAAGTACTGTAGGTGTCACCTGTACTGTCCATTTGGTATTCTAAATCCTGAATCCAACAGGTGTAGTATCGAACAATGTTGGTGTGATGGAGGTCTGATAATGCCATCACCTCTCTTAGAGACTTTCTGATTATAAGGAGTACAAGAAATATCAATAAACTTTAAATCTCTTTTAAAGCATCTGTAACTTTCCAGCTGAGGGACTCAATACATCAGGAAATAATACTGTAAGAGTATCTCTGTGAAGACTTATAACAACTCCCTCACTTTCAGAAGAATTCTAAGTTTCATATAGCTTCAGGCTGTCATTGTGCTATGATGTAGCCATCAAATGCATATGTAACGCACAGAACTAACCTTAAGTAGCAAGCTAGCTGCAACTGAGGAATGTACACTTTCAACTAACCCAAAAAAATTCTGTGTCAGTTTTGTATAAGAAACATTGGTTTATTTATTACTTTATGAAGTAAGAAGACATTAGATACTAATGGGTGACCTGATACTAGAATGGATAGATTGCATACCACATGGAGATAAATGCCTTAAACAACAAAATTCCTGCTCGGATCATTTGCTGCGTTACTCTCTCGTTGTATTATTACCTCTCTCCACTATTTCTATCAAAAATGTTTCCAAATGCTAAAAAAAAAAAAGGTACATTAGCATTAGCGGACAGTAGCACAAAGTCGTGTAAAACAGTAATGTGATGAGAAGTTTGGCACCTTAATTCATTTACTGATGCTAAAGTGAAGGCTGCAGATGGATGTTAAGTAAAAACAAAACATCAAAAACCTAAATGTATTTGTACACCGAAAAACAAAAGATGCAAAATATCCCCAAACAGTTGACAGTAAATTTGCCACCCGCCTTACTGTATACTCTTGTATACTACTAGTGTGCTAAGATTGTTAGGCATAAGATATTGGAGGCTTTGGAAAGACTGAAGAGATCTCTCTCAAATCTCCTGTACGGAGCTAGTGGGAATTCACTTTTTTCATAAACTTTAAAACTATAAAATTAAATATTTATATTAAATATTTACTTACTCTTTGCAGCGAACAATTTTAATAGCATAATATTTTTTCAGCAGTTTATGTTTTGCCATATAAACACGACCAAAGGCTCCTTTACCAAGGCGCTCTATAGAGTCAAATTCCAGTGTAAACCTGTAGAGATTAACATAGGTGTTACTATTAATGACAAATGCTAACAAAGAGAAAATTCTCCTTTAACTATAAACTGTAGTAAAAACATGATAGCAGTACATTGTAGTGTTTTGTTTTTTTTTTTTTTTTTAAAATACCTCGATTGCACTACTTGACTTGATGTTTTCTCGGTGGAACCTCTTTCTTTACTCTTTTCTTTGTGATCAGAGTTGTGCAAATCCTTAAAAAAATGCAAAGTCAGCATATTGAAATTCCAGTATTAAACAAAAAACTGAAATCACTCAGAATTTCTGTGAGTCCTTCATACCTTTTTTTTGTGTCTGGAAACATTACCGAAATTTGCTGCAATTCTAACCAGGAAAATCATCATCAGCAATAATGTCAGATGAAATATTACACAACTATGTTTACAACAGGTTTCAAAATATGACTTACCTTATTTTTGGTTTTAAATCAGGATTTTGATCCTTAAAAAGGGAGAAATAAAGGGGGAAATAAGGCTAAATTAGATGACATTTAGATACAAAACATTTGTTACAAACAAGACAAACTTAGTTATTACATAGTATTATTAATAGTAGTTTGAAACACTGATGTCAATCATCAGGTACTGGAAGTTTGTAAGGTGCTATTTTACAAATACACACTCAATTTCTGCCCAGAGCCTTAGCTAACTTCTTGTCTGTATAGAATGTATATATTTATGTATGTTTTCCACATACATCATCCCAAGGAAACATTTCCTTCATTTGTACAAGTACATAGTTGAGCCTTGTTGGATTAGTTTCTACAGATAAAAATTATATACTTGAACAACATCACAAGAAAAAATAATATTGTCAGTCATTTTTCAATTATGTGTAAATATGAATAGAAGCAAAATTCTTGGAAAAGGTTAAGCCCGTTTCTAGCTAATATTATCCCCTTTAGTACAAATTACTCATAGGAAATTTGCATAATTATCCACCTGCTTGATGTGAGGAAAATCTGCAGTGTGCAAAAACATTGGCCAGTACTGCAGTGATACAGATTTTACCACATTTATACTTTAATTAGAAAAGAATATCAGACTGTAGGATTCAGAGGTTTAAACAACATGGGTTTACCTTCCCCATGCAAATCCTATCATTGGCATTTTTTCTTGAACTTCTGGTTCTAATTTTACTTATTTATACATCTGTGGTTGAGTTTTATGTTAAAAAAAACAGGAACAGCAAAAAAGAAAGTGATGAATGAAATTGACAATAACAAAATCTAGGATGCATTCGTTGAGACCGGAGTTATTAGTGAGGGTTTTTTTTTCTTCTTAGTTTTTAATTTTCATTTTATCCTGACTTTGTTTTTAATTCACTTTAGTTTCAGTTAGTTTCCAAAGTGAATGTTCCTGTTTTACTCTTTTTAATTATTATTGCATCAAGGGGATATGTCAGAGGCAAGATTTAGGAAAATCAGTGCAGGTATTGCAAGAAAAAAAGAAAGCAGTTGATTCACAGTGTTGTAGACATATAGGGTCTCAATAAACATGTACACCAGTGACTCATCAGGCAGGTTGAATTAAACAAACTAAATACTAAAACTCAAGATATTTCCTCTATATTTGTATTTTAGTTTAGCTTTTTTCCCCCCTAACTGTGCAAAATCATTTCACTTCACTTTAAAAAAAAGTCTAGTTTTAATTTTCATTTCAGTTTTTTTCACATCTAATTTTAGTTTAGTTTAAGCTGACTATAATAACCTTCATTGAGACTGATCTGTTTTTCATTTATTTAATTTATGAGGACTGTCAAATGCATTTGTCACATTTTAATAGATCCTGATCACCAATATGTAGTGTTTGCTTGATCACATTTTTTAATAAATTCAACTATTTTCATACCTTGATATTACTATAGATACATCACCCATTATTATTGAAAAGTTGTTATTGCAATTATGAAAACTATTAATTGGGAGTGTGGAACTGGAGCTAAATAATTAAAAGCATCCTAATATAACCGTGTTAGTATCAAAGGACATGACAACAAAAGATATAGAAGACACAGGAGATAACAAACCTGTTCCTTGGAAGGTCTCTGAACCTTTGGGGAAACAACTGGGTCACTTGAAGTCGTTGGTATTCTTTCTGATTTTGCATCATGTGGGATCCTTTGAAAATACAGCAAGATACATTCATGCAGTTTTCTCCACATTAAACTTAAGTATTAGGTGTGCTTGCTCATTCCATTGCCTTACAGTGTGCTCGCTGGGCTGGACAGCTGGACTGGTGTAACATCATCTGACACAGCTGACCAAGAAACCAGCTGAAAGAAACAAAATGTGTTCAGCTGTACAGACACTGTTTGGTAGTAGGACACTTTAATGTAAAATAATATGATTGTCGGTAAGTGCAGGAGATATTTATTAACATGCATGACACGCCCTTACTATTTGTCCATCTGGCTGCTGCAAAATTAACCATTGGTTAACCACATACATGTATGTTTAAAATGAGACTGTCAGAAAAATTCAAAATGTTTTTGAAAACATTAGTTTTAGCTATAATTTAATCTCCTATGACCTGAACTCTTTCATGACATGCATTTTTAATTTCTCCTTGCTATTTGGGCTGATTGGGACCTGATGAATGCAAAAACAAAGAATTACATGATTTTTTTTTCTGATTTTTGTTTCTGAGAAAAATTAGAGCCATGAGGACATTTTCTTTAAATTTCGATAGAACAGTGGCAGTATAATGTCCTCGTAAGTGGAAATCAGGCCCTTGTAGAGCAAAATTTAGTATTTTGATCTAGACAACCCAAAATGTGATGTCCACATATGTGGATGCCAGGTCCTAGGAGGTTAATATACAACATAAAATATTTAGCAATAATCACTTTCTGTATGGTTTCTGTAAAGTACAGCAGTGGCTTCAAAAGCATGTTAGCATCCTGGCACCCACATCAGGCGTTTTTTGGATATTTTTCACATTTAACCTCTTAGCATGTCTGCTTTTTTGCGACTGATCTGGTTGCATATGTAAATCTGTGAGGTCTGTTCTCAAAGCGCAAAACATAGAGAAGAAAATATTTAAATCAAGCACATACACTTATTTATTAATGTTTTCAAATGCCATTTACTGATAATTACACCAATAACGCTAAAAAAAAAAAGAAAAGAAATATGCCTTATTTTTTTTGGGCTCGATATTGAAATTAACTTACTGCACCTGTGTTTAGAAAACAACCGTAAACTTTTGTAAATCACCCGTAAAACTAACCACATCTATGAGCTCTATTTGGGGTTTGTTCTCACATACTAGTTTGCTCTATTTAGCAAATCTGGTCGTATGCTTTAGAAACACATGCTTTTTTTTAAAAAAAAAGAAAAAGTTCACTAAGTACAACAATACCTGAGGAACATATTTCTGCATCATCCAATCTTTGAGATACAGCAATATTTGGACACTTATAAAAAATATGATTATGATTGTGAAGTATTGTTCCTTTACCTAAATTGTGCTTCCCTGTCTGTAACACTGAGCTTACACTTTTCAAGCTGTTTTAACACATGAAGTTCAGGCAGCTTAGAGAGAAAGGACAATACAAAATACTTGGCTGTCCTCTCTTTTATGACCTTACAACTAGCAGGAAATAATCTGCCTCAGACTAGTTTGCACTATTGGAAATACAGTTTGGTTTAGGCGAGCTTCCCGCATAAAGTGGGTTTGAAGCAGTAAGAATGATGCCCACTCATTAGAAGTGAATGCAATCTGACATCACACATCATGTGTACGCAGCAAGTAGGGAGCAGGTAGATGAATGAAATGTGTGACATTTGCTTTCTCACAAGCATCTCTGTTGAATGATGCTGAGAAAAGTTTAGGAGTGCAACGCCTTTATAGTAAGGAATTAAAAGGCTAGAGTGTGTTGGATGAGGAATATGGAAGATTTCAAGGTTGTGGATAAAAACAAAAATCATTAAGTAAAGATCATTAAGTACCTTACTATCCCAATTTGATTGTTCCTGAAGAGCAGACCACGCCTGCCGAGCAGCATTTTGTTTGGCCTCTTTGATAGTCTTACCCTCACCCACAGGATATTCCTTGTTGTCAATGACTACTTTGTAGAAGAATCTGTGTAGGGAGACAATATCAGCAGCAACAGGTTTAAGAGTTTTGTGCCATACAAATAGCCTTATATATACACACATATAGATTTAGTCTATATAAGGTGTATTTAGTTAAAAAGTTAAGTCATACTCACTGAGGATTATGTGGTGGACCGCATTTGCTCACTAGGACGTAATCATGGCAATGCTTTGTTTTCTGACAGTAGAGATTGATGAGTCCTATGAAATTCTCTTCTGTAAAGATTTCAGCTTCTTTCTTTACCATCAAGCTCTTTGTCTTAGAACTATAAAGACAAGCCACATATTCAGAACTTTACCAACAAAAGAGAATCCAAACATTGAAACTATTTGTTGCAACTGTTTGTCCTCACCAGTTGTCGTCATGATTCTGATTTATTTCTACTCCTTTGTGACTTGAAGAACCACCGTGTTTTAGATCGATGATCTTAGAACAAGAACGGACATTTAAACTGATTTTATTTAATCCGGTAATTAAAAAAAACTTCTGCAACAGCCTCAACATTACAAACTGGTGAACCATGGCAGGAGTGGATGAAAGAATGGGATATAACCAACCTGCTCCTTGGAAGCGTTAGATGACTGGGAGAAAACAACTGAGTCATTTGTTGTTGTACTGCTACTTGATTTTGGATAACCAGAGTCCCTTTGAGACAAATAAAATGCCTAATTAATAGGTATTTTCAACATTACATGTTACCATCTACAGTACTGCTCAGCCTTACAGTGTGCTTGGTGGTGTGGACAGCTTGGACGGTGCTCTATCATCTGACACAGCTGACTTGATAGTTATCTGAAAACACAAAGGAGGTTGTGGCGCTGTTAAACACAACCCTTCTCATTAAAGTCTGCATGATCATACAGAAGAAATTCTGATTTAGTTATTCAAGTAAGGCCATCAAAATCTGACTGATGAAAAATCTCCAAAATAGGCAGAATACTACAAGAATTATCTGAGGAAAACACTTTAATATGCAAATAGGACAGAGTGCTCCATAATAAAAAGTTACGATGAGGCCAAGAGCTTACTCAACCATTACACGCAAAAAGGATTAGGTGAACATACACAGAGATGGACACCTGAATTTTGTTTCTAGGGGAACTCAAACTCAAGTGTGCAATAAAATGATGTAAATAGTGTATGCAGCATCTAAAATACCAGGCTAGGGTCCCACTATTCTTTGGGAACAGTGTGAGCCTGGGGTGGTACCATAGTGTGCATAGTGGAAATACCAACATCAACAATCTACTAAATGGCCAAAATACACTGAAGAAAAATATAAATGCAACACTTTTGTTTTTCCTCCCATTTTTCATGAGCTGAACTTAAAGATCTGAAACATTTTCTACATACATAAAGGACCCATTACTATCAAATATTGTTCACAAATCTGTCGAAATCTGTGTTAGTGAGAACTTCTCCTTTGCCGAGATAATCCATCCCACCTCACAGGTGTGGCATGTCAAGGTGCTGATTAGACAGCATGAATATTGCACAGGTGTGCCTTAGACTGCCCACAATAAAAGGCCACTCTGAAATATGCAGTTTGATCACACAGCACAATGCTACAGATGTCGCAGCTTTTGAGGGAGTGTGCAATTGGCATGTCTACCAGAACTGTTGTCTGTGAAATTAATGCTCATTTCTCTGCCATAAGAGATCTTCAAAGGGGTTTCCCTCCAGGATGGTCGACCAGGTGGAGACCAGCCACCCGGACAGCTGCAGCAACAATTGGTTTGCATAACCAAAGAATTTCTGCAAAAACTGTAAGAAACCGTCTCAGGGAAGCTCATCTGCATGCTCGTCGTCCTCATCGGGGTCTGGACCTGACTGCAGTTCGTCACTGTGACCAACTTGAGTGGGCAAATGCTCACATTCGATGGCGTCTGGCACGTTGGAGAGGCGTTCTGTTGACAGATGTTTTTACTGTTCCGGGCAGATGGCAGACAGCTTGTGTTGCGTCGTGTGGATGAGCAGTTTGCTGACGTCAACTTTGTGGATTGAGTGGCCCGTGGTGGCGGTGGGGTTATGGACAATGAACACGAGTGCATTTTATTATTGGCATTTTGTATGCAAAGAGATACTGTGTTGAGCTCCTGAGGACCATTGTTGTGCCATTTATCCATGACCATAACCTCATGTTACAGCATGATAATGCACGGCCCCATATTGCAAAGATCTGTACACAATTCCTTGGAAGCTGAAAACATCCCAGTTCTTGCATGGCCAGCATACTTACCAAACATGTCACCCATTGAGCATCTTTGGGACGCTCGGCACGGCGTATATGACAGCGTGTTCCAGTTCCTGCCAATATTCAGCAACTTTGCACAAGTATTGAAGAGGAGTGGACCAACATTCCACAGCCCACAATCAACAACCTGATCAACTCTATGCCCACTGGTATTATATCAGTTTTTAGGGCTACTGCAGAGTCTATCTCAGGCTATGACAGCAGGTTTGGAAATCTAACAATCAGGAAAGCAGGAAAAATTATAGGAACATAAACATTCCCCAAGATATTTTTTTACTGTTCGATAGGCCACAATATTTTATTAGGAGGTACAACTTCCCTTTGTGTCAGTATAACTGCTACAAATATTCAATTGTCCCTTTGTCAGTTAAACTGATAAATGAACAGCTCATGACTGAAGGACAACTCTACTACTACTTCAACTATTTATTTAATTATTTATGCATTCTAAGGTCTGTATTTATAAAAGTGTGCCCAACTAGGGTTTATGCTTTGATTTTTATTACTATGTGTGTGTGGGAGGGGTTTCAATGCAGGAGCTGGCCGATCCAGGATGATTTCCCCCTACGGCAGACAATAAAGTACTCTTAACTTAACAGAAAATGTTAAATACCTTGCTGTCCCAGTCTGACTGTTCCTGAAGAGCAGACCAGGCTAATCGAGCTGCATTTTGTTTGGCTTCCTTGATGCTGTTACCCTCACCAACAGGGTATTCCTTGCAGTCTATGACTAATTTGTAGGAAAATCTGTGTTGTGAAACAGTGAAAAACTGGTTTACATCATTTACCAACTGTTAAACATCAGCCAGCATTTAGCAGAAATTGTCTATAATGGCTGGTAAGGGGACGGTCACACTCACTGTCGATTATGAGGCGGTCCACATATAACCTCTTCAATAAACGTGTGGGAGCGGGATGTTTTCTGACAGTAGTGGTTGACAAGACCTATGAAATTTACCTCTGTAAACCTTTTATCTTCAGGTTTCACAGCCAAACTCTTTATCTGAAGGCTACAATATCAAAGAAAAAATACATAAAAACAGAAACTTCAACCACTTTAAACAATACATAGTTTACAAAAAGGCTTCACAGAGATAAAGCATCAAAAAGAAACACTGTTTCAACTCACCAGACATCTGCAACATTTTGTTTTGTTTCCTCCTTTTGCTGACTTGATGTGAAAATGTCTTTCTCATCTCCAGTCTGGAATATAAAGTACAAGTGAACAACATGCTACTAGAACATGCATGAAAATATTTAAACCATTTCTCCAGTTTTCTTTGACATCAAGTCAGTCAGTATAAAACAGTATGTTTCATTCGTTACCTCTAAAGTGCCACATATATCGTGATATACAAGCTTGGCTGCTTCCTCCTTAGCTTCCCTTCTTGTTTTCCCGGAAGCTGCCGGGTACTCCTTGTCACCAACAAAAAAGTTACACCATCTAACATTAAAAGAAAAATATTAAATAGAGTTCAAATAGATTATTCACATCTACAATCAAAACTAGATGCATCATATACAGGGAGTGCAGAATTATTAGGCAAGTTGTATTTTTGAGGAATAATTTTATTATTGAACAACAACCATGTTCTCAATGAACCCAAAAAACTCATTAATATCAAAGCTGAATGTTTTTGGAAGTAGTTTTTAGTTCTAGCTATTTTAGGGGGATATCTGTGTGTGCAGGTGACTATTACTGTGCATAATTATTAGGCAACTTAACAAAAAACAAATATATACCCATTTCAATCATTTATTTTTACCAGTGAAACCAATATAACATCTCCACATTCACAAATATACATTTCTGACATTCAAAAACAAAACAAAAACAAATCAGCGACCAATATAGCCACCTTTCTTTGCAAGGACACTCAAAAGCCTGCCATCCATGGATTCTGTCAGTGTTTTGATCTGTTCACCATCAACATTGCGTGCAGCAGCAACCACAGCCTCCCAGACACTGTTCAGAGAGGTGTACTGTTTTCCCTCCTTGTAAATCTCACATTTGATGATGGACCACAGGTTCTCAATGGGGTTCAGATCAGGTAAACAAGGAGGCCATGTCATTAGTTTTTCTTCTTTTATACCCTTTCTTGCCAGCCACGCTGTGGAGTACTTGGACGCGTGTGATGGAGCATTGTCCTGCATGAAAATCATGTTTTTCTTGAAGGATGCAGACTTCTTCCTGTACCACTGCTTGAAGAAGGTGTCTTCCAGAAACTGGCAGTAGGACTGGGAGTTGAGCTTGACTCCATCCTCAACCCGAAAAGGCCCCACAAGCTCATCTTTGATGATACCAGCCCAAACCAGTACTCCACCTCCACCTTGCTGGCATCTGAGTCGGACTGGAGCTCTCTGCCCTTTACCAATCCAGCCACGGGCCCATCCATCTGGCCCATCAAGACTCACTCTCATTTCATCAGTCCATAAAACCTTAGAAAAATCAGTCTTGAGATATTTCTTGGCCCAGTCTTGACGTTTCAGCTTGTGTGTCTTGTTCAGTGGTGGTTGTCTTTCAGCCTTTCTTACCTTGGCCATGTCTCTGAGTATTGCACACCTTGTGCTTTTGGGCACTCCAGTGATGTTGCAGCTCTGAAATATGGCCAAACTGGTGGCAAGTGGCATCTTGGCAGCTGCACGCTTGACTTTTCTCAGTTCATGGGCAGTTATTTTGCGCCTTGGTTTTTCCACACGCTTCTTGCGACCCTGTTGACTATTTTGAATGAAACGCTTGATTGTTCGATGATCACGCTTCAGAAGCTTTGCAATTTTGAGACTGCTGCATCCCCCTGCAAGATATCTCACTATTTTTGACTTTTCTGAGCCTGTCAAGTCCTTCTTTTGACCCATTTTGCCAAAGGAAAGGAAGTTGCCTAATAATTATGCACACCTGATATAGGGTGTTGATGTCATTAGACCACACCCCTTCTCATTACAGAGATGCACATCACCTAATATGCTTAATTGGTAGTAGGCTTTCAAGCCTATACAGCTTGGAGTACGACAACATGCATGAAGAGGATGATGTGGACAAAATACTCATTTGCCTAATAATTCTGCACTCCCTGTAGACTTACTGATTTTCATTATTTGGTCCAGGTCTGGTAGCCTCTACGGGCCTTACAATCACCCTGTTCCTTTGACCATACTCATTAAGCCAGCCGATGTAGTTGATGTTACTGCCACTTCTCTGATGAACTGATGTATTAGAAACTTCTGCAGCATTTTCTGTCTGTTTGTAACCAACAAACACACAGCAGATTAAAACAAATGTCCACACATACAGTGAGTGAATACAATGGTGCAATGATCTTACAGTATCAGCTGATTCCTCCAACAAGCCTGCCAATGCATTTTTAGCAGCGTTCTGCTTGGCTTCCTTCTTGTTCTTTCCAACAGCGTCAGGATAGGCTTTACCGTTCAGAACAACTCTGATAGTAAATCTGTTGAACAGACAAATACAGTAAACTCCTAGTGTACTTTCCCCACGCAAAATATTAAATATGCCATTCTACAACTGGAGGCCAATTTAAGCTTTAAAAATTGGAACACTGTTACTGTATCTTTATATACACGTGGCAAAAAATACTCAGGACCACAGAACTTGCTGCTCAAAAATATTCTGTTTTTAACATATGGTTGGAATGTTTTATTTGTACGGTAGGAGGTAAACAAACAATTGTAACAAAATATTACAACTGCATGCAGAGTGACAAAGTTTATGTGTGGAAACAACACACTAGCAAGATACTGCAGGATCAACATACCTGTGGACATTTAGTAAATGGACTAAAGCGACGTACAAAATACATTTACTGTACACAAACGTGCATTTGGTAGCGAGTGAGCGAAAATACAGTGAACTACTACAGCCTACTACGGTTTCACTGAAGAGTCTGTCCTACAAAAATACACACGTATACACTCTCGTACGACATCCCAGGTCGCAGATCCAATCTATGTTCAACTTACGTTTTAATGTGGTCAGGGCCAGCAGCTCCAACCTCCACAAACTGGAGCGCCAGCCGCTGTTTCTGTGCATACTCGTTTAACTTAGCTATGTAGTTTTCCATCCTAAGTTTGTCGGGAGTCGGAATATTTACTCAAAATTCATAAAAATAGAGAACAAAGTACAAATCTCAAAATAAAACATGGTTTCCGTTTTTCCTTTCCATGTCAGTTTAGGTTTCGTTTTCTCCATAAACGTCACATGGTGCTTTCAAGTAATGTCCGACATATCAACCACGTTTTGTTCAGTAAAGTCTTTATAAAAAAGAAATGGTGTGAAGCTGTACGCTGAAACTAGCAGAGTTGGGTGGAAGATATCAAAATAAAGTATAACAACAGAGAAAGTGTGAGTTATAGTACAGGAAAACTGAGTAGCAATGATGCTGTTTTGGGAGAATAGCTGTTTGCTTTATCAATAGCTGTTTTAGATTGTTTTTTGTAGTTTAACTAATGTTAAAGCTCGGAATTTTAACGTCAGTAATATATGATTACCTGTTGGTGTTTTTTTAATCTTACGTATTTTAGCATTGAATGACTACATGTCCCAAGATGTTTAAGAGCAGCTCCCATCGCTAAGTTTCATGGGAACTGTAGTTCTTTTGTCAAGCGCCAAACGTAGAGATGTGGCGATGTCATAGTGACAATAACATATAAACCAAAAATCCTTAAGTATTTCAGACATGGAAATTATTATTATTATTATTGCCCAATTTACGCATCAGAATTTTTTTTAAAGTAATAGTAATGAAAAGAAGTATGCCTGATATAAACTCACAACAAATCATACAATATACAAACAGTCAAAATGGTAGCATTCTTAAAACGTTTAATGAAGACGGATAAATACAATTGATCTTGAAATATGTAACACAATTTGTATTCATCTTTATAAAATATAAATATTGAAAGACATCCTAATTTATAAATGAAAAAACAACAACAACCCAAAAAACAGAAATGTATACAACAAATACAAACTTGATGGTCTTTCAATGAAAGACAGCAGATTAAAACTGGATGATTATAGAACTTAATTTCTGATCACTTTATTGCCTTGGCTGTTTTTGTAGTCCGATGAACCTGACTAACATATCAAAGTGCATTTACATATACACAATATTTTTATGATCAAACATTTATACTTTTTTTTCTCTTTACAGGAAACTTGTGCAGACTGGTTTTCATTAATTTTATTCATGGTCTGCTGCTGTATCCCCAGGACAGTTACCGCACAAGTCCTCTTCATCTGTAAAATAGAAATCAATACATTATATACACAAACACAGTATGAGCAATGGCAATACAAAAGAACCTTAAAAGCTACAGCACTAATGATATCACACCTACCATTATAGGTGGTCCCACACCATATGCAATAAAAATGGACTCCTCTCAAATAGGATGTCAAAATTTGTAGTTTATCAAAAGACTGCAACAGAGAACCACATATCACATTTAATATTCATTGGGATAATTTTGCCATTAAATCCTATGAGATGCATTTATGTTTTTTCAGCTCAACCTGAGTTGTCCCTCTGATGTACTCATTTCTAATTCAGAGTATATGAGTATTAGATATGAAAATTTAATTGAAAATATTTCTTTTCATTAATTCAACACATCATAGCAGGTCTTCCTACCATCTTTTCATTTACTCTTGCTGCTATCCTTCTGTTAGAAAACACACCTCAGCACTGATCTCCATCCAATGCACTCTATGCGCTCTTCTTCACCTCTGTTGTGCACTGTATGGTGATTTTGATGGTTTAAACTCATCCATCTTCACTAAAGCTACTCCTTGCATTTTCACCCATCTCCCTCTCATTCACACACATGTATTCTGTCTTGCATCCACTGGCTTTCATTTCTCTTGAGAGATATTCACCTCTCCAGGCTTTTTTACCTGCTCTCTACTACAAATTTCAATGTCATCTGCAAACATCGCAGCCCACAGAGACTCCTGTCTGACATCATCTGCCCATCACATTGCAAACAAGAAGGGGCTCAGAGCCGATCCCTAATGTAATCCCACCCCCCATCTTGAACAAATCTGTCACTCCCACTGTACACCTCAACATCATCTTGCTGTCCTAATACATGTCCTACACATACTTCTCTGCACTTCCTCAGACAGTACCACAATTGCTGTTTTGGTAAAAAAAAAAAAAAAAAAAAAAAAAGATTAATAACATACATTAATTTTGATTGTCTAAAATAAAATACTTACAGTGAGTTCTGTAACCTCCTCTTCATCCTCATCCTCCTCTTTAAGATCGTCCTCTTCTTCACCAGAGTTTGCTTTAGGCCAGTACCAGTCTTCTCTCGGAACAGTTATCCCCTGAAAAGAGAAGAAACCTCAGCTAGGAGATACTTTGTGTCAGTGGTCTATAATTTTCCTCCTTTCACTGGTAAGAGACTGATTAGAGAGAGATCTGCTACTAACACTAGCACTGTGATGTGCAGAGGAGTCCATAAGGAGCTATACTCATAATTCTTTCCACCTTTTGACTGTCAAGCTGTTCGCAAGCTCGCTGACTCCTCCTGAGGTCTCCTTCAATCTTTCGCTCCTCTCTTTCAGTCCTTACTCTTGACCTGAAAACGCAAAAAAAGAAAAGGTTACAAACACAGACTATAAGACACTGTTATCATCGGAGGGGACAACATTTAGAGGTAGCTGCATGCTTCACCTGAAATCTTCCAGAGATTTGGTCTCATTCTGTTGTTTGGCTCGTACTTTCTGCCTATAATGCTCCAGTTCCTCTTCAGCTTTTCTTTTCTTCATCTCTTCCATTCCAATACCCCCTCTGTCTGATTATAAACAGAAAAGTGCTGCAATCATTCAGCTAGGCTGCACACAACATCACTAAATACTCATTTTAAAATAAAATTTCCTACCTGTTTTGATATTTAGTGGAATTGGATCAACTCTTCCTGCTCCTATAGGGGTAACAAAGATTAACATCAGTGCACACTACAAATGCAAAGCAAATTCACAATTTAGCGAAGAACAAACTTGCCCTGCTTCCCAAGTCCTTGCCCAGCTTTGTAGCCCATTTTCTGCAGAAGTGCAAACCCTTTGTTTTCATTGCTGATGGAGCTCTGTAAAGCCGCTTCTCGGCTTTCGCTCTCCTGCTCCTTGTAGCTCTTCTGACGGTTCTTAATATTCTTTTCCTTTTGCTTCTCCTCCCTCTTCATTGCTTCTTTTACCCGCCTCACCATGCTGACTCCCGGTTTCACATCTTGACTGACAGTCGGAGGGACAAACAAAAACGTTATAAGGGTGTAAAAAAAATACCGATAACTATTGTGAGAGCAATGACACCCTGCTTCTTTGTTTTGATAGCTCAATATCGGAATATACTCGATTCAACAACAGTTTCATAGCACTGACCGAACATTGTTGTCAATATGAACATTTTACAGTAAACACCAGAGCCAAACACTTACAATTTGCTAAGAAATGCATCAGACATATAGTCCTCTTCTTCATCTGACATTCTGTACAAACTAAAGAGAGAAAAAACTGAGAAAAACAGCTAAAAAAAAATCTTCGGTTTGTGCGTTTGTATTTTCTTCTGTGGTGTTCTGTTCCTTTGCAAAAACGTTCCGAGTAGCTGCAAGGTACACACAAAGTCTACAGTTCCGCTGCATTTGGCATATATTTCAAAAGAACGTGTTTGTCCTGTGAAATGGGCTCAATTAATGTCACGTCTATTTTTGTTTATTTCACAAAATTCTACAAGCTATATGATTTAAGTTAAATTATTTGTTTGGTTTAACATCGGACAAACTTCACAGCGACACCGCCCATAGTCGTCGTCATTCATCCTGGGTCACCGAAGCACAGGTAGGATGAACAGTTTTGCTGTATTTGTCCCGTATTTCAGGGAGTTTGTTGTCACTGAGGGGTATATTTTGAACAACTCAAGGTTGTAAAAAAATGACGACGAAGAGCCAAAGTCCTATTTAGTCGTCAGTGTTTCGCGGAGTTTAGCTTTCCCCTTTTAGGAAGCAGCTAGCTTATGTTGCTAACTAGCTCGCGTATTAACAGCTGAAGGATGACAGCTGTCAACACATCACTGCAGTGTTAATATTTTTTGTGTTATTCCATACGAGACTTGAGCGCGGCTATTATAACTTTACAGCCACTGACATTAAAATTACTGACGTACGGAACACAGCGAAGGCATTCCAATGGCGATAATTGGTCCTTAGCATCTATAGGGCTGTTATAACCTGTCCAGCTGATGGATGGGATAGTTTATTGACTGAACAGGCGTATTGTTAGAGAAGAGGCATTTAAATTAGACAACTGAGAGGCCCTGTCATGCTGTTGGGTACAGAGTTTGTCTCCTGAGCAGGAATGTCCAACCTCCAGATCAACACAGCTGTTCCCAGTATTTCTCTTCATCCTATAATACAGTATTCCTTTCCTGCTAGGAATGATCTCTTCCATGGTAGCAATGAGGTGCAAGAGCTGATAGAACTTTTAGATGAGCATGAAAATGATTTTGATCATGTTATGTGGTGACTGAGTGGCCTTCACAGTCACCACAGCTCAAGTTTATTGGAGCCATTTCAACAACACAGCTGCATATACAACAAGACACATCAAATGACACAATACAGCACAACATACAAAGTACACGTGTATTGAACACATCAACCCATAAAAGTAGTGCAGTGTGTCAGTGTACCTATGTTTAAAGTGATTTTAGTGAATGACGTAGAGTCTAGATTGCAGAAGGGAACAGTCCACAGTGCAAGAGGTTAAGTTAATATTGCAAATGCATGATACATACGTGTAAGTTTTGCTGCATAATATATTCAGATTCTGGGCGGCACGGTGGTTAGCACTGTTGCCGCACAGCAAGAAGGTCCTGAGTTCAATGTGTGGAGTTTGCATGTTCTCCCCTGTTTGCGTGGGTTCCCTCCGGGTACTCCAGCTTCCTCCCACCGTCCAAAGACATGCAGTTTCTGGGGAAAGGTTAATTGATTAATCTAAATTGCCCATAGATGTGAATACAGGAGTGAATGTGAATGTGAGTGCGAATGGTTGCCTGTCTCTCTGTGTGACAGACTGGCGAGCTGTCAAGGTGTACCCCGCCTCTCGCCGTATGACAGCTGGGATAGGCTCCAGCGCCCCCCGCGACCCTGAAAAGGATAAGCGGAAGCGAATGGATGGATACATTCAGATTCTATGATCACAACTTGCTGTAGGTAAATTGAAACAAAAAATAATAGAAGGTTCAGCGTATATTTAAGCGCCTAATAGCTTGGAGATAGCTACTATCTCTGTTCTTGTAGTAATACCCCTGTATCTTTTGCCTGGTGGGAGATGATTAAACAGATGATGTGTAGGAGGGGACAGTGATGATGCTTCTACCTCTCCTGGTGGTTCGGGTGGCATAGTGTGGAGCTATGAAAGGCAGACTACAACCAGTGATGTTGGAGGCTCAAACTTTTTCCAGGCTGCTGTTTGTCCTGATTGGTTGTGCTACCTTACCAAGTCAGGTTGGAGATAATAATAATAATAATAATAATGATAATGGTTTGTAGTTTCCCAACTGCTCCCTACCGCTATCATCAAAATGCCAAATAAGATTATTTCTAAGAGAAGTGGTGCTCCAGTCTTTCACTTTAGTCAAAAAGACTTGTAGATTCAGTGTCAAGTCACACTGAAGCTGTTTGAGCAAAATATGATCTACCGACTCCTTGTGTTGCAACAGTATATTAAGCTTTTTTTTCCTCTAATTTGTCACGTGTTCGTGAATCATTGCAGAGAGGAGGGCGCACGTCTCTGTGTTCAAGGTTCCTCACCATGGAGCTGGCTCACAGTCTCCTGCTCAATGAAGATGCTTTGGCCCAGATCACCGAAGCAAAAAGGCCCGTCTTCATCTTCGAATGGCTCCGGTTTTTGGATAAAGTGCTTGTGGCAGCAAATAAGGTGACTATTCAGATTTTTAGCTTTTCTGAGTCAGAATCATTGGAAGCGTTTCGTAACTCGATTGTGCTTTTTTTCCTTCTTTTTTGAATGCAGGTGGATGTAAAAGAGAAGCAGAAGAAGCTGGTGGAACAGCTGACAGGACTAATCAGCAGCGCTCCGGGACCACCGACTAGAAAACTCCTGGCCAAAAACCTTGCTACGCTCTACAGCATTGGTGACACCTTCACTGTTTTCCAGACTCTTGATAAATGCAATGACATCATCAAAAGCAAGGATGACACACCTGCATACTTGCCAACAAAACTGTGAGTTCCCATTTATTTACCCTAATCATGTATTTTTATTGGCTATTTTTAGAAATACAGGAACTGCATATTAATAGTCTGCTTGAGCTTTCACATATTTCAATTCAAATGTAAGCTGTTCAGAACTGCTTTTAGAGCTCCAGGCACGTGCAGTAGGCCTATCTTCAAGGGTATTAGCAGTTAAGCTGGACGGTAATCTGCAGAACGACATTTTATGTTTAAAAGGAGGGATTAAGCGTACAAGACTAGATTTGCTGTGTTTCTTGCTGGCGTTAATGGAATTTAACAGTGGATGAAGCTGCATCAGTGGTGCCCTGCAGGGTTTTATCCATCAGTCATTCATACCTGCTCATTTCTGAGTAGGTGAAATACACAGACGTGCCAGGGCCTCCCTTTTGCATACTAAGCCACTGTGCTTCCCCTTCAGCATTTTACAGTAGATAAGGTTAAAGCTAATTCATGTTTGTAAGCCAGTCTCTCCATTTATCAACATAAGGAGGAGTCTAATAAATAGTTGTTAATAACTATTAATTTTCATGAAGTATTCCATGGTATTGCATATTTTAATTTACATAATTATGAATTTTCACATAGATTTTTGTCTGAATTGCTGTGTTAATGCACTGTTACACATTTCTTGCAGTGCTGCAGTGGCATGTGTTGGGGCTTTTTATGAGAAGATGGGGAGGATGCTGGGAAGCTCCTTTCCAGATACCATCAATAATCTTTTAAAGGCATTAAAGAGTGCAGAGGTATGCCACGTGAGAGTAAAGAAACTAGGAGCAGGCACACTACAATATAAGAACAGTAATGGAGGGATTGATTTGTAACGTCACTTTCTTCTATTTTATTGATGTAGTCACAAGGTAGAGGAGAGATCCTTCTGAGTCTGCAGAAGGTGCTCAGCGGACTGGGTGGAGCTGCAGCTTCTTGTCACAGAGACATCTACAAGAATGCTCGCTCTCTGCTTACAGACAGGTCCATGGCTGTACGCTGTGCAGTAGCAAAGGTCGGTCTCACAAAAACACAGTTAAGATTTTTAAATGTGTCAACTAACTTGCGCTTCTTTGTGGGGATTTTGTGGGCTGCTGGGGCCTTCCATATCATAAAGTTAAAAGCTACGTAGAAGACACACAGAGTAATCTTCAAACTCTTTCTCCCAAAACAGTTAAACTTGGTTTTTGATCTTAAGTTGTTAAGGCCCATCTGAGGAGCCATCAGCGTTATGCAAGGCTTCATTCTCAGTTTCACTCATAAAAGTAAAGGTACCACATGATTACTTGTGATCACTGTTTTCAGTACGATCTAATTTTCCCTTTATGACACAAGTACAGCAATTGTGTGTCAGAATGAGTGCAGACTGTTTTTAAAGGGAAGAAACCACTGACTTAAATGCTTTTGCTGTGTCACGTATGTCGACCGCATACACTGTTTCAATTTCCGTTTAGAAAGCATACAAGTTACTGTGTGTATTGTAACATTATGTGCGCATAAGCCTCTGAATTCATGTCATGAAGTAAATATTACCAGTACACACATTATATGAAAAGTAATGATAGCGTCCCATTTTTTTCCTCCTTGCCTGATCAGTGCCTGTTGGAGCTACAAAATGAGGCTGTATTCATGTGGACCACTGAACTGGAGAACGTCGCTACTTTGTGTTTCAAGGCCTTGGAAGGGTCTAACTATGGCGTTCGGGTAGCCGTAGCGAAACTGCTGGGGACGGTTATGGCCACGGCCCTGATGCCCAAACAAGCAGCTGGTAGGTTACAGAGTGGATTTGTGTTGTTTTTAGAGTAGCTCACTGCTTCTGTTCCTTATTGCGTTCTTTTTTTAAACGTGTTCTTCTCGCAGTGATGCGTCAGAATGTAAAGCGAGCCACTCTGGAGGAGGTGCTGGAGCTCATGGCCACAGGCTTTCTGCGCGGTGGATCTGGCTTCCTGAAGAGCGGAGGAGAGATGTTGAAGGGGGGAGGCTCTGTCAGCAGGGAGGTGCGGGTGGGCGTCACACAGGTGAGGTGAACTCTCAAACATATTAAAAATATGAACCCGATCCATCTGACTCATCCACCTCATGCGTGTTTTTCGTTAATTTCTTCTTAGGCATACGTTGTGTTTGTGACAACACTTGGCGGTCAGTGGCTTGAGCGCAACTTTGCCACGTTCCTGTCGCACGTGTTGGACCTAGTGTCTCACCCTCGGGCCACGCAGACTCACGTTGAGGCTGTGTACTCGCGCCGCTGCGTCTCCTTCATGCTGCGCGCCACCTTGGGGGGCTTGCTTGGAGAGAAAGCACAAATCGCAGCCGGCAAAGAAATCTGCCAAGCCATCAGCAAGCAAATGAGGGCTGTGGGTAAGGAGGATGGGGGGGAAATATCACGGTTCAGAGCATTACAGAGTAAGTACTCATCCATTATTATCACCTTTTAATTCGCTCTTCATTCAGTTTTGAAATCTGTTGCATGGCTTGTGCTTATGTTGTGTGCAGAGACGGCTTCTCTTTTTCTTTTATTTCGCTGCTTTTCCTTCTGCTTTCTGCCTTTGAGGTTACTTTCCTCTTTCTTTATATCCCCTTTTCACCACAAGTAGTATCATAATGTCAGTAAGATCAACCATTACCTGCGCAGCATATTAAGTACTCATGCTTGCATTATTGCATAGCCTTTATGGCTTTTTTGCCTGTGAATTCACATTTTGTTATTGCCTTATAAACCCTAAAGAGCAGTTAACGTAACCTTTTCTGGCCTCTAGCATCTGGCATGCACCAGCAGAAAAACTGCACGTGCCACTAAATGCAAAGACACACGACAGGATGATGCCATTACATCTAAGAGAACAAGACACAGTGTTTTGCATTATTTTATTTATTTTTTGGCTTTTTATCATCACAAAATTATTTTCAAAATCACCCATATCTCGTTCACAAAGGATGTTTCTTACTCTGATTTGCTTTGCAACCTTTAAACCGATGTACGTTTCAGAACTTCTTGGTGTTAAGACAGAATTTCTAAAAATGTTGGATTCTCCTGGGTTCTTTGTTGTTCACTCTGTACTTGCTGCTGTATTTTTTCCATCTAGCTGGATATGTGAGACTTCTTGAAATGGGACTTTGAGAAATGTCTAAGCTAAACATAAGTGGGAAAATGTTACCGGGAGCCATGATAGAAGTAGGACATCTAGTATATGTGTTTACATTTACACTGAAGTCCGAATGAAATGCCACAGTTCAAGAAGCATCTTCATATACTCTCTTCCTCAAGTTGTTTTATTGACCTTTTTTCAACATATGATCTGTCTTGACTGTTGTCTTTCAAGAGCTCAGAGGATTTTAGTTCCCGGTAAATGATCAGCTATTAATTTTTTTTTCTTTTTTCACAATTATAGCCATCATTTCCTGTTTTTATTTATTTCTTTTTGAATGGGGGGAGACAAATCCTCAGAGCTCTTGGCGTACATTGAAGTGTGCTCTTCTGTGTTTTAATGTAGCGGTTCTGTAGTTTAATGTCGTTAGTTAAATATATGACAACAGTGCATGGCCTAATGGGGTCTGTTGTGTTATTAGAAGCTACGGTACGCACCTGTCAGTCACAACATTAAAATCAGTGTAGGTGACAACAATAAAAATCATTATTTTGCCTTAATGTTACTTGTTGAGTTGTAGCAGGAAGTCAAGTTGTTGGAAGCTGTAAAGATGTGACTTTTTTGATGTCTAAGCAACTGGATCAGATTATCTATAAAATATCAGGTTTTGGGGATTGTTTCTGGTAGTTAGTTGCTACCAAAAGTGGTAATAGGGTCACGGGGGCACTATACTCCACACTTTGCATGTGGTCCTGTCTGTTCTTGAAAGCACCTACAGCAGAAAGAAATCCCATTTTCTTTTACATCTTGTGTGATGTTTACCAGAGAGAGAGGGGGATCAGCATGATACACAGTAGAGTTTAAGCAATTTGATTCTCTGATTTTCTGCAGGAAAATAGCTTTAATCTGATTCTAACTAGCCGCAGACAATTTACACCTCTTTATGGAAACACTATTCCCCAATGGTGCCGGCTTTAGTGCACCCGCCACCGCATATTGTTCAGGAATGGTCTGAGAAACATTACAAAGAGTTCAAGATCGGAAAAACAAATCAGATGTAAGGAGGCCCCACCCTGCAACTTCCTACACAATATCGGGTTTTAATGTTGTGGCTGATTAGTGTAAATTTTACTAATAACATTAGTGATTTATACTTATTATGGACACAAAGCATCTTTTCTTTGATATAAATCTTTTTCATCAATGATGCACACATTATAAATTAGTGTGTTCTGAATATTATTGTGTATTCAAAATACGAACTTAAGTTCAATGTTCATGCTGACAGATCGCTTTGCTTGCTTCTCTTCCTGAAATTTGTGTTTTCAGAGGCAGTAGTGAATGATATCAGTGGGGAGAACAAGGCAGGGGCAGGTGATGTCTCTGCCAGCCAGCATGTTATGGTGTGTGCTTTAAAAGAGCTGGGCAGTTTGGTTCAGAGTTTGAGTGCCACAGCTTCACCACTCATCCAGGAGCCTTCTGTAGGTAAGATAAACAGAATACAAAACAGGATATTCACTGTTGTCACTCTCGGGTTTCTGGTAACACAAGCTCGTGTGACATAAATCCCAATTTAAAATAAGGCTGAACTCCTTAAATAACTTATTCCACATCCACTTCTTCAGGACTCCTTGAAACTGTGACCTCAGTGCTGCTGCACCCAAGCATGGCAGCACGTTTGGCAGCTGCATGGTGCTTGCGTTGCGTCGCCGTTGCGCTACCCTATCAGCTCACCCCTCTGCTGGACCGCTGTGCTGAGAGAATCAACAACCTGAAGAGTTCGCCTGAGGCTGTAAGCGGCTACAGCTTTGCGATGGCTGCTCTGCTGGGAGGCGTGCACCAGTGTCCACTGGGTATCCCCCACACCAAGGGCAAGGTGTGTAGCCTCAGAATTTGGCCTTAGTGGTTCTTTCAAATGTATGTCAGACTTGTTTGACTAGCCTCGCTGTTCTTGTAGTTGGTGGTGAGTATAGCTGAAGACCTTCTGCGAACAGCTGCTCAGAACAGCCGTCTGTCCCTGCAGCGCACGCAGGCTGGATGGCTTCTGCTGGGAGCCCTGATGACTTTGGGTGAGCCTCAAAGACACTTCCTGATTTTGGAGTTTTTCAGAAATCGTCTCTTTCTCCCACCACCTTTGTGACCACATTGTGTTCATTTGTGTTCCCAGGTCCCTCCCTTGTGCGCTATCATCTCCCCAAAATGCTGCTGCTGTGGAGGAACGTGTTTCCTCGCTCCCAGAAGGAGCTGGAAGCCGAAAAAGCCAGAGGAGACTCCTTCACCTGGCAGGTCACCCTGGAGGGCAGAGCTGGAGCACTGTGTGGTAAAGACTTGCACCTCCACAGTGTGCACGCCCTAAAATGTTACGAGACGCAGTGTTGACTAAAACTGTTCCTTTTCTTTTATAGCCATGCGTAGTTTCGTGGCCCACTGCCCCGAGCTTCTCACAGAAGACGTAATCCGCAGGCTGATGACTCCTATCGAATGTGCCATGACTATGATGTCTCAGTGAGTGTGGTGCTTTTTTTTGTGTAATTTTCTCTTAAATGTGTGACTTTTTATTTTATTTTTTTGTGTGTTTTTCGACTGCATGTCTAATGATTGTAACATTTTGACTTTTCTCAGTGTCCCTGCCATCATTAAGGTACATGGAGCCCACCTGAAAGCAAGTGCAGCTATGGTGAGGCTCCGGTTGTACGACATCTTGGCTCTCTTGCCTCCGAAAACTTATGAAGGTAAATCAGTCACTTGTGCATTAGCTTTCACATAAGTTGAGGAGAGGTGTTTTAAAATGGGTAATCCTCTCGTACAGGCAGCTTCAATGCTCTCCTGAGAGAACTGGTGGCAGAGTTTACTTTGACCGACAACTCGGCCAACACTACCACGTCTTTGCTGCGCTCTCTGTGTCATTATGACGACAGCGTGCTCATGGGCTCGTGGCTACAGGAGACCGACCACAAGTCCATAGAGGATCAGGTTAGTTGGTAAAAGACCGTTCTAGTAACCCATCTCTTATTTGAAGATGCTTTATGTATGTGATTTGGATTAGTCATCACTATCTCTCGTTAAATATTAAATATAAGTTTGGCCTTTTGGTGTTTCTGTGTCGTTGCTGCGAAACAGTTGCAGCCCAACAGCGCGTCTGGCAGCGGAGCTCTGGAGCACGATCCCTCCTCGATCTACCTGCGCGTCCCCGTAGGTGAGGCCATCCCAGGACCTCTCCCTTTGGGTGTGTCGGTTATCGATGCTTCAGTGGCTCTGTTTGGTGTGGTGTTCCCTCATGTCTCCTTCAAACACAGGCAAGGCGCTCTCTCTTATTGTGGTGATTTGATGTGGTTCTGCATCATGTTAACATTATTTTTATTTTCTTGTCCTGCAGCTGCTCTCTTTATTTTCCTTATATATTTATATTCGCTGCATTGTTGCTGAGCTGTTTTTTATTAATATACTGTGTTTTAACTGATGGGTATGATTCAGGCTGCAGATGTTAGACCACTTTGCAGAATGCATAAAGCAGGCTAAAGGAGTTCGACAGCAAGCCGTCCAACTCAACATCTTTACTGCAGTCCTTTCTGCCCTCAAGGTAAGAAAAAATGCTCTATATCCTCTTAAATGGGAAGGTAATTTAAGTAATAGCTACAGTGAGAAATAATGTTTCTCTTTCGCTTTAACTGTAGGGTTTGGCTGAGAATAAGAGCACTCTTGGGCCTGAGGAGGTGCGTAAATCAGCTCTGGCCCTGGTGATGGGAGCTTTGGACAACCCTAATCCCATCCTGCGCTGTGCTGCTGGAGAGGCCCTGGGGAGGATGGCTCAGGTGGTCGGAGAGGCAACCTTCATTGCCAGAATGGCGCAGACCAGTTTTGATAAGTGAGCATATCATGTCTCCAATTTCTGTTTCTTTGCTTTTTGTGTCCAACATTATGGTTTCAAATCATCTTTGTTGTTCACACAGAATATTTAGGAAGGCCTTAAGAAAATTTCTTCATATTTTACACCAGTGTTCACTTTCATTGACTGATTGATTTGTTTGATTCATGAGGATGAATTTGATAGCATTTGGAGGTCAAAGGTCAAGCCCAAAGAGCTTACTTTTGGCCATAACTCAAGAATTCATACACCAATAAAAACGATACAAGTGTCTAATAGGATAAAAATGATGAATAGATAACATTTTCTGTTTAAAATGGTCTGTGGTTAACATTACCATGACAACCTAGTGATCTGTAGAAACACTGTGGACAGAAGGAGAGATTTGAGCGTCAGATCTAGTCTTCTGAGGTGCCAGGTTTGAAAAGTGTAGATTTTTGCAATAACATAAATATTGAAAACATTGTCTACAGTGCACAATGTTGTGATCAGAATAACCTGTATTTACCTTACATTAATAAATGTTTTTAAGAATACAGTGATTTTAGGTGTAAAAAATATTAGTCTATCACTACATATCTTGAATGAGCCTGGACAGACAAGGATGTAAATTGCACCTTGACGTTTAGAGTCATTTTATACCTGATTGCACAAAATAAACATTCTCACTACATTTTCAGAATGTTTCTTTTTGGAAAATTATAGTTTGTGTTTCATTGTTGTTCATCTGTCTTGAAGTTGATCTCTCATACTTTGTATCTGTCTCTACTCATGTGATGCATGTCTTTGTTTTGCTCTGTTTACAGGCTGAAGTCAGCTCGTGATGTAGTTTCAAGGACGGGCCATTCACTGGCTCTCGGCTGTCTGCATCGATATGTTGGAGGAATTGGCTCTGGCCAGCACTTAAAGACCAGTGTCAGCATCTTGTTGGCTCTAGCCCAGGACGGCTCTTCACATGAAGTCCAGGTGCAGTCAATTATTTATTAGAAGTACATTTTTATATTCACTCATAATTAAATTACATTTTGATTGTTTTTCTTTTCTGTTAAATGTTATGTCTAAACCTAGTTTTGATGCATCCCTGTCTTTTTCTTCAATTCTGGTCTGGCCCACTCTAAATTAATTCAATCTGTGTTTTTGTCTTCACCAGACTTGGGCTCTGCACTCTCTGGCTCTAATTGTGGATTCAAGTGGTCCCATGTACAGAGGCTATGTGGAGCCTACACTGTCTCTGGTGCTCACCCTGCTCCTCACTGTGCCCCCGTCTCACACAGAGGTTCACCAGTGTCTGGGCCGCTGCCTGGGAGCTCTAATCACTACTGTGGGACCAGAGTTGCAGGGTAACTGTGGCACAACCAGATTACAAACATCATTAACCATAGTATTTTTTTAGCCAGCAGGTGGCAGTGTAACCGGTTTTGATCCTTTGCAGGCTACTGAAGTATATGTCTTTAAATACAATGTTTCTTTGATCTGGTCTTGCTAGGAAATGGAGCCACTATTTCCACCATCCGCTCGTCCTGCCTGGTTGGTTGTGCCATAATGCAGGACCACTCAGACTCTCTTGTGCAGGCAGCTGCTATCTCATGTTTGCAGCAGCTGCATATGTTTGCTCCACGACACGTTAACCTGTCCAGCTTGGTGCCGTGTCTCTGTGTAAGACATAAATACTTTTAGAGTACGTATGTGATAGTTAGAGTTTGTGTCAGTCTGAATGTTGATTTCCTGCTGTGAACTGGGGTTCCCATAGGTGCACCTGTGCAGCTCTCACCTGTTGCTGCGTCGTGCTGCAGTGGCCTGCCTGAGACAGCTTGCTCAGAGAGAAGCTGCAGAGGTCTGCGAGTACGCCATGAGCCTGGCAAAGAGAGCAGGAGACAGCAAAGACAGCACTGCAATCAGTCAGTACACGTTCAAAACCTGATTCGAGCATTCTGTTTGAATAATTCCCCTTAATGCAACCTGGATCCTAATGCCTTAACTTGCTCTGGTTCAGATCTAAACATCACAGAGATGGGTCTGGAGGGCGTTCTGTTTGGCATGCTGGATCGGGAGACGGACAGGAAGCTGTGCTCAGACATCCATGACACACTCGGCCACATGCTGTCATCTTTGGCTGTAGAAAAACTTTCCCATTGGCTGAAACTCTGCAAGGATGTTCTTGCAGCAACTACAGGTAAGTCTACAAAACAGCAAATTCAAAAATCATCTTTTATAAATCTTTTACCACAAATGTGCCCGTGTCCTCTTTCAGATGTAGGGGGCGCTGTTGTGTTTGAAGTGGAAAAGGACGAGGAAGACTCGGAGAAAAAAGACGAGATGGACGATGACACAATGTTCACGGGTCTGGGCGAAGACGACAAATCGAAGCCATCTGTGGCGCCGCGCTGGGTCACACGGGTGTTTGCGGCAGACTGTTTGTGCCGCATCATCCTGCTGTGTGAGAATGCAGACAAAACACACTTTGACCTGGCAGCTGCTCGTTCGGCGCAGGCCAAGAATGTGAAAGGTACCATTCACTGTGCTGCCAGAATAGACTACTGCAGAGTTCACTTAAAGAATTGTGATTGATTAATGCCATTTTTACTGTGCTACAGGAAATGGCTTATTCACATGCTTTCATTTAAAGATGGAACAAAGCTAGAGGTTCAGAGGGTTTTGTTCACTGTGGCAAATATAGGAGACAATATTTATGTAAGCTTTGCTGTATAATAAGGAGCTATTCTACAGGCTTGCCCGTAATAGCACATTGTACTGACTTTGCAGCTCTGAAACCAGCTAAGCCAAATTTAGTGACTGGGATTCAGTGGATGGTTGGTCTGCATGACGGCATGTCCAACTAATCCCTCAAAAGGTGCCCTTCAGTTAAAAGTCAATTAAATCTCAGCCCCAAATTTAATGTGGGGTTTCTTTCTGGTCGCTGCAGGCACACGCTGAAACTCCAAAAGTGTTTCCTCTTGAAGAAAGTATTAAAGCAAAGAGTCTGAAGAAAGCACTGGTTATAGCTTCTTGCTGAAGTGTAACCCATCATCAAAGGATTAATAAATCAAATACTAAACAATGACTGGAAAAATCATTATTGTAGCTGCTCCCGGAGTTCATATTCCTTCCAGTGTTTATAATTAGGTTCGTATTTCTCACATAGTCCTTGTTGTTTTTTCATCCATCTCTGCCCGTTCAGGAGATCTGCTGGTGCTCCATTTATCTGACCTCATCCGCATGGCTTTCATGGCAGCCACAGACCACAGCAACCAGCTGAGGATGGCTGGCCTGCAGGCCTTGGAAGACATCATTAAAAAGTTTGCATCCGTACCAGAGCCCGAGTTCCCGGGGCACGTTATCCTGGAACAGTACCAGGCCAATGTGAGTAAAGCATTGCATTATTTCGTAGTCCAAACCTAGAAACATTGCAAGAAAGTAAACTTGTTGCAACTCGTGGGTATTTAGGTTGGAGCTGCTCTCAGACCTGCGTTTTCACCTGACACGCCGTCCGACATTACAGCAAAAGCATGCCAGGTAAGCCATACATACCTGTCTCTTTCACCAACTCAATTGCTTACAATTCCACTTTATGCCTCTTTTTGAGGTGTGTTCAACCTTCTTTCCATTAACAGCCATTAAATATGTTTTTTGATTGTTAAATGGTAGAACTGTGGCTGCATTAGCAGCTTAATTACCACGACAAAGTGAGTCATCATCCCCTTAGAAGCCAGCAGTGTCAAATTTGTGACTTAATGCTTTTTGACTTAATTGAATGATGAGAATGTTGAGTGACGGGGGCAAATAACAAAACATGCCTGTCAGCTTATTACTAAAAGATGTTCTCTCTTTGACATTCCCCTGTTTCTCTGCTTGGGAGACTTTTTGAAGGGTTTAATTTTTCTTATCGAGAACAACTTACTCTGAAAAAGCAGATTAGGATACATTTATCTGTGGATGTGAAGGTCACAGAGGACCTGTAGTTTGCTTATAGTTTAATAAGCTACCAGATTTATATCACACTGCTGCCCTTGAACTGACACTTTAATTGCTGTTCCTCCCAGAAGAATGCAATCTTATAAACATGTGGTCCAGTTTTACATCACTAAGGTGTCAGTCCATTTATTAATACCCATTTGTTTGACACTCCCACCCCCTCTAATAGCTTGGCTAATGAGCCTAAGTGCTCTGTTATATAATACATTTTTTACATCAAAATCAGAATCAGAAAACTTTATTGTCCATTGTTGTAATAGATAAAAACGGTTAAGATCCATAGCAGTTTCACCTTTCTCACATTGACTACAGGTGTGCAGTACGTGGATCGGCAGTGGCGTTGTCAGTGACCTCAACGACCTGCGGCGAGTCCACAACCTGCTTGTGTCGTCGCTGGACAAGGTGCAGGCTGGGAAAGGCTCGTCCAGTCAGCTGTATAGTGAGAGCGCTACCACGATGGAGAAACTGGCAGTGCTGAAGGCGTGGGCTGAGGTGAGATGGAAGATGAGCAGGAAACTGCTCCTTTTTTTTACAATCAAATGATGCATGTAACGAAACTGAACGTGCACTCTGGGTTTCTCACTCAGGTCTATGTGGTGGCAATGAAGATCAAAAAAGAGGCTGAGTCTAAACCTGCAAAACCAGTCAGAAGTGGAGATGACGACGAGGATGAGGAGGATCTGGGAACAGACGTGCTTCCCCCTGACAGTCTTATCACCCTGGTGCAGCCAGAGCTGCCCTCACTAAGCCGCCTGTGGCTGGCCATGCTGCGAGACTATGCTCTGCTCACTCTGCCTGCTGAGTTTTCCAGTCAGCTGCCCCCTGATGGTATGAGATTCTTTCCTGTCTTCCTGTGTGCTAAATATGGTTTTAATATGATATCTTCAGTGAAACAAAATATAGTCTTGTGGTGCTTCTACACAACATTTTAATGTAGCTTGGTTAAAGCATCAATTTTCAAGTCTTATGTTCCACTTTGGATCCTTTGACGTTTATTTATTCCAGATATTACCAAAAACGTTCAACATTATTTGGACAATGTCAGATTAAATGTCAACAAAAACACCTCTTGAATCAAATGGGATTGTAGATTACATGTTGTATACATATGTGTATATATATATATATATATATATATATATATATATATATATATATATATATATATATATATATATATATATATATGTATGTATGTATGTATATATGTATATATGTATATATATATATATATATATATATATATGTATGTATGTATGTATGTATGTATGTATGTATGTATGTGTATATATATATGAATGAATAATTGTGTTTGTGTCCAGGTGGAGCATTTTATACCCCGGAGACTATAGATACAGCAAGGCTCCACTACCGAAGCTCCTGGGCTCCTGTCCTGCATGCCGTAGCCCTGTGGCTGAACAGCACTGGGTTTGGAGCAGGTGTAGGTCAGGAGGAGGTCTCATCAGCTCCCTCCAAGCCTCCTGGCCTCCCCCAGGGAGGCTCCTCCACTATAAAGACCTTTGAGGAGTCTGTCAAAGACAGGATGCATCTAATGTTAGGTAAACAAATGCATAGCTAACATTTGCAGTGTAAAGCATTTAGCATACTTTTCCATTTTCTGGCTTCACAGTGTACCTAATACAGAAAACAGCAACTGCTTTTGTTCACCTCACAGCTGTAGGACCACCAGCCAATTGTGAAGGAATGGCAGTAGAAAGAAAAATACATGTACAAGAACATAGACTAAGAGCATTTTTGTGTTCTTTCTCTTAGGTGTCAGTATAGAGTTTCTCTGCTTTCCCCGCCCTGAAGAGCCTATTGAACATGTGATGTCGTGCCTGCGGGCCCTGTGCACTCTGCTCGAGACTCCTTGTGCTAAAACACATATTGCAGATGACCAGGTAAACACACAGGGCTTAAATTATAGGGTAAAAAAAGAGAGAACATTTTTAAACCAATTTTATGACTATTGTAGAATCTCATTAGTAACATATGAATATATGAGTTACACATTAAGCTATAAAATAACTACTGTAGTTTTCACTTATTAGAAAATACTAAAAGAAATTCAAGCACCCAAGTGTCTTATAAGAAAAAGTGTTTTCCCTTTAAATCACCTCTTGCAGCAATCATATTGTGGTGTAATTCAAGTGATCTGTTTACCATGCACCACCTCACTGCAAATATTTGATAAATACAACACCAGCCTGTGATATTTACTGACTTTAGAAGGTGAAAAGGATCCCCCACAGAACAGATGATTGGGTACCGATGGCTTCAAAGGGCACACGTGTGTATCCCACAAATTCAGCAAAAGAAGGTTGTATTTCTCAGCTGTATTTGGTGAAGCCTTTGAAGAGGGACATGTCTCTACCAGACTGCTTCAAAGTGTGGACTTCAGCGGATATGAATTGGAGCACAGTGTGTGGGATCACTCAGCCGTCTCACTAACCATAAAGATATTTGAACAAAGAAGTAAAAATTGCTTCTGAACAGTATAAAAATCATATTTTTAAATATGAAATCGTATCCTATGGTGGACATGCTTTCTGCTTTTCAACAAACCAGAACAGATAGTTACAAAACAGATAGTTAATGTAGTTGTTTACTTTTTCTTTCTGCTGTAGCTGCTGGCTGTGGAGCTCCTGAACGTGCTTCACAGGCTTCTGTTAACCCGGGATCCACCTGCTGTCCAGCTTCAGGTCACTGCTGTTGTCCAGGAGACCATCAGGGCTGCACATGACCATCTACAGCGACAGAAAACAGCAAAAGGTCAGAAACATTATGTTACACTGCATATAAGGTTTGCATGTTGTCTTTAAGCTTCTATATTTAGAGTGAAGTTAACCAAATTGTGTGGTAGTTTAAACGGTCATTACTTTTTTTTTGGTTTAGGCAAAGAGGAAGATGGCGAGAAAGACTCTCAGGCCAGCCTTGGAGAAGGAGGAGACACAGGGGAGCTCGTCCCCGGCAAGTCTCTGGTGTTCGCCGCCATGGAGCTGCTCGTGTTCATCCTGGTCCGCCACTTACCCCAGCTTAATACACGTGTGAAGGAGTCGCCCAGCCATGTGCCACTCAGGCCTCAGCGACTACCCGAAGAAAGTGCCCGCCTGGTGGCAAATGCAGTTTCCATCCTGGCAGAGCTGCCCTCGCTCTGCTCTCCAGCTGGTGAGGCCTGAAGCAAAGTGCAACAACACACAAATACCATGCATAATAAGAAAGGAAAACTCGCACACAGTCAGTTGCTATTTCAGTGTAACATACTCTCTCTTAATGGATGATGTTTTAAACTGCTTCATGCATTTCTGTGACATTAATTAATGATAAGTAGCAAAGGAACATGAGCGTCATGGTTTTCAGCCCATTGTTTACATTTTATTTTTGCCTTATTAGGAAGCATGACCATCCTACCTACAGTGCTTTTCCTCGTCACCGGAGTTCTGAAGGAAACTGCAGTAAAGACTCCTGACAACTCGGTGCCAGTGCCTGTGGCAGCTGCCCTCCAGAGCATTAAGACCATCTTCACCTCCCCAATAGCCCGGATGGAGAGCGTGCAGACGCAGTGGACCAGCCTTGTGAGGAGCAGCCTGGCATCTGTACTTGAGTATTCGCAGCCAGGTGAGCACATCCACACGCATTCATTATCAGACTCTGACTTTTTGTCTTTCTGTGGAGCAATCTACAAAAAAAAAAAAAGCACAACATCACTGTTAGTCAAAAGCATGTTTGTGTGGGGTTTTTTTAGATGAGTCCAGGCCTGACATGGATGAGGTCAGTATGCTGACAGCGATCACACTCTTCCTGCTGTCAGCCAGCAGTGAGCTTGTAGGAGTGACTGTCCTGCAAAAGGGCTGCATGGACCACTTCCGAAATGCCCTCAACTCTAGTGACCCCTGGGTAAGCTCGCATGTACACAAACAAAGATGTAACAAAAGAATTTTGAATACCGAACCAAATCATCTGTTTTTACATGTGTACCTCTGAACTTTTCTAGATATTATCTAACGGAAGTGCAGAATACCCAAATTTCTGAATCAGTACTAGGTTTTTACTTGCCAGCTAGACGGTGGCTGTGGTCTGCTGTGCACTGTACGCACCTCTCTTCTGTTACCAAACCCAAACGTAGCATTTCCACGTGTGAAAAAGGGCATCTCTGAACAATGCCTGGGCTGGATCCTCCTCCCATTGTTCAGAGTTCATGCATGAAAACAGCTTCACACTGTTCACATAAGTCTAGCTCAGTTGAGCAAAAGATGTAATTGTTGTTACCACAGGTTCAAGCTCGGTGTTACCAGCTGCTGTTGTCGGTGTTTCAACACTCCAGCCGCGCCCTCTCTACTCCCTACATACACGCTCTGGCTCCACTCATGGTGGAGAAGCTGAAGGCAGTGGAGCGCAGCCGCCCAGGGACGGCTGCTGAGCTGCAGGCTGTGCAGGAGGGAATCAGGGTCCTGGAGAATCTGGTCGGCATGGGTGAAGAGCAAAACCGTAAGTATTCCTCTGCTTAATGGACCAAGTGAAGCAACATTTGGTTCATTTTGTGCCACATTTACTCTGTTAAAGTAGATCTCTTCAGTATTTAGCTGTTCTGCCCTAGATCAGAGTAATAAATAATTAAATGTTGAATTTAATGCTTTTCTAATTTCTAGTCCAACCATTCAAGAAAAAAACTTTTTTAAAACGATTTTATGTCAGTTTACTAATAATCTGGCAAATCTCTGCGTAGATAATGACATTACATTGGATTTGTAGCCACAGTTCTGCTTCTCCTTTTTTTAAACTGTCTTCTAATTACTGATTATATATATTTTTTTAACTTATCACTGCTTTATGTGTTCAACAGGGGTGCAGCTGCTCGCTCTCCTTGTACCGACTCTCGTCTCTTACCTTTTGGATGAAAATTCCATCTCCTCTGCACCCCAAGTCTCCAAAGGCCTGCATGAGTTTGCACTTCAGAACTTGATGCGGATCGGCCCCCTCTATCCGGCTGCCTTCAAGATAGTGATTGGAGCGGCACCCGAGCTGAAAACCCGTCTGGAATCTGCTATACGGGCCAACCAGGCCAGCAGCAAAGCCAAAGCTGCAGCCAGGCAAGCTCAGCCAGCAGTGCAAGCTGCACCAACCATTAAACTCAAGACGAGCTTCTTCTGAACACTCCAAAATGCACCGCACACTCTCACCTAATCTTTTCCTCTTTGGATTTCTTTCAACACTGTACCACATGTCATGTCTGTATCAGTTATGCTTTCTAACTGCATTTATTTATTCTACATCTCTTCTTTGTTTTGATGGACGAGTACTCCCCTCAAAGAACGTTTATGTAAATATCTTTGAAAGCCTTTGAATGTTCACTTTAAAAAGCTTGCTATAAATTTTGTAGCAGATTTTAATTGTGTGAATGTATCATTTCCAGACCACACAATTTACATTTTACTTTCTTTTTTTTTTTTGTTCCCCCCAAGTCACCAAACCCAGCTCTCTATGGAAGTTTCTTTCTGACACTTTTTTTTCAGGCAGAGCAAAATTGAAATTTGAAAAAAATCATCTCAAAACTTACTTACGAAGTATGTTTTCAGGTACAAACCATGACTTTTGACTTACAGAGGGGGAAAAATAAATAAACAAATCAGGTGGCAGAAATAAAATTCCAGAAAAAGTCAATATTTGCTCTACAATTTTCCCTGATTTTTTATTTTTATTTTATTTAGGAGGCCTCGGGGTCTCCAGGTTGTTACTGATGAATGTTACTTTAATTTCTTATGTTTTGTGTGTTTTCTCAAATTATGTTGTAAACCTTCCTACTAATTGCTCAAAGGCATAGCTAATAAATTAAAGTTGATCAAACCAGTATCGAGACTAAAATTAGAACAATCTAAATGATGAATGCATTATATTTTTCACTAAGACTCTCCAGTTATCTGCACACCAATCAACAAATAAATAATTATATATATGTATATATAAGTACTGTTCATCACATAGATTTTTTTTTTTTTGTGGTCTGATAAATACCCGTGTTTACTGCCTGCATGTGCTGGTGTTCACCAATGTCATCAATAACTGGCACATTTGTGTAAATGTAATGTTACACTCATTTTTTTTCCAAAATATGAATAAACTTATTTTGACCTCATTGCTGTTGGAAGTTTTCACTATACTTAAATGTAATTGGATTAATAAAATAGGAATGCATGATTTATAGCTAAAGTTCTGCTACTGGGTCTGGACGTCCGGGCAATTCGGGTGAGCAAAACGAGCACCACCAGCCAACTCGCTGTAGGCGTGGCGTTTGTGGTGACGTCATTGGATGACAGCTAGCTGTCAGAAAGTGAGTTCATTCCCCCGAGCCGAGGAGACGGAACGCCGTCAATAGGTTTTTTACCCTTCCGCTGATATATAGCACATCGAGTCAGCGAGACAACGGACCAAGCTTTCCACCGAGCCCGGCCATGGATGAACAGGCGGGGCCCGGCGTGTTCTTCAACAATAATAACAACTCTATTTTACCCGGCGGTGGAAAAGGACCTCTGCCCGATGGCGACGCTGGGGAGGCGGCTAGGGCGCAGTACAGTATCCCGGGGATCTTGCACTTCCTGCAGCACGAATGGGCCCGTTTCGAAGTAGAAAGGGCACAATGGGAGGTGGAACGAGCCGAATTACAGGTAAAAAAGCTGCATTTTTTTCTGTACACGACAACATATTAGCGGCATTACCAGGGCTGGCCTTTTCTAGTAACTCGCGTTGAGTTTGTGTGTTTGATTGTTCGGGCTAATGGTTAGCTTGCTAGCTGTAGTTCAGAGGCTAAACGAGCTGCAGCGCCCCTCTCAGCCAGCTGCACGACGACTGTTTGCGACCTATTTACTGTGGCGAAAACCACGAAACTTACCCTCTACTTTTATAGTTTGATAAACTCGCTTTAGGCGTTTTTCAACATGATAATATATCAGTTTAAAACCAAGGTAATTGCTAGATTTAATGACAAAATAGTTCATGTGTAACGTAAACTATGGCTACTTGCTATTTCGAGCTAAATCTACTATCACCCTGTGTTTGTTTGAATCGTGCTTTATTCCCAGTCCCATTAAAAAAAATGACGTGGAGAGATAATAGCAGGTTTCTTTTATGCTCTGATCTTTCGGGAGCTGCCAGTGCTGACAGACGGCACACACTACACAAGAGAGTGCAGTAACTATGTCTTGTTTATGAATCTTATCGTAAGCTAGCTGCCATGTAAAGCCACTCCTGATGCCTGAATTTAAAACACTGCACGGCGTTTCTCTTACAGGTCGAACAGGTCTCTCTTGTAAATGAGTCACTGAGTCTCAATAGGGCTACCTGTAAAAATAAAGGTTAAATTAAAAAATTGTGTGTGGGGATATCTCCATGATTGGCATCCGAATAAATTATTCGCGGTTTATTTTACTTTCCTGCTTTGTTATATTTTATTTTAGGAACAAAGCAGGTTTTTCGTCCCATGAACTATAATTTTGTTAATCTGCAAACCTGATGCAAGCTGGGATCTTTAGTGGTGAGTTTGCTTAAACGAGAAATTGATGTCTGACAAAGTTCATCTTCTTGAGGTTTCCAGTAAGACTAGAATTTTGAATTTTCTCACTATGTATGCAGGTGAATAATTAACCCATGCTGACTATACTGGCTTCCAGGAGTAATGGTTATAATACACGAAGCCTTATTGGATTTTTCTTTTTTTTTTTCTTTTTTTTTTTTGGTCTGTTTAAAATGATTTTGTGCTCTTTCCACCAGACTATTCTTTTTAACTAGGAGTTGAGAGGGCAGCTTATTGTAGATGTGCTCTTGTCACTGTACCTAATGTTTAAAAGATGTGTTTTTCTTTCCAATATTTTGACCTGGCTGTGGGGCGGCAGCTGCTGGATCCCAAACTGAACTTTCTGTGATTTTTGCAGCAGGAAGCTCCATGGATTTACTGACCTCAGCTAACAAAGGGAGGAGAGGGAGACACGGCATTGTTTCTAAACTGGTGACGTACCCTCATCAGTGTAGTAGGGTTTTGAGTCATCAGCGTCATGCGGCACTTTGAGTCTGGCTGGGGTATTGAGCTTCCTGTGTGCTGTCATGAAGCAAGCTTATCAGCGAAGGAGCTGCAACAACTGCGGTGAAGCACAGAGAGGTTGCTGTACGGCTCTTTAGGTGGTTTATTTGTGGCGGCAAAAAGTGCGCGCTCAGTTTGAGTTCTTGTTTTTGTCATACGTAACGCCAGGCTGGTTAATCCTTTGAAAATCATTCTATCTGCACCAGACAATTGGCAACTTTTGGATTTGTCATATTTGTGCTCTGATCCTTGTGGCACAGGATGTATCTGGTTAAAATAAATCTTCTAGTTTGTCTATTGTGAACATTGCTGTTAACCTTAATGTCTTTCAGTGGTAATATTTCACTATATTGGATTATAAACGATGACTAACATATTACAAATCTTCCACATGGAGAGTAACCTTGCTGTGCCCTTGAGGAACACCTACTTATTCCACAGATATACATAACTTTTTCCAATAGAGGGGCTTGATGAGTTAACTTTCAGGAAAAGAGGCACAGTGAGGAAGAAAGGATAGCAAGTCATTTAAATGAGCATAAATAGACATGCATGAATAATGAAAGGCTGTTGTGGACCTAGAGCCTTGATGGAAGATACCACACAGCATCAACAGTGCATTCGTTTCTTCTCCACCTTATCCGGCTGCAACATACCTCTCATAGTGTTCATCATCTCATCTGCACAATGTCTTTCTTTTAGCTGTAGACTCAAATCTTATATGAGATCTTTACAAGTTTTGACAAGGTTGTACTTGTAGCGGTTTCATCACCTCTCAGGATTACTTGTTCCTTTTTTTTTATTACTGGTGGTGTAGTCAATGAATGGCAGACAGTTGGAGCTGTGTTTTATGTCACTGTTTGGGAGGAAGGCAAACCCAGGGCTTGTACTGTAGGAATGTTGTCCAGCCAGCCTGTTAGGTCATGCTCAGAGCCACTCCTCTTTACTGGAGCTGCACAGAAACTGTTCTCCTCTACCCAACCTTTCCTGCTGCTGTACATCATACGTTCATGGTTTGACTACAGCAAAGTAATCATTGGTAAGAAGTGGACTGACTCAGTCGAGGTGATTTGTTGTTACAGCTCTAGTTATTCTTTAGTATGTTATCTTGGCAATAACAGTCGATAACAATAACTCTGAATAATCATTATTTCATTTCTACTTAATAAATCTTTTTAAATTATGTACAAAAACTGGTCATTGTTACATTTTCCACCTTTCCTATTATCAGAGCAGCTGTAAAACTTCCCAAAGATACTCAATTTAGAATTTATAATAGAAATACAGCAAATACATGCATTTTTTAAATTGCTGAGGATGCAGCTAACAACCAGTGAACCTGCCTAAATGACTGGAAAGAATATCCACCACTTTTTCAGTGTAAATTCTTCAAATGTATAGTGATGGAGCTCAAGCGTCCTGTGCAGAAAACTGTAGCCACTGGAGTGGAAACGGGCGGCACCACGATATGCAAACAAGGACTGAAATGGTAACAAAATGCAGTTAGCTTGCTAAAAATATAATTTTCCACAATGTCAAAGGGGTGTTTTAGCAGTGAAATCTAATGTTGCGTACACTAGGAAGTGTTTTGCTAAGGCAGTTGTGAGCATAATGCATTTATCATAGTTTTCTGAGTTATCTCCATACCACAGAATGTTTGTTGTCAACTACAGAAATATGTTAAGATAAAATGTAACTTCTGATAGCCTAAAACTTGAATTTGGATATTATCTAGTAATCTGATACACATATAGATGTAGAGTAGACAGGAAAGTGAGGAGGAATTATGGTCAGAAAACAGCCTAGGATGCTGCAACAAGGACTGGGTCACCTGCTCGACCAGGTGAGCTGTAGCGGCTCCCCCCAGTTTTCCTATTTTTCCTGCTAATCCAATCCCTACAAGGGTTGGTCTATAAGTTATAAAAGGTTATAAAAACCTGGAAGTGGATGATACAAACAGATAGAATTAACCAGAAGACAGCTTGACTGTATCCAGCATGAATAGGAGCCATGGATTGTGTCTATCGGTATAAAGAGTTTATTGATATTATATACCATGGAAAAGAGTTGATTGATTTTTCTGTTTTTTAATTAGTCAGTGGTCTGATAATTACTTTCCAGTTGAACGCCTGAACAGTCACTCGACTTGCCATTGGATCGGTCAGAGTAGCTTTATGTTGGCACTGAAACTAGAGGAGGGGTTTGCCTGTTTAGTTTAGCGGCATATGCCAGTTCATGTATAGTTTGTTTTTAATTTGAATGATAGAGAAGGGGATAGTAAACTGAACTGAACTGACCTTTGGTTATTTACCAGGATCTTTACATACAATTTTCATATTGTAAGAGCGATCTGTCATTTAGAAAGAGGGAAAAAAAATTGTATTCATATTGCTATATTGATTTTGCTCTCATCACCCTGCTGCGCTGATTACTGCTGATCTATTTCAGTTATGATGATTGAATTTGAATCAAAATGACTTCCTGTACAGGCCATCCACTGTGCTCCCTTAGCTCTCCAGTTATGGGGAAATCCCTGCTCCGTGGAGTATCTCCTTGCCAGAAGTATTTGTCAGCAGCCATAATTTGACACCAGGAGAAGGTTGAAGGTGACACAGGGTGTTGGATGGCTTCATGTGGGTGCACACTGAAACGTGGGCTGTCTTCACAGTATAGAAGCATCTCTTGTATTTCTGCACCAAAAGCTTTTACCATGAATAAGATTATTATGCGTCTCGTGCTATTTGATTACTTCACTCCGTGTGGACGGCAGCAGCCTAGATTTACCCTGCCTCCGGTAGATGACCGGTTGTGTTTACTTTTACTAATGGCAAAACCTGAGGCATATTTAACTCAATGGTGCAGCAAAAAGAAGGACCGAACTGTGCACAAACATCTACACAAGCATGCCGTGGCATTCAAAAATTCAGAAATGGGAGTCACCGTCATTCCTGAGTTGATACTATGTCCACCCCCAAGCTGAAGCTATTTTTGCCCTCTCAGTGTGCGCCTCTGAGTGGGAAAGTACAAAAAGTACGTGCTTCCATCCAAGAATATGGTAGTATAAGTACTGGTTTCTCAATATCCTTGCCTTCTGAAACTGGCAGAGGAAACTTGGGCTCCCAAAGAAACACTGTGCACATTTTTAAGGTCTCAGAGACTGAGAAGGCAGCTATCGACACCTCGTATGAAATATTCCCTTGTAATGTAATGAGTAGTTTAAAGGGGATTGTGTTTTTCCTGTGAAAGAGCCCGACTGGATCTGTGTTTATTAACTAAAGCCCGGCCCTCTGAGCTTTGCTCCGCTGCCACCATTGGACTGACACCAGAGCCCTTCTCTGTGCTGCAGAACCGCCTTGTCGGCTTGTTAATTCCCTTCTCCTTCCTCCATTCACACTTACAGCCTTCATCTGCCTACGTGGGTGTGCGGGAGAGCTGCCCGGTTGTACCACAAAGTCGCCCGTCTCCTTTCGTGTTATTGTAAATTTGAGGTCAGCAGTTTGTCAGAGTTGTAAATTGGTGTACTCACCAGATCAAATTGCTGTTGTCTCGATGTAATGTGGTGACAATGCGATGTAATCTGGTCTGTCATTTTGCCTTTTTTATTTGAAATGCTTCTCTCCCTGTCTTTAAAACAAATTAGAGTAGCACTTTTCTAAAACTTCTACTCATATGTTATCCACCAGCACATTTTGCATCATATTATAGTTTATACAAGAAATGATAACGCTGCATACGTCTGAAAATTAAGTCAAAACTGTGTCAAACTAGCTTTAAACCAAAGTAATATAGAAAACGGGCACGACACAGACCTTTCAGTCCCACAGGCTCTCTTTTCTTTTTAGTAACTCTGTCTTAAAATTGCCTGTTTCAGACTTTGAACATCATCACACTCTTCATCCTTGTTAAGCTGCTGTTTGTGCTGATCTCTGAGTTTGAAGTACATGCAGTTCCACAAAGACAACACCTTAAAGCCGTACAACCTGTTTGTCAGAGAAAATGCTGATGTTGGGAAAAAAAAGTAGCTTTTCGCCTGCATGTGTTCGTGTCTGCATGTGCACCGCGAGGCTTATGTAATATTAATGCAGAAACATGGGATGCAGCATCCTTGTCCTTAAGAAGCCCAACAAAAAAGGCTTGTGTTTGCACCCTCGGAGGTAGCACCGTGGCGTCGGCTCCACATGAGATTGATGATGGTTTAAGTGTAAAATGGAGCTCAAGTGAAAACGATGTGTTTTTGACTTGAAGCAGCCTCTGCCAGTTTGATTATTTGTCTTTTGATTTCTGGGTGTTGTACAAACGGTGGGAGGCAAGAGATATTCCAGAAAAATAAGCAGAAATCTACACCACAGTTTGGACAGACTAACACTAAGCTGCTCATCAAAGCATTTCTGAGTCTCTACTCATGCACATGAGCTCTGAATTTGAAATATATGCAGTTTGTTTGCAGCCTTTTAAAAGGTGCTGTCTGACTGGAAGTGAGCGGGTGTGGAAAGAGCTGTCATAATGCAAACACTTAAGTTACCTTTGGTATGCTGAGTGGAGGAGGAGGCTAAAGGGTTGTGCAACTGGTGTTAGCATTAGGATAGTAAAAAGAATACTTCAGCTAGACTCAACCTTAATGTACAACTGCAACAAAGGGACTTATAAAAGTTGACTTTATATCTAAGCTGTGGTCACTGTCCCTAATATATCTGTCCACAATTGTTTTTAATACACCTATTGTTGCAAATCGGTAAGTGATCAGTGAGTTTGCTGTCTCTATGGCGCTGTTGATTTCCTTACTTGTGTATCAATGCAATACTGAGTTTTGAGTTCTCTGTACTTTTTTGTGCTGGGTTTGCAAAGACCATGCAAAAATGTGTTGTAATAATGACTGTGACCTTTACACTTTGCTTTACGTTGAAAGGGTACCAAATAATTCAGTGTGGTATCAGAAAGGTCTTAAACTTGGATCCTTTTAGTAATAGTATAGCTATAGAATATTACATGAACTGAGGATTTGGTAAACATTGCAGGTTGGAGCAAATCCAACCAACAACATCTTGAGTCAGAATATCTGTTTTGCACTTCAATATGAATAGTTTTCTGACAAAGTGTCCATGTAAACGAGAGGCTTGTGTTTCGAAATAGTAGGTGCAAATACCAAAGATTCATTCTTTTCCAGATGAGCTGTTTTAGACGCAAAGAGCTCATGTTTATCTGCTGTAGCCACGTTACATTAGCCCCAGCTCCTCTGTCCTGCTGCTTCTTCTGTTCTTTGATTCTTTCTTTCTTTCTTTTTTCTCCTCTCTTCCTTTTGGTACTTTTGTTATGGCATGCGTGGAATGTACTTGGCTAGTTATCGGGGCGGCCATCACGTTGCTCTCTGGTTTGTGGTGATGGTGAGAGTAAATCCGGTGTTCCCTAAAAGAAAAGCTGTTTGAATTGTAAACGTGGGATTTACACAACCCCCCCCGACCCCCACCTTCTCAGTCTGCGGCTGGAGGTCCAGCCTGCGTGGCCATTCTTTTGCATGTGGTTACTCGCGAAAATATGCATTAATATCCGGCAAATTTCTTTTTTCGTGTGATGAGCTCAGCCTTGCTGAAGGATTTTTCACACTGTTCACTGTGTTGATTAAATAGACTCATTGTTTTGCGGACGTCTTTGACTGTGACGCAGAACTGGTCTGGAAGAAAACATGTCTGGCATTCGCAAATCGTAGACTTGAAAGTCTTGTTTAATTAAATTTTGTGGAAATGGGGTTGGCAGTCATCATACATTCATTGACTGAAAATGAAGTTGAAAGGCGGAAGAAGACATTTGACAGAATTGTTTTCCTTATGCTTCTGTTGTCTTTCATTCATTGCCAACACTGTGTGGTTAAGTAATCCACCTTTTAACTCTTGTCAGTGTCATGCAAGTGTGGTAAGGTTAGAAATGAAGAAGCGAGACATTTTTCTTGTAAATGGTATGGCAGCCACATTTGACTGCCATCAAACTAAATGATACTGCAAGATTATAAAATCAGTATCTCCTTTAAATACTCTAAGAGAATAAAATAGACGTGTATCTTAGATATATTTTCATATAGTAGTAGAGTAGCAGTGAAAGCTGCTACCTGTCCATGTTTCCTTATTTTACTAATTAAATTTAGAATAGATTTATTCAAAACAGAAGAGATTAATGCTAGCCAACCATCTTACCAGTGCTGCTTACCAGGATCTAGAGGTTAGTGGCTGTTGTTTATTTTCCTCTCTATCCTAGCATTAGCCTATCTCTTCTGCCTCCTTTTCCTGTCTCTGAAAAGCCCAGCGCTCTAGATGCATGCCCCATTCTACATGTCTCTTGCTCAGACACACTAAGGAGCCCTTATCCAGCAGCGCAATAATGCAGTCAGTGTGAGGCTGGGAATTAAATGCTTCCTGTGTCTCTTTATGGCCAGAGTTGACTCATTGCATTCCTCCCAAGGTTAATGTTTGATGGAGAAGAGATGGCGAGCCAGAGATTCACAGAGCCGCACTCTTCTCTATCTCTGGCACGGCAGGACTCCAGGGGTCCCTGGGCCAGCGCTTCATGTGGATAAGGGAGTGAATGGACACTTGCTATCTCAAGCAGCACAGATGTACAGTTTCATCTGCGGTGGAACATTAGACAGTGAATTGAGCCGGAGTGAAATAACAGCCTTTGGAGTTGTTCTTACACTTTGTCATCGTTTTGGATCTGATAGGACTTCACTGTGTGGCCTTTCCTTTGCTGCCATTGTGGAAACAATTGAGCTGTTTTTCTCCACTGAAGCAGTCGTGACACATTTTAATTGAAATGTACTTTTTTGCTTCAGCAAATAAAGACCAGATTCACTCGATATGAGAGCCATTAAATGGAAAATAGCTCCAAAATTAGCTTAATGAAGTTGTAAGTGGACCCTTTTACTCGTTATCCAGTTTCAGTGCCCCAAAGCAGTGATCGCTACTGATACTTGGATTCGAGCCAGTCTAAACAGTATAACTTATTTTAAGAGCCAGCCAAGCTGTGATGATTTTCCTGATGCAGTAGTTTTCTAATTCTTTATTTGTGTCCTTTCTCATCCCATGATCATTTCTGTGTTTCTGTGCAAAAGCCATTTATTAATAAGTCATCATTGACGCCACTCTTTTCCTTCTGTCATACCTACAAACCTGATCATCAGTCCACCCGCAGGGACAAATCTGTGTTTCATCTGATAAATAAGGGCTTAGTGTCTCTTTTGTGATGTGTATGATTTGGACTTTACTGTAATTTTCTCTAGTCCTCTACACTCTATTATTTTACTTTCATCATGAACCTTTTTATGAGCCTGTTTTGTTCTTGGACAGCTCCATGTTTTTATTCTTGGACTCTACTAGAGTAGCTTTACATGATTCAGAGCATAAAATAATTTGTATTTAATTTATGCTGAAGCTTTGCACATCTCCTCAGATCTTACTCTCTTTGAAAGAAGCCTTCCCCCCCCGTCCTTTATAACTACATTCTTCTAATTTGCCGCCCTCTCACCTGGTTTTCCACCAGGTAATCAGTTGCTTTACAGCCCTGCCTCCTCCTGTTGTCCACGTCTTAGCATGAATCTGATTGGAATGATAAGAATGGACAACACAAACCCATACATGCATCAAAGGTTACAGCAGAGCATCACTGCTGAGAAAATCTTACACCCTTTACCTGCTCACATAACAGTGTGAAATTGTGTCTATAGCTCTTGTTTCTAAGCTCTGAAATGTGGACTGAAATAGAAGTCTTCCGCTGCCAGGGCATATTGAAGGTAACATGGCAAGTAAAATGTTATTCTGCAAGTATTTGTATATAATTTTCTGTCTCTCTTATGCGTGCTTTGGAAGATTTAGTAGAGTTATAGAGCAGCTTAGCTGAGCAGTAAATATGGCCTTTGTCTTCACTGTAACTGCAATAACAAGTCATTCAGCTGAACATCAACACAAGACAAACACTTCAGTGACATGACGTTACTAAAGCTTGCAGTTCTCCTCAGCATCGCCCTTTATAGATTGGGCATCCTCGTCTTTGAGCATTAGCCTAGCCAAAAATCCAGCTGTTCTCAGTTGACCTAAGACACTCTGAAGTAGCACCAGGTGTAACGTGTACACTCATCATTCTCTACACTGGCTATGCTGGATGCACATCCACCTGGATCCACCATAGCAATATATGAATATGAGAAAAACAAGTAAAAGTTTAATAGTTTTTTGTTTGTTTGTTTGTTTTTGTCCATCAACATCCATAGTGGCTCAAGGATGAGTAAAAGTTAATATTGTTGTTGTCAGTCCCGAATACATTACTACGGATGCAGCTATCGATCAATGCACATAAAACAAGCTGAATAAGGAACTGGAGACTGTGTAGATATAATGGTTAGAGTGGTATGAGGTAGAGTGGCTGCTTACCCAGCTTTCAGAAGCAAAGCATGTGTACACTATTATCACGTGACTGATCCTAGCTGAACTCTATGCTGTTTGCACTGTCACACTGAGGACAAATACTCTGAGGTGTAATTGCACTTGCACAACAGCAGGCTGGTTTTGATGAGTTCATCTACAGATGACTGTGGTGATGGAGAGATGAAGGAAATGCTCATAATAATTCGAGGCAGATTGAAGTGCTGTCATGACTCATTGTTGCAGGCAACAGTAGCTGCAGCAGCTCTACTTGCTATCCATGTGAAACTGTGATACAACCCACTCAAACTCGCACCATCCTCTGCATGTAGAGTGAAATGCAGGGAAACAAGTTAATAGCCATCCCCTTAAGATGTGAGCTTGGATGTTTTTAGAGGGAATTGTCTTCTTTTTGAAGTTAAACACAGGAGCAGTCAGACTTGTGCTCCTGCTTTCCATCTTTCTTTGCAACATAGCAACCTTAATGATGATGTTCAGGTTGTGTTAATGATTTTCAACATTACTCCAGTTAATTTTGTCATCTCTTCCTAGCTCCACAGAGGCACTTAAATCCCTTCTTGTGCTTCTTGTTTTTCTTGTGATCATTTAGCAACTGAGATGGATTCTACAGCAATTTTATTATAGCAGTGAAATGGAAACGGCGGCATTCTCATCCACTCTGTAAACAGCACAGCTTTTACACACTTTAGCAGCTTTTAAGAGTCATTTGCCCAGCTTGCTGTAACCTCATAATGTCCGATGGACTGTGTCTGTTTGGTTTATCTTTTACTTGGCTCCTGTGGCTATATTTAGTGGAAGGCATATTTATAAGGATGTAATACACGCTTAACCAAAACGGGAATCTTTAAGCTGGGAAGAACGCATACTTTTTTTCCTTTTTCTTTTTTTTTTTCAAGTGAAAATTTATGCTAATGTGCGTTTTTCTTTGATCTAGACACACATGGCATTATTACAGAACAAAACCAGAAGGAAGCGTCTGCTAATTTGGCTAAAACTCGGGGGGATACTGTAATTCTCTACAGGATCTGTGACTTTTTACAGCCTTTTTCCTGTGTTTAAAATGATTTTCATTCTCCAGCCTCACAATAATTGAGTTTGTTAAAACCACATAAAAACACAGCATCTATATCTAATAATAAAAGACTAGAGACCATCTTGTGATGGAATTACTTGAGCAGCAATCTCAATGAGTTCTCTAAATTAATCACCTAATTGTCTTCAAAAATATTGTGTATGCCAGATGAAGACTTGGGTCATCAAATCATCAGACTGAGGCTGGATTGTATTTTACCTTGAATTTCTTCTTAAATAAACCTCTGTGTTGTTTTGTGCCTGTATCTTGCGTGGTTTAAAGACTTTGCCCACAGACGGACACATAAACACCTGCCAAAGTCCTCTGATGATTCCTGCTAATGTCGGTGTCACCAGGAAAATATTTTGTCATGAGGACGTGCATGGTGGACTCAAAAGGTGAAAACCAGCCATACCAGCTTTGCTATAATGGATGAAAAGGCATAATAAGGTTCATAAAATACAACCATATAGAGTAATTTTACCTCTCTTGATAATTCTTTTTCTTTTCTTGTTTTTAAAAAATTCTTTACACAGCAAAACACTTCACACTGGATTGTGTTTTTAGTGCCCTTGCTGCAGCTCATGTACTGTATGCTACACCGTGAGTTTCCGTCTACCGCTGTCATTGCGAGTGTGTATGTGTGCACACATGGCCACATGCGTGTGGTACCCGGCAATGTAATGTAACGCTGACTCAGACCGAGTGCGTCAACAGCTGCTGCCTGTTAGTGAAGAGAGACAGTGGCGTGGAGAGGGAGGGGGACGGTTGCCGCGTGGGGGGAGTGAGGAGGTTAGATTAAAATAGAATAGTACAGATAGGCTTTGTATTTCCCATCATGCCACACACATTGATTTGACATCATCCTATTTTAGTCTTGACAAAAGAAGTTGTTTTCAGATGTTGCCTCCGTGAGGCAACATCTGAAAACCTCTTTGACGTCGTTAACTAATATCTAAGATGCCAAAACCTCTGAGATGTCAGCTCTATTTATAAACGCAACCACTGTAAACCTCTCAGCTCTTTACTGACAATCCTATTTTTGTGTTTTCAGGCCCAAATCGCCTTCCTGCAGGGGGAAAGGAAAGGCCAGGAGAACTTGAAGAAAGACCTTGTCAGAAGGATCAAAATGCTCGAGTATGCACTGAAGCAAGAGAGGTGAGTGCCCTACCACCCACTGCTTCTGCAGCCCACCCACAGCACACACATACCTCAGCAAGTCTCCAACAAATGCAGTGTTTTCAGGTTTTATAATAAAAAAAAAAGTTCCTGCCACTGAGAGTGTTTTAAGGGGTACCGTAGCTGTGTCAGATTCTCACTGGTCAACAAAGCATCACGTTGGATTTGTTGATAAAGATTCGAACCGCTGTGTTTCAGCCATATGCCGTGTCGCCTGCTCAGCCACGGAGCTAAACTGATGCTTAAAGAGTAGTGGGCTTTCTTTGCTTCTCCCCCCCCAATTTCCTCTTATTTTCTCTGTCCCAGTCTGATGTCTCAGCTGGTGTCAGCAGAAGCAGAGTGCCAGAGAGATTCCCCCGAGTCCAGCTGGTGTTATGTCTCCAGTTGAGAGCAAGTGTTGGCATGAACGCTTTGTATGCTGTCAGATGCTCATGGCTGCACGGTCCCCAGCAGGAGGACAGAATTGGAAAGAGAGAGGAGTCCTCTCTCTACCAAAGGCGAGGTCACCGTTGGCACGTTCTTTCTAAGACGAAAGGGTGATGCAGTAGTAGTGGTGGTGACAACACTTTGCATTTCCCTTTCTCTTTGAAGCATGGCTGCACACTGGAACAGAGATGTCAGTGATGTCTACACATCTCTATTAAAGTGTCTCTAAGCCACCGAGCACATTACCCCAGCGGGGCTTGAAGAATTAACCGTCTTTAAACTGATAAAATAGGCCTCTGGATTTTTGTAAGTGTGATTTAGTGCATTCTTTATGTAGCCAGGCACTCGGATCACTGTCTCAGCAACCACACAGGATGTATGTAACTGCTCTGTGGCTGACAGTCGAAGGCTCTGATTGATGTTTGAAACCCGTGAGCTGAAGAAGCATTGCTGAACCGAGACAGTGAGCAGAGTCCTCCCTGGATAAGTAAAGGTTAAACACAAGAAAGTGAAAACTGGGGTAGGTAACAAATGAAATGGCTGGCTGCAGGTAGCATAATTAGATCTGGGAGCAGGGAGATTGTGTAGGCTAATGAGGGCCTTAACACAACTGAGTTAGACAGGTGTCAGAATGGGTTAGCACTTTCTCGTTCGTCCGGTCAGCTCAGAGGTTAGTTATATTTTGCCTCCATGCGCTCTGCGAGGAGCATCTTTCTGGGTTTGAGCGTCAGATCTTCTTCTGTATTTGTCTACTTTTCTCCAGTGAGATCACTACAGACGTTGCCTCTGGAGCAACACTTAACCCAGAATTACTACCACTTTGCCTGGTTGCTAAGCAACCGGTCATGTCTCCGAGGGTATCTCAAAGCAATATCAGGAATGGCTTTCTGAATGTAGGATGTACCCAATTTAAAATGAATTAGATTTTGATGGGGGTTGCTTCACACCGCTCTCATGTGATGGTTCCTCTGCATCACAGACATGAGTGGTTAGAAAGCTCTCCTTGTGTCGACTCTTTACCACTGTTGTGGATGCGTGCGAAGCCGCTGGAAGAAACTTCACGTCATTATTGCGAAAGCTGAATCACCTGAAACTGTGATGTCATCACTGTGTGTCTAAACTGCATTAATGTTTATCCTTTTTGAACAGCAACTGGAAATGTCAAACAAATTAAATAAAATTTCAGCGTCTGTAACCTTGTAGAGTAAAAGGTTATTATGTCAGTTGGCATATATTATCTCCCACAGCTGAAAAAAAATTCGTCACTTAATTGTTTGTTAACAGAAAACTGATTGTTAAGTCGTCTTTTTTGGTTTTAAAAAAAAAAAAGAAAAAAAAAAAAAAGACCCACAGATTCACTAGTTTCAGCTGCTCAAATGTGAATATTTACCTGTTTCCTTATTTTTCTCTAAACATTCAAATAATTTAATTTGAATATGTTCACTCGTAAACAGGAGACTACGATGAGCCGATAAATGCTGGAAATTCGAGTTCAAAGCAGTCCTGTTTTCTATATTGTCAGAAATATGCTATTTAATGATTCGGTACACACTGTCTTACGTTCCTATTACAAGTGTGCCTCTTGTTTAAGCTAACCGGTCTGTGAGAAGTAGAACAAGTTGCAGCTGGGCCGACTTTGGGAGCTTATTATGCAAATATTGTGCATAATGAGTTTTTTAAATAGCTTTTTCGGGCCGTTTCTGATCAATCCTGTTTACTTATTTGCCTGTGTCCCCCTTTTTTCTTCTTTCTCTCTTTTACTCCCAGAGCCAAGTACCACAAGTTAAAATATGGGACAGAGTTAAACCAAGGTGACATGAAGCCTCCAAGCTATGACTCGGGTAAGTCCATGGAGACCCAAACGGCCAGCTCCACCTCCTCACACTAAATCACTGTGATTGTTGAGTTCACATACCTCTGGTGACAGGATGGTTACGCATGCGAAGCTCCTGCGATCGTGTTGAATCTTGTTTGTCTCGATAGATCTGTTCAGAAGTTCCTGAATAGTGAAATATTAGGTTTCGTTGACGTGGTACAAATATTTCATTCTAGAGCATTTAGAGGTTTTTCATAGAAACCAGTCCCTGAGAAATGGTTAGGATTATTCAGGGTGACAGTGACATTGTTTCTGGAAAACCGATTTCCAGAAACAATGTAATTGGAGCTGAAACAGTAAATCAGTAATGAGTTTTTCAAACAGCACAAGTATTACCTTGCCGTAGCCTCACAACTGCGAGAATGTGCTCCTTTTCCTGTTAACTTATTTGTTAATCTGCTTGGTAAGTTGTAATGAAAATGACTGCTTTTCTTTAATGCTGTGAGAACAACAATCAAAACAGAAACAGTCCACACAATGAAAGCTACTAGTGTTGAAGTGAGGGGTGCAAGTCCCTCTCAGCTCAACATAGATAAGAAGTCCTTAAGAGTGTAGAAATGTGAAAATGTAGCCATTTCTAGTTCAACCTGCTGATGGAAAGCAGCTACACGGTTGTTGGAAAATGAGCTCAATGCTTGGGAACGTACATCCAAGAATTCCGGGAAATGCAACCAAATCTCTTTGCATGACTAAATCCCACCAAAACCAAGTTAAAAGAATTCGCACAAATTAATCTTTGATGCTGGGCATCAGTTCTCCATCTCTAGCGTGTTTTCCTTTACCTTATTTAACAGTAGCATCACTCTGAAATCTGCATACTACCTGTTTCTTGTTATATTATTATAGTTTAATTGGCCTCATGTTTGGGTCCACTGCCATCGTTAAGTCAGATTGGGATATTTCCTCTCCTCTCCTCATCTCTATTCATCAGAGCTCTTCAAAGCACCCGAGCCCTTGAAGTGTTGATGAATGAGGGGAGGTGAAGGGGAGAGGTGTTGGTTGATGGGGGCGGGGGGGAGTGAGAGACGAGAAGTGGGAGGTGTTGCTGGTGTGGTGGCACACCTGCCCGCTCATCACCCTCTTGAATTAGGCATGACCCAGTTTTTAAGGCACTCTCATCTCTCTGCCCTGCCAATTCCACCCTGCAACGCACATAAATACGCACACTCTCCCACCCAGTCTAAACCTCATTAACACGTCTCTGTGCTCCATGCAAAATTCCCAGCTGACTCGCCAACGGACTGTTGACTTAAAGTATCAAAGTGAGCTTTGAAAACCTTCATTGTTTGTCATAGAAAGACAGAGCGTGTCGGGCTGGATGCTGGAAGCACCAGCACACGTTGTTGATCTTTCTAGTATGTCATGAGACGGGTGGAGCAGAGACGAGTCGTTTCAGCGGCGTTAGAATTCATCACACGACATCAAATCTTTTGCTTTAACGTCACGGAAAAAGCTGGTGATAGTGAGTTTTTGAAAATCCATTTTAAAGTCAAAGCAGCATCAAAATCCAGTTTGTCAAATGAACAAAAATTTTTAAAGGATGTAAATATTTTGTTTAAAGCTGTTTTGTTTTGTTTGGTTTTTTTTTAAAGTGAGTTTATTAATAAATCAACTCGTTTTCACTGGAACTATTCAAAGAGAAACGATACTCTTTTCTCTATAAGTGTATTTAACCTTTTATAGACTGAAAGAAACTGAGTACACAAGTGTATGGTTGCTGTGATTTAGGAATGTCTTGGTTGTGTTTACAGAGTGGAAATAATGTCTGTTTGTGCTGCCCTGATTTGTGTCCTCCTCGTCTCTCTCCAGACGAGGCCAATGAGAACGAGACTTCTGGATCGCTCAACAATCAGCTGTCCTGGAAACAAGGCCGTCAGCTCCTCAGACAGTGAGTGCACGCGCTTTTAAACCTCGATCAAAAAAACGGTCTTCAACCCAGAAACCTACTAAACTCGCTAAAATTAACTGCACTGAAATCGACGTCTTCTGTTGAGAACTGAAATGTCCAAATCACTGGAATGGTGTGCTTCCAAGCTTATTAATTGCTTAATCATTGCTGGAGGCAATTTTTTTTTTTTTTTCCCTGGCAGTTGCACATTGCAAATCAGTTACGTCAAACTCATGACAGCCTTTCCCTGAGTCACATGCACACCTTTTTTCTGCTGTTTCTACACTGTGTTCAAACTCAGAACTGAGAAAACTGAAAACCTTTTGTAGAAACACGTAGAATGGGCCCAATAAGCAGAAAGCATTGGTTTGAATCAAGTCTAATCAATTTCCAACCTCTAGTTACATTTCTCTGAAATATTTGTCCCTTGTGTCAGTCTACTTACTATGGGCCAAAAAAGAAAGTGTGGGAAAGGGCTCCCTCACATGGCCAGCAGCCATCATTACCTGCTGTGTGTGTTACCTTTCCTCTGGTGCACCCAGCACACTCAAGAGTGTGGTTATCCTATCATCCTGCTCTCTAGTCTGTCATTGTAAATAAACCAGACACCATCAGGCAGCCTCACACATCATCTGCCCCAACATGCCGCCTGATGATGCAGCCAATTTATTCACAAGTCCGTGTCATGGGACAGATCAATAATGTGCTAAAACACCCCTCCCTTTCAGTCAGTCGCCCGCTCAAATTGCTAAAGCTTCTTCTGCGTCCCCACAGGGTAGGTGTAATATCTGATGAGTAGCTTGTCGTGGTGAGACTGTTGACTGTTAGAGACATTTTTAACAGCGAGAAGTGCTTTTGTGTCTTTCATGGTGAGGTCAAGACAGTAAAAGTAACGCAGCCGGGTTAATTTATCTTTCTTTGCGTCACTGCAGGACTTTACTGCTGCACAAATATTACTTAAAAACTTGGGGGAAACCATATGCATCCATATTTAAATCCTCTTACTTTGTTCCAGGTACCTACAGGAGGTGGGCTACACAGACACCATCTTAGATGTAAAGTCCCAGCGAGTCCGAGCACTGCTAGGACTAGCCGGGGATGGAGCTGGAAGGACAGGTGAACGCACGAGCACCGAGCCTTTGGTCAACGGGACAGACGCAACAACAAAGGGCACCAGAGGGTGAGCATACACCCTTTAAGGGTGTCTATACACTCCTTGTATATCACAGAATGACTGAAAATGAAAGTCAAATAAAGCTGATATAATGGAATTGAAAGGCTTGCTTTAAAAGCATAGTTAGTGCAGCTGTGTGTTTAATGCATGAATCATTCTCACTCAACAGGAAAACGGAGCTCTCTGACACCAGCGCTGTACTGGAAGCCTTCAAGTTCATTGAGAATGCAGCTGCTGAGTTCAGCGATGAAGACGAGGAAGAGGAGAGCGAGGGGAAAGACAGGACTAACGTGGAATCGAGGACGGTAAGAAACCAGTCGACCTTCCCACCTTCTGTTCTCACGTGTTTTTGCAGAAGTTGTTACTATACTATTAACAATGGCCGGCAATGATTTCCCTGCAGATCATCAGGAAGAAGCCTGCATCGTCTACGTCGCCCGCCAGTATGGACACCACTGAGGACCCTGACACAGAGGAAGTGATGAAGGGCTTCGACTTCCTGTCTAGTCCTGACGAGATGGACACCTCGCCAGAGACTAGAGGCACTGGGGACGGCACAGACTGGGGTGAGTCACACGTTAATCACCAACAGATCAGAGTTTGGAGTGGATGACACTATTAGCCAGACACTATAGATACAATTAGAGTAGTTATGATATCAAAATGTTTCCTTTTTGTATTATCTGTGAGTAAATGTAAAGATCTTGTTTTCAGTTTGGTGACCGTTCATGGAGTACTTGTCATTCACATATCATGCTGTGGTCATTAGTCATGATGTTGGGAGTTTATGTTTAATCATAGTTTCTTATCCTTTCCACCGTGTGTTCCCATAGCCAGCCAACCTGTGACCACAATGTGCATCCCACTCCTGTGTGTGTTTTCCCGGTGTATCTCACTGATCAAAAAAATTGGGCTTAATGTCATGCTGAGGTGTTTTCTTTGACTCTGACCACAGATCTTAGTGTTGAGTCATTTGTAAACCTAAAGTCAGTACACTAGACTATGCATGGGATGATTTTTCTGGTCAGATTTAGCACTGAGAACCCGCCACGTGACATTAACAACCCTGCCATTACTTTTACATAGACTGGAAAAGAAATCGTGAGCAGATTAAAAGAGATGCCTGAAAATGCTGCTCCCAGTTATGTAATGTCAAAGAATGTCAATGCTCACCTCAGACCTTCTGCTCTCCTGAGGGAAGCCTCCAGGAGAGCATGAGCCTTGGCCCTGCGAGGCAAATCGGGCCTCGACCAGGCCAGTTCCTCAACAGCCTCTCGGTCTGGTTTTGTTCTCCCTGTGTAGAAAAGGACGAGCAAGGTCCCATTTCTGAGGCCTGGGACGTGGACCCGGGCCTGATAACCAAACTCAAGGAGCAGTACAAAAAGGAGCGCAAGGGGAAAAAGGGGGTGAAGAGTAAGTCCTGTCGGGCGATGCTGCCTCCCTCCCTCTCCTCTCTTTGTAGAGCCTGACTTTTTCTGAGCTAAGCCAAAAAGCCTAAAATCAAAAACAAAATTTCATTTCCGTCTCTGGCTGCTCCTCAGTTTCATTTATCTTTTTGTCTCTCGTCTTCCTCGTCTTTTCAAACTGATGTCTCTTCTGTCTTCTGGTGATCATTTTCCTGTCCAAACTCATTGTTATGCTCAATGCATGTTTATCCCATTTAAGCATTTTTTTTTTTTTACTGTATAGCCGTATTCATCTTCTCCTCTACACTGTCAAATATAAGATTAATGAGTTAGCTGTGATAATAGGTCCATCTGTGTCCCATCTGGGCCAGCAATAGTATCCTCAGTCATCTGTTTCTGTATCTTCTCCAGTCATAATAACATAATCCTCACCATCTTTACCCTCATCTGTCAGCCATGTTGATGCAACAGTAACGAGTAATTTTGCCGCTGCCATAAATTGATGGCAATTAAACGCTATTTTTTTCAGTGACTCAGTGAAGTGACTCAGCTGAATACTACAGCTCTCATAATGGCAGCCCACTTCAGACCCATTCAGCCACTGAGAGCTCTTAGATTTCACATTTGTTTTGAGACCCACGCTCTGCTTTCCTGCTGTTGTGATTGAATCATGAGATCAACAACTAGTTTGCTTCACTTTCTTCTGCTCTTGACTGTAACACCACTTTACACAGTTGGCTTTTTTTCCTGCTCTCTGTTGGAGCTTTATCACTTTGGTGCCTGTGTGGAGGAGATCATCTGGCACTTTAAGAAGTAGTTTGACATTGGGGGGGGGGGAAATATTTCTACTGGGCTGAGAATTCAATTGTACGATCAATATACTCTGTTATCCATCTGTTGGATATAAGCAGCATAACAGCTGCCCTTCCTCTACGGTAATGTAAGGAAAGCGAGCTACATCCACCTCTGAAGCTAATTAGTCTGTTATGTTTTGTTAGTTTGACCCATTCAGAGACCATTATATGAAAACAACAGGTAAGAGTCAACAGAGCTTTCCTCCCATTGGCAATCTTTTTAATATAAACAGATATCTGCATATTCATTATTGACCATCTGGCTTGAGCAGGCTCCGGTTGCTCGCAGAACATGTGTTGAAACAAAAGAGGGATTACATTTAGCTCTAGCTATTTATTGCCTTTTTGTTTATTCCAGAAACCCTGAAAAATGGGCTCAATTCCCAAATGAATAGACAAGCTCATGGCCTGCTGAAACCTTATATATACAATGTATAACATATTTTACACCCAGTATAAAGGCAAATTGATTAGAAGATAAAGTCCACTTCCATGTTTGCGTGTCGTACACATCCCCAGGGATTACTTCAAGTCTCTGTAGGTTCCCTGGCAGCTGCTCTGAGCTCAACTATTTCCCTTCTTTCCGGACTGTATGCTAAGCTAAGCTGATGTCTGCAGTCTTGCTTTCTGTCACAGGGAGACTTTTAAAACAGTCAAACGACTTACTTGAACAATCCGGTTTAATTCTGTTGGGAAATGTGTGCAGCCCTGTAGTCCTGCACAGTAAACACTACATATACATTTATATATTCATTTATCACGCCTCAAAACGCAGCTCTAACTGAAGTTACCCTCTCCACACAGCACACCCTTTGGTGATGAATGCGCCTCAGCAACTTCTCTTTTTCTCATTTTACGAGGTTTTTTCTGGTGGCTTCTCTTCATTTTCCTTCCTTTACAATCAGAGTTTATAATTTATTTTCTTGCCTTTTAATGCTGCCTTCCTTCCATCTTTATCTGCATTCTTTCTTTCAGCCTGTAGTTGCAGCTTTTTGACAAAATATTTTTATGTGTGTGTTTTTTGTTTTAAATCTTAACCTGACTTGCTAAACAGGACCCAACCGATCCAAGCTGCAGGACATGCTGGCTAACCTTCGAGATGCAGAGGACTTATCCCACATCCAGCCTGCACCCGCCCCTCAATCCCGGCCCAACGTACCCCGATTGAACGAGCACGATGCAAACCGAACGGATGAAGGTGCTCCAGAAAAAATACCAGCAGGATGTAGAAGTCATACAATAGATCGGATAAAATTACCCACAAAGTTATCGGGGTTGCATGTTTATTTAATTGTTTGTTCTTTTCCCAGTTGAGTCGCTGACCTTCCCGCCCACCTCAGGGAAGTCTTTCATAATGAGCACGGACGAGGCCATGGAGAGTGAGCTGGGCCTGGGGGAGCTGGCTGGACTCACTGTGGCCAACGAGGCCGACAGTCTCGCCTACGATGTGAGTAGGAAAACGCAGAAATCATTCAAAGACTCACAGGACCACTTCTTCAGAGAAAACTACTTCCTTATGTTAGCTTATGTGGCATCCTGCTTTCTTTCTCTGATCTCAACAACATTGTCTAAGTCACAGGGGAAAAACACATCAAAAAGCTGTTTTTACAAACTGTTGCCATCAAGATGTCGCCATCAAGATCGCCATCAAGATCGCCATCAAGATCTTTTATCTTTATTACATAAAGATAAAAGATCTTTTTAGATCACATTTACTGCAATAATATAAGTCACGTGGCTCCAAAAGCACGGCAGAAATAGTTATAACATGTTTTTTTTTGTTTTGTTTTGTTAAGATGGGCTGATGTTTATTTTATGCAAAGAAGGATGTTTATCAAAGTACTGAAAAATTAACAGATGTCGTTAAGTTATTTTTATGACAAGCAGTAAATAGTGACAGTTATGCTGCCTTTGAGGTTTTTTTTTTAAATCATACTACTTTTTTTTTTTTTTTTTATATAAATCTATGAAACTGTTACTTTATGCTGCTAATAAATAAACAAAATCCTTCACATCCAACTGTGGCTCTGCTCTGAGCTGCTGCTTATACTTTATGAAGCTGTTCATTCTGCTGATTGGATGCTGAGTTCTGCCGTCTTCTCTTCAGATTGGAAACAACAAAGACGCCATGAGAAAAACATGGAACCCCAAATTCACTCTGAGGAGTCATTTTGATGGGATTCGGGCTCTGACCTTCCATCCCGTGGAGCCCGTCCTGATCACCGCTTCAGAAGACCACACGCTCAAGATGTGGAACCTCCAAAAGACCGCTCCTGCCAAAAAGTACGAATGCCTTTACTCAGACATCACCTCATCCTTGGTTTTTGTTTTTTAATAATTAAATGCACAGACGCTCTGAGCTCAGCGTGTCGTGCTGCAGCAGCAGAGCGACGCTGATTAAAGAGAAAAGCTCGTCTGTTTGACTGGAAGCCCGTAAGGAGTGCGCTTGTCTCTGTTGCCGTGCCGTCACATGATACAGTCACAGGAAACCGATCCCATGTGTGACAAAGAGCTGACGACACTGCTTCCCAAGACTTGTTATTGCCGTGTCACAACTCTGCAGCCCACACACAGTCTGGTAGTGATTTGGATTTTAGGAAGCTGAAGTCATTTTTAAGGGGAACGGTTACTGTGAATAAGACAATTAAACAGTGTGATGTCAGCTCAGTGGTGCAACGGCACATTAAAGCATTTAATCAAGTCTTTGACATTTATTCCCTGCTGGTTAGTTCTGTATGTTATAATAAAATGCAAATTGTTTGTCTGCAGAAGTACGTCCTTAGATGTGGAACCGATCTACACTTTCAGGGCTCACAGGTAAAAAACAACAAAAACAAAACACGGCGTGAATAAAACATTCTGAGTTAGTGCTGGTTTAATAGATGATTCATGATTTAAACCACAGGGGTGCTGTACTGAGTGTGGCGATGAGCAGTACAGGAGAGCAGTGTTTCAGCGGTGGTGTCGACGGGACTATTCAGTGCTGGAACACTCCCAATCCCAACATCGACCCCTACGACTCATACGGTAACAGCCTCGTGGGTTTTGTTGTAATTTGAGGGTTTTCTAATCAGATCACGATGTCTGAATGGAGTTCTTCTTTATTATTTCTCTCACAGATCCATCTGTGCTGCGAGGAGCCCTGAGCGGACACACGGACTCTGTTTGGGGTTTGGTGTACAGCAGTGCACACCAGCGCCTTCTCTCCTGCTCCGCGGATGGGACGGTGAGACTGTGGGACGCCAACACCACCTCACCTGCCCTCGCAGTATTCAACGAAAACAAAAGTACTGACTTTACTCGTCTTGCTTATCCTCATTTTTCAACATTTTGTCAACTGAGCAGGTAAAATAATTTGTTTGTGTTTTTCCTGTACCAGAGCTGGGAATTCCCTCCTCGGTAGATCTGGTGTGCAGTGATCCAGCTCATCTGGTCACATCTTTCACAAACGGGCAAATCGGCCTCTTCAACATGGAGACCCGTCAGCTGGTTCTCAGTCTGGAGTCCAATTTGGAGCCAGGTAGGTTTGGAGCTGTTGGTCACTAACACACCAACACTAGCACAGTGTGATAGTGGTGGAGGAAAAACCTTAAAAGCTTATCACCAGTAAAAGTTTTCAGGGGTTGAAGCTATTTTTGAAGACATGTTAAGGCCATAATAAAGGCTCTTTACTAACATCTAGTGGTGGCTGAAGGGAATAAAACGCTGCTGTTGCTTATTGTCCAAACTAGTTTAATTTTAGAAAGATCTGGAGATAGATGTTGATGTTTAGTATTTGTAATCTGTGTTTTACAACACTAAATATGCATTTCAGCATCAAAAAAACTTGTGAGGTCTACCAAACTAAAATTGTATTATACATGTGCATTTAAATCCATAATTTATATTTATGCCAAGAACCCTGATTTGTAAATTTTTGAAAAGAGATTTTTTTTATTTTTCCCCCCTGACCGATCATCCCTTTAGTTATTCTGCTGTCTCATAGCTGCTGTTTTAAAGTCCATTGTGCTCATCTGTTTTCAACAGGCACTCCCTCTCACATCAACAAGGTCCTCAGCCATCCCACTCTACCCATCACCATCACTGCGCAGGAGGACAGACACATCAAGTTCTTTGACAACAACAGTGGGAAGCTGATTCACTCCATGGTGGCCCATCTGGATGCTGTCACCAGCTTAGCAGTGGACCCTAATGGACTTTATCTTATGTCAGGCAGTAAGTACCTTATGAATCTCCCTATCCTAGATTTAATTTACCAAAACTAACATTTTCTGGTTTATTAGGTGGATTTGCCCAACAGTGTGTTGGCTGAATTTACTTGGAAACATTTTACATGCGTCTGAAGTTAGAAAATATACAGTGTTTAGAATCCTCAAAATATTCACCAAATTTCACCAAATTTCCCCTTGTGGGACAATTAAAGGATTATTCTATGTAACACTGTTATGGGTTACTTATAACAGTGTTCATAAATAGGGATGGGTATCGTTTAGGTTTTATCCAATACCAGTACCAAACCGGTACTTTTGAAACTGTGCCGGTGCTCGAACCGGTGCTTAAAGATTGGAGAACACAAAATTGGTCCAAAAACCTCTCATGTTCAGCTGTTTTTTTTTTTTTGTAAAAAGATAACAATGTTAGCCTTTTCTGCAGCTATACGGCATATATGGTATCACTCTTGGCTGGAAGCAGTGCTTAAACAATGGGGAAAAAAACACAAACTTTGTCCAAAAACCTCTCACGTTTAACTGTTTTCCAATTTTTCTTTGGTCATTTTAGCCTTTTTAGCCAGGGTGAAGGGAGTATCTGCCATCAAACAAGAAGACAGCCGCATGTAACTACGACGGTGTTTGCTAGTTCACCTTACATGCATTAATTTAATAACGTGGTTAGCCTACTCAACGTAAATTACACGCGGACAACATTAAGCTACTCATGCAGAGGAGAACGGCGGCTGCTGCCATCATCATCCGTCATCATTTCTGCTACACTGGCAGGGCTAGGCTTTTGGCTTTTAAAAAAAAACGCTATGCGTCGCCAGGTGTTTCATCGGATTCGAGGTGTTACCTCCTTTGCACAGTATCACCTTAAAGCACTTGTTGCAGGCTGCTGAGTTTGCATATTTTGCTGTGAAGTACAGCCAGACTTTGACCGCTTCGCTTTGGGCATTTTTAATCTGTAGCTCTGCTCTAAAAGAACGTACGTACCTGGGTCCACCTACTACGCTTGCAAAGGTAAAATGATTGGCTAGAATCCAAAGTGTGTGACATCTCAGTAAAAAAAAAAAAGCACCGAAATGTGCGCTGCTTTTCGGTCTGGTTACTACCGTTTATGTCAGAACCGGTGCCATAATGGCACTGGTACCCATCCCTATTCATAAAGCTGTTCATACACGTGCAAATTCACTTCTGCAACTCTTCTCACTCGTCATCTTCTCCACAGGTCACGACTGCTCTATCCGTCTGTGGAACCTGGAAAGTAAAACCTGCATCCAGGAGTTCACGGCTCACAGAAAGAAGTTTGAGGAATCAATCCACGATGTGGCGTTCCATCCGTCAAAATGCTACATTGCTAGTGCTGGAGCAGACGCTCTCGCCAAGGTGTTTGTATGACGCGGAGCTGCGTCTCCCCCCACAGCCCCGCTCTCTGACTCATCTTCCCGTGATCAGGGACCAATGGCGACACAGCAGAGGAAGGACCTTCAGGCAGGGATCCAGTCCCACCTCACCCAGCCCACTGGTCTCCTGTCGGACTTGCAGACTATGTAGCCACTAGCAGGGCTGTGACTGTCCATAGAAAGGGTCAGCAGGGAGGCCAGTCGGGAGGGGAACTGCCCTTCTGGTCCCCCGTCTACCATCCAGGCAGGCCTGGGTGTGACCGGCCACAGCGCCCCTGCATACAGACTCAAATTTAACCTCGAAAGCTCGGAGGCTCAGGACAAGTGTTAGAGCGTGAAGTGGAGAAATGAAGTCTCAAGCCCCGTCTTCTTCTTCTGCCCGTGTGGTTTCACGCTCACCCCGGATCCCTCAGGCCCTCGACCTTCCCTCTGAGACAAAACCAGGTCCGGGCCCTTTACTCCAAGTCAGGTTTTGTGTTGTTGTGTTCCCGAAACGTGGGGTACCGAAGGTCCGCTGGAGCTGTCACGGAAGCCTGTCACTTCCTCTTTGTCTGCTTCCCAGACTGACTCTGCTTGCTGGCCTGCCTTTATTTTCCTTTTTAAAAACACGTATTGACAAATGTGCCTTTGCTTTAAAAAGGTCTTGAAAACGTTATTTTAACAAGCTTGTTTTCGGTGAACAGGGAGGGAGGGGGATGGCGGCGAATCGGAGCTGGTTGTCACAAAGTTGTTGATTTTAACATTGGATGTAAAATTACAAATGCTTATAATAAACAAAATATATATTCAGTCTTAAAATTTACTGTGCAGCGTGAGTTTGAGTGCTCCTTTTTGATAAGTGTGGTTGGGGAATCAGTTTTGTGCATTTCAAAGCTGGTAGAGTGATAAAAACCATTAATTATATTGCCTGTTTGTTAGATTCAAGTAATTGTACACTTCAGAAGTAAGATTACCAACATATGTGTCCAAAGTAAACCATCTTGGTTATATAATTACAATTCAAACTTGGTTCTAGATGTCAACGTTAGGCATAATTAACTGATTTTTGGCCAGTTTGCTCATGTTTGAAGTGAATGGCTTGTACTGTATGTAATTTTCCCCAGTCGTGTGGACATGCTTAACTACAATGTGATGTATCATGTCCAGATATCTACAGTAGTCCAGTGTTTAGCAGGAAATTAGTGCAGTACTTTAGGACTATTTGAAATGAGTTGACCATCCGACACCAAGGGAAGAGAAATGTCCTGCAATTCCAGTTTACTGTAAACTGAGGAGGGTAATAAGAAAAGTTACGATGTTGTACGAGTAGAGTACAGCTTCAAATGAGCCATTTTCTCAGTCACTGGTTTGTATATGAAAGTATGTTCAAAATAAAACCTGCTGTAAAATGTTAATTTGGCTGATGCTGGTCTTTTTGCAGACTTTTTTTTTTTTCTCTCCCCCGAGCCATCCAAGACAGCTTCCATGGACCCACAGTTATCCTGTGGGCTTCAACTTGAGCCTCAATTTTTACTTTGCCCACCCCTGGTATAGTATAATCTCAGTCCACGAGGGCCGGTGTCCCTGCAGGTATTAGATCTCACCTTGGGTCAACACACCTGAATCACATGATTAGTTCCTTACCAGGCCTCTGGAGAACTTCAGGACATGTTGAGGAGCTAATTTAGTCATTTAAATCAGCTGTGTTGGTTCGAGGACACATCTAAAACCTTCAGGGACACCGGCCCTCGTGGACTGAGATTGCCCACCCCTGTACTATACGGTTTTATTTAAAGCAGGCTTGGATTTCTTTTGTACTGAAGGAAAAACCTACTCAAGCAGTTTAATGGCCTCACATTAAACTCTAGCATACTTGGGTATATAGAGGAGCTCCTAATTGACTCTTTGACTACAAGGTGCTCTGGTCCTGTACCTGCAACAACCACAGTTCATCACCCCTCCTCCACCGTGCTTCACACTTGGTGTGAAGTGCTGATTGAGATTTTTACCAACTGTGTTTTTTGGTTGACTCTGCAGAATTTTGAAAAGCCAAGCCAAGCTGCCACATTCTTTTCAGAAGAGGAGGCTTGCTCCTGGCAACCCTTACAAACAACCAATACTTGCCCTGCTGTTTTCTAATCATACTGTCAGGAATGCTAACATTTAACATGCTAACTGAGGCCTGTAGAGCCTGACATAAAGCTTCTTTGGCAGTTTCTCTCTCTGACCCTGGGGTGAATTTGTTGAGACATCCAATTCTGGGAAGATTGACAGCTTTACACAACATGCCTCATTCACACCCACTCATGCGAACACTTTTTTCCTTACACCTAAGTGTTTTCTATCTAGCAGTCACACACATTCACAGTATGATGAATGGATTGGAGAGCAATTTTGGATACTGTGGCATGCAAACGAGAGCAGGCAGGGATCGAACCACCAAACTTCTAATTAGCAGATAACCCGCGCTGCTTCTTGAGCCACAGCCATCCCATGTTTTCGACTTGTGAATAGCTTTTCTTACTGTAGAGTGATTAACTAGAAATTTCTTGGGCAAGGCCTATAATATATTCCCATCAACCTGGGATATATTAAATCCCAGGTTGGGCAACAATTGCTTCTTTAAACTAATTTCTGATGTCGTTCCTATTGTGGCACTGTGTGCACACATCTGAATGCTCCAGACCAGCAAACTGCCCAAACCTCTGCTTTCACGGAGATGCTCACACTTTGAGAAGTAGGTGCTGCTAATCAAATGGTCATCAGCAGCACCTACTTCTCCTTTTAATTCCTGTAGAAGGAGCAGGAGTGCACTTAATTTTTTTTTTTCAACAGTACGTCTGTATTTTGACAAAATAAATAATGGCATAGAATAATATGTCCTGTTTTGTAATTCATCTGAGGTTTATTTAAACAATTTTAAGATTTTCTGAGGATTAGATGACTTATTATGTCCTGATGCGTAAAAACTCAGACGTTCTTTTTCACTATGACTTCATGAGGTTTGTTTTCAATGAATAAAAACTGAAAGCAGTCTGAAAAGTGAAGTTTTAACAAAGTGCAATAAAAAAAGGCACTTTAGGTTCTCTTCATTTTCTTTATTTTATTAAAAATTGCCCAAAAAAATACCGATTAATTATCTGAACATTATTAGTGATAGGCTTCTTGAATATGCATATGTACAAACAGGGCATAAGAATGATAAAATCATAAATACTCTTCCAACAAAACTGCAATATTAGAAGCGAGCACTGTTAGAAAATAAAGATTAACATGAGTTGCTTTTATTCCTGATAAGAAGCAGATTTGGGATCTGCCGTCACTCTTTACAAAGATAAACAAGCTTACTTTTCACACAAGTCCACATCCGTGTTATTGCTTTGCCTTTCACCTCCACTTTTTGGTTGCATGTAAAAATCATCTCAGCACCTTAGTCTCTTAGGAACCCAAACAATGTTCCTACGATCAAATCTCTCCTATTAGGAAGATTAAAATGCACCAACTCTAATACAGTATTTTCTCTTTACAGAGAATTGTAAAAAGCACCGCGCTATTAGGTTTATGAAGGTTTTTAAGCCATAAGAGGAAGTGCTAGGCATGCTTTAAATCTACATTCCTCTGCAAGCACCATACCCCAGAAAGACAGTCTTACAGTATGTTTATTTCCCACTAAGTCACCCTTCAAAAAGGCACTACAAGTCACACAAAAAGCGCTACACTAATGTTAATGAATAATGTACTAATGCCCAGTTTTAAACATAACATTAGGCCTGACAAGCAGTGGAAATGGTCTTTTAATATCCTTTTATGCCTTTTATAAGTTTGAGGTCACAATTTTAGATTATTAAATATTTACTTAACATGGAGAACTTTCTAATTGAAGCGTTTGTTGTGCAGCTTTTTTCTCGTTTGACAAAAGTTTCATGCTTCATTCATAAAGCGCCATCTAGGAGGAAATATCACAACCTGGCAACCCAAATGCTGGCTTGTTCTTTCCAGCTTGGCTCGCTGTCTGTGCTTGCCCACTTGCTACTTTTGCATGTAGTATGCATACAACTGGGGCGTCGCACTTCGCGTTTTCAACTGTCTTGCTGTACTTGCACCTAGATGGATTAAAATGTACCCTGAAGCCATGCTTGCTTGCAAACAGATTTCTTGCATACCAAGTATGAAAGATTAGGCGTTCTGTAAAGCATTAGTAAATTTTCTAGCATTAATAAGACAAGTAGCAACTTATAAAGCCTTTATGATGGGTGACTTACTGGTGCTATTCCAACTGTTAAATACTTGTCTCCAGACAGAAAACAGCTGGCACCACACTACAGCTGTGATGTCAGTTTGTCACACTGCGTGCCAATCCTTTAACATTAGCACCATCTGAATATTTGGGATAAAAATTCTTTTTCATGTATTTTTGCCCCCACCTACATTCAAACCCCTCCCTCTTCAAATATGGGGCACTGCAGCCAATCTAGCACTGCCATCTGGGCGACAGAGTGAGTAAATTTACCAGCAGTGCTCTGTTACTAAAGCCTCGGATCCGGACAGGCCTCTCGGCACGTACGTCCTCAGTTTCTGGGCTGAGAGTTGAACTCCTGGCAGATGTTGTGGATGATCTTGGGTACAAATTTGTATAGGTTGTCAAACTCATCCACGAAGAAGGAGTGCTCCTTGTCGGGGTCTGTGGCGATGTACTCCAGCTCATCCTGGGCTGCCCAGGCGATGCCGATGGAGTAAGCAATCACACCTAGATCATGAGAAGGGAGAGCAGATTACACACACACACACACACTGTTTTTCACATCAAACAGACAGTAATTGACACCAAACTGTCGACTGACACACAACAGAGAAAACAACTGTTTGCATCATTGATCCTTAACTTCAGCCTTATTTTTCAGATTCTGTTACAGATGATGTCTGACCTTGGCGATGGACCGCCAGTGCCGGCGCCCTGACATCATCATAAGAGCGTCCATCCGTGATGACAATCATGATCTTGCGTTTGTTGGGTTTGGATTTGCTGAAAAGCTGCTCTGCCGCGTAGGTGATGGCAGCACCGGTGCTGGTCCCGCCGCTCCAGTAGTTGATGCGCTTGATGGCGTTCAGCAGCTCGGCTTTGTTGTTGTACTGGCCGAAGGCAAACTCCAGCCTCTGCTCGTAGGTGTACTGCACAGCCCCGACCCGCGTGTCCGTGTCTGAGATCTCGAACTCCCGCGTGATGTTGGCCACAAACTGCAGCACCGTGCGGAAGTTGCCGGTCCCCACGCTGCTGGAGCCGTCTATGACGAAGGCGATGTCGTTGGCGTTGAGGCAGGTTTTGCTGCACACCAGGCGGTCTGTGTCGCACACTCTCTTCACCAGGGGTTGCACGGCTTTCCTCAGGGCAAACCAGCTGTTCACAGGAAGCGAGAAGAAGCCGTTCGTCCGGCACACGGCCTGCGGGACAAAACAACACACCGTGCTTTAAACTGCTTTGATTTCCATCACGAAGCACAGGCTCACCTCTGAGACGGTGTGTGTCACCTACCTTGTCAACAAAGTTGGCCTCAACAAGGTTCTGCTTCTCATTGTCGTCGGGACCCTCGATGGTGACGAAGAAGATGTTGATGCCGGACTCGCGTGCAAGTCGAGACGCCTCTTCCACCTTGTCTGTGGGCCAACCGTCCACTAGTATCACAGCCACGTTTGGAGCTCCTCCTCGGTTTCCATTGGCATCACTGAAGTAGTGCTTGTTGATGTAGTGGAGGGCTTTTCCTGTCAAGACACCAGGGGGCAACGGGTAGATTCTTAATGGTTTTACTGTATATGCAAGTCTGGGACAGAAAGCTGAGGAGTATAAAAACAGTCATTTAATCACAAAGCTTAAACTCATCCTTTATGTGAATAATAGGCTAGAATATAAAATGACACAAAATTGACTTTTATACAGAAAATACTGAATGCCATATAAAAACTTTACATAGTAAAGTACATATATTTTGCTTCTCTATGGGATGCATTGCTCAAACTGTGCATAATCACAAAAATGTGGATACCTATCATTTAGTCTATTACAGTCTCGTCGGTGGTCTTAACAAAGGCTCTGCTGGAGACTAGAAAGTTTTACAGCCACTCACACTGTTACTTCTGGGCAAACGCAAACAACACTATTTGGATCGGCATGCAAAATTTAGCAAGTCATAAAGGCACATGTGGCAGTGGATGCATGCTGACGCACCAACCAAAGCAGAAAAACCGCAAATGCTCTCTGAAAGCTGCCCCTTAACCGGGCTGCTAAAACCGAGCGCTTTTTGGTCAGAGCAGAGGAAAAACACGGCCTACGGGATCAGGACTGTAATTTTGCTAACACTGTCTCGCAGCAAATTTAGATTTAATTCTATACTTGCATGTGAAAATGTGCCTGGCTAGTAAACCATGCGATAATTGCACCCCTTTCCCTTTCACACTTGTGTTTGTAGGCATGTGCTGTGTAGGCTGGCAGCTGACGCAGAGGGTCGCTTACCCACATTGGAGAGGCCTCCTTTCTGCACAATCTTATCTATGGCTGCTTTCAGCTCTCTGGAGCTGGAGTGAGTCTTCAGACTGATCTCTGTCACAGGGTCATCTCTTCGAGACAAGACAACCAGCAGTTTCACTATTTTTTGTCATCCAAAGCTAGTACAAGATAACACAAAAAGAACAAAGAGGTTACCCGTATTGGATGATGCCCATCATGGGGCCTGCCACACCCGCATTGATGGTCTGAGCCACCTCAGTTAGGAAGTCTTTCTGGATCTTAAAACGCCGCTTTCCAATGCTCCAGCTCCCATCCATCAGAAAGGCCAGGTCCACCTTACAATCTGTTACACAAATTCATGTTATTAGATCCAAATATCATGAGGTAGGTACAACTATACACTCAGACCGGCCTTAATTCTTCATGACACAGATTCAAGAAGGAGCTAGAAATATTCCTCAGACATTTCGGTCCTTATTGACACGGCAGCATCACACAGTTGCTGCACATCCATGAGGTGAATCTCCTGCACCAACACATCTCAAAGCTGCTTTATTGGATTGACATATGGTGACTGTGGAGGCCATTTGAGTACAGTGAACTCACTGTCATGTTCATGTTAGAGCTTTGTGACACTGTGTGTTATGTTGTGTGTTAGAGGATGGGTACACTGTGGTCATAAAAGGACAGACATGGTAAGCAACAACACTCAGGTAGACTGTTGTGTTTAAGTGACTGCTAGTTTGTACTAAGTGTACTTGGTGAGCTTGTGCAAATTATAGCCTCCGTTTTCCTGCTTTGAGCCTACAGGAGTGGCACCTGGTGTGGTCTTCTGCTGTTGTAGCCCATCTGCTTCAAGGTTTGACTCTTTGTGCATTTAGGCTGCCTTCTTGTCAGCTCAAAGCAGTCTCGCCATTCTCTTCTGACCTCTGACGTGAACAAGACATTTTCCCCCAGAGAACCACTGCTCACTCTATATTTTCTCTCTTTTGTACCATTCTCTGTAAATCTCAGTAGATCATCTGAAATACTCAGACCAGCCCATCTGATGCCAAAATCCATGCAATGTTTAAAATCACTCTCTCCCATTCTGATGTTCGGTCTGATCAGTTCAGCAGGTGGTCTTGCCCTTATCTTCATGCCTAGATGCACTGAATTGCTGCTGTGTGATTGGCTGATTTAATCTTTATAGTAATGAGCAGCTAAGCAGGTGTTTCTATCGAAGCAGTGGATCAAGAGACTTTATGCAATGTTGAAAATAGATTATTAGCGCTCAGCTCAGCAGTTCTGTGCTGTGACTGGCTGCTTAGATCTTTGCATTAATATGCACTTGGACACGTGTACCTAACAAAGTGGCCACTTAGGTTATACAGAAAATGCAACTGAAAGTGTGGGCTGTATTTTCAACTATCTGCCCCAAAGGACACCCAAATTTAGCCCACAACTGTAAGGCCAAATTAAACAACTTCTGGATTTTATGGATAGGAGACTTCACCACAAATGTATAAAATTGATGCATTTACATGTATTTAAGTTGGGGTTAGGGTTTTATGAGGAAAGATGTCTCTTTAACATGTGTGGTATCCCTCAATAATACAAACACACAGAGTGCATACAGTGAAAAACACAAACACTTCTCGCTACAGTTTCATTGAAGCAGTATGGGGACCATACCTGGGTTTCCCTGTGACACAGGCTCAGGAGCTTTGCGGAGAGGTTCTTGCTCCCTCACACTGAAGCCTGGAAATCAAGAAACAAAAGGAACATTTTAGCTAATAAACAAATACTCTATATTCTTTTATTCCAGGAAAGAAGAAATGTTACAAAAATAATTGAGTGCATAACTAAACCAGTCCTTTTTAGTCCAATAATATTTATAAGATCCAAGGCAATGCATTCGTGCTTTGTAATGAAGCGAGAGCACATGTCTGCTTTTGTAGAATAAACCCAGTAGTTTGTTTGGTAAAAATTTCCAGCTGCCCATTTTCTGGAGTCGCCAAACGTTGGACAGTATTTGTTGTGGCAAATATCGAGCCAAACAGCAACCGATTTTACCCTCAAACAACCACACCAGTCGACTCCTTCAATTACAGGCTGAGCAGAAATCCAGATGCTCTTCCGTGGATGGCGTCAGAGTGGTTTGTATTTACAGTGAGAACTCGGGATTTACTGGCAAAGCGACTGTTTTAGGGGAGCGGACAAGCAATCTTACCTAATTCATAAGGTGGCGCTTCTGGATTCCAGGCGTCCACCGGCTCCACTGCACAGATGACATCACACAAGCTCAGCATTAGCGCACTTGTATCGCAGAGCAGCAGGTAACAATTTCACAACACTCAACACAAATCCCATATAGAAAACAGCAGAAGTCAGAAACATCTTTTAACTTGAGCTAATGACGTATCTTATGTATTTTTATTATTTAGTTTCAATATAAAGCACTTTGTGTCACTTTCTGTTTTTTAAAGTAGGGCAGTTCGATATAAAGATATATATCTGATGACGATCTATCGTTTCATTTTACGCTATCGTTTGTTTCGTGGTGTCGCAAAATAAACTGTTTACGGCAATATTTTTTCACCGTTTTGATGGTCACTGTAGTGGCTATATTAATTTCTTAAAGTTCTCTCTTTCTCTTATATTTAATATAACCACACTACCAACGGACAAGCGCAACAACGACGGTAACACCATCGCGTGTCCGCGTGTTTATGTTCCACATAAACCTTTCACAATAAAGCTCAAGATCCTGTTGAGACTTTTCAAAATAAACTGAATCACGTGAAAGAGCAGATTATTTACGGATGAGAATTAAAAAAGAGCCGCCAGGTGCTAAAAAATAAACCTTAGACTCAAACGTTAGAACAGGCTTTTCCCCGCAGCACGCTGTGTAACAAATACAAAGAAAACGGCGGCTGTTACAACTTATGTCTAAAAATGTATCGTTTGATGCATCTGTTAAAACACTCGACTCCAGCTACATGATGCGCAGCTGGAAACACTTCCCGCAAGTCGAGCTGCCCGAGATTCACAGAATTTACAGAAAATGTTACATTTTTGTGATTTATATCGTTATCGGACGATAGGATTCTTATATCGGGATATGAGATTTTGGTCATATCGCACAGCCCTATTTTAAAGTGTGTGTGTGTTTTTTTAAAGATAGATGGATGGATACATGTCTTCCTGGATGCAAACAGCTGCAGTCATACTAACCCCTCCTCACCTTTAGTGTTGGCCGTATCCATTATTTTACGATCCGAGTCAGCAGGTCGCTGCACTGAAAGTAAATTGTCAGTGATGGTGAACCATGACACACAAGACAAAACCACACCATAGCATTACAGCCTGTCCTTACTGGCTCCATGTTTCATTTGGTTGGATGTGTGGTGCTATTTTTGTGGTACACCCTGAAAATGGCTAAGCCACTCGGTTTTCCAAACCATATCCCTCTGGATTCGGATGCTCGGCTGTGTCTTCAAACAGACGGAACCAGGGCCTGTAATCTTTTTGCACGCCCTTTTGTGTTTTGTCACTGGGCCGTATTGTAAGTGTATTTTTAGTGTGAAAGAAAACAAATAAAATGTGTTCGTTCTTCAAAGCATTTCAATGAAAAGTTCAACATTTTTGTGAAATATGCTGCGCTCTGCATACAAAGCTACTCCCGTACATGTAAAAACAGCTTTTACATGATCCCAACCCACTCATTTAACAACATCTAACCGGAAGGCTTGTTAGTTCCCAAAAATGAAATAAAAGGAAAACACTTACGGTATTGTCCAAGGTTATAATACCAGCGCTCATATTCTGAGATATCAGGCCTGTAATCCCGAGCTAGAGGAGGATGTTTTGAGACCCGTTAGTATGGACAGAACTTCAGAGGGAGAAGCACACATTTTCATGGTTGTGATTGGTTGGTATGTTCTCCCCAACCGATCCCAGACCAGTGAAAACAATGGCTTTATGCAGAATTATCACCTCACATTATTTCGCTCTCACATGCACAATAAACCTGCCCTGCTCTCTTCTCTTTTGCACTTCAAAGAGTCTCCCATATGGCAGGCAGATGGCATGTAAACATAATGTCCCGAGAGACACATTGCACGTACTTACACATGGAGTCAATTTCAACACATACATGGTCAGCAGATACCAAACTGTATCAGTCACATGAGCATGCTGCGTTAGCACATGCAACACAAATGCATACAATGTGTAGTAGCCTGCAGTAAAGAGGCCAATAAAGACAGAAAGAAAGCCGACTTACCTGTAACCTCAGGTGTGCTGGTCTCACTCCAAGCGTATCCTGAGTCTGGAGCTGCATAACTTACATCTGAATGTACAGCAGAGAAGGTGGAGGCATGAGCAGAAAAAAGAGCTACATACAAGCTGCTCAGAATAATTATCTTCTCATTAGCTAATTAGAGTGAAGATTTGCAGCATTAATTCTACCCCATGTGGGCACCCCAGATCTGACAGTTAGTTGATCGAGGTCATTCAACTGGAACTCTGATGTGCAAGTTTCATTGAATGCAACTACATTGTATACGTGCAAGTAAGAGAAGCATCAGGTGATGTAACAGCTTTACATAAGCTTCGACTGCATTTAAAAGAGCACAGAACACTGCTGGATGACAGTCTGCACCATGATGAGCAACAGCAACCTGTTCCTGCACCAACAGGTGCTCCTGGTAATGATACAAATGGCTTCTGCATGTAAAATTGTCTCAATAAATCAATAAAGGTGTGTTAATAGGGCATCTGCACTGAGTTATTGGTCATGACATTATTGCATAAAGCCTTTTTACTCTTGCTTAATGTCAATGTTTCTGGAAAACTCTGATCTCTGGGCTCTATCAGGTTTTATCTTTATATCTTACACTGTTTTTACTCATGATGAAATATTGCAGGTGGACCATCCCATATACTGTCAGGTGACATTTATGGCACTGGAAAAATTTCCTCTATGCAGTAAATGTCCATATTATTACCATTATTATTATCACAACATATTTTAAAGTCCTGATCTGCTATAAAACAACCAGTGAGTAGATCTGTCAGATAAATGAAGCAGAGTAAAAAGTACATTTCCCTTTGTCAAAGTAAAAAGTGTCATAAAATGAATATACTCAAAGTAAAAGTGTCTTTGAATTAAGTAAAGTATGTTACTCTGCAACACATTTAATTGGTTTTTAAGTCTGAATAGAATTGTTCGTAGGTCCATGCAACATACAAGTAAATATGCTGTTCCCGAGATTCAGTGTACTCATTAAGGTTAAAACTGTATTTGTTTTTAAGGAAAGGAAAAACTTGCCTACTTGAAAAACAATGGATGGCTAAACACATCTTTATGCATAAAATGTAACACATGTTTTAGAAGTCAAAAAGGTAACTTTATAGGTGTGAGCCTATTCACATCAAATAATTAGTAACATTACTTGTAATAAAACTACGGATGATTTGATTTTCATTATTCTAACAGTATGATTTGGCAAAGTGAACCACCAGAAATAAAACAGCTTTCATGTTTTTGCAGTTTTTCTATAAATCATCACCTCTAAAATTGTTTTAACCTAATATGATAATTTAAAAAAATCATTATATGTAAAGGTTTTCATAGTAGCCAGTGGATTCATGTGCTTCATAGATTTTTCAGGGTTTTTTTTAACATTTTTTAAAGAGATCTTTAAAGGATGGAGTTGCTTGATTACTTTGAACACTAATCAGTGTTTAGTCAGTTTAGAAAATATTTATGATTTCCACATGGAGCCTGATCTATCTGTTTGCCTTTGTGCTTGGTACCTGCTGGTCGGCGAGCTCCAGGGAACCAATCGGGATGAGGAAAAGAGGGGAGTGGCCAATCCCTTCTGGGTAAAGCTGTACGGAAGGGTGAGAAGATTAGAAAGCTGCATTCAGGACAAGCATCGGGGAGGCGCATACTTGTGACTCCACAAACCACTTTATTTGTGGAGGTTGGACAAGATGTTTAGCCTTGAGTCAGACAGTAAACATGAAGGAGCCACTCAGACACAGACTGAGTGACCAAAGCCTGCTTTAGGAAAGTTTAGCAATTTTTCTTTCTTCCTTAAGGGAAAAGAGAAAAAGGAAGATTAAAAAATGTTTGGATCACACAAGGTTTCTACTTACAGAGCAGCTAACAACACTGATCAGATTAACTAGCCTCATAAGGTTAATTGAAATAGGCTTTATTGCCAGAATCCCTTACAGAGGAGCAAAACCATAACAGTGCATTTCATCTGTTTATACTGACTGAGCCATGACAACACACTTCAGCTAACCCCTCTCTGTGGTGGATGGGCAGCTTACACAAACACACAGACTGGGCTTTGAGGTTCCCATCCAGTGGCAGCCAGTAAGCAGGGCCTTTGTTGACCAGGACGGGCTGGGAGAGCCCAGCATGCCGTCCAGTGAAGCGTGGGAGTATTATTCTAAAGTTGGTGTCAAACTAGGGTCAGTGTAGATAGTAGGACGCAGAGATTAGGCTAATCTGGTGCTGGTCAAAAGCCCAGCGCTATACAGCAGACAGCAGTGTTATTTTTTTCTAATGAAGCAGGTGCTTTATAAGGATTGAGTTTAACTCTCTAGATCATAGCCACCTCAGCGATCACCACGGGCAGACGGTCACCACGGGCCCGGGGGTCACTCATTCTCGCTTTGGGTATTGTATGGTATGCCTGAAGCATTACTAACATGTCTGCATGAGACTTGTTGGAAGAGGCCCATTGGACAGAATGGATCTTTGTGGGTGTGAAAGCCGACACATACAAGGCTCAGCTGGATCAAAACTTTTTCACTTGTGTGACCGATAAATTCAAACATCTGTTTGAAGCAGCAGGGTGGCAAAGCGACTGCGGAGAAAATCCTTCAGCTCATAAATCATAGTCCGAAATGTCAAAGTCAGCAAGCATCTACCTTTCAAGTGTGTCCTTGAGAAAGACAGTGAATCCCTGCCGACTCCAGGGGGTCTGCTGTGAGGCCGATCCTCACCTCTGACCTCTTCCAGCTCAAAGAATTTCCCCTCAGGGATTCAATAAATTTAAAAATGGCATTATTCTCACCAAATGCCAAACTTAACACCCCTTTTCTGCACTGATCAACATCTCAGTGGGTTTAGGTTTGACCTCAGATCATCAAACCTTATGATCAGACATCATTTAAACTGGACTTTAGGAAAATGTGTATAATTTTAGGGATCCATGGTTTTGCATTCCTCGGAAGAAAAACAGAAGCACATTCCTCAGTGAGCCAAACCTCGCCTGGTTTGAATGGCAAAGAGCTTTCTATTCTTGACAAGCTACTTAGCAGACCCAGGTCCTGCAGCACTGCGGACTGGCTCAGACGTCTCTCTGGGAGCAGCACAAGGCCACTTGGTGCTGCTGCTTTCATCTCTCCCTTCCTTTCTCAAAGTATTTACAAGGGAGGGGAAGACCCCAGACCAGATGGGATCTGTCATACATTGTTATTACTGTACTGACAGAGCACATTTCTCATCCTGGTCTTAGTTCAAACTGAAAGTTATTCTGGACTTTGTGAAAATATGGCATAAATATGGCATGACAGTGATATTATATCATCTCTCACCTTTAAGGTATATAAACTTCATTCTTTACTGCTGGGTACGGTGAAAGTTGAGCATCTTTGATTTCCACACCTCTATTATAGAAAGCAGGCTCATGCATTGAACCATAGCGTCCCACAGACGGTAAACATTAGTGCTGCTTTATAAAACATTTCAAACAGGGTTTTACTGCCATAGTTCTTCCCCTGTTTGATCTGACCTGTATATGTACTACGTCAGTCTCCCTGCATGAGCACTTTGCAGACTACCACTCTGGATCTGGAGATACTTACCAGGGTTGGACTGGCTCATGGTTGGAGTTCGCTCAGGCTGGGCAGGCTGAACCCTGTTAAAACCTATTTGTAGCAATGAGAAACAGGCAGAACGAGAGAGAGGAAAAGGAAGGGGGAAAAGGGGAAAGAAGAGCGCTTCAGTTCTGGGGCTTCATCTACAAATACAGCCCAGCTGCTTTGCTTTGAGTGAAGCTGAAGTTTGCCCACAGCATGATATCGAAAACAATAAGATATATGCTGGGTGTAACTATTCCTCGTTTGCCTCTTTTCATGTTGGAAAATGAAAATATGAGTAAGAGGATGTGCCTGAGGGCAGAGAACAGCAGTTATCGTGAAAGGAATGTTAGCTGAGATGCTTGATAGAGCGGGTTAGTGGTGACCCTGGGGTGAAGATCACAGGAGCTTATGAGTGTCAACACCAGGGTCAAGCTTACACCATTCATACTTCTCCTGGATTCTTTTTCCAACAAAGACATCAGTGACCCCTGTTTCTCTTGACCCCAGCCCCACCAGCTCCATCAAGCCTACCTGTTTGTAGCTCTGTACATGTGTCTATGCGGGTGCTAATGACAGGCTGACCTGGACCAACTGGTGAGGATGGCTGCCTCCGGACAGGCGACCCTGGCTCTTGTTTGTGTATACCTGAGACCACAATGAAGAAAGAAGCATATAACAAGAAAGCATGAATATAATAAAATGACACCACATTTGTATGTTATTCATGATATGATAGGTTTGTAACGCACCCCCTCAGGGCATCTATCATCTTCGGAGTTACCTGGTTTTGGTTTGGTTTTATTAGTTTATCTTACTAATGTTAGTTTAGAAAAGAGGCCTGAATCTTATGCCCCACTCTGTGGTTGGTTCAGGGTCCTCCTTTTCCCTTTTCTGTGTAGTCCATCTTTGCAAATAATTTTATTTCCACTAGTGCTGTTAAAATGACGTTAATGCCATAACCGCATTAACGCGGCAAATCGCTAACGGAGATTTGCCACATTAATGCAGTTATGTCATTTTAACGAGATTAACGCTGACAGCACTAATTTCCACAAATAATCCAACAAAACATTTGCTGACCTGCATCAGTCTTGTGCCATCTTATTTGGCAGGCTCCTCTGAGCCATCAGTTGACAGCTTGTAAAATATTTGGGGGCTCATTCAGGATAGCCAGTGGATTTTGCCAATAAACACATGGTGAAATTAATATGAAGCAAGTAAACACATTAGACAAGAGTCCTTTAAATCTACTAAATAGTTTCCAACACAATATACTTTGAATATAGTAGCAGTTCAAATAGTTCATTACTTGAACAGGACAGCAGAATCTGGTCTGGATGTTGTTAGAAAATTATTGAAAACATATATGCACATGCTGGGCACAGATGCCATGCATGGTTTAGATAAACCAGTACAAACAGGAAAAAGCAAAGTAAAGGAAGACAGAGGAAATGTGGATGTAGGTAGAATAAGATAGAAGACATCAAAATTAAAAATTTGTTTACCTGCACTGGCACGTTGTGGAACTCTATGTGAATAGGAACCTCCTCTGAATACTTTGAAGAAATACCATGGTTTAGTTACATTTGAACTGCTTGCTTGAAAGACTTTCCATGAGCTGCACACTGAGTGAGAGTGTTCACATACCTTGGCTGGGACTCTTTCTTTGACCACTCTGTGACTGTCCTAACACAATATGACACAATGTGGGCAAATTTAGACATAAATCTATGTTTACATGTAAGTTACCAAAAAGATTAGTGAACTGTTTATTATTTTGAATGGACTATAACCCCAGTAGCCCCAGTCATAACATTCCTGTTTTAAGTTTTCTACTTAAAACAAGTTAGCTGATCTGAACTTCACAACACAAGTTTGCCACTGACAGTGACAAACTTGATTTGAATGCATGACCACTGACGGCTTCAAGAGACAATATTTATGTGAATATTTATTCCTGCGTACCTTAAAGCAGCTTTAAGCAACACCACCAGAAACCCTCACACCACAAAGAAAAATATTGTCAGTCCCTCTTTGCTTCCTTTTACTTACTTGAATTTGAAGCTGCCGCATGGGCAAGGTATGGGTGAATGCTGCCTGGATGGAAGAAAGACAAATGGACTGCCGATATGGAGTGAAGAGAGATAATGTTACAGAAAATGAAAGGGAGAGAAATAGCTGGAAGGTTGTCTGGCACATAGCCCATGTAATTTGCACACATACCTTATGATACTGTAGCATTGTCTACTCACTATCGCTGTATTTCTATCCAAAACGGGGCAGATGACTCAGTGATTACTGTCTGATAATCTTTTCATTTAATGAGAGTGATGAAAGGTCTGCTGATCATATATGCTGTTAGTAACTGAACAGCATCATATTAACTTCATCGCAGAGCAGATATAATTTGTCTTAATTGCAGTTGTCGCTTGCAATTACCATCTGCAATCATTCAACTTTATTAGTCAGCTGCACACTAATGAATGCTTGTTCTGGTATTTGTAGTTACTGCTAATGTTATTAGTTAATGTCAACTTGGCAGCGCACAAACGATTTCACTTTTGGTACAGAAGTCATTTAAGTGTTTGCTTCATTCACCTGCTTCCCTCACTTTATGTACAACGGGTCGAGCCTTGGTAGTAGGGGGTGAAGGTGTAGTGGTGGAAGCAGTGGTGGGAGTCGGTGTGGTGGTAGTGGTCGTGGTTGGTTCAGGAGTTGTTGTGGTGGGTTCAGGTGCTGTTGATGTTGGAGGAAGCATCGTGGTCTCCTTTTGATCTGAAAGAAAACAGACAAAGGCAGTGGTGCACGATGAAGATGGATAGAGAGGAAGAAGGTCTACAGTAACTTCTGTGTTGTAATGCATTCTTAACATTCTTCACCAGCCTGCAGCACTCAGCCTGAGCAAAGCTCATCATGCCAAAGTCAAGCGCCGGGATGTCTATCTACTAACCTTTTGTCCCCAGAAAGCATTGATCTGGTGCCAACAGATGCTTTGATACCAGGGTTAACACTGAGCAAGACTTGGTTGGAAAGCAAAAGTTCTACATGCTTTATTTTAATATCATTTTGGTAGTTAAATAGTATTTAAATTTCAACACAATTATCAGATAATTTATGCTATGCACCACTATTAGATAACAATAAAGATGAAAATATCTATCTTTAGAAATTTAGTACCTTCACTGCTTGTTTGAGAATCTTTTAAGTTCTCATGTTAAATTGTTCTGACCAGCCATCTATCGCACATGGTGATACACTATATTGCCAGAAGTATTAACTGACCCATCCAAATCATTGAACTCAGGCATTTCAATCATCTCAATGGCTACAGGTATATAAAATCCAGCACCTAAGTATGCAGACTGGTTCTACAAACATTTGTAAAAGAACAGGTCGCTCTCAGGAGCTCAATGACTCGAGCATGGTCCTGTGATAGGATCACACCTGTGCAACAAGTGCACTCATGAACAGAGATGGGCAGTAACGCGTTACTGTAATCTGATTACTTTTTTCAAGTAACGAGTAAAGTAAGGGATTACTATTGCAAAAACGGTAATTAGATTACCGTTACTTTCCTGTAGGAACGCTGCGTTACTGCGTTACTAAAACCGTGATTTTTTTGCGAGAATGTCTCATGACAGTGAGTAAGCGAGTGCGACGTTTGTGACAACAGCTGTGTGCAGATCAACAATGGATAATATATCGAGTGCGGGAGAGAGTATGAGCGTGCAGCGTTTAAAGCCTGGAAGTACTGACCTTTGAGTTTGATTCCATAAAAAGTGACAAAAACATTAACTTCCGTTGTGCGTGGGAAGAAAACTTCTTTTTACAGCGAAAAAACCCCCCCTAAACAAGCACCGAGTGCGCTACCACGTAATGGGAAATTCACAGAGAAGCTGCCGTATCCTTCCACTGACCGCTGCGGCACACCTGCACCAGAGCACACCTCCGTCTACCCTACTCCTGCTTTACAGGTGAAAATAGAGCAACATGACCGCTGAGTCTTTGATTTTATTTATTTTCTGCTGTGTTTTACTTGCATCTATTTGAAAGACTGAGTGTAAAAACAAAAAAAATATTTTATTTTATGTGCTGGAATGTGCAGAAAATAGGTTTAAATGTTAAACTAATTTCTTCCAGTCAGAGAATGTTGCATATAATTTAATTTTTGCTTGATGCATAAAGTTAAAAGATTAAAACTGATAAAACAAGTTTAAAAAAAGAGAGACTTTTCCATTTGATTACATTTTGTATGATGGATTATGCAGAAAAAGTAGAATTGGGCTGAAAGATCTATCGCTTTATCACCTATTCAGGTTGTAAATCGTGTTTTTAAAAGTAACTAAGTAATTAATTACTTTTGAAAATAAGTAATCAGTAAAGTAACGGGACTACTTTTTGGGGGAAGTAATCAGTAATTAGTTACTGATTACTTTTTTCAAGTAACTTGACCAACACTGCTCATGAACTAAATATTTCACAGTCAGCTGTTAGTAGAATTATAACAAAGTAGAGGTGATTGGAAATTACAGCAACTGAGCCAAGCAGTAGTAGGCTGTGTAGCATCACAGAGCGGAGTCAATGGATGCTGAGGCGTATAGCGCGCAGAGGCCGCCAACTTTCTGCAGAGTCAGTTGTTTCAGGAGTTGGACTCGACCCCCTTAGTTCCAGTGACAGGAACTCTTAGTAGAACTTGACTGGCCTGCACAGAGTCCTGAAAACCTTTGGGATGATTTAGAGCGAAGACTGTGAGCCACACCTTCTCCTCACCATCAGTGTCTAACCTTAAAGATGAGCTTCTGGAAGAATGTTCATAAACTCCCATAAACACACTCTTAAACCTTATGGAAAGCCTTCCCAGAAAGTTTGAAGCTGTTATAGCTGCAAAGGGTAGACTGACATCATACTAAACCCTATGAATTAAGAATGGACTGTCACTCAAGTTCATATGGGTGTGAAGGCAGACAAGTGAATACTTTTGGTAATATAGTGTATGAACCTTTGAAGTTTACCCAAAAAACATTTAAGTTTCCTTAATAAAATTATCAGAAAAAAATGCATGGTACCAATCCTTTTTTCTGGTACTCTATATCTGAAACGCTCTCAGCTCGTGCACTGAAAACATGAATTCACATAAAAACATGCTATGAGGGTAAAAATAACCTCCTCTCACTTGTTTTCACATAGGTCGGTCTTGAAGGGACGTAATCCAGAGTAGATGGGTAGATGACTCCCTTCTTAGGCTTGCCCACTGAAACACAACAAAGTCGGCATTTAGCTGGAGAGTGACTTCTAAAGAACTGTATTTAACCTTGTTGACTTTATACCCGAGACAACGAATGATTCCCTCCATTTAGGCAGAGACAGAGAGCGCACGCCGTTGGAGTTGCTGCCTTTGTAGACATTCTGTCCAGCCATCTTCCTCACTATCACCTTTCCTCCTGAGTTGGTGATTACGCCACTGTGGAAACCAATTTTTTACTGTTAAATGATAGTTTTGATTTCACCCATTAATTTTTTTTAGAGTCATCACTCCAATGCTAACCTGTGGATGGCTGCATTGCAGATGCTGGAGATGGAGGCAAACACTCCTGTCCCATAGACTTGCTGTCTGGTTTCCCTACAGCGTGGGGGACATTTTACTATGAACTCTGGGAGATTGACCTTTCCTGCTCTGACATCGCACTCTACAGCTGGAATCACTGTCAATGAAAGAAGAAAAGGAAGACAGGATCATAATGTTTTTAGATTTCATTTCCAGACAGTTTTGCTTCTTTCATAACATTTACTTACATTTTATTGATTAATCAAGAATAAAATTATCCCTTGAAAGTATTTGTTGATTATACTTCAACATGTAATTCGGACCGTTAACATATATAGAGTAAGAAGCTGTAGAAACAAACGTTTGGTGTAAAAACCCACATTTTTAAGCCAACTTCAGCCCAATTTTAACCTCAGCTGCTATACACACAGCTTTTTTCCTGCAAACCAATGCAGTCATACAATATTCTTTAATATTATGGGTTTATTTTTGCTTGTTTAGTGACCCCTAACTGAAGCAGGACACTGAGGCTTGTTCGGCAACGATGCCTACCTTGCTTTGGTTTCTTATTCTTTGGTCCGTTAGGCTTGGCCCAGCATTGGTACGACAGGAGGAGCGCTGAGGGTGAGGCAGAGGGAGTTTCATGTAACAGCAGACAAATGATCATAATCATCAGTATGTTTACTGTACACACAAGACCTCAATGACAGAGGAGACTGCTGTTTGATGGTGTTAATGTGCAGAAAGCCTGATGGGGATATTATAGTAGTCAACCTTGATGTATTTGAAAACAGTATAGCCTGCAGACACACAAATGGGTTGCTCACCAAGGCAGATGGCAGTGAGTGATGCTCTGATCATGATGGACAGTGATGTTCCAGCACGTTAGCCAGACGTTCTTGTATAACCTTTGCAAGGGCAGAAGGAGAAGAAGGAAGTCAAACTGAAACTTTACGCTTACCTGCTGAAAGCAACTTTGGACCTTTCACTCAACAGGCCTCAGAATGACAAATGTTGTGTCTGCTAAGAACAAAGCAGAGAAAATGCATGCTACTGAGGCACACCCTCTCAAACATTTTTGATAAACAGCAGGCCAATTATGGAGTGGCACTACACAAACAGCTGAGTATCTCATCTACTGCCTGTAAAGTCAAGGTGGCCAGATGAACATTGCACTGTCTCAGTCAACTCAGACACTTTACATTAGTTAAAGTCAGTATTTCTTTCTAGTTTCTTCAGTTGGAAAAGTCTCAAGATTTACAGCAAACATCTGCGCACAGTCAAAAAAAACTGCATGTAAAAGTCTGTGGAGGCAGACTCTATTAGAGAGCGCACACGGACATAATTTAATGCGATAGGAATGGGGGGATATGTTCAGTCAGATGGCTTTGTTTGACAGCCGCAACCACATCAAGATGGATCTTTGTCTGGAACACTGTCTGTTTACAGTAAGAAGAAAATTTCTTTCAGTGTCTGTCATTCTGTCCAAAGTAAAGACATAAGTTGAAGCCTGCGTTAACAAGATCAGATGAGGACCGCCAAGCAAGGTGATATTCTGCACTTTGCGTGTCAGCTGTAAAGTAAAGATCGCACTGGTGGTAACTACAACAACAAGGTCTAAAATAAAATGGACCACCACTGAGATTCTTTAGGATGCACAACATTCTAGTTCATGCAGTGTACAAGAGCTTTGGGACAGCACTACATACTGAAGTCTCCCTCTTAACAAAGGAATAATGTACCTCTTAACAGGGGTGGCGTCATGTCTGACCTCCGAAAGCAGGGTCAAAACTATGTTATTTAAAGTGAAGTGCTGCATATTAGCAGAACTTTACTATTACATGAGTTTAAAAATACACCTGTCTCTGGCTGATGATTGCTACACGTACTGAGGTATCACTGACAACATGTCAAACTGTGGCTACACTGAGCACACAGGTTCACAGAGCATTTCTGAAAAGACCCTTTTTCAGTTGTGTCATTTTTCATATGAAATAGTGTGTAAACACATGTGTTAGCCATGACATTTAATAATGAGCCTCTGTACCTGAATATAACAGAACCTTCTTTAATGTCATTAGGAACGCCTGTGTTTACCTATTCCACGTGAAAAATGGCTTCTGTGAGAAAGAAGACTTTGGCCTCGGCGGTATTCCTGTGAGTAGAGGTCTAAAACCGGGGAACTAAACTCTGGCTTTCTTCCTTTTCGTGGTAATGGGCTTGTTTGATTAAAGATTTTTTTATAACCACATTTTAATTATTGCTACAAGATCAGTATATACATGAGAAAGTTATCTGCTATTTTGTTGGAGGTTAGATTGATGTTGCTAATGTTTCTAAGTAAAAATATGAAGCCTGAACTAGCTACTGGTTAACGTAGCATAGCTTAAGATGTGTGTGTGTTAACTCAGAACCACAGAACTTAGTCAGGCTGGTTATTTAACTATCCTAAAGTGATAGCAAAGTTTCAGAGAGTCTTTAAACCTTATTTTCTTGTTTTCACTGGACTTAAGTTGGGTTTTTTAGCTAGCTTAGTCCATCTCTTTCTAGTGGTTATGCTAAGCTAACTGGTTGCTGACTCAAGCCTTATATTTACCAGCAAAAACCCACCCTATAGGCAGTTTTTGCCAGGCCTGGGATGGTTTTTCAAATTCTTCATTCCTTCTTTAGTATAACTTGAACAAAATTCTGCCACAGATACAAATGTTGGTGATCTTTAGGTTATGTATGTTTAATGTGCCATGTGAAACAAATACAAACAGAGAACACAATTTTACACTCACAGGGGGATGAATACAAAAATCAAAAGTATTGGGATTTATAGAAAATGTTTTTTTAAAAACATAAATTATTAAGGATTGCTATATGTGTGACAATGTTTGTGCAAAGCTTTGTTGAGGCTGGCCCACCTCTTAAGGATTAAATAGGATACATAAAGACTTGCTCTGATCATAAAAGTAAGATAATTATATCGGCATAGAAAGCTTTCTGTCATATGACATGCGATTTCAACTTCATATCAAAAAAGACAAAGTGTGAATATAAGGCTTTTCTCCCTTTTTCCAGAGACAAAAAACAGCAAGAATAAGAGACAGCTTATACTCAAAATAAGCAGAATATGATATGTTTGATCATCTAATTATGCAGAAAACGGCTGTTACTAAATTATATGAATATACAGGCAACCTGCCCTTACCCATTTCCCTTCCAGCTTCAGTCCAAATTATTGTTGGATGTTGACTATGCTGCAGTAAAGTGATATCAATGTTTTAATCTCAGTCCTACAAAAAGAGAAAACATTTTCCCAGAATGCTAAAATATTTCTTACAGACTCAAGAGTGAATTATCAACTGCTTCAGCACCATCCTATGCTGCATTTCCATCACATGTTTAAAGAAAGATGTGCTTGTCAGGCAAACTTAGGTATGCTGTGTAAATATCCTTGTAACAGTCTTGGAGTACTAAGATACCGCAAGCCATTCTCTTCCATAGCTCTCTCTTAACTCTCTACAAAGGTTGCGGCACAAAACAGTGTAGCTTGTTGAATAAAAACTAAGATCACCAGATCTTTCCTTAGTGCATTCATGAGCACTGACATGGCACTGATGCACAGTCGGGACTACAATTTGTCCTCCCGAGTGAAGAAAAACGAAGCTGGAAACAAGCTGGGACAGATATATGCATCTACAGTGCAGGAGTGAGATCTGCAGTAAGAGGAGAGGTGAGTAAGTGCGCTTTCATAAATGAAGCGAACTGCTGATCAAACAGATCAGGTGTAAGGCAGCAATCTCCCAATTTTACAAATTTAGAGCGACAAATTAAAAAAACAATCAAACAAAGTAAAAACGTAATTTAGTGTCTATGCTTCACTGAGAAAAAGGATGACATCATAGTGGAAAAAATGAATGACAAACAAAAATGATGATAATTTGGAATTTGTGTTCTTAGTGTGAGCGTCTAAATGCCTCCTTTTCATAGCAATGAAATGGTGGGCAAATGATATCCTTTGACAAACACTTAGGGGAGTTTTCTGTACAGTAGATAGTGAATCCTGAGAGACTTGCAGAGACACAGTCTTGCATGCTGACATGCACACGCACACACACGCAAACACACTCTCTATTAAAGAAGCTAAAATAAACAAAGATTTGGGATAACTTATCACATGCTCAGATAGCTTTGGAGAATGCTTATTTAAGGACTTTCAGACATTTAGCATCGAGACAAATCACAAACACATTGTCCTACATACTGCTGAAGTGCCCTATAGTTTGCGTTCGCCTAAACTTTAGATAAAACATGTGTAATTTAAATAGCCTAGCTTTGCCTCTGAGGTTGCATCAGCTATATTCTCGGTCGTCATTGGGATCTCCAGCATCTAATTTCAGCTGGGTGGGGATACAAATCAAACAAACCATTGACATGGTAACAAGTATGAAAAAAGCTACAGAAAAACCAAAGTGATTTTCACAGCCACTACAAAGACTCTGTGCATGAGCCTTAGTCACTTTGTAGAAAGCAAAGCAGCTCAGACAGCTCACATAGTTTAAGGCATTAAAGTCCATTTCAACTAACACTGTCACTACAATGTGGATTACCTGCACCGAACAGCCTTCACCAAGATTACACAGTGCCGAGCTGTTTTGCACGAAACCAGCTAATCTGATGTTGCTAGTGAAATTAAAAAAAATTTCAGCTGCTGTGAAAACTTTCACAATGCATAAAGCAGAAAAAAAATCACATCTTGCAGGAGCAGCACAGGTATACAGTGGATGTAATGTAAACAGTGGGTGTCTGTGGGTACTTCAAAGACCAGCACATAATAGGTTTTGGAAGCATAGGTACAGACCACAAACACTTATGACTGGTGCATCTGAGTCTTCAGAGTGCTTTTTTTGAACTGAAAGCACACAGTTGTTGTTTTTTTCCTCTAATGCAGCTTCTGCCAAGTAAAAGGTACTTCTGCATTTCAGCAGTGCCACATTTCTAGGCTGGAGTGACCTGTGCAAATGCAACAAGGGTACACACTAAAGGAGACTGAGGCTTATTTAAATATCACGACCAGCTGAGAACTTGCTTTCACCAAGTTCCTGGGTGATTGCATGCCCAGAGCAAGAAAGTATTTACACGCACACCCGTGCCAGGCAGTGTTAAATCCCACCCTTCACAGGTGTCAGAATTGTACTGTAAGCATGCTGGATGTGCCAAGTGTTGTAGTAACAAGCCAACTAAGGAACCATAAGAGAGAGATCAAAATCAGACACCAAGGAAAGCCAACATGTCTCTACAAGGTCATTTCTGTAGCCTTTTGGGCTGTGCTGCTGCTGCTGACTATTTGTTTATCCAGCACAGCACAGGCTGAATTACTTTAATTCTTGGCACTGGCTTCAGTGCAAGCCAGAGCCTGTTTATGTTCTGCTGCTGGACATACTGTATAGAGACCACCTGCCCTTAATCAGTATGTTTCAAACCAAACAGAACAGAAAGACATAACACATAAGAAGAGAATGTACAAGAAAGTAATTCAATAGCTGAAAAAGTCTTGCAGCTGCAATAATTTAAAGCTCTGGCAGAATGATTCCTTTCAGGATAAAAGCCTGGGTAACTTAGATCCTTGTGTTTTATTTTATTTAAAAAGAAAAAATAAAGAACTTTAAAAAATAATTTAAGCAGCTCTAGGTTTATTCAAGCAACTTGTTAATGCAACTTTCTCATGAAATAACATGAAAATCAAAAATCGAATCAAATCAAATAACATGCGATGTTGATTTAAAATCCCCGACAGAAAAAAATAGGACTAAAACGCGTTGGAAGCCAATTACGCGCGTCGTTTAAATAATTCCTATGTGGAGCTGCTTGTTAGCTCTGTGTTCAAAATTCCCATCCTCGCTGAGTAATGATGTGTGCTTACCTGATTAGGTATAATAATCCTCCGAGGTTTAAAGGGGTGATTCCCAGCGCAGGTTTCCTGAATCCTTACTCTTTCATTGAAAAGCAGTTTAACGCGTGTGCGAGCGCTCTTCCACCTGGAGTTTTTCTCCTGCCTGAGCGCAGCGCTCATTAAAAGTGGAGAACGGGACGGGGGCGAAGTTTCTCCTATTTGCCCGTCCCACTTCAGGCTTGCAGCTCTTCACCCAAGCAGAAGAAGACCAGTAACCCGGGGCCATCGAGACAGCGCGCAGACAAGTGTTTTCTTTCTCTCTCTCTGAATCAAATGACGCACTGCCTTAGTATGCCCACTGAGGGAAAAAACAAACTATGATTCTGACTATATGTTCTAAAACTCATTCATCCCGATTACCTGGCAGACAAATGAACCACCTAAGATGAGTGTGTCATCTCTCACCAGAGCAATCATTCCTCCACAAATAAACCGATCAACACCTGTTTGGGAAACACTTCAAAGTTAAATCCACTGTCACTTTGGGGGTTTGCGGCTTTTGACATGCAGTTGCGGTGTACCCTACAGCTCATGTACAAACACACACACACACACTGACTGCAGACTACACAGACTTTTACTACAAGCACAGTAGGTATGGGTGGCTCTAATGAGCCCGAGGCCGTTTAGCTCTTAATGTCTGCTGTAAATGTCCTTCATGTCATTACGGTGCAGAAACAAAAAGTTGTCCTAATTCAGGCACTCATGATTTCAGTTTACAAAAAAAAAAATACAAAACACTCATCTTTTGATTAAGCTGATCTTTTAAGTTTTCCTTCTTTTCTGTCATGCATGTACTGTTACAGCTGTGAATGCTTATATTATATTCAGTATTATTTTAAAAAGTCAAGCGTTCCCAGACAGCTTTTTCTACATTTAGCTCCTACAGACCTCTGGCTGTGAGGACAGCAGCCTAATCCATCTGCCGTTCAAGCCTTTTGTTTGCCAGGGGCAGCAAATCAGAAGAAAGCTGGTTTAAGAGGAGAGTGGCCTTAAAGAAAGATGCACTAAATCAGCTTAGACAGTGGGTGATTCAGGGGCTGTAGCAAGGCTGAGGATGAGATAATAAAGCACGCAAAGCTGCTCTAGAAGAGAATTTGGAGTTGGAAATGAGAATGAATCGGCCCCTTTAATAAAACCATTTCCTTGTGAGTGATGCGTAAACACACTGAGAAATAAAACGCTGTTTCTCAACAGAGTGTAGACTGCAGGATATAAGGTAGATCTGAGGGTATGAATGCCCTCAGGGGACACGGGGGAAATAGTAGGATACTGTGCCATCACATTGCTTCAGTTGAGTTAAGGACACTTCAGTGTTTCCAGATGTTGTTGTGCATCTCTTGTCTCGCTATTTTACTGACTGCAGATTTCATGAGCTGGGCATCTTTTAAAAAAACACATGCATTGTTCCAGTTTGGTTTGAGTGATTGTTAAAACACTCCTAACAGGACCTGGAAATAAATATTCTTTGCAGCAGGGATGAAACTTAAAATAATTTATTAACACTGGTTGCACTTACAATTTATTAAGATGGATAAGACCATAACATACAAAAAAATAAATAAATAAATACTCCCAGTCTCCCCATGGAATTCAAGTATTGGTTGAGGTGAAATGGAAACAGTCTTCAGAGCCTGTCACACCAGTACTCTGATGTTTCAGTGTAAGAGGGCACGTCGATGTGGAAGACCTGTGGGTCAGACGGAGGAGTCTGAGGAGGGCTGTTGACCCCCGAATCGCTGTCGTGCTCAGATTGGTTCAGCTCTGCAGCTGCACTTTTCACTTCCAGCTTCTGGCCTGGAAGTGATTCAGGCGGGGGCGGGGCCTCGGCTTTTGGCATGATGTTTTGCAAGTGCACCACCTCGCTGTGCTCTTGTGCGCACGGCAGAAGTACCAAAATGTCCTTGCGGAATTTGGAGCTCATGCCGAAGTAGATGAGCGGGTTGTAAAAACTGGCAGACTTGGCAAAGAGGCGGGTGATGATACTGGTTGTGCTTGGCACGTGGAAGCCCCAGGCTGACCACATAGACACCACTGCATATGGTGACCAGGCCAGGATGAAAGCAGTGCAGATTACAATGGAAATCTGAAAAGAGACATAAGGAAACTATTGTCAGCACTTGAGTAACGTGAGAGGAGGTTTATGACCAAGCGGGCACTTTTAAGAGTCCCTTTTTACATTTCTAATCAAGCCTTTCAATAAACCCTCCACAACTAGACTCGACTATTTTCCTTTCGTCCTACCCTTGTGACGTCCCGCTCCATCTTCCTTTGGCGGGCGGTGAGGTAACCGTCAGCTGACATAGCATTAGTGGTTTTCACTGTGTTGATAATGGAGATGTAGGAGAAGAGCATGATCACCACCGGGATGAAAAAGCAGAAGATCAGGATGGATATGATGTAGGACTTGTAAATAGTGGAGTAATTGGCTTTGGACCAGTCCACTTCACAAGTTCCATAACCTCGAGCTAAGAAACACGAGATACAAGATCACATCACGGCTCTGTTGTCATGTTGCATGAAGCACTGTTAAGTCCGATGCATAAAACAGACCTGTGTAGCTGCCCCAGCCCAGGAGTGGAGCAACAGACCAAAAAATCCCTCCAGTCCAAATGCAGATTAGTGACACAGCAATCGTGTTGATGCTGATACAATGAGCTGCGAGAAGACAGAGCAAGGACAAGTGACATGAGTACAGCCTGCTATTCTCACACTGTGGAACTGACTGCAGGATTGTTTGCAGTTTAAAAACAGTTTAAAGGTCATGATTTTGGCAACAGAAAAAGTTAGATGCAGAATTCTTGACTTGCTATGAATTTTTGTTAAACAATGAAGTCTTTTCTTTTTTAACAGCCTTTGCTGACATCTGCGACTGAAAAGGGCCTCTGTTGATAAAGTGTTCAAGGGAAGAAAATAATAGTTTGTTCTATTTCCAGGCAATGAGCAAACGTTTAATTTAAATATCCCATATTATACATGCAGAGCAGTTTTCAAGGATTTCAGTGATTTTAATACTGAGCTGTATTTTGCGTATTATCTGCACTGGTTTACCTGCACATTTCACTCTCCTAACTCATTTGCACACAAAAACACATTCAGTGGGGGTTTTTTTTAGATTTAGATTTAGTATAAGAGCGAAGGTTTTAGCAAACGCAGCTGGTGCCACACCACATTTACCACTAATGTCCATAGTTTAATGGCAAATGTAAAAACACTCAGGTTAACATGAGCAGCCACAAACAATAAAATCCTTTGTCCCTCGCCGACAGCAGAAGCAGTTGCTCAACTAAATTTCCAGCATAATTAAGGCATTTTTTAACATCAGTTGCAACCCCCAAAATAGCAAATCTCACTTCAAAATAAGTTAATAATGTCTTTGAGAAATAAAAATGAAACTGCTGGAGACGAGTGGTTGTTATTTCCACAGCTGAAGCCTGTAATGAGCTTTCATTAGCGCTAAAAAACACCACACTCTCCTGTCAGATAAGAGACTGTTGCTGGAATGCGAGGAAGGCCAAAAGGCTGGGCTAAAGCTGTAAACCTTTGTTTGGATGGCATCCCTTTATGTATCTGGTGATGCTGATCACCGTCAAGGTGTTGATGCTCGCGAGGCCGAAGAGCAGCGTGAAGAAGCCGTCCACCTGGATGGAGAGAGAGAGAAACATGGACTGGTAGTTCCTGATGTCACGTCTTAAAATTTCTGTGAGTGGTCGGTGACGCCTCGGGGTAGAGAGCCAGTGCCTGTCTAATGTCAGACCTTTGTCTGCCGAGTTTGCTTTAGATTTTATCAGATAAAGATGCTTCAGATAAAGAGCTCTTCCTCCCTTTTGGTGAATATGCTCCGGACACAGAGCCTTTCCTCTGATATAAGCTGGTTCAATAAGAGGATATTAAAATGGAAAATCTTTACTGCGTCTGCTAATTTGTAGATATTAACTTATATCACAGGAAAATTTGATTTGACTCTCAAATATGGCAACACATGGAGCTTTGTTGCAGTCAGCCCAATGTTTGGGAATCTTTTAATCACAGCTCTTCTTAAAGGAAATTATGCTACTGTGTTTCAGTCTGGCTCCAACTATGTAACACCCAGCTCCTGCTGTGCCATTTCCAGGTGATGGGGATCAGTTGAGGTCTCTTACTGATTACTTTCTTGATCTTCCTTAAATGTAATCCTATTACTTCCAAGCATCACGTTTTTTCACCCTCATTTGGCAGAAAACTATCTTACTAACATTGGTATGGTTTTTATTAAGCGTTAATCTTATGTTTCATTTTAGTTCTTATAAAATTTCAGGACCCTTTGCAATAAAAATAGTGGTTTAGTGCAGTTTAGTGCAACTAATCTGTCTTTTATTTGGCTCTCAAGAAGGTGATGTAAACTTTCATAGACCTTTTACACTGCTGCATCATTTCTTCCTCTGAACTTTCCTTCTGTAATGTCACATGATCCTGAGAGGCTCTTTCATATTTAATAATGTCCTGCCCCACCAAGTGTGAAACACGGGGATGAGGCCCAGCTTGCAGCTCGCTCATGTCCCATCACGCTCCATGCAGTAATGTGCTTCTCACATGCCTGTCTCCTTCACCTTTCCATTCTTTTTCTCCCCTATTTCTGTCACTTTTTACCTGATTCCCTTATTTACGTCTGAGGCTCCCTGCCTTAGCCTACTTCTCTTGGGGGAAGGTGAAATAAGAGAGGTGGGGGTACTTCCCTTCCCAATATTTCTCTTTCACCAGAGATTGGATGACTGAGAGATGAGATCATCTCTGTGACTGTAGGGAAGCCTAAGAGCAGCAGAGCTTGATTTACAGTATCTTTTTCACTTAGATTTTTAAAGTTTACGTTCTCCAGACTAAAATATATTCTGGTTACACCGGCTTGTTTTTGTATGACTCCTCAGAGACTTCACTCGCTGCAGCACGGAAATCACAATTTCTACCACGCCTGGCTTTGAGCAAGAAAATATCCTGGATGAATTCCAAGCTAAAGTATGACAAATATTTCTTTTCAAGCTGAGGCTGTAGGAAGAGAAAAACACAGAAATGAATGGTTAAATATAAGATCCTGCAATATAAGTGCGTGTAGATATAAAATTCAACAAATATCCACCAAAGCAGCTCTTAACCGTTCACTGTTTGGTTGTTGACAGGTGCCCTACTGCTAGAAGAAAGGCCTCCACAATGGTAATCTTATCACGATTTAACCTCCAGCCCACATGTCTACTAGAATAATCCCTTTCACGTACACACACCCACACGCATATACACCTTACTGTTACACTTCCACAGATTCTTTTAATGTACTTTATTAACTGAGGGCTGGCCAAAGACAGCAGATGCACACGGATGGTTTTTTGGTGACTCTGCACAGTCATAGCTCCTGCGATAAGACTTGTTGTTCCAAATGTCACTATTTTGAAGTCTTGTTCGAGTTTGGCTTTTACCTGGCAGGTCCAGATCCAGGTGATCAAATACCCATCATCCTTGAAGATATTGAATATTTCTAGGATTCCCCGGGAGTAGCCGAATATTGAAATGCTGGCATCAGAGATTGCGAGGTTTAAGGTGAGCAAATCGGTTGATTGAAGTGTGGCCCGCTGCCTGTACAGGACAAACATCACTAAACTGTTTCCAAACCAGGACAGCCATCCTGCAGAGAGGGAAGCACACAGAATATTCAGGGGATACCTAATTAACCACATAGCATATGATACTAAATCTTATGGTAGCATATGACAGCGGTCCCCAACCCCCGGGCCTCGGACCGGTACCGGTCCGTGAGTCGTTTGGTACCGGGCCGCGAGAGTTGAGGCTCAGGTGTGAAATGTATGGGTTTCAGGGTTTTTATCGGTTTTCAGCGTTATTTTGTTATCGTTTTGATTGTTAACTCGGTTTTCCTGGGTCTTTTCAGGTGTGTTATGAATAAATCTTCTTTTTTTCGGTACCGGTACTAGTTTTATTTTGTTGTATTTGTTGTATTTATCCGCGACACATTAAAGGCCGGTCCGTGAAAATATTGTCGGGCATAAACCGGTCCGTGGCGCAAAAAAGGTTGGAGACCGCTGGCATATGACATTGTATGGTGTTTTATTTTATTATATCTTATCATATTGTATCATATGTAGTAGTATAGTACTATTAGATAATATGTTACATACAGTATAGGAACATGTACGTATGTATCATTGCTGTTAGTTCTGGATCTCATCCTGAAGTGACTCCAATAGTGTGAATAACCCGTGAAGCTCAGAGTTAAACCCTTTTACTCTGTAGTCAGATAACAAGCCAACAGGGTCCCTTTCTTTTTATATCTCAGACTCTGTGTTACACAAAATCTCTCGACTATCTTAGCTGGCACGGTCCAAACCAAACTGTGGGTGTCAGCTGTGGACTGGCCTTTGGAAACAAGAGTCGGTTTTGTTCTTGACACTTGAATAATGTGTGACTCTTTCATGCGAATGTAGGAAATACAGTATATCAAGCAATACTGACACAGTAGCATAACGTACAATCCAAGTAAACATATTTCATCTACAAACAATACACGAATAATGCAAAAAATAAACATTGCATTCCAGCGTATGGTGGTTTACTTACCCAGCACTAACAGGTAGACTCCAATGATGGTCTGTCCTTGATCAGACAGAGGAGGGTCTGTATGCAGGGTGCTCAGGTTATTATTCCTCCATGGAATATTCACCACCTTCAGAGTGAAAGCCTTCAGCGTCAGCTCCATGGCCTGAATTTCGATGCCTATGCATGAATTCTTTCTGTCCTCTTCAAAATCCCTGCTCTCCTCTGCTTTCAGTAGACACTGCAGTGACACACGAGCAGGGATGACCGGTCAGTTCATTTTAAATCCAGCTTAGACACAGTCACTAATACCTCACTACTAACTGTCCAAATGACTGCAGCTGTAATCCTATCTACTGCTTAACAACTAAGAAGATAGAGGTTTTGGGTGGAAATTTGAGGCAACAGGGAAAGGTTCAGTGGGTTATAGTCTAATTTTCAGAGTGGCTTCATAAAGCTTAAAGACAAAGGTCTCGTCTCAAGCAAAGCTATCTTAAAGCCCTCAGCAGAGATCAAAGCAGTGCTGAACAATTTCAAACGCCATCTTGTGCATTTTCTTTGAATTGTCTCCTGCAGGTTTGTGTGAATGCCAAACAGGAATTAATGACTGAAGCTTTTCAGTTGGGCAATAGCACAGAATTGGTATTAAAATTTCAATATATTACTATTAATAATGCTCTGAAAAATATAAATAAGAAATGTATTTACCCTTGTCCGGTATCAACAGACACCTAACATCAAGTGTTTGGGCAGCATTTACATTTAAGAAAATTTTATTGTATTTAGTATGTAAACATAATGTAGGTGTATCTACTGGATAATAGATACTGATTTCTAAATAACTGTACATGAATAACTTGACTTTATTATAAACTGTAATATTATGCTGCAGTATATTTCTAACCAGGCAGCTCATTCTCATTCTCTCGACAATACTTTTGTCATAGATATAACACATTTTGGGGTCAACTTGAAAGAGAAAGAGATATGAAATGTAAAAGTGAGGTCAGAGGTCAAATGTGATGTAATATTTGGATACTTAGAATCCCCATACAAAAGTCTAATTTCCTAAATGTTGCGAATGGCAGTAAGAAACATACTTTGAAATAGAGTTTCAGATCAATCTATTGACTTGAAGAAAAGATGAGAGCTCAAATGTGATGATACTTGAAGTCTTCATGCAGTACTTTCTGTATGCTGACAGCAAACATCACACTTGTATGAATTATAGTTAAAGTTATAAGGATTTTTGCCATTTTTTGATCAATAAATCATTAAGTTAACCTAGAAGACCTTGGTGGATGTAACCAAATTTTAATGGAGTTTTAACATGACTACGCTCTACACCCCTACAACGTTTTAGGGGTAAATTCAGAACATTTCAAGCCCATCATTTTAACAGAATGACACGCACACATGTAAACACTACTAAGAACATCTGTGGAGGTAACAAAAATCAATCCAAAAACAATTTTAAAAAAAGTGCTGGGATACTAATAAAATTGAGCTTTGGCAGCTTTTCCATCTTGACCATTCAAATATCTGCTTACACTTTTAGTCCAACTCCTGAACTACTCTCAAGAGTTGTGTTCCTGTTTCTGTACTTCCATTTAGAAGGAGGTGATGACTTTAGACCTGCTGCAGTAACCACACGTTGTCTAAACACAGAGGATATTCATCTAAACATACACTAAACCCCAGAAATAGCATATGAAGTATAATTTAGTTTGTTTGAGCTAATGTGTGCACTGAGAAATGTGCTCTGATGTCAGAGTGAGAACATCTGGTACTTGTCTTTATTTAGCTCCACCAACAGATGCTGGTGCAGTGTTATTGATTAACATTGTTTTGGTTAATTTCCTTCGGGATTAATAAAGTATTCTGATTCTGATTCTAATTCTGATTTGTTCTGTGAAAACTTATAATTGCAGCACATCTCCCCTCCTCCACCTTCTCTCCTCCTTCTCTTCACAGTGAACTTCTCTGTGGTGACACACCCACCAAAGGGGTATCCTGAACACCCCCCCTCAGTTTGTATTTAGTTCACAGTGTGCACCTTGTTTCTCTCTTCTGGCTGCCACAGTCCAGGATGTGGTGGGAAGGGCTGCTTGTGCTTCTGATGCCAGATGCCTCTGTGCTTCCGCGTCTTCTTTCAGCCTCTGAAAGCCAGCGAGCAAGAGAAGGAAGGAGCCAAAGGGGAAAATGAACCTCTGACCCCAACTGTCACCCGTCCAGCAGCAAACACTGAACGCAGTCTTTGCACACCATACTTTCAGCCAGAGACTCAGAATGACACTGTTGCTAGATGTTAAAGTTCCTATTTTTGTTCGCATAATATGAAGTCATGACACTGTTGATATCAATTTCCTGCAGCAGGCTGGAAAGCTATCCTCCTACAGTGAAATTAAGATGATTAGGAGTGCATATTATAAAGTCATTGTTTAGTGCAGCTGCTCCTGAGATTAAACTGTTGCTAAAGGACAAAGGACAAAGAAGACCCCACATCCAATCTACAAGGACAAAGCTAAAGACAATGACATCTGTCCACAGAGGATAAATGTGTGAAGCTGGCATCTTGTAGTCTGTCAGCTGCTGTGCAGAGATGTGCGCTCTGTTCTGACAAAAATACAAAATCCATGAATCAAACACGGGTTTTGCTGAGTTGAGCACAAAGCACTGGCACCTACCATACACCGCACAGTGCTTAAGTGTTGCCACATTACAGGAAGACGACAAGATTACCTTAGCGCTCACCTGTATACCTTGGCACGTGTTTGAGTTCACAAAGCTGGGCAATCACGGTGCACCTACAGTAGGTCACTGTATCTTTCTCTCGATCTCGCTCTGTCTTAAGCAAAGCCAGAGACAGAGCAAGCAATTTTCCAAATGGAAAATCACAGACACATATGCTATTATGAAGGTGTGTGTTAAAGGCTAAGAGCTGTCTGAAGGCCACAAAGCCTCTCTTCACTGGGGACATTCACCAGGTCAAGAAACCAATACAGGATCTGCTTGAAAAAAAGTGTGCGTACTTTTTCCCTCCCTGTCACTGAACGACAGACACAGGGACTGTTTGTATGAAAGTAAATGGCTTGCCTGTCATTTTTGTCTGCTAGTCCATGCGTGGCATTCGTAGAAATACATTTTCACATCTACAGGAAATCTGTAATAAAAATTGTTCGAGGGGGTTTCTCAAAAGGTGGCCTCTAGCAAGGCTGGTAGTAGTGACAGTGATTCTACAATTTATCATAAATGGATTAGAAGTAAAGCTATTTACTGCCTCTCCATGCCCCTGTGTGCTGGATCGTTAATATGAATAATAATCTCTGCAAGGCTGAAGCCTTTTAAGATTTCCTGCAGTGGCTCAGGAAGTAGAGCAGATCATCTACTAATCAGAAGGTTGGTGGTTTGATCGCTGGCTGCTCCAGTCTGCATGCCAAATTATCCTTGGGCAAGATACTGAGTATGAATGTGTGTGAATGTTAGATAGAAAGCACTTAGACATAAGAACAGTGCTTGTGTGAATGTGAGATAGCTGTGCTCGAGTAGAAAACTGCTATATAAGAACCAAGCTATTTATATTTGACATAAAATAGGGGAAAAAACTTCAAGGAACATCGAGCTGGCTTACTGGCGATGGGATGGGATAGGTCCCATAAAAAAAACACAAACCACGAATGCCTGCCCACAACATGTTCACACCTATGCTTCAAAGGCTTCGTCACTCTGCGCAAATATAATTTCACACAAGTGAGGAATATGTTTAAACACCGCGGGGCATCTTTTTACCCGATGACATAAACTTAAAGATTCATGCTACAGTTAGATGCTTTGAAAAAGTTATAATTAAAATGTGGATATTACACGTTGTATGTGAGGCAAAGCTCTCATGAAGTAAACAGAGACCACAGTTCCTAAGTTCACCTCAGACAAAGACCAGACTGATTTTACTGTTCCCTCTGCACCTAACTGTTTCATGACTCCACAGCCTAGCCTGCTATAACCACAGATTGCTGCTCAAAATATAATTATGCTAAAATAGTGCATGGTGTTACAGTGTTAAGTTGTCCAGTTGAGCTGTCTGAAATTGCACAGAGGAAATGAACACTTTATATTATTGGTCTTATCTGCCAGCTTTTTATTTTCAGGACAAAAGTGCAGCACTTTTGTCTAAAATACCGTTTTTTTGGATAACACCTTCATATAAAGCCCATATGAAATAATAGATGAATGGTTCAGTATGCATTTGAAGTGAACACAGGCTCTGTGTTGTGACCAGCAAGCAATGTGGACTGGTTCTGTGGCTCGAGATCTTTGGCTCTGGACCACATGCAAACATTTTTTTGGGCACTGGGTCTAGTTTGCAATTTCTCTTCCTGAGTGTGTTTGTGTAAGCAGGTAACTTATGTAAGAGAGTCTCACTGAGGGCTGAATGTTCGCCTTTCCTAAAGCGGTCTGCACATCACCTTCGACATAAAGGGATATTTGGCCAAAGTATAAATGCGGAAATATCAACCTACAAATCAAACTCTAGATCCTGTAAAACCTTACATCCTAAAAGTATGTGAATACAACTGGTCACCTAGAGCCACGTGCTTTTCAAGACTAAATTGACACAATTTCTTCATCTGACAGATGACGGCTTATGCTTCCATTTAAGTTTACATGGAAGCGCTAGTAGCTGATGTGAATGGCCAGCTCTTTGCATCAGCCTTCTTTACCTGACCTGTGCTCCAACACCGGAACTCTTCTTGAAACTTCTGGGGACTAAGAAAATTAGTGATCTCCTTTGACATCTTGAAGGAATCCAACCTGTCCCTTTGCATGATGCGTTGCAACACAGAGGTGCCTGCTGGTGCGGGACAGGGGTAAACATGTTTCAAACATTTTAAACCTTTTAAAAAGCGTGACCTTATTAGTAACAGAAATGTCCACAGCTGTCCTAACGCCTCATCAGGGTGAGTGAGTTGACCCGTGTTTGACAGAAGGTTAGTGGGCTACATTATTATCCTCTCCCTGAGCAAAAACTTGTTATGCTTAATGATGGCAGCTTCGCTACACCTAATCACCCATATGACACATGCCTGGCTGGGCTTAAATAAGACAGCTGTTACTGACCTGTTTACTTGGAGGTCAGTGTAGCCCCTAAGCAAGAACATTTATACCTCTAGTCTTAAATTACTAAATTTCAGACACAGTTTTAAAAATGTAAATGTTTTCTGCAACTCAGAGGAAGAAAAATCCAGTTTTTGTTGTCGTTAGCAATGTGCTAGGTGTCACTAAGCTAATAGCCAAGCTAGTTAGTGCTAGCTAGTGTGTACACAAGGCTAGATTAGTTTCCTTGTGATTACATTGAGTACCACGTAATTATAAGTCCAAACGGTGCATGTGCAGTTGTGGTCAGAAGTTTACATACACTCATCACAGGCAATGTCATGGAAATGTGGGGCTTTAATAACTTCATTTAACAGTTCTTTTTCTAGGGTAGAATGATTGTATAGGATACATCGTCAACGACTTTAAAAACAGGAACTGGGTGGACAGGTTGTAATTTATTTTGAATTTCCTCTAATGCACATAATCAAATTTATACGTGAAAGCTCAAATATTCACACCACTTACCATTTGAACAATACTAATATTTGCAAATTTTATTGTAACTTGTACAGCCTCCAACAGAGAAATTGGGAAAGTACAACAATAGAAGAGAATGGTACTTTTAGGGCTACTGTAACACCCCCACTGAGGGTCTAAACTCGACAATGCTAAAGACAGAAACTGAGGAATCTGAGAAGAAGAAGGAAGAAACATATTTGTAGTGAAATCTACATTAAAATGCAGTCCTTTTCTTTTATTTGCAGATGTGGAATGTGTACAAAATCACTATTCACGTGTAACAAAAAGCTATTTTTTTGGAGACACCCACATGGCAGGTAGAGGCTTTTACAGACAAATCATGTTTTTCGTGGTTTTAGTTCAGTTACAATGAACAACATCCACTTTGGGTCATTTTTCATCATCCCCACCTGCATTACTACTCATTATCATTTATCCACCAGCTGCAAAGTTTAAAATTTAAACTTGTTTAAACTTTCACTCAAACCAAAATATTCTAACAACATATTGTTCAATCTTCTAACAAAGCTAAAGCTGTTCTAACTGACCGCATTCCTGTTTTCATGCTTTTTTCATTTGGCACCCTTAACAGGATTAGTCAAAACAAATACATATATTTCTTTATAAAATAAAAGCAAATGGTTAAACTGGGACTTTATTTGAGTTTTATTGTCAAATAAAGGAGAATTATTCTAGAACTATTGCCTGTCAACTCATTTTAATACAGTCATAAAAAAATAAAGTTTAAGTTATTCAGTACCATCAGTAATGTTTCTAAACAATATTAACATTGAATACGACTCTGAAGCACAGTGAATTATTGGATCACTTGCCCCTGTTGGAGGAAGATGGGTGGAATCTTGTCAAGGCTGAACTGAAGCAGCAGCAGATTCTTTCTTCCAGAAAAACCTGAAGTGCTTTTTCTTCTTTTTCAGGCACAGTTCTTGGAGATCTTTGTTCTGCACTATGATACTTCACATCTCTTGGAAAAGCTCTTCATGCTGCACCTAAAGTTTTTTTTTACACCTTTTCTTCAGTTTTTCTTATTTTTCTTGATACTTTCTCAAAGTTCTTTGTTTTTCTCTTGCAATTGTTTATATTTTTATTCTTGAACTTTCTTTTCGTTGTGCGTGTTGTTGTGTTTTTTGTTATACATTGTCATGGATGGCCAGTAACTCTTGATGTCTCCTCTGCAGTTCTTGAAGCGCAGACGGGATGTCTTGATGGTTTTTCTCCTGTTGTCACTTCTCCTTTTGCATTTCAGTATTTGTATACTGCGCTAAGTTCCTTGCAAATGGGTATCTTTGCTCACCATTGCCTGGATTATACTCTGCATTTCAGTGCATATTTCCTCCAGTTCTTTTTTCTTGTACTCAATTTCAATGTTTTTGTCATTTATTTCCTTGTAAAATACTCATAATTCAATATTTTTCCCCTGGAAGTCTTAGAGAAGATGTTGCATCTCTCTCTGTCTCTTCCAGTCTTTCCTTGTCTTGTTTCTGTCGTGCATTTCTTTGGAGCGTTTCATTAAACATCACTTGAAGCCCTTTGTTTTTTTTCTCCATGTTCTAGAGCAGGGGTGTCGAGCTCCAGGCCTCAAGGGCCAGTGTCCTGCAGGTTTTAGACATCACCTTGGGTCAACACACCTAAATCAAATGATTAGTTCATTACGAAGCCTCTGGAGAACTTGAAGGCATGCTGAGGCGGCAATTTAGCAATTTAAATCAGCTGTGTTGGATCAAGGACACATCTAAAACCTAAGGCCTTCGAGGCCTGGAGTTCGACACCTGTGTTCTAGAGCTTGCACTGCATCTCTTGGTGTTTTTCGTAAAGTTTGCCCTGCAGGTCTTTGTATTTAGCTTCCTTTTCTTCTTTCTCATTTTCCAGTTGTGCATTCTTTTGGAGGGCTTCATTAATTATCACTTGAAGCCCTTCGTTTTTCTTCTCCATGTTCTGGAGCCTGGACGGTATCTCTTGGTCTTGTTCTAGAAGCTTGCACTGCAGGTCTTCATATTCAGCTTCATGCTCTTCATTTCTCTCTGCTTCTCCACTTGAGTTTTCTCCTCTTTCAGCTGGGTACACATTCAAATGTTACTGTCAACAGCTATGTAATTATTAGGATGACCTATTGTAGTGTCTACGAACAATTCAAAACAAATTTTCACAAATTACAATATAGTTGTAGTTGAAAACTGAGCCAAAGCCTTAATCATGTTGAGCAGAACTATTTACAGCAAAACAGACAAGCAGAGAAACATACACAGAATTGTTTAAGCCCTTCAGAATGAAAAATCAGACTGCCACTCCTTACATCTGGACAAAATGCAAACTGTTGACAGACTCGCTTTTATACCCTCCCATTATTGTGCAGAATCAACTCACTCACTCAGGTACCCAAAGGACAGATTTGATGTCTGTCACTGCCATGTAATGACAGCCATCCTGTTCAAGCCATATGTAGAATATTATGAACGCTGTTAAATGTTAGCAATTATTAATATGTTCTATGTCAAATCATCAAACAATGAATTTGGGCAAAACAGAATCTATCTTGGCTTCATAAATTTGTTGCATTTCTTTAACCATGTTCTCCAGGTGTTGTTTTTCCTTTATACAATGCTGAAATGCTCTTCTGAGGGCTTCATCCCACTGAGGAGTGCTGGAGTCATCTCTTTGTCTTAGGTTCTGCTTCTTCTCAGACATTTTGGTACCTTGAAACAATGCTTGAAACAAAACTCCTTCAAATGTCTTCAAAAATATACAGACACTTAGTCCAGTGTTAATAAAAACTTGACGTATACCTTGTGTCATCATATCTTAGAACTGTCAAATCTCTTCCTATTGAATTTCTTGACTCGTTCAAATGGCACATTTGTGCATTTAGTTCCTCAGTAAGGCATGAAAATTTGGGATGTTAATCGTGACTCGTTACTTTGACGTGGAAGTTACTTTTTCTATCACCTGAATATTCATCACTTCTATATTTAACAACATTTTACAACTGCAAATATAATTGTGAAATTTTCTAACCTTCACAACTGAATTGTGTCATGAAATTACCTCTTCATCTTCTTTTTGTCACAGAAGCCAAACCCTACAATTCAAAGAAATCATAAAATCCCCAAATTTTCATAACATTCAACTACAACTGTGCATATAATAGACCTGAATACAATACAATACAACCTAATAACACAGCTGAGTTATTGCACTTGTACATGTGGGACATAAGCTTTATAGCAGTGGTGGGGAACTCCAGGCCTCAAGGGCCAGTGTCCTGCAGGTTTTAGATATCACTCTGGATTAACACATCTGAATCAAGTATTTAGTTCATTACGAAGCCTCTGAAGGACTTCAAGACATATTGAGGAGGTAATTTAGCCGTTTGAATCAGCTGTGTTGGATCAAGGACGCATCTAAAACCTGCAGGACACCAGCCCTTGAGGCCTGGAGTTCCCCCACCCCTGCATTATAGTATAAAAGTGACTATTGTTGTCCCGATCAGTCAGATAAGATAAGTGATTAATTTCACTTCTTGCATGGCTCAAAGACAGAAGCTGTTCTTCAATCTGTTTGTTTGGGATTGCTTGCAACCATATTTCTCTTGAAATATGCCTTTAAATTACAATATAATCAATCTTTTTTTTAATTTATTAGTTTTCAAAAGAAAAAAAGAAAAATGTTCATTCTACCTTACTTGTATGCTTTAGTAAACAAGAAGCAAATTCAAGTCAGCGCCTTCGCACAATGAGGCCGCTGTGTTGCATCATGGAAACGTCGATGCAGTTTGTGGTCTGTTTATTGATTCCACTGATAGCTCCACTGATATCTTTGGAGAAAGTGGGTCAGCCATAGATGCTGAAAGAACAGGGAACTGTGCAAAAGGTACTGAAACAAAGTGAGTTGGTGAGACAGGCTGAATGTCAAATAAATGTGTTACAATGCAGTAGTCAATGAGTAGCCATGTAAAATACAAAAACAGCTCAGTGTTCTTATGAGATCATTTCTCATCCCTGAGCAAGGGTATTTATTTGGCTCACAGTGATAGAGCGTGCCCAGAAATGTGTGCAGATCAGGTGCATGCAGACAGGTGATAAATGTGAGTAATTTACATAGATAAATGCACAGAACACAGAGGATTTTCAGCAACTCTCTCCAGCTCATTTCCATGTGTGTGGGTTCAACCTCTGAGGCCTGGTCTCACTTAAAAGAAAGTGCTTTCCTGACCACCTGGACAACATACCAGACAGTCCTTAGTGGGTCACTTAAAAATGCAATGCACAGATGCAAAACACCTGGTACAGTCTGGGCCATTGGGTATCCGGTCTTTAAGTGATGACGTGATAAACCCGGGTCCAAACTACTCTGCGTTTTTATTACCACTATTCATTTTAAAGCTCAGTATATTATTTGAAAGTCCCAATGCAGCTTTCTTTAACAAAACAGACTGTACCGTCATGTCAAACACAGCAGGTAATGAGCAAGAACAGCTAATAAAGTTAGCACAGAATCTTGTTCATTTATTAGCTCCAGTCATTTAAAAGAACATGTCGCAATCTTGTACAGATTCACAAATACCCTACCTAATCTCTGTTCTAGGACGCCCTCTGGACCCAGTTCAAATGCTCTCTACAGAAAAGGGCAGAGTTTTGGGTCTATAATTATTTTCTTTTTACACGTTTCCTTTAGCTGGCATTATTCAATCTTTTAGTGACATTTCTTATCATTTCTATGCTGATGACATTCAACTGCATATGTCCTTTAACCTCCTATGACCCGAACTCTTCCATTACATGCATTTTTAATTTCTCTTTGATATTTGTAAAAACAAATAATTACCAGGTCTTTTTTTTTTTTTACCTAATTTTTGTTTCTAAGAAAAATGAGAGCCACATATGAGGATATTCGTTTAAAATTTTGATAGAACAGTGGCAGTATAATGTCCTCGTAAGTGGATATCAGGCCCCTGTAGAGCAAAATTGAGTATTTTGGTCTAAATAACCCAAAATGTGATGTCCACATATGTGGACGCCAGGTCCTAGGAGGTTAAGCCTCATCAGATGGATAGGCTGTCCACCCTAGTCCAGTGCTTAACTCAGGTTTCTGATTGGCTTTCTAGCAACTAACTTGTTGTACGAACAAGACAGAGACCATGACCATAACTCCTCCTGAACTACACTCTAAAATCAGTCAGGTTCTTGCTTCTTACTGTCCTTCTGCTAAGTCAAATATTCGAAATCTTGGAGTAACATTTGATTCTTCTCTGGGCCTTGACTTACATGTAAAATCTTTGTCTCGTTCCTGTTTCTTTCGTTTAAGGAACATTTCTAAACTGCTACATACGGTCTCCTTAGGTGAACTGGAAACAATTGTTCATGCATTTGTGTCATCCCGTTTAGATTATTGTAATGCTCTGTTACCAGCTTGGACAAATCATCTCTTTCTTGCCTCCAAGCTTTACAAAATGCAGGAGCCAGACTAGTAACTCGTTCTAGCAAGCAAGCTCACATTACTCCAATTTTATATTCTTTACATTGACTCCCAATTGATTTTAGAATTTATTTTAAAATTCTTGTTTTTTGACATACAGAGCACTAAATGGCCAGGCCCCAGGTTATTTATCCAAGCTTATACAATACCAAATACAAATACACCACTGCTCGTTGTCTCCACTCACAGATAGTTTGTTGGTTGTTCCCCGTACACGACTGAAGACAAAAGTGGACAGAGCCTTTCAGTCTGTGGCCCCAAGGCTGTGGAACAGTCTACCAATACAACTACATTTGGTTGACTCTGTGGAATCCTTTAAAAAGCAGTTAAAAACTTTTCTGTTTAAACAACGCTTCTGTTGATCAGTGCTTTTTAATTTTTTTAAATTTACATTTAACCTTTTATATTGCGTATATTGTCTGTTTTGTTACTTAACATTCTGTTTATTTGAATCTTTGTGTACAGCACTTTGTGACTTTCTATGAAAAGCGCTTAATAAATAAAATGTACTTACTTACTTAAGCGCTCGCATACACATTCCAGAGAAATCAGAACAGAGACACAGAGAGCAAGAGTAAAGAAAAAAGAAAAGCAAAAAAATCTGCGCTAGAGGCATGTAGACCATGACAGACGTACTTTTAGCTGAAGCCCATGATAAGGAAATTACCATAATCCAAGCATGATGTAATGAATCCATGGATGACTTTTTTAAGGTCTGCTTGAGATCAAAATAATAATAATAATAATAAAAATAATTTTTGTAACATTTCTTAGCTGGGACAAACAGTTTTTAAATCAAACCAAAATTTAGAGTTCAAGGGTCAATATTTAAAAATAAACCTATACAATAAGCTTTAAACAAAGAATCATGTTTGACTTGACCCAGAAATATTTTTAAGGAGAAAAGATTTCTTCATCTTTTCAGAAAGTGCTGAACGTTGAAGTGACATAAAACGCTGAATGACACTGACTGATATAGAAACACATCATATTATTTTGATATGATGTTGTATTTATTAATGATTACTGCTGCTCCTGCTCCTCCTTCTTTTCGTGTCCCTCCTGCAGCTCTGTCTTCTCATGTGTCCTGCTTGTTCTTGTGTTCCTGCTGCTCTTATCGCTACTACTGCATCTCCAGCCGCTCCTGACACATTTCCTGCTGCTCCTGCTCCTCCTTCTGTTTCTGTCGCTCCTGCAGCTCCTGCTACTTCTGCCGCTTTTCCTACTCTTCTCGTCATTTCTCCTGCTCCTCTTTGTGTTCCTGCTGCTCCTATTGTTTCGACCGTGCGTCCTGATGCTCATGCTCCTCCTGGTCCTCCTTCTTTTTCTGTCACTTTTATGGCTCCAGCTTCTCCTACCACTTCTCCTGCTCCTGTTGATGCTGTTCCAAACGCACCTGCTACTCTGACCATTTTTGTTACTCTTACAGCTCCAGTAACTGAATCTGAAATCTGGTAACTGAATTAAATGCCTATATCATAATAATTCAAGAATAATTTCATTCATACACACACAGACACACAAAGACAGACGCACACACAAACATATATATTTTAAATCTTTTGTAAATTTGCACCAAAGCCAATTCTATCTATTGTCTTGCAAATGTCTTCCATAAATTGTAATCAAGAATTCTTTGCATTTAATATCTTTCATATCTCAGCCTCTAACCATGGCCTAATTTATTAGTGATAAATAACGTTTGAATAACAGCTAATTATTTACTTTTCTGTTGAAAGCATTTCACACTAAGTAGCAAGCAGGTACCTTAGAACAGCAACACATCTACAGGTCCACACTGTGTTTAGAAAGGTTTAACATTAACGTGGACACTGACTGTCACCTTTACATGTCCACTTTATCATCTGTCACTTGCTGAGCAGTCCTTACCTTAGAAAATAATCTCTTCTTCCTTTTCTGTCCTCCGTTGTTCTCCACTGCAATCCAGAGCAATTGTATGTACATCCTGCCAGCATCCTACAAAATGTTTTATTCTATTAATGCTATGAAAACATTCATTTGAACTAAAAGCATTCAAAGGCCTTTGGCACATTACTTCATTTCTCATTTCCTCTCATTTCTCCTGCTCCTCTTTGTGTTCCTGCTGCTCCTATTGTTTCGACCATGCGTCCTGATGCTCATGCTCCTCCTGGTCCTCCTTCTTTTTCTGTCACTTTTGTGGCTCCAGCTTCTCCTACCACTTCTGCTCCTGGTGATGCTGTTCCAAACGCACCTGCTACTCTGACCATTTTTTTTACTCTTACAACTCTGGTAATGTTCCCCATTTACCGGAGTCCAGGGAGCGCTAATCCCACGTCACTGCACTACCGCACATGCACAAGAGGCCACAGCTCCCACACCGCCGCCACACATTCCGGGTCCCTACTGCACGCGTGTAAGAGGGCGCCACTCCGACGCCTCCACACAATCCGGGCCCCTCTCGCACACGGACAAGAGGCCACCGCTCCCACACCGCCGCCCCACATTCCAGGTCCCTACTGCACGCGTGTAAGAGGGCGCCACTCCGACGCCTCCACACAATCCGGGCCCCTCTCGCACACGCACAAGAGGCCGCCGCTCCCACACCGCCGCCCCACACCGCCGCCCCACATTCCAGGTCCCTACTGCACACGTGCAAGAGGGCGCCACTCCCACGCCGCCACACAATTCGGGCCCCTCTCACACGCGTACAAGAGGCCACCGCTCCCACACCACCGCCCAACATTCTGGACCCCATAATGTGGGGGGTGTGGGAGCGATGGCCTCTTGTACGCGTGTGAGAGGGGCCCGGATTGTGTGGAGGCGTGGAAGTGGAACCCTCTTGCACGTGTGCAGTAGGGGACCAGAATGTGGGGATGTTACTTGGGAGCGGCGTGGGAGCGGTGGCCTCTTGTACGCGTGTGAGAGGGGCCCGGATTGTGTGGAGGCGTGGGCGTGGCGCCCTCTTGCACGTGTCCAGTAGGGGTCCAGAATGTGGTGCTGTGGCGTGGGAGCGGTGGCCTCTTGTGCACGTGTGAGAGAGGCCCGGATTGTGTGGAGGCGTGGGAGTGGCACCCTCTTGCACGTGTGCAGTAGGGGTTGAAAGAGGGTGCCACTCCCACGCCTCCACACAATCCGGGCCCCTCTCACATGCGCACAAGAGGACACCAATCCAATGCCGTCCCACAATCTGGACCATGAGGTGCCGTAAAGGACATTATTACTCACACACCCTGCTGAAATGCTCTCACACACCCTGCTGAAACGCTCTCACACACTCCACTGACAACCAAAGAATTTCAGTTAAGAAGGAAGGCATTTCAGCTGAACAGGAAGTTGTTTCCTGACAAGGAAACTGAAGGAAAAAGTGGTACATTTCAAACCACTACACAGATGTCTACTCAGCACCCTGCTAGTAGCCTCAGTGAAGCAGCTGCATTGCTTAACAATATATTAGCCTCAGCAGAGACCATCAGAACTCAAATTCGACAGCTGTGGGGCAGCAGCCTGTTACAAGACTGTGGTCAAGTGAGCCCTCACATGCAAAGTCACAGTCAAGCTAGCCGCACCGCGAGCCGCACCTACATTCTTGTTGCACTTTACTTACGCACATTACGGTATGGGTGCCGACTGGCTTAGAAACACGTGTCTTCTGCATACTGGCACTTATGTATGTATATATATATATATATATATATATATCCTCATCCCTTTCTGTGCCCCGCTCATGTATTGACCCATGTGCCTGTTCATCTTTGCCGCTATGATGCCTGACAGGAGCTTCCATGTGGTGCTGAGGCAGGTTATTGGTCGGTAGTTGGAGGGGACCGGTCCCTTCTGGGGGTCCTTGGCATTCAAGATCCCAGGTGCAGGCTGTGTAAAGATGCCCCTGAGACAATCCAGCACATAACAGCAGGGTGCAAGATGCTAGCAGGCAGGGCATACATGGAACGCCATAACCAAGTGGCCGGCATAGTATACAGAAACATCTGTGCCGAATATGGCCTGGAAGTGCCGAGGTCAAAATGGGAGACGCCCCCAAGGGTGGTGGAGAATGACCGAGCTAAGATCCTGTGGGACTTCCAGATACAGACGGACAAAATGGTGGTGGCTAACCAACCGGACATAGTGGTGGTAGACAAACATGAGAAGATGGTCGTAGTGATCGATGTAGCAGTTCCGAATGACAGCAACATCAGGAAGAAGGAACACGAGAAGCTCGAGAAATACCAAGGGCTCAGAGAAGAGCTGGAGAAGATGTGGAGGGTGAAGGTGACGGTGGTCCCAGTGGTAATCGGAGCACTAGGTGCAGTGGAGTGTGTGAGTGTGTTTCAGTAGTGTGTGTGAGAGCATTTCAGCAGGGTGTGTGAGTGCGTTTCAGTAGTGTGTGTGAGAGCATTTCAGTAATAATGTTCCTTACGGCACCTTATACTGGACCCCTACCGCACACGCGCAAGAGGACATGGCTACCACGCCACTGCACACTCCGGTCCCCTCCAGCAAAGTATAAAAATCTAAGACCGTTCATTTGTTCTGGTTTTGCGATCAAATAAAATAGTTTGATGATTTTTTGGTAACTGAATTAAATGCCTATATCATAACAATTCAAGAATAATTTCATTCATACACACACAGACACACAAAGACAGACGCACACACAAACATATATATTTTAAATCTTTTGTAAATTTGCACCAAAGCCAATTCTATCTATTGTCTTGCAAATGTCTTCCATAAATTGTAATCAAGAATTCTTTGCATTTAATATCTTTCATATCTCAGCCTCTAACCATGGCCTAATTTATTAGTGATAAATAACATTTGAATAACAGCTAATTATTTACTTTTCTGTTGAAAGCATTTCACACTAAGTAGCAAGCAGGTACCTTAGAACAGCAACACATCCACAGGTCCACACTGTGTTTAGAAAGGTTTAACATTAACGTGGACACTGACTGTCACCTTTACATGTCCACTTTATCATTTGTCACTTGCTGAGCAGTCCTTACCTTAGAAAATAATCTCTTCTTCCTTTTCTGTCCTCCGTTGTTCTCCACTGCAATCCAGAGCAATTGTGTATGCATCTTTCCAGCATCCTACAAAATGTTTCATTCTGTTAATGCTATGACAACATTCATTTGAATTAAAAGTATTCAAGGGCCTTTGGCACATTAGCAATAATCAACCTGGTTTCTATATTTCAAAATTTCATGTTTTTGTAAAATAACAAATTTTCCCCAGTCTCCAGGAGCCTCTGAAATGGCACAAATCTCAATTTTTTTCAGGAAAGAGAAGCATTAAAGTGCCAGTGTGTGTTTTTTTTACTGATGGATGACACAAATTCAAGTGTGCTTTCAAGCATGAAATACAATTAAAACAAACACACACTCACACACACATACACATAGATGCATAGTTTCTGTAGCTAAATAACAAACAACACCAGATCCTAAGATACAAACATTTTCATGTCTCTGTTATAGGGTGTTGACTTTGTCTAGAGGCAGGCTGCAAAATGTTTAAACATGGTTGGTGTAAGAATGGGCTGTAAGAAAGTACTTGCTTTGTTATACCACACCAAAAGAATTACAAATACCCATGTACAATGCCATTGTCCCCTAAACCCAGTTAGACAAAATAAATAAGGAGGGATGCCAATCTGGAACAGTCTTTTATCTCCATGATCAGTGACAGGAGCATTTCTTTACTTCAGTAAAATTATTACAAATCCAGTAAGATAATATGCTACTACAGAGCAAAAACGTACTGAAGTAATATATATATAATTCAATTTTCTTTTGTAACAGCAACAGAAGTACAAGTCCACACTGTTTTTAGAAAAGTTTAACATTAACGTGGACACTGCCTTGTCACCTTTATGTTTCCACTTTATCATCTCTCACTTGCTGAGCAGTCCTTACCTTAGAAAATAATCTCTTTTTCCTTTTCTGTCCTCTGTTTTTATCCACTGCAAGCCACGGCAATTGTGTGTGCATCTCGCCAGCATCTTACAAAATGTTTTATGCTATTAATGCTATGACAAAATTCATTTGAACGAAAAACATTCTAAAGGCACCTGACACATTTACTAAGCTCCACCCCTGGTTACGATTGAGTAGCAATTCGGTCTTTAAGTGATGATGTGATAAACTTGCGTCCAAACTAAGGCTGTTGTGCTTTTAACATAAACTTGTTCTATTTAATCTGAACAAGCCTCTGAGAGATACAGTAGTCACTGTCGGTTTTTCTGGGTTTTTATTACCACTATTCATTTTATAGCTCCGTTTTTAAAACCTTACGATGTAGCCCTTGCAGCAATAAATGAATGACTAACCTCATATTCTGGATGTATTATCCAAGTTGTTCTCCTGACTGAAGTTTGGTCCGTTTACAGCACCCTGCCCTGCAGTGGCATTTGTTCCTAACCATCGGGAACCCTCACGTTAACTTTTGAGTGTAAGCAAGTTAGCCATACTCCAGCTTTACTGTGCTAATGTGTTTATATTATGCTAATCGTAGCTGTGTAGCTAGCCACCACGTAACACGCACAGCCAGCTGTATCCAGTAACCATACAAACGTCATTACAGTTTAGTTTTCTGATTTCATTTATGTCAGAAACATAGAAATCCCTCAGTCAGAACATGGTGTGTGTGTTTGCAAACAGCTGAGCCAACAGCTTAATCTGCTCTGTTACAATTACATCTGGCATCTTTTTTTTAAGCAGATGCAACACACCTTTCACCAAAAAGTAACACCTCATAAAAATTCGAGCAGCCATAAATCTGCGATGAAAGCAGAGCAAGGAAGGATATGATAAACTTGCTTTTCCTTTGAGGATTACACTGCCACATGTCCAATAAAAAAAAACATGCCAGCTTAGTAACTGATCTGATCATAGCTAGTATCTTAATTTTTGCTAACAAGCAGAATAAAAAACTAAAATCTGCAACCATATTTTACATGTTTAAAAAAAACATAGTTTAAATAGTAATCAATCTGTTATGAAAAAAGATTATTTGGAGCCATTTTTGGCTTCTTGGTGTGTTTATGTATGCACACTAGTCTCTGCTTTTGAGCTCACTGTTTGGTGTGTACCATCTCCTGGGGCAAATATCTGTCTCTTTCGCTGCTAAAAGCCCCATTACGTTCACTAAGTATGTGATAATTATGTCTGCCAGCTGTTTGGTGATAAGTAGGTAGTGCACAGGTACAATGGAGTGGTGAGAGTGAGCCCATCAAAAACACTGACCTGACATTTTCATGCTTTTTACATTTCGTGTCACTGCAATAAGCTGTAAGCTCTGTGGCTTAGAGGCTCAGATGGGCATGCAATATAATGCCAGGTATCACTGGGTACACTGTAGAGGTAAATTCACACGTTACTTTAACTTTAATTATACAGTGGTTTCTACAGGATGCTGCAATGGCACACATTAAACTTTAAAAGCCTCGGTGCTGAGCTACCCTATCATACACTGTATCAAAATTACCGTCTAAAACATTTAATAATTACAGCAGGATTTCTTCCTGTTCCTTATGTGGTACTTTCTCGGATGACATCACTTTGGAAGCAGTTCACACATGCAGCTTCTTCTGTGACTCAGCCCTCGTGACTTACATTTCGGCTCAGTATGCGTGTAATTAAAGTTTGTGATGTTTGTATTGTTTCCCTGGAAAGAAATCACAGCAAGCGCTGACTTGAGGGATTTCAAAAACACCGCTCTCATAGTGGCCTCATTCTTTCTCTCCAAGCGATTACGCTGCTTGATTCACTGCTTTGTATAGGGGCACCTCTGTTTTACAGGTCATGTGGCAGAGGTCAGAGTCTGCTCTTGGATCAACTTAGTACTGCAGGGTGATCTGTTCGGTTCTGAGGCTCATGCTCAGTGGCAGAAACCAACCCAGAAGCACCATTTCCACTTGGATTTCCTAAAAGAAGTCTATAAAATAGCGTAAAAATATGTGGTGTACTGGGTTATGTTTTGTGTTGTGAGCAGTGCTGTGAGAAACTGCAAGATGCTCTAGGCTGCACGGAGATGAAAGAGCTCCTGCCCTCTTCCTGTGCATGTGGCCAGGACATTCTGCTTTGAAACATCCCGATAAAACAAAATCTCACCATGGTGTCTTTGAGAGATTTTGTTGTGCTAGACAGAGGGACACCAGGGGGGCTATGGACACAGTATGTTGACTTAATCATGATAAACAGGCGGACATGACATATACCAACAGTAACAGTTTCGCTTCTGTAGCTCTCAGGGATGTGCTTTGATTGGATTGGAATCATCCTGTTACACATCTGTAAACGTTCCCTTGGTATGTTTTGCTGAAAACACGCAATGATAGATGAGCTGGAATTTATATAGAGTATTCAAAGTGCCTTTAACTACAAACCACACACACACAGTGCTTTTATTCTGCACCTTATAAGTACTTTCTAACTAGATGCATCAAGGGCAATTGGCAGAATACAGGAGCCAAGGACTGAACCACTAAATTTCTGATTGGTAGATAACTGGCTCTACTTCACTGCCTTTAGATCTGTGGCTAATACTGAAGCACTTTGTTTTAATTGTGTGCCTAACTCCTTCAGCACCTGGCAAAGCAAATCATATTCAAAAGGCATTTGATTACTTTAATCTTTACACATTCTTACTTCATTACACACGGACGAATGTTTGGGAAGGTGCAGCTGTTTTTGATCCATATTTAATACTCTTAGGTGAGCTTATTTTATCAAGCAGAAGAGTTGATGACCAGCCCATCTAAACCATCATTTTTGCTCTGATCAAGGGAGTGTGATTATGGTTTGATTTGTATTACTCTTTGATCAAGACTGAAATATTTCAAACTAATGAATGAGCATAAATTGCCTGGTTTTTCCTTTTGTGCCATTATAAGGTTGACTTTACTAGTTTTGTGAGCTAATTTAGTGCATAATCAGTTTGGTCATTCTTTTACTTTCAATCGTTCATCAAACTAATGCTTTGTGTTTACACTAATTATTAAACTTAACATGCTACTAACCTAAAACTAATTTGAAACTGGAGATCCTGCTAAACATTAGCGCTGGACTAATCCAGACAGTGAGAGATGTAAATCAGCCTGTTGTCAAATTGCTTCACACTGAACCTGACCGGAATCTGAGGTGGAGCTGAACGTCACTCTTGTTCTCACTTGAATGTCCCAAGGGAAGGGCAAAGATGAGATAAAGCCAGAGAGGATAAGGAGAGTGTGAAAGGCAGAATGACAGAGTATTATTCCTGTGAAAATGCTCAGTCCTTAACGGACTTGCACTTTTCATCAAGCGTTTTGGCTGCATATGAACTGAAGGAATGACCCGCAGGGCAGCCTGCAACTCAACCTGACAGTGTACTGCTCCACCTCCCCCTCGCTGCACCAGGTCTACGTCTTAACATGTCCACCTCAGTCCAATTTAAGTCCTGAGCATCATCTCCGAGGGATATTTCTACAGAGCGAAAATAAAACACATCTCTCATTCCTTACAGATGTGGCCAAAATTAAGCTTTTCCACAAATCTTATGTTCGGTCTGGGAGTCATCTGGACGCGAGACTGAAAACTGTCCGTTTTAGTGATGTGTGGACAAACTGATGTCAAGTTCAATACAGCTGCACCAGTTCTGTGAAGTCAAAGTGAAGGGGGTTGGCTCCTGAGATTAATGGCTTTGCAGGACATGTGCAGGCATGACAGACAGTTTGTTCTTGTCCATCCACCTTGGCTTTTTTTTAGCTTTGTGGCTGCAGGAGGTCACTTTTTTTTTTCTTGCGAAAAAAGAAACAAACAAATTTGGTTTAAAAAAAGATTGTTTTTCCTATACACCTTGGCCTTTGAAAATTAGGTTGTAAGACCAACATGACCATGTCTTTTAACTTTCTACTTGAATCCTGTTACCTCTACAATCCAAATGCATCCACTTAACCCTAATTCTAAAGAGGCTTGGTTTATTGTGTAAAGTCAGTGTGAGCTGATATGGGCCACAGCACCCCAACAACCCTAAAGGTAAAGCTACCGTGGTTATGTTAATAGATGGATGTGCTGTAAAACTACCCATTACCGCCTCACCACATCTTTATCGGCCTCCTGGAGTGAACATTTAAGAGGCCATCACTCGCGTCTGCACTGTAAACTCTTTCTGAAAATACAAATCAGACAGAAAAAAAAAACCCCAACACGCCACGGGCTCTTAGAGAAGCAAAAGCATCGCTCTTATTTTGGGGTTTTCCACAATGCATGCTGAAACTGTGTGGAATGTCTGCCATCCTTTCACAGTCTGTATTTTTCCACTTACTTCCCAGTGCTTACATGTATTGCATGCATATCGGCCCATTGTTTAGACAAGACACATGCAACATGAGCTCGGTTTTTACTAAATTAGCATTACTACTTATGGCAATTGTTTTCCTTTGTTTCAAGTTCAAATAAAGCTAAAATAAACTAAGCTTCTTGTCCTGCTTTCTGAATACTGTCTTTAGTAATGACTTCATATGATCTAAATGACCCAGTTTTCCTCAGGCAGGAATAGGTCAGTTTTTCCATTTGTATATCGATTCATAACCATACACGAACAGCTCATTTGTTCTTAGCAAACACACCCACTGACACGCACACACACACACACACACACATATATATATATATATATATATATATATATATATATATACTAGGGCTGCCACAAACGATTATTTTGATAGTCGACTAGTCACCGATTATTTTTGCGATTAGTCAACTAATCAGATCATGCATCCATTGGACGTAAAACGTACAGCTTATTGCACCAGTATGTCTGCTCTTATATAACTATCATTAGCTTACAGCTTTAAGTGTTTAAGGTACGTGCTAACTAAAAATAAAGACAAGATGATAGTTTATTAAATTCTAATGAAATTTGCAGATTGTTTCGGTGAAGTTTAATAAACTCCTTGCTATCTAAAATACAACGGGACATCGGAGTATATTCTCGAGCATCTCACACTTCTGATAATCAGTTTTCTGCTTGACGTTTATTCAGCTGTGTAAAAACTATAACTTTAATCTCAGCCAAACCGATTTACTCAGGAACAAATAAAATACTAAAAAAAAGCCAAACAATAACATTTTTAAGTTATCTAAATGACTTATATATCATGTTTAACCTGAGTAGCGAAAGACGGCGGTGGGTTTGAAAACGATTTGCCCGGAGTCCGGTGTTCTCACGGGCTCTAGTGAGCCTTGCCCCCGGCTAGCTATCGAGCTAGTAGGTAACAGACGTCTCCGAAAACGTCGGAGCGCTTTTGAAAGTATGTGGTGTCTTGATAAACTGAGCAGATATTTGAGATTTACACAGTTACATTCTCGCCTGAAAATATGTTAAACGTTTATTTTGTGACCCAGAAAGAATAATAAGAGTAATAGTAAAACTAAGTAGCTGCCACCATTGTTGGAAACTGAGCTGGGCTGCGCTATGAATTCTGGGACACAGCTTCTTCTTCTTCTTCGGGATTTAACGGCAGCTGACATCCTTGTACATGCAGTGTTGCCATCTTCTGTTTTAGTCCGTTATTACACTCTTAAATCCTACTACTTATTCCTGCGTCTTTTGTGATCTTACAAAGCTTCAAACGACGCGTCGACTATTAAATCAGTCGTCGACGATTTTGATAGTCGACGTAATCGTGACTAGTCGACTAATCGTGGCAGCCCTAATATATACATATATATAACAGTGTGCAAAAAAAATAAATGGGCTGATAAAGGACAGATGTTGCCTTTGGATAGATAATTAGTCTTGGTTTTGAGCTTCCCATGAGAGAGAAAGAGAAACACCCCTAAGGTAAATGAAGTTATGAAGAGGGTGTAGCAGTTGGTTATACAGAAAAAGCCAGTGCTAGAAAGTGGATACAGCTCAGGTCTTGAAGGCTCTCCAGTGTTTAAGCCCTAAACCATATCTTTACTCCAAGGGCAACATCACCGAACTTCCCTCCAGCTCAAATGAGTTACAATCAGACTGAATATGGTGCTGTACACAGTTAGTTTGAACTTTCTTTGGAGTTTTAGCAGCTAATAGGGCAACTGATAAATTATATCAGGGTAATAATTAAGTCCCCCACAAACTCAGAAAACAATCCTTTACAACTCAAACTGCCTTAAAGCGAGGCACGTGTAGTTTCTCCTTGCATAAGTCTCCCATCCACATGCTGTTAATGGGCAACTCAAAGAAACAATCACCAGTCATTGTTTGCTCAGTCAGAGAGAGATCCTCACTATGCTGTTTTACTCTCTTCAGGGTGGGCTGTTAGCTGGCGGTATCAAATGATCACCAATTCTGTTTTCCCTTGAGTGGATGTCGTGGTCAAAGCATCAATGAACCACTGTGGAAGTGGAGGCCTGCTGACACGCAGTCGAGAAGGGAAGCTGTCAATCATTGTATAGGTTTAGACCACCTCAGTAAAGCTCTGTCTTATGCCTGCTACAAGTAATGCACAATGTGAACATATAATTGCTTTGTACTGTAATTGCAAGCTATTAAAAATACTTGTAGGGACGTTGCAATTACATGCTGCAGGTTTTTAGTTTCTACTCTTCTAAGTTCCAAGGTGAGAGAACAACATAAAATAGTCCTGCAACAAGTCTGCAATAAAATCTATTTGTTTACTGTCCAGGATAATCTCAGGGGAAGAGTAAACAGCAAGGGGAAAAAAGGTGATGACTAAACCCTAATGCTCTTCATCCCTGTCTGGCATCATGAAAGAAGCTCTTCAGTCATGACATGCAAAATGGAAAAAAAACAACAACCCCAAAATCCTCACTCCATCCAACAAATCTCCCCTGAGGGAAAGAGAGCAGTCTTAGGTGTGGTTCCAGCTCTATGAGTGAATGTTTTGCATTTTAGCCTCCCCCCTCCCCCCATTTTTAAAAAAGTCTTGAAGCAGTGTGGAAATAAAACTCATAAGAGTTTGAGAAAACTTCCTTAACTGCAGAAAATGTTTGCATACGTAGAGTCTGCAAACAGAACTGCAGGAACCAGATGATGCAGCTGCTCGGCCACATAAACCAAAACCAACACTGCCAGCTGACCATAGGAAGGGCAGTAGGGAGAGAGCTGGAATTTAAGCACACTTTTACAGTGAAAGAGATTGGAGGGCACTTAAAAAAAGATCTAGTCAACCACAAGCATTTATGTTAGCTTGAATCAGCAAAGCTCCCACAGGTGGAACCTCCTGAATAAGCGGAGTTACGCCTGGATAAGAGGTCTTGACCACAGAGCTGCATAATATAACTTCACTTATGACCTTGACTGCATATATGTTAGCACTGTTGCGCACACCCATGAAAACTGCATACTTCACTGATCTGTCAACCTGACAGTCAGCTCAGCAGAACATGATTTTTATTCTTATTAACAGCAATTTACTGCATACCACATAACTTTGGTTGCAGGCAAAAGAAAAAAAATCTGTCAGCTCTAAAAACATGCAGCATGAAGATGCAGAAAGTAGTGTGGAGCACGCAAAAACCAGATCTGCAGCACCATCTATCTACAAGGGTGAAGTAGGTCAAAAGGCTTCATTCTTCTTTAGTTCACCTCACAGGTCTTCAGGTCCGTCAAAGATGTTTATTAGAAGTGAGAACTTCACTACAATCCTCACGCCTGTAAGCATTAATATTTTAGATCTATTATAACTAGATGATAAAATATATTGTATGTAACAATTAGAATGACAGATACAAGCTGCTATTAAGTTCATGGGTATGTCTGGAGTGCTGCTGATATTAATCTTTTAAGCTCCCTTACTTCCCCAGGGATCACCATAGCAGAAGATGCTCGTGTTTGATTTGGCACAGATTTTCTGACACAAAGCGCTCATTTATCAGAGCTTGGGCTCAGCACAGGACTACACCAGCTTGCAATCCCTTAAGGCAAAGGAAATCATTCACATGTAAGGCAAACATGTTAATCACTGCACCACAGGGCTGCTATTGTGACTCAGATACACGTGACATGAGTTTTGCTTGTTTATGAAAGTTATCAGATTTCTGTTATTAAAGGCAAAAACACAGATGTAATGTAATGAATGCATTTATTGAAGAAGGAAAGTGGGAAACCACCACTGCAGTTTGGCTCAGTGAAATAATTTTCAGCTTATTGTAACAACACAGTTTACTGAGTCTCCAGCTGTCAAATACAAGTATTAATATCTATAGACGACTGGTGCAGATGGAAAACCTTCATAAACAAACTTATAATACAAAAAAGCCCACATAGGCAACTCTTCTCCCAATTATTGCTCGTGTTATGCATCTAGGCACGGAGAGTGTTAAAGTCAGTACCATCAATGTGTCAGAGTATCAGGTGACTAAATGATGTCATCTAAAAAAGGCGAGGTCACGCTCAAGATTGACTTGCTTCTTTTTGCGAGGCAAGTGGAAAGCTGTCATCTACAGGATGTTTTCAAAAATAAATATTACAATTTCAAGCAGCAATTCAATATTTTAGAAGTGTAAAATTACAGTTTCAAAAAAGCCCATAAGAATCGCATTAGCAAATTCCTTCTGTCAAACAGAAAAGGATCTGATAATGCATCCAAATGTCCCAACATTCATACATTATTGCTTTAACATTATTGCTTTAGGGTTTATTCCATGTTTAATTTAATTCAATTACCTGTAGAGGAAATAAAGGTAAACACATTTGATTTAAATTCAGATTCTTTTCCAATTGAGATGGTGAGTGAGTTTAAACTGCTGATGTATCACCAAAATCTTTGTTCCATTTGTTGTACATATTAAGAGTTGCTGGACTAACAGTTGGTTTGATTCGCTTCAGAGAATCCTCAAAGTCTTTCTTCTTAATGTTGCGCACCTGTGGATATACACAACAGTATAACTGTACAAACAGTACAAATGAGACATATGTAGGATTGGAAGTAAAAGCTATTCTCTCACCTCAGCAGCAGCCATATTACGGACTTGGTCTGGTCCCAACTCTGTACAAAGCAAAGTTCATATAAACACTAAAGATGTGGAAGTATGTGTGACTCTGTGACCAGCATGATAAAAGACTCATACCTCTTATTGGGCCAAGTGCAGCATCTCTGGCTAATGCTGTCAAATCGCTCCCTGAATATCCTGCAGTCACTCTGTGAAGAAAGTTTTGAGGGATTAATGCAAAGTGACATAAAATTATCCCTCTGAAGTCTTCAGAAGTGGAACTCACTTTGCAAGACAGGACAGTTCGTTTTGGCTCAGTGGACTCCCGTGCTTTCCCAAAAGATTTTTCAGCAGCGTAAATCTTGTCTGGAAGAACAAGAGTTACATCATATACAGTTATTAGATTTAACGGGCAACTGCTTTTTCCTCACAGGGACAGGTAGGTGTAGATAATCTTTTTCCCTTAATAAATGAAATATTAATTTTAAAACTGCATTTTGCATTTACTCAGGTTATCTTTATAAACAATTATTTCAGTATATTTGTGTATGTATATTTTTCTATGTATATACCTTCTCATCGGGTAAGGTCACATATACTCTTTTTGCAAAGCGCCTGAAGAACAAAAAACAACAAATGGTTGTGAGTCACGCATGAAAATAATCCTCCAACAAACAAAAAATATATTTACAGTATTTACAAATTGCTTTGTAAAATGTAAATACAGCCAGAATGCAATGATATGCAAATCTCATAAAACCTTATTGTATTCATGATTGAATATGGAAAACATAATATACTTAAACTGAGAAAATTTACCATTTTAAGAAAAATGCAAGGTCATTTTTAATTTGATGGCAGCAACATATTTCAAAGCAGCTGCGACTTCTTTTCCCTATTTTTCATTTTATGATGTGACAAATGTTTTCAACTGGTGAAAAGTCCGGACTGCAGGCAGGCCACTTCAGCACCTGGACTGTTCTATGAAGCCATGCTGTTCTAATAGATGTAGTATGCAGATTAATATTATCTTGCTGAAATATGCAAGGGCTTCCCTGAAAATTATGCCATGGGAGCATATGTTGCCCTAAAACCTGTATATGCTTTCAGCATTGATGGTGCCTTTCCAGATGTGCAAACTGCCAACGCCATAGGTGCTGATGCACCTCCATACCATTAGACATTTGAGCTGATTGCTGATAACAAGCCAGATGCTCCATTCTCCTCTTTACATTCCTCTGACCACAGAACAGTTTTGCACCCGATCCATTTTAAATGAACTTTGGCCCTGACAACCCAAACTGTGTTCACAGATCATTTCTGGAAGCAGTGATTTCCATGATAGAATCACGTCTGTTTTTAATGCAGTGCTGCCTGAGGACTCACACATTGAGTAGATTTTCAGCCTGGTCCCTTGCACACATTTCTCCAGATTCTCTGAGACTTTTAATAAGATTATGTACTATAGATCAGCGGTCCTCAACCACCGTGCCAGGGACCGGTAGCGATCCATAAGTCGTTTGGTACCGGGCCGTGAGAGTTGAGGCTCGGGTGTGAAATTTCAGAGTTTTTATCGTTAACTCGGTATCCCTGGGTCTTTTCCCGTGTTGTAGTTGAAAGAAATGTTTACATGTTACCATAGCGACCAGAGAGCATTAAGGGGCAGAGAGGAGGATGTTACTTTCAGTGTTGTTGGTGCATTTCAGGAAGACGCTGCTAATAAAGTTACACAATTACACAGTGAATTCGCATTTATTATTATATTTACAAAATACCACAGCTTTTGTCTTGGTCGTATCATTTTATTTTGTTGTATTTATCCGCAACACCTTAAAGGCTTGTCTGTGAAAATATTGGCTGACATTAAACCGGTCCGTGGCGCAAAAAAGGTTGGGGACCGCTGCTGTAGATGATGAGATGTGAGTTTACACTACTATAATTTGTTCTGAAACTGTAGACTATTTGTAGACAGTATTTTGCAGATTAGTGAAACTATTTACTTCTGAGAAAGCTCTCTAAGAGGATCTTTTTACACCCCATCGTTCTTACTTACATATGTAGTTGCAAAAATTTCAAATGTTAAAATTTGGCTTTATGAGATCAGAAAATTGATGCATTCTGCTTTTCTTTTGCATTTTACACAGGATTTAAACATTTTTGGAAATGTTAATGTAGAACAGCATAACATACCTTAATATTGCTTCATCGAGCTCCTGGGGCCTGTTAGTTGCTCCCATTACAAGTACCCTGTCATCCCTTCCTGACTGCACCTGAAACCCAGAAGAAGAACTTCAGAGAAAACGCCACGGCTCTCAAAGTTAACTAGGATTTGAGCTCCTCTGACGATGTTTGATGAGTGAATTGCTGAGCTCTGCTGTGTTTAACAAATTTCTGAACTTACCCCGTCAAACTCAATGAGGAACTCAGTTTTTAAACGGCGAGAGGCGTCATGCTCCCCCTCCCTCCTTTCACAGAGCAAGCTGTCCACTTCATCTGAGTGTCAAACAGTAAACAGTGAGGTTTATTCATGAGCTGAAAATTTTGGAGATACACTGGTGTTTAAGGCACATCTATTCTTTAGTGTAACACACACCGATGAAGATTACTGAGGGCTGTAACTCTCTTGCAACCGCAAAGAGTGCTCGTACAAGCTTCTCGCCTTCTCCCACCTGTGATGGTGACGACATGAAACATTTAGAAGGACAAAAATGAGCTAGTAGGCAGAGAGAGCTCATTAAAAACTGTTAAAAGTGTTTCTTACATATTTGGAGGTCAAACTAGCAGCACTGATGTTGAAGAATGTTGCATTAGACTCTGCAGCAACTGCTTTGGCCTTGCAAGAGGAAATAAATGGCTGTGATTCAACTGAGGATAATGAGGGCTATCAACAGCTCTATGCAAAATACAAAACAGTTTAAAACATGACTCATATGATTTGTTGTGCTGTAAAAGGAACTTACGAGCATGGTCTTCCCATTTCCTGGTGGGCCAAATAAAAGCAAGCCACGTGCAGGAGCTCTCAGACCAGTAAAGAGCTAAACAGGAAAATGTAACAAAAAAAAAAAAAACTTTGCATCTTAACAAAGAAAAACTTTGAAAGTGTATTCATGGTAAGCAGACAGATAAAGGTTAAGAAGTAATAACCTCAGGTCTTAAGGCAGGAAGGATGACAATTTCTTGAAGTGCTTGCTTTGCCAGATCCTGCCCTGCGATGTCATCAAATGACACAGTCGCTCCACTGCAGTGAACAGAGGAAATATTTTAAATGTGCAATACTTTTTTTTTTTAAATTTCACCCAGGGAAAAATGTCTTGTTGATTGTGATGCTTCTGATACCTTTCTACAATTTCATTCATAATTAAGTTGGCCAATTTACTGTCCACATTCTTGAAGTTTTTCATATCCCTCTTCGGGGGCTGTTTCACAGCTGCCGGTCTTCCATTCTGAGTTTTTCCCACCCGAGCGGTTGTCTTAGCAGGAATAAGATTGTCCCAGAAAGCATTACACATTAGAAAGGTAGCTTCAAATGGCATGTGCCTGCACTATTAAATAACCAAAAAAAACACAAACCTTTGCATCAGTTAGTCTTAATGAAGGCCTTACAGGAGTGGAGGGTCTGATGGTGGTGGAAACACCTGCGGGTTGACTTTTAGGAACTGACTTTGGCTGTGGAAGAGCATGACGTGATGTCCCTTGGGGGTCATTTCTTCTTTTAGAGGCTAGTGTCGTCTCTGTGAAGGAAGACATTTGATGATCTTCAGCATGCCTTCTCAGCATACATTACTTTGATAAAAATAATCAAGGCCAACTCACCTAAAAGGGTAAGCCTGTCTTTTGCCATGGTGAGGTTGGTGACCATTTTATCCTGAAGTCTCTTTGCTCGGTCATACTGCTCTCCTGCTAAAAAATACACTGAGTATGAAGTTACAGCTGATTGACAGCTCACAGCATACCTGAATGTATTTGTAATACCTTGCCCAGTGAGCTCTATTGCAATACCCCTTTCAAGCTCAGAAATCCCTTTCTTGTACCACTGCACAGCCTCCTTCTTCTCACCTGTTATGACAGAAAGGATGAGGTGTTTATTACTCTCTTGCACACGTACAACAGCATTTAATAACTCAATAAAAATTAATAACACAATAAACAAACCTGTGTCGTCCTCGTCGATCTTCAGTGCCTTGGATATATACTCAAACGCCTGCTTGTGGATGTTTTTTATAACTTCAGCGCTGTCTTTGGGCTTACTTGCGTTTGTTTTGGTCGACATTACTCTCGCGCTACTTCCCCCCTGTTCTCAGTCATAACACGGTAAGCTAGTCATAAACGAAAACGTTTAGGCTTTAAATCGCATTTAAAGGTGATGCAGTCCTCTTTCTTTGGGACAAAACACAACGCTTTAACTTCATAGAATAAAAATTCTGGCGCTTCGTGACAACATAAACATTTCCAACACAAGCTTCCGGTTTACCGAGCGACCCAGACAGACTCCGCCCCTCTCCGTTAGACGCAACATCGCTAGAAGGCGCACGCAGAGCTCGTCCTCGTGAATGTACCGTTACAGTCATTAATGGACATTTTACTAGGTAAACAGAAAATACACTAATTAAAGGTAAAAACAAAAACATATTTTGTTTTATCCCTTATATAGTATAAGTAACGCAAAAAAGAAGCAAAGACAATTAAAAAAAAACTTACGTAATTTCCTTTTTATTAAATAAAAATTATATAGAACAAGAAGTAACTTCCGGTTGAATTCCAGACTAAAAGTATGCGATGTCTGCATATTTCCGGGACACAAACTGAAAATCTTTTTTTCTAAAACCTTAATAATGTGCACATACTGGTTCTCTTTAAAACAAACAAACAAAAAACAAAAAACAAAGCATGACATTTGATTCAAGATTACATTTTTAACAGAGGAAGGGTTAGCCATTCAGTCGTTTTTAATTCCACCCATTTCTTATCAAAATACCTGTGTTGTGTGCTGCACCCATATGGTTGAATGAAAACTGAATTCAGGTATAACAACATGACTACAGCTTTATTTGATAAGTACGTTTTACACGAGTGGCACGAGACTAACCACTGAAGATCAGTGAGACAACTCTGAAGACCAGCTAAAAGTATGTTAAGATAAATAACTGTCATTAGACATTCGTATTAGTGTAATAATGTGCTCATACTGATTTGTGATGCTGATTTTTGTTTGAGAACACAGTCTCACTTTAACAAGACTCAACCACAAATCTAAATGTTTGCAGAAAAGTTATGTCAGTCCCCAGTAGCGGTTTTAGATACGGGCGACACGGGCGGTTGCCCGGGGCGGCATCGTGGTGGGGGGCGGTATCAAGGGCATCGGCAAAAAAAAAAAAGGTCCTACTCATGCTCCCCCGACGTCAACCAGCGCATATTGGGAATGGTACAGGCACCGATCGGTTTTCTATCGCCCATTTGCTGGGAGTAAGGACGCCCTTCGTTTGCGAGGTGAGCCTGCTGCTTGCGGCGCAGACAGGAGAGGGCGGGGCGGCGGGGGATTTTCTGACCGGCTGGAGCAGCATCTAATAACCAACTCGCAAAGTAAAACAAAATAAAAACAAACCAACAAACACGAAAACACCAGACATTATAATACAGACTTATAATTTGCACCGATGTTTTTTCGAAATTCTATACACGAAAAGTGAGCGCGAGAGCCCTCGGTGCGCCCGCTTGCTGCTGAAGTCAAAGTAAACTTTATTGTCATCTCCGCTACAGTCCAGTATATAGAGAGACGAGACGACAAGGCTCCAGTTACAGCAGTGCAAGTAAACAAACAATATATATATAAGAAGAGTAAGAAAATAAATATACACTTTAGGACCAGGGGTAAAGGGATCAATAACAATTTAAAATTTAAAGTTTGATGATTTAAAGTCTCACACACAAGCCGTTGAAAGGGGAGGAGGGGTCGGCTACTTCCAAATAGAGCACATTTCATTCATAATGTTGTAAATCCATGCCCATTATGTATTCATGATTTGAATCCTGGGTTGTGTGAAATCTCAGAAATGCACCCTAGACAAAGTGAATCTGTGAACTAAGGTGTAGGTGTGTTAGATCATGTTGTGGTGATCCTTGGGTTGAGGGATGGGTGTTCATACTGGAGTGCAAAATTAAAACCAATGGAAGATGGACAAGAAAAGTTCAAAGCCATCAGGTCCTCAGTTTAGAAAAAAGGGAAAAGAAGAGGAGGAGAAACGAGCAAAAGATACAGGTAAGCAGATGTGTCATTGGATAATGGCAGGTCATCCTGAAACAATCAGAATCAGAATACTTTATTAATCCCTAAGGAAATTATGTGAGTTACAGTTGCTCCAAGACGAAATGGTAAAAATAGCAACAGTAACAGACTAAACTCCAAACAATACATTATGTTACAGATTTTAATATTAATTAGTCTTTGTCAATTGTTGATTCGTCCTGTTCTCATTGTATGACGAATTATGATGGCTGTTTGGTAGCCGTTTGCATACTATGCATACTCTCTCTCTTCATATGTGTGTGTGTGTGTACAACAGTTTTATATTAATGTACAATCCTTAATATGTTTTGTGTGTGTGTGTGTGTGTGTGTGTGTGGGGGGGGGGGGGGGGGGGGGGTCGCCAGAGGGAGTTTTCACCCAGGGCGCCAAACTGGCTAGGACCGCCACTGTCAGTCCCATAAAACCACCTACAGTGAAACATCTATTTTGACAAACATTTGTGTTCATTGTTATCCAAAACCCAAAAGCTAAACAGAAAATAAATCTGAAGAGCATAATTATGGTAAACAGAATTAAAAACATTTAGAAGGAATAACCTCAGGTCTTAAAGCAGGAAAGTCGACAATTTCTTGAAGCACTTTTCCAAATACTGTCCTGTACTTGTTACAGCATAGGAGGGCCAGATATCCTTGGAAACATCTGCAGGGTGGATTTTGGAAACTGGCTTTGGTTTTGGAAGGACAAGATTAAGTGTCATTTGTCTCCTCTCCTTTTAAAGGGTGTTTTCTTACCTAAATAAGCTGATAAATAAGCTCTTTTCACATAGAGAAAATCTAAGCAAACAAAAATGCGCCACTACGAAGCACATTAGAATGTTCAGTCCGCCCCAAGCACATCTGGCCAATAAAGCAGATGTGTCTGACCAATAAGCCAATAAGCTGACTGAACTCAAGTTTAACAGGGTTTCACACCTTTGTTGTGAGAATGTTCAGCCCACTTACTGGACAGATGTGTCTGGGGCAGGAGTAACAAAAGTAAACAATTGTTGACAATTTTATCTTATTGTCTGTTTGCTCTGTCATATTGATCTCCTGCTAAAATATGAAAGAGGGCATAGGACTTTTAGCTGTATTTTTATCAGTTTTACAGCTTTTCCAATAGACAAAGACCTTCCTCATGGCCGCTCATGCTACACACAGGACCTGAGTAACAGATTAACAATTAAGTTACAGAAGATAATGCTTTTCCCACAATGTACTACAGAGTTGTTTTTTTTTTTGTTTGTTTTTGTTTTTTTTTTTACTGTGGGTCCACAGTAAAAAGCCCAAAGTGCTGCACTGACCGTATTTTTTTTATTCACTATGGCAGCATTTCTTTATCATGGAGAAAAACTGAGACATACTGTTGAAATTTTACTTCTTCCTATATTAAGATAGCTCAGGGATTAAATATGTAGTTAAAACATCTTTCCATTAACAAAAAAGGCAGTTTCTCTGGTACAGACTAAAGTGGACTGTAGGCCCACGATGTAATATGAGTTTGGTTTAGACAGGTCTTTTTGAAAATAGAGAACACAAGTTTTGTATTTTGTCATCCAGTTTTCTTACAGTATTTAAAAGTAGAATGGGAGAGAGAGCCTTCAGTTTTCAGGCCCCTCTTCTATGGAACCAGCTTCCAGTTTGGATTCGGGAGACAGACACTATCTCTACTTTTAAGATTGGGCTTAAAACTTTCCTTTTTTCTCTAAAGCATATAGGGCTCAATCAGGTGACCCTGAATCCTCCCTTAGTTATGCTGCAATGGGTGTAGGCTGCTGGGTGATTCCCATGATGCATTGAGTATTTCTTCTTCAGTTACCTTTCTCACTCACTATGTGTTAATAGACCTCATTGCATTGAATCATACTTGTTATTAATCTCTGTCTTCCACAGCATGTCTTTTGTCTTGTCTTCCTTCTCTCACCCCAACTCTCACTCCAACCCAGATGGCTGGCCCTCCCTGAGCCTGGTTCTGCTGTAGGTTTCTTCCTGTTAAAATTGAGCTTTTCCTTCCATCCTCATAAAAGTGCTTGCTCATAGGGGGTCATATGATTATTGGGTTTTTCTCTGTATGTATTATTGCAGAGTCTACCTTACAATATAAAGTGCCTTGAGGCGACTGTTGCTGTGATTTGGCGCTGTATAAATAGTTGAATTGAATTGAATCTAAATCCATGAGAAAAGCAATTAGTTTTTAAACAGTCAAAAATCTCTCATGGTAGTCATTGTTGACTGTAGAAATGACTGTTTTCTACAGTCACTGGTAGCAAAAGTATTCCTTTCAATCCTAAGAAGAAGAATAGGTACATTTTGGTGGATGCCCTATTGACGTCCCTGCTTCTTTGCCACGCTGTACCCGCTCACCTGACGGACAGCACAATTTCACAATCAAACAACATCTTAGTAATGGCTACGCCTCCTGGATTTTTTAACCAATCATGTAAAGATGAGCAATCAAACAGCCAATCGGACAGCTCTGACGTCTCTTCGATAACATTTTTTTTTCAGACCCGCCCCTTGCCTGGCTTGACAGACAAGTCTGTAATCCTCAGATCCCAACTGTGACATCGCTGCTTTTATTATTACTGTTCTGAGTGTTTCATATCGGCACATTACAAACATTCTGTAATTTGTGCCTTTCCGCATTGCATGCTAACATTAACAGACTTTATGCCAAACGGACCCTAGCTACTCCCCTGGCTAACTTATTAACCGGTAACAACACAAGGGCCATCTGACGGTACACTGAGCTTGTTAGCCAGCTAGCTGCTGATTCTCCAGTCGAACTGCCCTTTGTCTTTTCAGGCAAGTTAGCTAGCAGGCGTTGGTTTCTTCTCTCGGGTAGTTAACCCAGGATTTTGGAGTTTTGTTTTTAATTTTTCGCCTGACAGGAGTGAAGCAAACCAAGATAGGCGGCTTGGGAACCAAGATGTCGAACCGAGTGGTGTGCAGAGAAGCAAGTCACGCCGGGAGCTGGTACTCTGCTTCGGGTAACTGTCAATGAAGCACCATCCGCGTTAGCACACCGTATGCTAGCTGGCAGTCTTATTTGTTTGTTTTATGCTTTGTGTTCTATTAGTTTTTGAGGCTTCTCATTATGCGTAACTTACTGGTTTGTAACTGGGCTCCTGGTGGCTTGCCATCGCAGAAATGGACAGCCAGTGTCAGGGCTGTAACGTTAGTCCATCCGATTTTTTTTTTTTTAAGTCGGCTATCTAACTGTTATTGACTGCTGTCTCCGTATTATCCCATTTGGTGTACGATTGGTTTGAACTTGTTCAGCACCTCCTCCTCGGATAGTGCGTGGAAATGTCAAAACAAAGCATTTTTGACTATCAACTCAACCAACGCTAACTTGGCTAATATTGCAGAACTTCCTGGCCTACGTGCTAGCTAGCCAGCTACACTTAAGATTTCCCGAAGCTGATTACCTACATTAACTTATGCGGTTATTGTCATTATTGTGTTCTTGTTGGTGTCTGCCCCTGACCCGCTTAAGTTATGTGTACAAATGCTCGCTGGCACAGAACAAAGGATTGGGTAGGGCAGGGCAGAAAGCTGAAGGTTCATGTTGCACCCCTTCCCCCATTTCACAAGCTGTACGCTAGTTTCTTTTTTTATTAAATCCCAAAAGGCTGCCCGATTATCCATTAGAAACTGCCATTTACAATCCTTTTTGAGACAACATATAAAGCAGATAAATACTCAAAACCACAAATGCTGAGCTAACATTGATTACCGTGATTCTGGTTGTTTTTCTAACAAATCATTCAGCTCTGTGTGCTGTTAATGTTGTCAACTATTGACACTGGTAAACATGAACTTAAGTAGTTTATACTGTAATATAGGCATTGTATTCCAGTGTAGTTAATCACGTTTAGTAAGGTTAAAATTGGATTATGACACATTATAATGAGCTCCAGCTTTACAATGACAGTTGCCCAGCATATAAAAGATTGATTGAAAGATTGATACTATGTTAGGCTTTGTCAAGATGGGCTCTTATTTCTTTCCCATTCCAAAATAACTGACAAGGAATAATGAACTGCTGTCACAGCTGGATTTCAGCCCAGTGCATTGCTATTACAGTGCGACATTGGTAGGGATCTAAAACGATTGTAGCCTTATCAAAGTGTATTTGGACTATTTCTACAATTATCATTTGATTTTGTGACCCCTCTTTATTCCAGTGTTAGTCTATTCTAGTGAAATATATATACGTATATATCTTCTTTTTTTTTTGTTTACTTTTTCAGGATCCCAGCTGAATGCACAACTAGAAGGCTGGCTGTCTCAAGCACAGTCCACCATCAGACCCGCTAGAGCCATCATAGCACCGTAAGCACACATTGACAAACAGAAGGAAAATGTCTTCTGAATGTGTTCAATGCCTTCTTAATTGTAATATGGCTTGTTTTTGTTTGTAGCCATGCAGGGTATACTTACTGTGGTGCTTGTGCAGCACATGCCTACAAGCAGGTTGATCCCTCTATTACGTAAGTGATTCCGTTTTCTAGCTCTCTTCCTCATTTAAGGAGATGCTTTGCATGATTGTTTATCTTAAGTCTACTTTTTCCACAGACTGAGCAGATGTGAGTGTAGATAGCAGAGTAAAGAAATGTTGGTGCTGTGCTTTTTGCGAAAACAGCTAATGAAATAAAGTTCTGTTGCCCTTCAGTCGTAGGGTGTTCATCCTGGGACCTTCACACCATGTGCCCCTCTCTCGCTGTGCCCTATCACCTGCAGACATCTATAGAACACCCCTCTATGACCTGAGAATCGACCAAAAGGGTATTCACTGTTTTCAAATATGTCTTACATCTTAACTTGTGCTATAATTTATTTATAGGTATTTTGCACATCCTCATAAAAGGTGTTTTGAGGATGTGCGGTGATGTGAGGTAGTAACATGACAGTTTGGATAACATTTACAGTGTAAATTTCATGTTTTGTGCCAAAAGCAAAGTGAAGAACATTTTTTTTTGGAGTCATTGCTCTTAAAAATGTGAAATGAAGCAAGCACAGAGCTTCAACATACAGACCTTATGCCAGTTTGGCAGGTGATACACTTTTAATGATCCTCCAGCGACCGGACATTGCCTTGACTCTGTGGTCAGGGCTTTCTTTTTATTTTTTAGATTTTCCTCAGCTAGGCACTTGTCAGAATTCTAATCTCACTGACTTTATCAGTAGTCGTGACTATGAAAAAATTCACAAAATAAAGTGAAATCTCTCTCTTTCAGTTTATGCTGACCTCTGGAAAACTGGGTTGTTTGAGAGAATGAGTCTGCAGACAGACGAAGATGAGCACAGTATTGAAATGCACTTGCCTTACACTGCTAAAGCCATGGAGAGGTAATGCACATGGGAGTGACATTCATTCAAGTGGAGAATCAATCTATGCATTTAAAGGGAACTGTCTGACAGATTGAAGCTTTTTCTTGACTGTTTCTGACAAAAGTGAATACAAGGTACAACAGCTCTGTTACTTCTGTTCTCTTATTTTCCTTGACTTCCTATACTATGCACCAGGCACTATTGTAAACCAGAATCACACTGGTGCAGGGACACATGGATGTGCATAATTTATACAACCTTCTGTTAGGTTGGCTGGAGACAGAGCCATTTTCATGGTGCTGAAAAACAGGGATCATGTAGTAGAACTTGAACTGAACTAAGTGACTCCATAATGGGAAATAACAAGTTGAAATCACACCATTGATGTTGACCAGTGAGACTAAAGTCACAAAGTTGATGTTTTTAGCATGTAAAAGTTAAGTTATTATTATTGATGTTGCAGCCACAAAGACGAGTTTAGCATCGTGCCTGTGCTGGTGGGTGCGCTGAGTGAGTCAAAGGAACAGGAGTATGGGAAGCTGCTTAGCAAATACCTGGCAGACCCTTCTAACCTTTTCATCATCTCATCTGACTTCTGCCATTGGGGTATGTACTGACATGACACACTGAAAACAGCAGTTTGTGATGCAAGGATAATTTGGTCTAAATGACATAATTACTTGACTGTACCCAGCTGTGTACTGCGGTGTGTTTCTCTCTTGAAGGTCAACGGTTTCGCTATACATACTATGATGAATCTCAAGGGGAGATCTACAGGTCTATTGAGCATCTTGATAAAATGGTAACTACTGAGATATGTAAGATATAACATGTAATATAAAATGTTGGGGAAAAAAGTGATTGTAAATTTTTTTCAATGAAAAGAATAAATCTGATCTATTTCACTGAGAAAAAAACACTTTCATCAGCCACATGCACGGCTGCTGTGGGTAATTAAGCACATATAAAACGCGCACAACCAATAAAAGGTATTGCACATGGCATTTTGAAAATCTCATGGCCTTAATGAGACAGTTTATTTGGTTGTACAAGTTAAAGATTAACTAAATTTAATGATAAAAAAAACTACTGAATAGCAGAGAAGATTTATAGATTTTTCTTAGGGCCATGATTTTTTGTGATAAACTCCAAAATAATTTGTATATCAATTAAGTACAGTATATAATGGACTCTGATAAGACTGATATATTGTTATATTGGTAGGGGCTTAGATATTGGCCATTTAACTACTTATGGATATCAGTATCTGCATTTATAACTGCCAATTAATGAAAATGTGAAAAGTGAAGAAGAAAAGGGAGACGTCATTCAACCACGCACAATTTGTCCACTAGAGGGCACTTACCAATTTACTGTGAAAGCAAAAAAACTACACTGCCATATTATCATAGTAAGGACTCAGATTTACATATAACCATGTGTAACTATGAGTGTGTGTCTCAAAGAAAAAACATTATTGGCCAATATATAGAATTTTTAAATTGCACAGTATCAGTGTGAAAAATCTTATATCGGTCTAGTATATTACATGAATATAAAAAAGGAACGTGAATATCCAAGCTGATTTTCACTGCAGGGTTTCTGATTAATGACAGTTGCATTCCGGTTATCGAAGATCGTTTTATTGCGCATGCTGATTCATTGTCATGACCTACTTGGCCAGTCGCAACACCTAATGGAACTGAGCCATTATGAGTGTTATTCATTTCACTTATTATTCCTGCTGTGGCGAGTCATAATGTGTTCTTATCCAAAAAAGATACAAATTTTTGCAGGTATGAGGGTACATTTAAGGTTTAATTTCTTTCTGTCTGTCAAGGGGATGGGCATTATAGAGCAGCTGGATCCCATGTCTTTCACCAACTACTTGAAGAAGTATCGCAACACCATATGTGGGCGTCACCCAATTGGAGTGCTGCTAAATGTAGGTAACCCAGGAAAAAGTCTTACCAAGTGTATTTCACTCACACTCGTGTTATTAGGTACACCCCCTTAATTCTTCATTACATAGATTCAGGATATTAACATGATGGGGTGTGGATGCCATTTGAATACAGTGAACTCAGTGTCATGTTTAAGAAACCAGTTTGAGATGATTTGAGCTTTGTGACATTGCACGTTATCCTTCAGCCATCAGAAGATGGGCACACTGTGGTTAAAAACAGATGACCATATGTTTGCACATACTCAGAAAAAATACTCACACTGTGGCGTTTAAACAATTCTCAGTTGACACTAAGGGACCCAAGGTGTGCCAAGCAAATACCCCACACACCTTTAAGCAAGGATTATACTTTCTGCATCCGTGAGTTCACTTGGGTCCCTGTGACATGAATTTTGTCATCAAACAGTTTACTGAAATTGAGGAATTTCGATAAGCATCCCTACATAAGAGCCTCAGTTTTCTGTTCTTGGCTGACAGGAGTGGCGTCCTGTGTGCTCTTCTGCTGCTGTAGCCCATCTGCTTCGAGGTTCGACTTGTTGTGTGCACAGAGATGCTCTTCTGCATACCTTGGTTGTAACTAGTTGTTACTGATAACCCCAAGTAGAGAACCTTCAATGAAATGAGGTTTAAACTACATGTTTTAATCAAGAAGTCAGCATCCTCATCAGCTTTTCTATACAAGAAACACAGAAAATACAGAATCTGGATTCATCTTGAGGTGATCATCCAGAAAATCCTAAGGAAATATTACACTGTTATTTGATTTTAATATAACCTTTCAATGTAACCTCTAGTCCCACATGTATGACATCCTTCTGGGCTCTGGAAGCAGTGATTTCCAGGTAGTCCATTCGTCATGACACCCCTATATTTCTTGTTTGTTTTTTATTTTATTTGGAAAAGCTAAATTAAGATGTGACATAAGGAGGATAGGTCTTAGTGCTACTCAGGTCCTCTGGCCAATGGTCAGTTGACATTCAGGATCCAAATTCATGTCCTTGTCGAGAATAATTCCCTAAAACGAGCCAATCTGTCGTCGTTATCGTCTTTGTTTGCCTAAAGACTCTTGCTGTGTCCCATGATGTGAATTAGTGCCTAAGTGGATTTTGCTGTTTTGCAGGCTGTGGCTGAGCTGAGGAAGTCTGGTCTAGAAATGAACTTCACTTTCCTGAACTACGCCCAATCAAGTCAGTGCAGGAACTGGCAGGATAGCTCCGTGAGTTATGCTGCTGGGGCACTCATCGTTCATTGAGGTCAACTTTTTGCAGGGGCCACTGCAACGCCGCCACCCTGCCCTTACTATCTATCGCCATAACCTGACCCAGACACCCTCCCTCTCACCCCCTCCCCCAGTTATGCCCACTATTTGCAGGAAGGACCTAGACACTCAAAGCCAATACAGTCTTCTTTCTGTCTCTCCCTCAGCTCTCCTCTGCCTTTTCTCCGCCAGTTTGAAGTGTGTCTCAGAGCTTTTGGTTGAAACATTTTGCTTGAAGTGCAGTTTTGAGATTTTGTAGGAGCAAATGGTTAGTGGAGATGGGAAGAGTGTGTAGTGTTTTGGCTTGGAGTAAGCAATGAGAGGGGAAAAAATAATCTTATTTAGGTTTTTGCAAGGACTGTAGTCCTCTTAGTTCACTTTTGTTTTCCTGACTAAACAGATTTGAGTTGTAAAAATGCAATCTTTATATTTGGACTCAATCTGTTCTCTTGTAATTTGCCTCAGAATAAGAATTAAAATAAAACTGCAGATATTAATGGAGACTATTTAAATGTTGCCAGATGAAAATGGAGTGTTTTGGCTGACTGCTTCAAGCTACATGCGATTTAAACTTTGAAAACAGTGTCATAGGTAATTACTACCATTGCTCAGCACGTGTTGTAGTTGCTAACAAAGGGCTGCACCCAACAAAGTTCACTAACCCCCCTTACTGTACAAAACCAAAAACAATATTATTATCCTTTTAGTTTATTAAACACAATATTTTAATCATATTTTATTCCTTTTTGTTTTCCTTATTTAGTAGTTTTAGATGTGATGATATTTACTCAATTAGTGTGTAGGTTTGAACAAAAGCCGAGTCGTCACTTGAGCTCTAAAGCCATCAGCCAGTTTGCCCAGTAAACTAGTGTATACAAACACCGCTTCCTGACTACAATCCCATGCTTTCTAGCATGCTAGAGCCAAACTGCAGTTATGTAGAAATACAATCAACGGTGGATATTGTGTACGTGACTCCATCTATGAGACGTCCAGTCTCCGTTTACAACTCCACCCCGACTTTCTGTAGTTACTGAACTGTCAGAATAGGAGAAAGACAGTTTTGTTACACATTCAGCAACATTTCTTTTTGTCTAAACAACAGGCAAAGCACTGAAGACCACAATGACTTGCTTAAATAAGATCTGTACCTCTCCCCAGTGCAATGCGTGGTAAACCTTATCTGGATTTTTTTGATTGAGGAATGCCAAAATTTATTGGAAAAATGTAAGTTTTCATCCTTATATTTGGTTTACAGTTTTGAGAATTCATTTCAGAATTACTAATGAGACAGTGCAAGTGTCTCTTAGGCAAGTACTGTGCACAAGGCAATTAAAGATGGCTCGAGTATTAATATCAGCACAAATGCTTTCCTGGTAGTTTTAACAATCTACCCGGTGTTGCTCCCTGCTACATTTTGGATTTATCGGAAGTGTCAAGCACAAATATTTTATTTGCTAACAAGCGAAATAGTTGCTGCCTGAAATAATTCAGTTTCCAAAGGAATGCTACATGCAGACCCCCCCCAGTGATTTTTAGTAGCAGTTTAGGCTTTTAGTACCAGTAATGATAATAGGCAGCACACAAGTGTCTGCTGTCCTGTTGTTTAAGATTGGAACATCACTTTTCTCTGACTTTTGCTGCTAAAGTTGAATATTCCTATTTAAGCAAAGCAGTCCTCTAACATTAGCCCCTCCCCTCTTGGCACCAAAAGAGGCACCACACTCAGCATTAAACTACAGCATCTGTTCGAATGAAGTGGGCACAGACTGAAAGATGAAATCCCAGAATGGCTTGACCTCTATTGCTAATTTAAGGGAAACTAGCAAAGCATGACACACTGTGCTATTGTGCCTTTTATCACTGTTGCACATATACATATAAAGCATATTCTCACTTTTAGTCTTATTTTAGAATGTGTACTTGAGTTTTGTTTTTTCTCACGTGTACCCTCCTCTTTGCCTATTGCCCGACGGTGTCTCCAGCTCGCCCGACACACCAGGAATATTCTACCTGTCCCCCCGTCATCCGTTGGTCTAAAATGGCACCAACTGTTATCTCCTTTCTCCAGCAGGGAGTGGTATTCCTCTTTCTCCTAATCACCTCATTCCTGTAGAGAGAGACAAAGGCTAAACCTCAACACTGTTCATTTTCTGTTATATGAATATTTGTTTGTCTTTTAGAAATGTTTTTTGTATTTCTTGTTTTTTTCTTTTCTTTTCTTGGTTTGAGAATTGGAACTTACACGTCACAGACCTAAAAATATACTACTTAACTACTCCCTTAATGGAGTTTTTTTGATCTCAGGTTCCACTGGTAAAGCATCCCAAAAGGCTCTTCAGATGAGGCCGAGGATTCATGTAACAAAATGAGTAAAATGTACTGAAAAGCTTGTCTGCTCTGGTGTCTCGTTCTTCCGGTTTTTACAATCACAGAAAACGCACTGATCTCATACATCCATGTAACTTCTCAGTCACTGACTACATTGAAACCAATTATGTTTTTCAATACCAAACACTCATTTTCACCCCAGTTTACCAACTAACAGACATAAGCGAACAATAGGTTTACAGTGCAGCTTCTATAATAGACATCCTGTGCAAACGACATCAGTCATGAAGCAATTTTAAGGCCAATGTGACCAACAGGGGGAGGCAGGTTGCATGACAACACTAGTGTGTTTATTTTGGGAAGTGAAATATGTGAGGACTTCAATAGTCAAGTTTTTGTTTCAGATAGGAACCGATTCCACTTTGTGGTCATTTTCAAGGCTATAGTTTGAGTTGGTGTTAAATTGTACTGTTATACTGAGAATTATTTGTTATTTAGCCCATTCTTACTAATGGAGAGATGGTGGACAGAATATTACAAACACTAATCTGAAACTCTTTCAGCACCAATTAACCATTAAGTACTTTTTCAAATAGGAAGGACACATTCTGGAGCAGTTTTACTACACTATAAGGTTTCCAAAATGTACCTATTAAAAAGGCAGCCGATTGTGCTTGTGTGTATTTGCACAAAACTACTACAGATTGTGTTGCTTTTTAAGTCTACCTTTGCTTTATAGTACATATTTCTACTAGTTTTTTAAATATTTGACCACTGAACTCAAATTTCATTGTTTTGTTTTTCTTTAAAGAAAATGTGCCTATATAAGTGCTGTAGCTGTGACTTGACTAATGAACTCGGATGCTAGAAAGCTGCTGCTGGTTCCTTACTCATGCCATTTTCCCACCAGAAGCATTTGATCAGTTGTAGAAGGAGTCATAGTACAAGTTGAAGTTAACAAGAATTCTAACCACCAATGCTAAGTCTTTAGTTACCCTTCACTTTTTACTTAACTTGGTTGGTTGATTATTTCTTTGTTGTAACCTTGCTTCTGGGCAATAAATCTTGTACCGTTCAAAAGCCTGTTTATTTCCCCTTAAATGGTCCCACATTCGTGGAGATGCATTTGCGGGTTGTGCATATGAAAAACTTGCCAAATCATCTCTGCCAATGTCAAACAGCTTATTCTGCTATTGACTCTTGTTTGATGTCGTTCATTGGACTGGATCACTGAAGTCTGAAGAAATATCACCAAAAAAGAGTGAATAGCAGAATAAGCTGTTTGGCATCAACAAAAAAATTTAGCAAGAATTTTATGGGCTCAACCCACATACTCAACTTTGCTTCTCAGCCCAATTGTATCCCCTTAATGCCCTTTCCTTACTTTTTTATGTGAAGTTTATTTTGCTTTCAAGGAGGCAGACTTTGTTATTTTTAGTGCAAAAGTTCCTCAAGCTCTCTGAAGGTCTTTTGGAGTTTTTCTTTGGCTGACATTGGCTGCTTTTTCATTCATTTTAAGTGCAGTCCTTGTACCTGACCTTTTTCAGAGGAACTTTTTTGTTTGTTTGTTTTGTTAAGCCACTTAATACTGACTTATTATTAAATAGACATAAAACAGGCAACATAGGCACTTTGTTGCCAGCGGCCTGTCACAAATACACAAAATTCTTTCACATTTCTTTGGTTGAATATATGAAAGAAGCTTGGAGAACTCTTCTTGAAGACTACTTAAAGAAATGACAAGAAAATTTGACAGAGATATAAATGGCATTTCCATGTATGCTTGCACCTTTCAGTTCATTGCTGCACCTATTTCCCATTTTCCTAGCAAAGGTTAAAGAAATGAGGGGTGGTTTGATACTTTTACACAGTATGTTTACTGGGGAATGAACTTCAAAGACAATACAAGTTAAATGGTGTTGCACAGAGTGCTGAATTTTTATGTTTCCCTCATTTTCACATGTATTTAGAATCCATGTGAAAATGAGGGAAATGTATCAAATTTCTACATTTGCTACATTTCTACATTTCCTGATCTGAAAGAACAGGTTCTGATGTTCTGTAACAGTGACCTAGCTGTGTGCTTGTCATGATTTTATTGAGGCTGAATGCTTCAAATGATTAATTTCAGTACTATATTCATACCGAGTTGAACATACCAAAAAAATGAACTTTTTGTGCAAATGCATATCATATATATCATCTGATCACTGAACCCTGAAACTAGGTACATTTATATAATCTATAATCAGGATTATAATCTGGACTTTGACTTTGCTATGAATTTTTGATGACTTCAGTCAGTCCTCCTGTGCCAGCTGTACCCTCTTGATGGTATTTAGTAGGAGAGAAACTCTTACTCTAAAGCTACAGGACTCTGAACATTTACCCTCATGCCTTTTACATATCACTTGGAAATACAAGAAGAGCAACATAACTGAAGTGCACATCAGGGATTGCCATGTGCATCTGTAAGCAGTGGTGGTTTTGAGCACTTTGGTTACCTCTCATACTCAAACTTGTGGTGACTCTTTTCATGTGTGTTACAGCTTTTGGAAATGTGACAGTTCAACATCAAAATGTCTTCCAAGACAGAAAAGGCTAATCAAGACATTGCCTCTAGCAATGTTTGTACCTACACTCTGAAAGCTCAACCTGTCAACAGCCTGATGAACACACACACCTCTTTCTTTATTTTGGGAGGAGTCTGCAAGGCGGTTTACATCCATTGAGCTTCATACATATGCTTAGTTCGCGAGTGGAAACGGTCACAGCAGTTTTTACCGGCTGAGGCGAACACTTGCTAGGATGCACTGCCATCAGGACTTGGTGAGCTTTCTCAGCTGTGGACTTATTCTGGCAGGAGTTTGGCACCTGGTTTATCACAGGAAGTCACAGAGCTCCTATGGACGCTACATGGCATGCCCTCCTGCTAGAACGGTTCCTGCTAGACTAGCCTGGTTCCTTCAGGAGATGCCGGCTTTCATCATCCCTCTACTTTTAATGCTCACCATGCACAAATCCACAATTATGGGGAAGTACCTGCTGCTAGCGACCTTTTGCGTGCACTACTTTCAAAGGTAAAAGCAGAAAAACAAGTCAGCTTTGTGCCATTTGCTATGCATGTGAAGGGAACAGGGAACATGTATTCACGACAGTAAACAGTCTTGAATACATGTATTCCTATTTACAATATTCCTATTTAATCTTCCCAACATAAGTGATCGACTTTGATGTTATTTAAAAAAAGGAAAGTTAAAATCCCTCTTCTCTAACAGTTTGTCTTTTCTATTTTACATAAAACAACAAAGACGTGGCGTAATCATCTTTTAGCTGCTGGATGTACATTACGTATTGAGACATTTAGTGAAAGCAAGAGACAAAATTTCAGATGGGGACCTAAAAAGCAAAAGAAAAAAAACAAAAGGAGGTTTGAAAAGGATTTTTCCTGCTGCTATAATTCAAAACAACACTCTGAGGAATGCTTTCCTAACCTCCCATGAAGAGTGGAGCTTAGTGGCACCATTTTAGTTTTCACCTTAATGCCAAATCATTTATACAGTGTGCTTCCAGTGGATTGTAAAAACACAGCTTTTTCTGCATGTACCAGCATGGAAAAAATGCACCATTATCCCCGTCTTTCGCCACCCCTGCTGCATCTACCATTTTGTTCCCCAATCATAGAACATTTGTGTACTCGCTATTGATGAGAGGAAAGCCTTTCCCGCTGAGTGTGATGGTGACAGCGGGTTTGTTCTGCTCTCTAAATGGTTTCCTGCAAGGACACTACCTACTGCATTGTGCCCAGTTTGATGATGAGTGGTTTACGGGCTATTGCTTTAAAATTGGTAAGTGGAATATTTACTCTTTGGATGTGAAAGTCAGAATCTAATTGTATTTTTTTATATGTCTCATATACTGAGAATTCTTTTTTTGTTGTTGTTTTTTTTCAGGTTTACTGCTGTTTTACATCGGCATGGCCATTAATATTCACAGCGACTTTATTCTACACAACTTGAGGAAACCAAAGGAAGTAATATACAAGATTCCTACTGGTAAGAGACAGATTACAAGTGAGCAAACTCCCACTGTGCTTGTATTAACCTGCAGTCTACTTAATCTCCTGCAGGAGGTCTGTTTGAATATGTGTCTGGTGCCAACTACTTAGGGGAGATTGTGGAGTGGTTTGGATACGCTGTAGCCACCTGGTCTTTTCCAGCACTCTCATTCGCTCTGTTCACCCTCTGCTTCATTGGACCAAGAGCCTACTACCATCACAGGTGCCTAAGATATTGATGTGAAGGAGTCCTGACACAAATACTAACCCCTCAACTAAGGATTTTACCCACATGCTGTTTCTAAACCGTTGTTGTTTCTTCTGTTGCAGGTTTTATCTTGAGAAATTCAAAGACTATCCCAAGTTTCGAAAGGCTTTAGTTCCTTTTATCTTCTGAGGGAAAACATTCATGTATTCCAAAAAACTGTTTACCGTGGTCTATAACATGTTATACAACATTGTTATTAGTGAGGCTTTAACGTGGAATAGTCTAGTTAGCTTGGTTTAGTTAGTGTTTGTATTTAAGAAGGTACCGAGGTGAAGTGTATCAATAGTATTTGCAGCTTGTGAAATTTATGCATGATGTATTAATAAATGTATTTGTCTTGTTTATTACTGATACTCATACAACCGAGTTTCTAAAAGTCAGGAATCCTGTTTGAAATTAAATCAAATGTAAGAATCCACTGATTACCAATTTTACCAATCTTGCTTCAAAACTGCTGGTGCCATAATTTTTGGGACAATGTCACAGCTTTTGTAATTTTGTGTCCGTAGACCATCACAGTGGGATTAAAACTAAACAAAAAGATGTTAGTTTCAACTCAAATGGTGTAACAGCAATAGGACCATAGCCCACCATTTTCAGTTGTTGTGAAAGTAATTGGAAACTTAACTGACAGCCGGTTTCAGTTGACCAGGTGAGACCAGTTCTGTCATTATTCTGTGACAAATGAGATAGATAAGAGATTTGGAGTCGATCCAGTTGTTGAACCTTACATTGGAACTTAACATGAGGTCTAAAGACATGTTGATGCAAGTGAGGCCCTCATGAGGCTGAAAAAAGGAAAGTATAAATTAAAAACAAACCTCTCTGTTTAAGAATGTACCAGCAAAATGAAAAGCCCACAGAAGGCAATTACAGTATGTGATGGCAAATTCCTTCTTTGATTAAGAAAAACAACTTCTCCACCAGTGGAAATGTGCCACTAGTATTTAATGATGATGTGACTGCTGACAGAAGTAGCAGGATGAATTGTGAAGCGTACAGGCCAATACTCTCTGCTCCAACTCAGCCAGATGTTGCAAAACTGATAGGAGACCCTTTCGCAGTGCAAATGGAAAATAACCCAGAGGCTACTGCCAAAGAAAGACAAGAGTTTCTCAAGGCAAAGACATGGGATATTCTTCGATGGGCAAGTCAGTGACTTGATCTCAACCCAACAAAGCGTGCTTTTCAGTTACTCAAGACAAGACTGAAGGCAGAAAGTCTCACAAACATGCAGGAACTGGCTGCACTGAAGGCCCGCCAGACTACTGATGTTACCTAATACCGTTTGTGAGCCACGGTTCAAATTCAAAGACAATCCCAACTAACTACAAGGCTCCAAAAAAAAACCCCAAACTTTTAAGTTACACTTTTTAAAATCAGAATACAGCATCAAGTCAGTGAATCTTCTGGGATATTGAGCTGGTCAGTTCAGTAGCAGAGGGGGTCGTTAATCAGTTTCTTCATCAGTTTCCTCTTTGATGTTAATGATATTAACGACAGGTGCACTAGATGGGCAACAATGAGACGAGCCCCAAAACAGGAATGGTTTTACACGTGGAGGACACTGACATTTTCGCCTCCTCATCTTTTCTGTTTTGCATTTGGCTTAGAGTCAGAGTCACTACTGGTAGCACGAGGCAATACCTGATACCAGAAGGTTTGCTGGGTCTCCCATCACGGTCTCAAGAGCACGGAGGAGATTCCAGGGGACAGGCACTGGGAGAGCTGGACAGCTGTGCATGAAAAAGGTCCTTAACACATCAGCAGGACCGGTATCTGCTCCTTTGTGCAAGGAGGAACAGGATGAGCACTGTCAGAGCTACAAAATGACCTCCAGCAGGACACTCATGAGGGTGGTCTAAGGGCCTGACGTCCTCTAGTGGGCCCTGTGCTCACTGCCTGGCACCGTGGAGCAGATTAGCATTTGCCATAGAAAACCAGAATTGACAGGTCCACCACTAGTGACCTGTGCTTTTCACAGATGAGAACAGGTTCACCCTGAGCACATATGACAGATGTGAAAGGGTCTGGAGAAGCCGTGGAGAATGTAATGCTGCTTTTAACATGTGGGTGGGTGGGTGAGTGATGGTCTGGAGAGGCATATCCACTGAGGGGCACACAGACCTTTACAGGCTAGCCAACGACACCATGACTGCCATTGGGTACCAGAATGAACCCCATGGACCCACTGTCAGAACCTATGCTGGTGCAGTGAGTCCTGGGTTCCTCCTGATGGATAACAATGCCCAGCCTCATGTGGTGAGAGTAAGGAGAGTGTCAGGGTACTGGGTCTCCTGACCCAGCATGTTAATTCTTTGTGATTTTTTGTATTATTGTACTTGTGTGAGTTATTCTATGGTTTCTAGTTTTGATCCCTTGTCCTTCATGTTTCTCTGTGTCCCCTCTGTTCTGTGTAAGTCTGTGTCTGCATGTTTGAGTTTCCCTCTGTGGCTTTCGGTTCTTAGAGCCCTCTGCCTTATGGTTTACGTCTCTGTGTTTCTTAGTTGCTGTCTCCACCGTGTCAAGTTCGCGTCTCTGTGTCTTACTTCCTGTTTTACTTTGAAGGTCTGTGTCTTATGTGAATGTATTTTGAGTCCTCATCTCCTGCCTGCCACACAGCGTTTTATGACAGAACGACGCGACCAGACATGGACTCAGCAGGCTCCGCCCGGGAAATTGATTTGGCCCGCATCCAAGGTCTGGTAGAGCGGATTTCCCACACTGATGATGTTCGGGCCATGACTGTAGGAATCAAAGCCATTGAAGCCATCCTCGAGAGGAACCCCCACTTTGGTCAACTCAGAAGATTTATGGACTCAATAAACATGGTGCGCGAGGCCCGGGAGGTACTGCAAGCCCGAGAGTTAGCTATTCTCGCCCACTCCCGGTATTCAGCACCGAAGCCACCAGCGCTGCAGCAGCAGATGGAGCTCTCTGCAATGCAGCAGCGGCCATTAAAGCGCAAGGGGGTTGTTAAATCAGAGATTATTAATCCCGAGACTGTTTTTCCAAAAGCTGCATTTTTCAGGTCCCCGGGGGGTTTGTGTGTTTCCGTTGAGCCTGAAGACAAAATAACGAGCACTGCGAAAGAGCTCTAGGTTTGCGCCCACAAGGACAGATTCTATGGCAATTCCTGAGACTGCTACGCTCTCCAAGGCTTCCCCAGAAACTGAGTTTGTAATTTCATCTGAATCTGGACCCCTGGAGACAACAGAATCCACTCAGCCTGTGACTATTGACAGTTTCTTGGCTTACTCAGAGCAGGAAATAAATACCTCCAAGACTGTTTTTCCAGAGACTGCTCTAGCCCAAAGTGAAGCTCACTTAGCTGCCCGGCCTACTGAAGCTCACTTAGCTGCCCGGCCTACTGAAGCTCCATTCTCACCTCAGCTATCACTCCAGCCTCCTACATTGCCTTTAGGCCAGTCTGCTATTCATTGTTCGATTCAACCTTTAGTTCGGCCACTTGTGCAATCCATAGCTCAATTACCCATTCAGTCCATTGCTCAATTACCCGTTCAGTCCTTTGCTCATGTGCCTAGTCAGTTCCGAGCTCAGTCTCCTGCGTCGCCACCAGTTCGGTTCCCCGTAGCACTTCAGTCTCCCTCAGTTTGGTCTGCCACTCAGTCGCCCTTAGCTCCATCATCCACACTACCACCTGTTTCTCTTCCACCACAACCATCACTACACTCAGCCAGTCAGGCTGCTACTCTTCTTTCTTTCTTTCTTTCTTACAGTTATATTGGCGGTTGGCAAACAATTGAAAGGTGCATTACCGCCACCAACTGGAATGGAGTATGGTCTGGAACGACGCTCAAAAAAAAAAAAAAAAAAAAAAAAATCCTCAAATCCTGCCAAACAGGTTCCCCTCTTTTAAAAACTGAAATAAGGCCTGATAACTTTTACTTCCCGATTCCTTTCGCAACAAATCAACCAGATCCAGTTTGAGTTTTAGGTTACTAAGATTTTGAATCAAATGTCTCCTCTCAACCTGATACCTCTGACACTGCAACATGACATGTTCTACAGTTTCCTCTACCCCACAGTAATCACATTTTCCAGTACTATGTTTCCCTATCATGAATAACGTATTATTCAAGCCAGTATGTCCAAATCTCAGTCTGGATATGATCACCTCCTCCCTCCTAGTCCGTCCTGCATTTCTCATTCCTCCCACCCTCCTTTGAATCTTATACAACCATCGTCCCTTCCTTTCCTCCTCCCACTGCTTTTGCCATCTTGCTCTCATATCTTGCCTTACCATACTCCTTATCTCTGCTTGGCCAAAACTAACACAGGCTGCTACTCAGTCAGTCATTCAACCTATAGCCCTGCCATTAATGCACTCTGTAGCTGAGCCGTTAGCCGCCCGGCCCGCAGCCAATTCAGCCACTCCTCCACCCGTTACACCTCCACCACAACCGTCACTGCAGTTCCTGGTTCAGTTTCCTGCAGCTCAGCTGTCCCCAGTGCAGTCTCCCGTGTCCCCAGTGCAGTCTCCCTTAGCACAGTCATCCACTCAACCACCAGCTCCACTTTCTCCCCAACCGTCACTACTACCTCTAGCTCAGTTTCCTGTGCAGTCACCCCTAGTTCATTCTCCTGTGAAGTCATCAACTCCACCACCCACTCCACTCTCACCACCACCGTTACTACAGACATCAGTTCAGTCCCCTGTGCCAGTGCAGACGCCCTCAGTTCTGTCTCCCGTGCAGTCATCTACTTCACCACCATTAGTAGCTCAGCTCCCCGTGTCTCCAGTAGCTCAGCTTGCACCTGAACCATTAGCCCAGCTCGCACCTGAACCATTAGCCCAGTCCCCTGTAGCAGTTCAGTCTTCTGGTCAGCTTAACATTCAGCCAGGGGTCCCAATACCCTCTGGTTCTACATCGGCTCCTGCTGGAAGCTCGGATGAGTCCATCCAGCACTCCGTGGCTCCCACGCCGCCACCCGCCTCGTCCGCTGGGGGTTCTGGAGAGCCCGGCCAGCACTTCCTTGTCTCTGCTGGGGGTTCTGGTGAGCCCGGCCAGCACTTCCTCGTCTCCGCTGGGGGTTCTGGTGAGCCCGGCTCTGTCACCTGTGCCACCCACCTGGTCGCCCCCGACCGTTTGACTTATGAACTTTTGTGCCGGCGACCTCCGGGTCGGCCCCCTGACTTACTATTGAACTGTTCTTTGTGCGCCGGTGTTTTCTGTGCACGTGTTGTTTTTGGACTCCTGGTGCTCCTGTTTTGTTTTGCCACACAGCGTTTTATGACAGACAGTTCCTAGAGAACAAATAACTGATGTTGCTGACTGGCACCCACACTTGCCTGACCTAAATCCAATAGAACACCTCTGGGAACACCTCTAATGACAGGAGCTCAATGATGCCCTGCTCCAGATCTGCGAGGAGATTCCCCCCCCCCCAGGACACCATCCGTCATCTCATTAAGGGCATATGCAGACGTTGTCAGGCATGCATGTGGGGGCCACACAAACTACTTACTAGTATTTTGAGTTGCTTTAATGACATTTCTGCAAAATGGACTAGCCTGAAGTATCAATGTTTCATTTTTATTTATGGGGTGTCTTTGAATTCAGCCCTCTGCAAGTTGATAATTTTCATTTCCATCCAACAACATGGTATCTCTTTATTGCTAACACATTACCCAGTCCAAATTACTATAAATGCCCAGCATGATTCTTTTCCCCATACACATCAGATGCGTTTTCAGCGTAGTTAAACATTAATGCTACCTTCACAGATATAAGTTACCCATGTACTAATGTACCCCAGTGCCAGCATGGGTTTTAAATGATATGCAAAAGGACTCCCTACTGTCTAAACTTTTTGAAACCAAAAAGGCAGCATTCAGTCCCCATTTTAAACCCACAAACCAGAATTCCACACTACACAAAAAATCTGTTCTGCTAATTCATATCTTGAATTATATATTTAACATCCAGAGCAAGATTAGCAGTTTCCACAGCAACTTGCAATGCGCTGAGTTTAGCTGTGAAGGAGTCTAGTACACGTGGCTGCACACGAGTGTCTCTAAACACCGGTGATGGACAGAAATCTGAATATTTAGTGTTTAGATAAGTCCACTTCTTACTTGGGCTACTTTGTACCAGACCGCAGCCACAGGAGCCCAAACTTTCCTCCATGGTTTCTTTGATGGCATCTGCAGGGAGAATCCAGCGATGAGCATGAGTCAGATCAATTAAAGAACTCCCACCATCGTGCTCCAGCGCTCCAGCTGCAGACTCCAGAGCACAGCAGAATAGCTCCACACCAAGAAGGTACTCTGTCTGTGAGCACATTAATACCGATGCAGTCTCTGGTACCTCACTCTTGCTCTAAGAAAAAAATATGGCATCATGAAGGCATGTCATTGTGAAAGACATGTGAAATCAATAAAACTGGGGTAAGTGAAGACCAAATACTGGATCTCACCTTGTGTCTAACATAAGCAGCCAAGTTTGTCTCAGTACAGCCACCCCCAACCAAGGCAAATGGTTCCCTTAGAGTGAGCCTCAGTACATGTTCTGCCGTCTGGCACACCACCTTTAGCACAAACACATCAGGAAGTGACCACTTTGTCACATTTACATGACAATAATGGGTATTCCATGTCTCTGTGTTAAAAACGTATATTTTCTGAAGAAATTTGATCTCTCAATGGACGAACACTAAAACATTTACTTTGTGGGAAAATCCATTACTGACTTCTCATTTATTGAACTAACATACAGCAGGAATTGTAAATCTTAGCGATAGGGAGTCTTATGAGTGGAATCTACGTTGTTTCAGGCAATATGTCTCTCCATCCATCATTAACTCCAGAAGCCAACAGTACAGCTTTAACATCCACTTTATCTTACCTTCAGCTCATTTAACATGGTCTGGTTCCTGTGGCAGAGGATCATTGTGCAGATCGCAGACTCCCCAAGAGGGAATAAATGCAGCATTGTCTTGGATCCAAAGTGCTTTATACAGAGATCCCTCACCTTCCCGTAGGTCTTGGGTGGGATTGTGGTATGTAATGTGGCCACAGGTTGAGCCCCTATTTGTAAAAGGTATGCAAAAAAACAAAACAAACAAAAAAAAACCCACCATAAATACAACAAGTATATTCCACTTGGACAGTAGATTTATTATTACAGTAGTGCAGTGAGCTGAATTGAAAAACAAATAAAGCTATTGGTGTTTAACTGGTGCTTGTATGTATGGCATGATTTTGCAGCCTGCATCTAGGCTTACCTGTCAGCTGAGTAAGTGGCTCCATAAGAGCAATTCCCAGTCTCTCTACCACTATGACACCATGACTCCTCAGATATTGCTGCAAAACTGGGTGGATGACCTTCTGGCACATGAAGAGCTTCACTTCATCGTTAATCACCTGTCTGCCAAGCTCCAGAAGTTGACCCAGGATCTGTGAGTCTGTGTCTACATCCGGGTGGGCCTCAATTACTCCATCTCCTAGTTCAGAAATGTCCCCAGCAAGAGACGCACTGAAAAGCACAACACTGAGGGGATTTAAAGGTTTGTCTTCCTCACTCAGGCCATCAGGCATCTCCACCAGTAAACCTGGAAGCACTTCAGAGCTTAGCACAGAATGACCTTCTACAGGAACAGTCACTATTCTGCCAAAACTGACTATACCTGGACTGCTGCAGGGAACGGTGAGCAAAAAAGCTTGCACAGCCAGTTTGCTAATGTGAAGCGTCTCGGGCTCTGTTAGTACACATGCGGGTTTGCTGGAGATAACACTGCGAGCTAACGTGATCAAGTTCTGAGTGCTGCAGAAGTCGAGCTTCACTCTACAACCACAGTCTTCTTGTTGAAGGTAGCTGGTACACAGAGCGAGCAGGTAGTTGTTCACTCTGATAGCCACGCTTTCCCTGAGAGTAGACTTTTTGATTTGTTCAATAAGAGAAAGGCATAAGATAGCTGCAAACAAACCGCAGTCGCTGAAGCGAGAGACGTGGTTGAGGATGGAGGTTTTTATGAGATTGATAAAAGGCTGCGAGGAGGAAACGGATGAAAGAAGAACCGAGGAGGCAGAGGTGGTCACGACGTGTCCTCCAATGTTGTTGTGAACTTGTTTCAGTCTACCTGTGGGACCGAAACAAGACGTTAGTATCTGTTTCAGCAGGTGAAGCTTGCTGCAAATATCAGTGTTGTCCAGTGGCATATCAGTGCAAACAGATGGAGATTTCTTGCTGAGTCGAGACATGACCGAAGCACATTTAACATTGTTAAGGTAGACAGTACCAACATACGGCAAATCGGCAGTGATAAGTGTTAGCAATGATAGAATAGTGATGCTCGTAGCATTGCCTGACCAAATTGTGTTTTAAAAGAACGGGGAACAGTTGCAGATTAATTTATTAAATCCAACCAAAACCATCACTACCTTATTGTAGGGTCTAACATTTGATGCCATACATATTTAGATGTAATTTGACAGTGTGTAGTTTGAGAGATTGACAAAGGCGTTGTACAGACACAACTCGTTTCCATGGTAGCAACACAGCGCTTGGCCAAGCTGCGGTCCTACTCGAGAAACCGTCGCTTGCCTCTAGTACCGGCTTTTCATAAGGAATAAACAAACTAAAAGCGAATTTACGAGTCTTTATGTAGAAGAGTAGTTGTCTATCTCTATTATTATTTTTTTATGCAAAAGGCATACAGTGAAACGTCCCACGCACAATGCGCTCAGTTATTGGACTACAAATTGAAGGTGACGTCATCTCCGGTCGCCCGGCTGTTGAAGAACCATTCAAAACTGTTGGCGGTATGAAGTCCTGGTTAACTTTAATATACTTATATGTTTTATGTCTAACGAACTTATATGTTATTATTTTATTTTATTATAACACTTGTTATGTTTTTGTAATTGTTGACGGTGGCCGTTTGTAGTACGAGCGTAACAAATAAAGAAATCTGTCTCTGTTGTCTTCAAAAAATACAGCTAATAGCTGCCCACCGTGCACTTACTCTAGTGAAGCTAACTGAATTCATGAGAATGGCTCCTATCAAACTTGTCATTAAGGTAAGTGAAACGATATACCCAGTACATGAACTCGTGCGGTGCTGTGTTGAATTAACATACTGTATATTATATTTGTTGATGATGAATGAATAAAACGAGGTAGAGAAGGGTATGTGGATCGAGGACAGTACAGATCAGGAAGTACAGATGATTAGTAAAGAGGAAGTGAGGGCGGCTGTGAAGAAGTTAAAATTATCGTAAGACTCATTTGCGGAACATTTGTAGCAGTATGAGCAGTACTGTTTTGATTACTGGGATACTGCAGACACAGGAAGAAATCTACACAACAATGTAGGCTTGAAGAGAATGCAGGGTAGGAACCCAAAGGAAGAAATGTTGATTATTTTGTTGACAATAGGACATATAGGCTAAACCATACACTAGAACAGGCAAACACCGAACAGGTCTCTGCATTTATGTAATCCACCAAAACCTGTTGAACACGTGCCAATCCTTTGCATTAAGTTTGAGTGAAAAAGAAGAGAATCAGTGGCTTTATTGAAGGACAGAAATTACAGTTTTACACTGAGGAATTTGTTACTGAAATTAAACAATTTTCTATTTAAATATCTTGAATTAGATGATTGATGCTAGTCTCCTGTCCACATTCCAGTCCACTAGGTGGCAGTAATGCACCTGTAAATTGGTTTGCCAACTTACAGGTGCATTACTGCATTGAAGAAAAAGCTACAAGAGGATGAAGAGTGGAAAAGCAGTTGGTTCAAATGACTTGCCTTTGGCGGCATAGAGATATCTATATGAGATGGAAGCATGTGATAGGATGCCAAGGAAGGAACTGTGTTATTGCACGAGGAAGTTAGAAGTGGCAGAGAAGTATTTGAGGGTAGTATAGAACATATATGAGGACACCAAGATGATAGTGAGGTGTGCAGTATGAGTGACAGATAGGCTCTGCCGTGAGCCCATCCTTTTTGCTGTTGTGATGGACAGCTGAAATGAGATCTGGCAGGAGTCTCAGTGAACTGTCATTTTCACAGATGACTGTGATCTTTAGTAAGAGTAGGGAGCAGGTGGAGCCTGGAGAGATGGAGGTGTGTTCAGGAGAGTAGAGGAATGAAACTCATTAGAACCAAGAAAGAATACATGTGTGTGAATAAGAGGGAGATGGGTGAAGATGCAAGGAGTAGAGGTACTGAAGGCGCATGAGTTTAAATATCTGGGAACAACCATCCAAAGCAACGCACAATGCAGAAGAGAGGTGAAGAAGAGAGTGCAGGTAAAGTGGAGCAGGTCAGAGGTGATTTGTGGGAAAGGGATAGCAGCAAGACTGAAATGGAAAGTTTACAAGATGGTAGTAAGACCTGCTATGATGTATGGTTTGGAGATGGCACTGACAAAAAGACAGGAGGAGGAGCTGGAGGTAGCAGAATTGAGGAAGTTCACATTGGTACTAATCAGGATGGACAGAATTCGAGATGAGTATATCGGGGGACACCTCAAGGTAGTTTGGAGACACAGAGGGCCAAGTCTGTGCATGTGTGCAGATGATGGATAGTGGATATGTTGAGGAAAGGATGTTTGCTATGGAGCCCCCAGGCAGGATGAAAATAGATATACAGAGAAGATGAATGAATGTGAAGGAAGACATGAAGATGGTTGGTGTGAAAGAGAAAGATGCTAAGGATATGGTGAGATGTAGGCAGATGGTTAGTTGTGGGAGCGCGTAAGGAGATCAGCTGAAATAAGAAGGAGATAATATATATATTTGTTAAATTAAAGAACATTGCGCTCCCATGTTCAGCTGCGCAACAGCAGTTGTACCTCAAGGTGCTTTACATAGTATGGTAAAGACAGAGTTTGAAATTCTTATCAACACTCATTTTAAAAGCCTGCATCTCTGATGGTGCATTAATGCCTGTGGGCTTGCCAGCTAACACATCTGGAATACACTCTCATCCAGATGATGTCTTTTTCAGGAAAGGCCTTGCATATTTCAGCAATACAATGCTAAAACATGTACTGGATCTATTACAACAGCATGGCTTCACAGTAGAAGAGTCTCAATGTTAAACTGGTCTGGCTGTATTCCAAACCTTTCACCAGTTAGAAAGATTTGACAGAATATAAAATGAAAAATAGAAAAAGGAAGACGCAAGACTTTTGAGCAACTAGAATCCTGTATCAGATAAGAATGGGATAATGTTCCTCTCCTAAAAGCTCAGCATCTGGCCTCCTCAGTTTACAGATATTTACGTTATTGAAAGAAGAGGAGTAGTAAACATGTTGCTGCCATCAAATTCAAAATGACTTTGTTTTTTTCTTGAAATAGTACTACAATTTTCTCAAGTTTAAACATTTGGTATGTTTTCCATGTTCTCTTGTAAATAAAATGTGGGATTATAAGATTGCAGATCATTGAATTCTGCTTTTATTAACATTTTATACAGTGTCCCAGATATTTTGGAATTGGGTCTGTAACTCTAATTGAAGTACATTTTCTGAGAGCTTTCCCAGTAAACTTTGCTCAGGGCTATAAAACTGTTTATAGCTTATTTCAGCGTCTTGTCAACAAGTACTTGCCATATGTATTTGGGAAATATTTTGCTTCTAAGAAGCTGTTTTGTGTTTTTCACTCACCACAAAATGCATTTTTCTGACGTAAGATGCACACGAGGTACCAAGCGACGAGATGAATATGCTTTCTTTTCAAACGTTTTAGCCGTCATGATAAACAGCTCTCTGTGTTTGTGCTACGTCCAAATAGTAGAACAGCTACACAAACTACTTCCAGCAAGTGACATGAGTTTTTATGGTCTGTGCTAAACCTTTGAAAAGCTCTCGTGCAGCCCTGGAAAATATGCAACCCAGCAATACAGCATGTGGTTGTTTTTCTAGCATTTGCTGTATTCCAATTCTGATGTAAGATTTTCTTTCTTTTTTTCCCCTCTAAGTAGCACTGTATTTGTCCACTAGAGGGCACTACAGATGCATGTTTCAGCTGCTGTAACACCATGTTACCATGTTGTGGTTCATTCTTTAGAAAAAGTTGGAGTTTCTGGTCACCTTTTGGAAATCTCATGCCTTCCCAAGAGCCTTTTGTTAATGGGCACAACCATACGGCGAAGAGGAAACTCATTCTATGAAAAATCCGAGCTGTTCATCCTCAGTCTGTTGCTCTGACAGAAATAATGCACATCAGATGTTTTTGTTAAGTGCAGGGAAAGCCGTTGGTCTCTCTTTTGTTGATGTTTCATTTATTGAGAGTTTTGGATGAGGGGCTGCAGACATTTTCGCTGATCTCTCACATCCTCCGTAATGCCATGTGTGCCTTGCTGACCAGATATTGCGTTCATTCCCTTTTATTTGTTTCATATGCATGCCTGCATACAGGCTACCCCACCACCCCCCTCGGTTGGATGTGGGAGAGTAAAAACCCTGGAGGTTCACGGAAGGTTCCTTCCCACTGGGCACATAATGATACTGTTGTGTTAGTCTGCCTGAGAAAATCCACACAGCCTCTACCATGCTTAACCAGCTAACCGCAACAAGTATGTTAGAAGGGATCAGACCAAACAATAGCATTCAAGGCTCTGCCTATGGCTTCTCTTTTAGAAGACATACAGCACTGCCACCATGTTTTCTTAATGACTGAATTAACTTCTTAGAATAATAAAGAGAAAAAAATCTCCTGGTTTCTGTTTTCACAGATGTTGCTGATTGTGTTTGCCATCTTGCACAGAGAATAAGGTTTATCTGAGAAATTATGATTTTTATGTTCTTGGATTCATCGGGCCATGTTCAGTAGGTTGTTCGGGGTGTTTTATGGTCCTTTCTACTGGGGTGTTTTCAAAGCAGCTCCCTCCGTGGTCTGTGGAACTGCAGGAGGTGTTGGTATGCTCCTTCTTAAATAGGCTTAGACCATATAGTGACCTGCCACTTCTCAGACCTCCCGAAAAGGCCCTGTGGGCTAAAAGGCTGATCCACTCAAGTGCATGCTGTGTCTGCCAGGACATTATTGCTACAGAGCCCTGCAATCTGCCTTCTATTAAGAGCATACACCACCAACTTTTTACCCATCTAATGTAGTAAGTTGAGACAGACCAAAGTGTTTTTTTAAGGAATAAAAGATCTGAGTTATCACAGAGCAGTTTAATGTCAGAGGTTTATGTGCTGTTTAGTGTTATTGTTGGTCTGGAGATGAGCTCATAACAGACCACACATCGTGGCTCTCAACAAAAATGATTGCATTTTCTTCTTGGAAACATTTTTGACACTTTCCATTTTCAAAAAGAGAAAGTGACAAGGATAAAAAAAAAAAGAGGAAAAAAACGCTTTCATCTCAAAACTGGCCTACATTGCAGTACAGAAATCACATCTCCTAATGAGGCAAAATGCTTCTCAGCTTGCTATTTCTGTCTATCTACCAATTTCTCAGGGATATGTCTGCCTGCACTTTGTTTGCCAAGTGTTACCTGAAGATATTCTTGTCTGTTCTTGCTGCTGGAATTCCTCTCCTGGGTTGTGTCTCTTTTTATCATCAAATAAAGGAAACTCAGGTGTGCTAACATTCATCCAGAATGAAGGGAGGCTTGCACACAAAACACTTTGGTGCACTGTTTGTAAATAACATTTGCATTTGGGAATAATCAAGTTTCAAATGTTAACGTTAAGTAGCCAGTGGTTTGAAAAACTGGAAAACAGTTTTTTTGTGTGTGTTTTTTGCTTTTTTTTTTATAAGGGGAAACCCAGGTGACTCACAGCACAAAGAAAGAGAGCTGGGAATGAGAAAAATAAAGCCAAAGTTGTCACACCCACATATCTAAAGAGTTCCCCAGGGTGCTTTGCGGACTTGCAGAAAGAGTCAGAAAAAGAGAGAGAGAGACAAAGGGAGAGTTGGGATAGATGCAAGTTTTATTGAGTGAGACCGCATCTGCTGCCCCTTCTCTCCCAATGTAAACATCTGCGGCTGGTTAGTGTTAGCCTCTGAGCTAAGTGCAGTCTGAGAAGGTCTGGTTCTTACACTGCGATAGCAATGGCAAAGGGCAGCGAGGTGGGGAGGCGGGTGAAGCTGGGCTCCGTGCCCAAGTTTGAGCAGCGCAGGCCGGAGGTTTGGAGAGCTGGGTCTGGGAGAGAGATAAGGGAAGGTAAAGAGTGTTTTGGGAACTGAGTGTGACATAGACCAGAGCTCTGCAAACGAGAGAAAGTAAAAGAGTCATCGGGATGTGTTTATTTACAGGCAGAAAATAGAGAGGACCTTTCTTGTGTTGTGCTGTGGGCTGTGGGCAGGTTTAGTGTCTGCTTTTTTGGATTTTTTTCTCTTGGTTAACCTTTTTTCCCCCCACGCAAGTTATCGGTTCAGAAGCAGGCAGACTTGGGATAGAGAAGCTGAGCCTTAGCCTGCAGGAAGACTCGGTCCTATCTATTCAATATGTGACAGCAGACCACAAAAGATGGCACAATAAAGGATTTGGGATTAAGTAGCGCTTCTTGCCGCCTCTCGTTCAGCCTTCAGCCTCTGTTCATAACTCTAAAGCCCGAGCAAAGCAGAGAACAAAGCGGTGCTGGCCCACTTTAGTATGTATGAAAAGAGTAACTTCCTCTTGAACTTGGCCCTTTATCAAACTGTTCCTTTCCAACAACAGTGACAGAAGCTCTGAGTATTTCCTTAAATGTGTCATAACGTAAAATAGCTCTTCAGTTTCATCAGTGAATATGTCACATTTAATGAAACCCTTAGGGTCCTGAGTATGACATGGTAGAAACTGTCACAGAAAGAATAAAATATGGAATTTTTACTGATGGGGTGATGCAAAATTCTCTGTTGCCCTTTTACTGTGTTTTCTAAAAAACAAAAGAGAGAGAGAGAAAACTTGTGGTTTCATCGCTGCATCTAAAAAGTATACTACTCCTTGCGAAGATCTCACTTTAAAAAGCTCAATAAATAAACATACACGAAGGTTATGGTTTGTGGCATAGTTCAGCCAAGAGATGCACTGGTCACTCTTTGTGCTGGGAGTTGACAAATTTAGGCCACATGATGTGATTGTACTCAGAGCCTTTGTGCAAAATTAAATTAAATGCCAAATTCTGCTGCTATTTTGTCTTGTCTGCGACATTCAACATAAATGTCCCTTGTAAAAAGCTCTAGTAGCTCTAGTGCCCAAGCAGCACAGCGTTGGCCAAGATATCAATACTTTTGCAGGTAATTTGTCTCTCTACCAAACTGGCACTTTTGCTGGGCAAATTAATTGGTTTCTCATTAGGGTGATTGCATTAGTTTGCATTCCTGACAAAATCCCCCGTTTCCGAGAATCTGGCAGAATCACATGCTGTTTTTGTATAAGGGCAGACCAGTGTTTATCATTAACTTCCAATTCCCAGTCGAGCCTTGTCTGCTGTTCTAATGTGATAAAAAGAAGTTAGTCTAAAGCTTGATACTTGTCTGGCTTGCAGCCCAAAGGACACTCACCCAGAAGCACAGAAACCACGTCAGGGGATTTACAATGCTGTGCTTTTCTATAACGATCTCCCTCTGAACCCCATACTGATTGCATATTTTTAGCAAATTAAGTGTGACATCACAGTTTTTTGTGATTGAAAAAAAAGTTTGCATGATATTTTGTCCTTTCTGATGTCAACACAGCTGAGCAGACAGATAACCGCTGGTCAGGTTCAGTCTCTGCCAGCACACATGAGATTGTGTGATTTTGAGCCATCTAATTCAATGATTGTAAGATTTTGAGAAAACAGAAAAAGTGCACAAGTCCAGTAGCCACAAAAATGTTGACAAGTGTCAACTGAACATTTGTCTTGCACATTGTCAGTAAAAACTAAAGATCGTAAGGATCAAAGGGTGGTTAGACTGGGTAATCTGGTAACTTGTACGCAGTGAAAAGAGTTAAGTCTTAGAAGTCGGGAACCAGTATACCAAAAAATCCAGTCTGCATGTGTCATCTCCACTAGCTGGTCTCTGTGTTTTGATTGACAGGGTCTGACCCTCTGTTGCTAGGTTTTCCCACACATGGGTATTTGTAGGAGGCCACCAGTCATCGGTGCACAACTGTGAGACAAAGGTCAAAAGATGAAGAGAATGCTGATCTTTAGGGACGAGCTGATACTGACAGGCAACATGCACACAATTTAAACATGAGGAGCGGGCATTAAATGGGGCTCCGTTCTGGTCCGTGGGGTTCATTTCTTTGTGCATGCATGCTATTGTATAAGAACCTTTCTGTGTTTTTTGCACACTCTGTTTTTATTTTTTAAACAGTTTTCCATTTGTAAGTGTATTTTAACATTTAGACTTGCATTAGTACTTTAACATGAATTGGCATGCATTAATGCTGTAGGGCTGCACATACTCAATACTACAAGACATGTCTGAGATTAAAACCAACTAGAAAGATTCACTTATCAGTCATGTGGGGGCACCCTCTGCACTTGTTTAGCTGTGGAAATAAGAAAGCAGATTCACTTCAGTTATTATAATACAGAAAGAATGAGAGAGGATAATGCTCTCAAGGGGAAAATAATGCAGAGTATTTGGCAGGCTGATTTTCTCACATGTAGCCTTTAATAACATTTGATGAAAGGTTCACAGCCAAGCTTTACTTTTACCAGTTGAGAAACAATGCAGTACTTTAATGAGCAAGCTAAGCTAAGTCCTAACTAACAAAAGAAAGAGACAACTGGAAAAAGTTTGGAGGTGGGAAGTGTACATTTGTGTCCAGAGTTAGAACATTAGTAGACGGTTATACCCCTGCGGGATAAGGTCTCTCACGTCATGCTGAGAGCATGCTGGATTGTAGAGTTTAGTCATCTTGTCTATAATACTATGCTTTAACACTAGCCCAGAGGATGTGCCTGCTTAAAAACAAAGCTTTCAGTGTGCACCAGTTTCCCCTGTTACTGAATGATCCAGTGATCCTTCTCCTCTTGTTACACACTCTTCAGGTTCCACAATGTGATCCTCAGGTCAGTGTCTGGTTTTGGCTTTTCGTGACCTTAGTGTTTTTGCACCGTCATTCTCATGAATGCTTTTTGCCGCATTATCACTCTGGGTTTTAGTACTCGCTGCTCCACTGTGTCATGTTGTGGGTGGTCTCAGTCCATCCATTACTTCCTTGACCATGGAGAGGCTAAGTTCACACGAGACTCACATCTATTTGCTCTCTGCAGAGGGCAGCTTTTGCACTCATGTGTAAACCATAATCAGGCTAGCTTGAGAAAGATGTAACAGCAACTTAAACAGCAGCGGCACTTTTGGCCTCCTTGTCCCTTATTGCTTATTGTCACAAGGACATAGTGCTTCAGGAATCCACCCTGCTGCTCTTTTCCTTTCTTTCTACAACACACACAAAAAAACAAGGTTTTATTACCTCTCTGATACAAACTGGGATAATAATCCTCATTTTTATGGTACATCTTTAGATTTTCCTGTAGCTTACTGTGTCCTCAGGCACTGTATTGCAGATATAATTTACGCTGAGTGAGGGGAAATATGAGGAGACAAACGGGGCCATACTTTTTGTAAAGAGATTGGTAGGGAGATGGCTAGACAGAGAAAAAGGAGGGAGCGGACTGCTGTGAGAGGCCTGGGGTGATGTTTGAGGACACAGGGGGTCGTTGTGGTTTGTCTCGCTGTCAATCACCCGCACTTTGATTCCCTTTGTTGCCTGTGAGCTCAATGCCCTTCAGCAACCTGTGGCTATCCTTCCTCTTTGTGTTACAGTGTGGGAACTATGCTGTGCTGGTGGATCTCCACGTTCTATCCCTGGGCGGCCAAGAGGACACTAGCTGGTTCACTACGAGCCACATCGAGGTACAGACACGGGGAGATGGGCGTGGCTGTTATTAAGTGTGAAAGGGAATACATGGCGTCTTTCCTGCTGGAGACCTTTTCAAAAGGCAGCTGCAGCGTAGAATCTAAAATGACTCTGAGCCTCGTCTATTTTCATTGTTGGAGAACAGTTCCCATCTCCCTCTCAGCCACATGTGGAATTTCAGTAATCATCTTTGCCTCATCTGAACTTTAAACTTTACTTGTTACGCCAAATCAAATCTTATGTTCTCTTACCAATTCAACATATGTTTACTTTACATACATTAAATATGTGTTTTTAGGAGGTTACAACCCTGGTTCAAGATTCTGTGGACCAGAGGGTTAAGCAGTATGCCGAGTTCCTCCACAATAGAAGACAGCCCAAACAGAAGAAGGAGCTGGCATCAGCTTCAGCCTTTTCTGTGAAAGGTAAAACCCCATTATCCCGACCCTCGTTATACTGGATTGTTTTCTCTAGCGGCAAATATTACTTTGGCTGTGAACGCAGTACCATATTTACTCACACAAAGCAGACTGTTGAAGTCTGTACGCAGAATGCAAATTGGGTTACAAAACAAAGTTACAGGAAAGCATTTCACGGCTACCTTGTTGAGTGGGTGAAAAGACAACAGAACTAGTTGGGACATGGTGGTTCCCTACGCCCAGGGTGTGACCTGTAAAGGCAAGAGCTGATAGGAGTTTTTATATTGTGTTGTGGTGTTTGACTTGGCAGGTCTCAGGTGCATTTGTATGCGCAAGACGCATGTTCATTAAAACTTCTAACGTTTATTATCATTCTGTTTAATGCGCCACTGGCTAGTCTGAGTTTATCTGCACCTGTAGTTAAACGATAACATCAAAAACCAGCTGCTGTGACACAAAAAAGTATGTACAGTAAATATCAATAAATTATGCACAAATTTACATAAGTCAATTCGGTTTGTCCCTGTTTATGCAGAAAAGATACATTTCCCCCAGCCATCCACATGCATGCCTTTGAAGCACTATAAACCTATAAAGCATCAGAGGAACCTCCAGCTGTGTGGTGTAAGACAGACAGGTTTTGTCACAGGTAGCAGTTAAGGGCAGTTAAACTGGGCTCTCTCAGCGGGGCAAGCCTGACTGTTAGAGTGGGATTACAGGGCAGTCGGCCCCATAAAGTTTCTCCTGCGGCTGTAGCTCTGCCTCTCACGCTACCTCCCACACACACATCCACACACACACTTAGTCCTACCACCTTTTCGTAGTTTTCACACGTAGTGTATATGTACACATTTTTCAACTCCCTGTCCATATAGTCCCGATATAGTACGACAGTGCGTGCACACAGGTGCTCATATGCATCAGAGAGAGTGTGAATCAGAAGTTGTACAGTGTGTTTGAGACACATATCCTCCCCCTGGGTTAGGTGTGAACAGGCTGATAGTGTAAGGTTACTGAAAAGCCTGACTCATATTTCCCATGACAGACTGACGAGAGACAGACATGTCTAATGATGGTGATCGTAGACTAAGGCTCCATGTGCACGCGCACACACACACACACCCCAAATGGTTGTGCACAGTTTAGAGTGTGAACAAGGGGACTATCAGTATTTCAGCAGTGAAATATGCATGTAAAAATGATTAAGCTCCTTGCAGCTTCACCACAAAGAATGTAACCAGTGGAACATGACTCCATAGCATATCAGAGAATTTTCCCCTCTTATAACATGAAAAGGTATAGTGCCTCAAACAGGCCTACACAGTTCATGTTCTCTAGTCCTATTAAAGGTCTTAAGTGAGTGTAATGACATTCTTGGGCTTTTCATTGTCCCAAGTGAGGGAGGTGGCTGAGCAGTAAAGACTGAGGCTGTGACTGTGAGAAGTGAGCATGCAAGCAGGAGCCATAAAAAAGGGGAGGACAGACTATAGGCTTAGGGAGGGAAACCCAGCAAACCACAGGATGGGTATTAAGTATTGATGGTATCCATTCAGCAGTGGAGGTAGATATTAATCTTTTAGACTGTTGGAGAGATTGTTTTTTGTTTTAGCAGAGGACCTGTTTGCATCTGTTTGTTTTATGTTTGATGGCAGGATGGTCCTGGATATCAAGGGGTGAGCCACATGCGATGAAACATGTGCACATGCATGTAGTTGCATATAGAGAAAGGTGTCAGGCAGGATAGTACTGATGTCTACGCCAAGAATAGGCAGATGGACCGTTGCGCTATGTGTGGGATGGTGCGGGAGGGGGCTCGTGGGTCTTGTGTGAGGCGGCGTTTGAGCTGGTGCCAGTGTAAAATCACAGGGACTTCCGCCAACAGACAGCAGTAAGAACGGCGTAACAGTCTCAGCTGTTGGCACTTCAAATGAGCCATCAACAGCTTTTAGCATTCCAAGACTCTTCAGCACAAGTGTCTGTATCGGACTTCTTTCTGTGAGTTATGGTATTTATGTATGTACGCTGTGCTGAATGCATATGTGTGTGTATAGCACCCAGTGAACAAGTCAGAGAGCGGCTTATCTCATGTCTTCTGTCAACATAAATCTAAGCCATTTCTACAAATCTCAGCTGCAGAAGCCAATTCCAACTGTCAGCCCCCCACCCCTCTCGTTTTTTTATACAGGCTACTTGAGACTTCGTGATTAGCTCACAGTGATGTGATTTATTTATGTTTTTAGAGAGATGAACAGAGGGAACTTTTCCCACCAAGCATTTTGGCTCTGGACTTGCAGAATGGACATGGTAGACTTTAAAAGTCCAGGGAAGGGGAGCATGAGTGAGGCCTCATGCATTCTCACTGGTAGACCGTGTTCAACACACCCACATTTCTCATAGTAATTACAAAATGAAAATCAGTGCATAATATGTTCTGTGTTTTGAATGACATTTTTGTCATGCAAGATGTTATTTGAGTAATGAAAATGAGTGCATAATATGTTCTCTGTGTTCTCAATGACATTTTTGTCATTCAAAATGTTATCCGAGTAAAGAAGCTGGTGGTTATACGCTACAACAAAGACTATCCACAATAACATTCATGAAAATTCATGACAGATGCTAATATCTTGATCGTCATGCTGTCTAAAAACATACAGACTTGGAAAAACATACAGACTGTCTAAAAGATTGCCATACACCACCTACTGTATTTCCTTTTCCTTCACCGGATTAAATATGATCCTGCACTTTCTTGCCTCATATTGTTTCCACTCAAGAGGATATTGATTTTGTAGACCATAATAGCAATATGTATGTGTCTATGGGTATAGTGTAAACTGAGAAGTCCCATTTTACATGGGTTTAGTTAACATGCCTTTTCAACTTCCCAAAGTACATTGCCAGATGTCTTTTGTCTACCATTGGTATTGAAATAGGCACACTGATCTGCCTATGTGAGGCAGAGCTCAGGTGTGGTTTAACCTGGCATTTGGAGTCCTGCTACCAGTCGGAGGACTTAGAGGCACTGTGGCAAAATGGTACCTAGAGTCAGTTTGAACCCATGAGCTGGTTCCTTCTTCCTCTCCCTGCACAGGTGCCAGGGCTTAGAGGGAGGGAACACCTGCCAGCCTGTTTCCCCATGGCCACGGCAGGCTGGAGAGGCATTTTCCCAGGCTCCCCAGATGAATGGTCACTAATAGCCGTGGGAGAGGGCTTTGCGAGTGCTGCACAGTGTACCACTGACTCCTTTTGGCAGGCCTATGAAGGGGGCTTAAGGCAGCCTGGACACGGCCAATGCGGGAAAAGCACAAGTGTTGCTGGATAGCTTTACTGCTGGAGAATGTGTTTACGAATGACCATCTCCCTTCCAATAAAGACTGCGGAGGATGTTCAGGGACAAGAAGGGAGATGGCTCACTTTTACACAGCTCTGATTTAACTGTTGTTTGACTTAACCATGCATTTCAAGATCTACACCCCAACAGTGAGTTTCTAATTAGGATAGGATTGTAGTAGCATATGACATTTTCTGTGCAGATATACAAAGCAGTGCACGTGTTGCTTGGGATCATTTTGAAGAGTGTTCGGCCTGGATGCAAACCTTTCTGCTTAGTACTGTGATGCTTCTCTTGAGGCAGACTTTTTATCAAATGTCATTAAGTGGTGACGGTCTGATTTAACACACTTTGTTGGTTTGTAATGCAACGTCAGCTATTACTATTTATATTAGCAACTATTATGTGGGAACTCGTCTGTAAATAGAAAAGCATGCCTGTGTGGTTTAGTTACCTGCCCTGCTCTATGTTACTGGGCGTGAGGCAGGCTGGGATTAAGGCAAGAGGGAAACGGAGACCTGTGACAGGAACAAAGGAATTCCAAGGCCTAGGCTGGAAATGGATCCTGATCAGAGTAGCCGCTCCATCCAGCCCGCCTCTCTCTCTGCTTGCTCTCCCTCCCTTGGCCCCTGCCAGGCAAGCCCCTTCCCCATGGTGCTTTGTGGTGTTGCTGTGGCTCTTTAAATCCTTTCTCTAAGCCTCTAGCCTTACTCAGCAGCAACACATAGGACAGTCCGACTCCATTGTTAACCCCACTACCTATTATTTCTCACAAACACGCACACTTCTCTTATTTGTCTTTCTTTTTTTCCCCTTACATTTTATGCATTTATATTTATTATCGCCTCTTCTCTGCCTTCCATGTCTGCACTTCTCTGCTCTCCTAATGCTGTCTTTTTATGTTTTCCCACTTTCCCTGCTTCACTTTCTCCACAGGGTCAGCTGTAGTCTCTTAGGACACAACCGCAATCCCCACCATAGCTGTCACACCACACTCTTTTCCCATATAATTAGGGCCTGAGTCTTAGCCTGAGCATGGATCACATTCATGTGACTGTTCCCTTTTACCACAATCTGGTGTGGGAGACGGCACACACACACTCTGTTGAACTCATGCTAAGTGTTCAGCCTGACCAGAATGCCTTGTTGCAGGCATTACTAAAACATGTCAGAGAACAGCAGTTTCGTGCCCTTTCACTTTGGAAGAAATGGGCTTATGTCACGTGCTTTTGAGTTTTGTGTTTTTTTGTTGTTGTTTTTTTCCATGGACAGGTGTTATTATAGTAGTTTGCCTAATGCACTGTGTTTTGTCAACACTGGTGAGGTCATAATTGAAAACAATATTGCATTACACTTTCAAATTGTACATAAAGTAACAGTTTCTAGTTAATCCACAATCACTTAAATTGCAGCAGTATAACTTTAACATTTACATAAGACAGCATGTCATGACAAATTTCTAGATTATGACTAGATCTTTGAACTTTAGCGTAACACGCTTGCTCTTTTACGCGACAAATTCCAAGTAATGTGTATATCTACTACCCACAAGTCATAGGCCGCTCTTAAACGTTTCCCCTCGTTGCACAAGTGGAGTTGCAGCAATGCATTACCTTGTAATACACTACCTCCAACACAGGTTATCAGAAAAGCCTGCCCACAATGGCTTTAACAAAAGCAAATACAATAGATGGTGCACGTTGACCATTTCCAGTTCACGTAGTGTTACATCATTTAACTATTTACAACAGATTATAAGATTCAGACCTAGTCAGAGGAAAACAGTTTTGTTTTTTTTGTTTTTTCACTCACTCACTTTGTACCTTCCTGTTATCAATAAACAGTGGTAGACGTTCCAGGTAGGAGAGGCTTCTTTCAATGAGACTTCAGCCCTGGTTTTAAAGAGTGAACACTTTGCATAACTCAAAGCCCCAAAATGCACTTATTTTATTTAAATGCAGATTAAGCAGATTGCGTCCTCACTCTGAATGCTCCGTTTGACTGCACTTTGGGAAATTTGTAACCTCGTGAGCTACTTAAGATATAATGATGATTGAACACGACATTTTGTATTGTGACTTCATGTCTCTCATCAGATTATGTTCCTGAAAAATATATTTTTCCCTTTGGTAATTGTTCTGCACTTCAGAATGCTCCCCACCACTTTTATTCACATGCTGCATTATGGGTTGGCCTGAGCTACCATGCTGCGGCGTATTTTGTAACTGCGATGAAGGGGTCACCCAAATGTTAAATTGAACACTCATGTGCAAATATTGTTTCAGGTGGAAGTTGTGCGGGATGATAAGGCACAGTTCTCTGCTACGGCCGTAGTTACAGTTGCACACACAGAGTGATGTCCTTCCAGGAAAGCCCCCACTTACATATGGGTAACTTCCTCATGCGCTCTCATCCCTCACAACTCCACCCCACTCTCGCGCACTAAGCCTCGACTCTCCACCCACACTTGAGGACAGAGGGAGGGGGTCTACATCAAAGAAGAGATGTCAGGAGATCAGGATTCTCAGGCACTGGTGTCTGAGTGTCCTGCTGGTTCAACTCCTGTTCGTAAAGAGGTTTCGTGGGAATTACAGTTCTCCCGACATGCAGTCATTAGTTTTACATGCACACTAAGAATATGTTAATGAGAGAAATTAGGTTAGAGGAGGAAATCGGTGCCTTTGCAACCACTGCAGTAATCAGATTTTTGTTTTTGAGGCAGTGCAGGCATAATTTAAGCATATAATACTGTGGCCTGTAGAATTCTGTTCATTTTGAGTTGAAACAGTTAAACTGACTGACTAAGCAGCTCTTTTCTCCCCCCAGAGCCTGAATTTGACATAAAATCTTTGTTAAACCGTGGAAATTGGTTTCAAGGATGCATCCAAGTTTTGGGTAATCAAGTAACTTAAGAGTCTGTAAACACAGAGAGAAAAAACTGAAGTTTTCCTCGTCACCACAAGATAGGCTGCTAGAAATGCAGATGGTAAGACGAAGTATGCTGTGTTTTCTATGGGTGTTTTAATGATCTCCTCAGGATATGACTGAAGTTAATGAAGTCTTTTCCATGGGTGCTTACCTTTGACCCTGGTCTGAATGCCTCTCACTCCTGTCTGGTCCATTTTACTGTCCTACTCACTCTGGACGCCTTCTGGTTTGTTGACTTTTCTTTCCTCTCATTGTTTTCCCAGGAAGTGGTGAAAACTGCACTGTGTGTGTATGTGTGTTTCGAAAGCATAGCACTCTAGCATTGGTCTTTCTTCTGCAGTTGTTCTGCGGTATGTTACAAGATGGCAGAAGTCTCTCCAAACAAGAGGTTAAAATATTATCTACCACATTTCTAAAAACATGGCATAATAGCTTTTTTTATTGTTTGATTTGACCTGTCATAATATTGTTGTGCATTGGATTTCAAAACAATTAAGCAAGGCCATCTTCTTTTTAAGGAAGTACAAATGAAACCTTTTAAAGTCTCTGCTCTGCAGATTTGAGTATTGCACCACTGTGGGCCACAGTTGCCACAAAAAGGGGCCACTTATTCCCAGAGGAGGGACCAGCAAACTGTTTGTGAGAGAGAAACATGAATGTAAGCTTAGCATGAGAGAACCTGGGCAGAGGGCCAAGAGCAACTCTGCGCTGCGCAGGACGTTTCAACATTGGAGCAACAGCTGATGTCTCGGGCCGCGGCCTTGCACTGGTTCCCAACTCCATGTCCAGACATCCCTGTCAAGTTTGTCCTGGGAATTGGCAAGCTCAACTCACCAAGGGAAAGCAGTGAGAACAGTTGTACAGCTAGACAAGTGGCTAATAGGGCTAAATCAGAGCCTCCAAAAACAAAGAGTCATGAAAGTGCAAAGAAAGATGCTTGCTTCCTGGTTCCTCATGGACTAAGAGCAGTCAGAGAAAACAAAACGGAGATACAGATCAGCATTCCACAGTGGGTGATAAATGATTTGCTCCTTTGCTATTTAGGGAAAAACACAATATTAGATTTTGTTCCTGATAAAGAAATTCTGCTGTTAAATACAGACATGCTCAACATACCCAATCTGTGTGTTAATGCAATTTCCCATTGGGATTAATGGCAATCTATTTAAAGACTGTTGACTTATCCGTTATTATTACATACCTTATGTGCACCAGACTCTAAAGGAACAGTCTTATAAGGCTGGAAACTCTAAAGACAATTTAGTGAAAGTACTATCAATACCATATGTACTCCTACATTAAAGCTAACACCAGCACGGAGGTCCTCCTTCAAAGAGATGTGCACCAAGTATAGTGTAGTCAGTAGGAAGGACAGTGACATTTTTTTTCCCTTGGCTCTGTACTCATGCGCATTGTATCTAAACCAAAAAGACGGCTAGAGCTTAAAGTACAGCAAGCCACGTTAAAGGAATAGTAAATAATTTTCTTAGGTTATTTGATAGGAAAAAAAATACTTCTTTCAAACTATATATGCCCATTTAACATTTATACATGCATATTTTCATCATCTCTTTCCCATTATGTCTCCTCACCTCAAGCCTCATCTCCTGAAGTCAGGGCTCCAACACACAAAAAAGTGTGTTAGCATGGTAACAGTACCATGCTAATTTGTGTGGCTAATACATTTTAGGCATCATTAACTGTAAAGGCTTTGCTACCAAATTATCAGGCTTTTGACTTTATGTTATTATCTGCTTTTCATTATGGATAAGTGGATGTAATCCCGTATAGCTCGATGTTGGCAATTGAACATTATAATCACTGTTTTCTTGCAGACCTACTGTGATGGGGGCACATAACCAGTAAAACAAATCATTATTATACATGCTGAGTGTGCCGCATTTCCAGAACTGCAAGCTCTCGGCTGATAAAACAATTTGTACAATTCTTTTTTTATTAATAAACATGGTCTTATGGGTCTTTTTGGAAGGAGCTTCTTGCTGCAAAGAAGCAGAGTTTAATGCCAGCCTGTGCAACCTAGATAGAGCTGTAGAGATTCTATTCACTGACAAAAAGACAACTGGGTTGGTCCCAAGACATTAGTCATCCACTGATGGCTTGTGTAAAAAATCATTTGGCCTGAGGAGCAAGAGTTTTGTACAGAAATAAAGAATATGGTAAGCTGAGCTTCTTTCATCACCCCAAAGAAACATCTCAGCTTCACACAATTAATGTTATGTAACTTTTGAAAACAAATAATGTGATGTAATGTGTAAGAAAATATTTAACCAATATGCAATTTGAGTGAAGAAATAGCTCTTTACAGATCTCACAAATGTCACTACTAAAAGTCACCTTGCAGTTGTGCACGTTAGATATTTGGGTTTTGTTCTCTTGCAGAGAGATTCTGTTGAATGTTCACAAATCATAGTTACAATGCTAAACATTTTCCAAAACAAATTTTGGTAAGGCTCAATTTATACTAATACATTTGATGGTAAAAAGCATTCCCGAAGGTGTGAAATTGAAAAGATTGTAGCCTATGGGTAACAATTTTCCCTGATTGTAATTAAAATACTGATTGTAATTGCTTAGTATCATAGTAACTCATAGTAACACACATCCAGTTTCAAAGGCTCTGTGATGAAGTTCACGATTGATGGATTTCAGTCTATATTTATAATGTCAGACTGATTTGACTTGTGTGTTTCATAATCTATGTCGGTATTGTCTTTTCTAATGATGAATATTATTCTTGATGTGCTGACTCTAGTTGCTAATTATACCGCAGGCACCAACAGACAGAAACCAGACATGATGCTATCAATCACTGGGTACTAAACTTAAGAATATACAAAAATATCTTGAAGTGTTGACACTGTTTTTGTAGTTTTCCCTCTGTACACCACCAGATTGGATTCTAATTTAAACAATTAAGATGTGATTGAAGTGGAGACTTTCAGATTTAATTCAGGGGATTTAACAAAGGTATTGCATTAACTGTCTTTTAGTCTGGACCTGTTGTTCTTGGGTGTAATGGGTGGTTTGCACCTTGTTGTAAATGCTCTGTAGTTTCACTCATAAAGCCATTTCTTGATCGTAGACTTTAACAGTGATACACCTACTTTCTTAAATTTTGTAAAGGGTTTGTCATGAAATAATGCAGCAACAGGCTTCACGGACATGGGCATGAAACTAGTTGTAGTTTATTATTTGAAGTAGACTTGTCCAAGTTGTTCCAAGTTTTCTTGATGGGTGACCGTTAGTGTCATTACTGGCAGATTTAAAAAGACTTCCAAAACAGCAGCTTTTCAGAAATACAGACAGCCTCATTTTTAGCCTGATGACAGTGCACATTTGAGATTATCCAGGGACTTCTGAAAGAGCCTTAAGTGCAAGAGGTCATGATTTTCTCAAACTTAGGAAGACATGTAATCCTTTAATTGAAGCGAAAAAAAAAAAAACAACCCAAACCCAGACAGTTTGCAGAAAATGGGTTTTTTATATGTCCACACATGGGAGAGAATGTCAAATAAGAAATAATAGGAAGGTGGTGTTAAAGTTTCACATTCACTTTCTTATGAGGACAAAAAGGGTACGAAGAAGATATCAAAGGATGAACTGGCTTGGTCAGCTTCCCAGCACTGTGTGTCTGTTTGCAAAGAACAACTGCATAGCGTGTTAGCCAGGCCCTTGCTTTTAGTCAACAAATTCCTGCCAGATTAAGCTGCTGTTTCTGCACAGCACATCTTACATACCATGAAATCATTCCATGACAAATAGAGCAGAGACCCCAGAAATGGTTTCTGTGCTTGTGCCAAAATGGAAGGTCTTTTAAATTAAAGGAGAATGAATTGTTTCACACTCGATAAATAATTTGGCTTGTTTTAGCGTGCTGTGCCTTAGACCAAGCATAAACTTAAAGTTAGTAGAAAATTGATGGGTATGTGTCCAAGCATATGGAGCCATGTGCAGCACTGTTATCTGCATTAATGGAGTGTGCTCTATTGCTGCAAAATACACTAATCCTGTGGGGGTTTTTTTGTGTTTTTTTTTTTTTTTTTAAAGCTTTACTGTGATTCTTCTACTGCATGTGACAGCAGTAAGGCCAGTTGTGGAACTCATCGTATGAGGGGCTTTATACTCACGTAGTGTGTCCATTATTTAACCACTTTGTTTCACTATAACATTTGCAGCTGTTTCGTGTAATGATGGGAAATTGAATTTAGTTTGTAATCGGTGTATCAAAGCATGCACCGTCTCACCAAAATGTGCCCACTGTTAGATAGGTAATACAACCTTTTATGTTAACTGTCTCTCTGTTTTGGTTTATACAGGTGAAAAATTCAACCTGGTGGCCAATTTTCTGAAGCGACACTCCAGTCTCAGATGTATTGTCAAGCAGGGTAAGTGACCTACATGTTTTCAATAAATCCATCCCCAGTTAAAACTCAGAAATAGACCTCTCAAGGGTTTATACTCAGCCAAATTTCCCACAGAATGAGTGAGGCATCTGTGGTCTGCATGTTGATGTTTCTCCCCCTCACTTGTTTTTATGTCCTGTCCCTACCTGATCGGGGTGTTGTTGAGAACAAGCGGCCATTAAGTGGTTCCCTTGAGAGGCTACTGAGAGAGGCAGAGAGAGAAGGATTCCTTAGCTGTCTGTGGAGGGCAGTGAGAATCTATCTCCATGGCTCATCTAATGCCTGTGACCCTTGGCCACCTTTTCATGGGACCAACATGGTTCTCTTCCTGTCAGTAAAGTTAATATCTGCTCCTTGGGGGAGGACCAGGCCTTGGCTGTTGAGGCAACGGTGACCTGTTGCTGGCTGAGATGACGGCTTCTCTCAGCAGGTCCATTACACATCAAATTAGACTCGGTCTCCTGAGGTCAAAGGTTGTGTAATTTGGTCCACTGAGTTGGCAGTACATATGTGGTTAGATCATTAAAAAAAATCAATTAGCTATAAAATGGATGGTGAAAAGTTTTTATCGTGGTTGACGAGACGGCTACAAAAAACGTTCTTAAAAGGAGTTCAAGGCTGAACCACAATAGGTCTTCTTAAAGCTATGTTACGGTAATTAGTTGGTCAGAATGCAGTGAAATATTCTGATTTAGCTGACTTAAATTTCACTCCACAATGCCAACATTTTAAAGAATAAAGAAGGAAAAGCTGACATTTGGTGGAACAAAGACTGTAAAGTTTGTCCAGGGGTTGGCATCAAAGGAATAGTTACGAGGTCATTGAGACTAAATGTTTTATTCCTCTTATTTAATATGATTTGCAAATTCCATGTCAATCTACTTGTTAGATTTCAAGAAGGCTTTTGGGTTTGCTTTAAATTTTAACTGGGATTGGGGTCCTTCGAAGAAAAGTTAGATTTCCAAACTCCAAGAAGTTCTCTGTCTAAAAGTGTCCTGAGAAATTTTCATTGCAGGTTCCAATTTCGCTTGAAACATTTCATGAGCTCTGAACTTTTTGTCGAGCAATCAAGCAGAACCCAAACCCAACTGAAAACAGCAGATATTATAAATTTAATTATTATTAGTGTCACATGTCATCCGGGCAGAGACCTTTGGAATATAGCTGGACCTGAGTTTCTTGACATTGTTTGGAAAAGCGGCTTAAATGATCTTTCCTTCCGAAGTCAGTGAGACAGTATTATTACTCCCAAGAGCCATTGTTAATGTAAAATTTCCTAATATTTCATGCTGTTTATGCAGCTCATAAAATTCAGCAATTATATATAAACTGCTATTTTCTCCCCGGTCTGAGGGATAGTAAATACTTGGTACTGGTAGATGTAAAAATTAAACATTGACCACAATTCCCTCTGTCTGAGTTTGACTGATAATTAGAGGTGAGCCCACGTTATTAACCAGCAGGGTCTGTGTTGTTTCTCTGCCTGCTCTCAGATTTGCGTGTGTTTCCCGAACGATATGTTGTGTGTGTGAGCCATCCAGAAGATGCCTCAGCGCACCATAGAAACCCGAGCCTGCCCGCGGTGAGTGCTGTTTATACTCCTCTATTTCCTCTTCCAGTCGCCTGGCAAAAAGTCGTCCATGTGTCTGTGTGTTATTATAGGGATGTGCTGCCAAATTGCACTCTCGCTTATATATGCTTATCCTCTTTATAAGGGGTGGACTCTGAACCTACATGGGCTTTAAGGAGACCTAGTGAGAGGAAAACCAATAATCGTGGGAGGCTGGGTGAAGTGGTGCCAAGTCACGCTTTTTTGAAAAGCTCCTGCTCCCACATTTTTAATTACTTACCTGCAGAACTTTAGTTCTCTCTGTCAGTTTCAAGCATGAGGTTTTGGGGTTTGCGTGCTCAAGAGAACCACAACAAAACCCTCTGTCCTGCGGTTGCATGTGCATTGTTTGGGTCTTTAAGAGAGAATTCGGATAACTTTACTGTCTGCAGTTGAATGCCGCGTGCCTTGATTAATTGGACTCAAATAAAGTTGGGTTCAGTGAGTATTTCCCTGTAGTCTGTGCTGTGTAGACCAAGTTGAAGTCTTGTCAGTGCCATAAGACCTACTGCTGTAGTTCTTTTTTTGTCCGCCTGTATTATAATCAGTTGTCCTTCGGTCAGTGTTCATTTGATCTCAAACTCCCCAGAGTATTCTGGGAAAAGCCTGTGGAGCCTCTCACCTTGGCACTCACATCAAGGACAGACATCTCTCCCATCACATCCCATGATCAGTGGCCTGATGTTTTTCTACAGGGTTTTTGCTATTGTTTCCCTTTGAAATGTCTCTGCACTCTCCACAGTTTGGCTTCCAATGAAAGCAGCGATTGTAATATTTTTAGTGGAGCAACATAGTCGTCAGTGAAAAGTTCAGATTGTGTAACCAATTTTCCAGTTCAAGGAGGCACTGTTGTCGATTGCGTTCCTCTCCTCAGGATGTGGTTCTCTGGGCTCATACAGTACAAGCTGAGGGAATTGGAGGGTGGGAGTCTTGTGGTGAAGCTCTCACTAGCTCAACCTCGAGCCCACTTTGTAAGGGAAAGATACCAGACAGAGAGGCTGAAGTGTTTCACATGACAAAAACAATAATTTGTTTACATCCCTCACTCTGTTCTTATTTGTCAGAAAGGGAGTTTTTGCAGTTTTAATGCTGCCAAGGAACTCAGAAATTGGAAAGGAAAAAAAGGTTTAGACTGTGAGTCACAACTGATGTAAGGTATAATGTTGCTGTCTATAATAATGGGGTGTTTGGAGTTCTGTGTCAGAATTGATATCACGTTTAAAAAGGGGTCTTTTATCCCCCAATTCTTGACAGCACGAGACGGGCAGTCTCAAAAAAAATGCCACATTTGTCCGTGTTTAGGGAGGTTTCAGGTTTGTTGTTAGGATTCAGTTTGTGTGACTAGTTGTGCAAAAATCTTCAGCCGCAGTGGAAATGTAGACTCATCAATGAGCAGTTTTCACAAGGTCAGGGGGTTATGTTATGAGGGAGCTAAGGTGACATCACTGAAAGGCAGCTTCTCACTCCCGCATTTGAATGTACTCTATTTTAATTTTATACAGTTTGTTCACTCTATGTTAGTCATATTTTCAACTGACATTTAGTCAGGAAGCAGAAGCATTTTCCTTCCAAACAGCCACACACGATGAGAGAAAAGGTGTGCTATATAAAAAGGTGAGATTCTATTTCTATCAAACAACCTTCCCAGGAAGGGATTAGCAGTGTAATACACAAACTATGGGAAAGAGCAAACTTAAGGGGGGAGAAAAAGGCCAACTCCAGCTGTTTTGGTTTCAGATGGTCATTTGCTGCAGAAACAACCATGATTGTCCAGTTTGAAATGCTTGATTCAAATGTTACTGGGGCAGAGAGTGTTCAAGCATCCGGCAAATGTTTTGGTTCAGACATACTGAGTGCCATGTCTGGGATAAATGCTGAAATCCTATCAGCCTAATTGACTCTGTTTGTTAGGCACCTAGAATCCACTGTTGCTATGCAGAGGTTGGGCAATTGATGCTGCTTTGTTTTCATGTGATAATGGAAAAAAAGGCATACTCAGAGGATTTGAAGATTTACGTCCCTTCCCTTCATAAAAGCTTGCTCCTATTGTGAGTCAGCACCAACACCGAAGAGGGCAGCATGGGAAGGAAGATCTAGTGTTTATAATTGCGGCCGTTGTTTTTTAGTCAGGCACAGAGTGGGCAGCTGAGGTGAGTGGCGTGCTGGGCTGCAGAAGTTTGGATCAAAGGCAGAACAGATGTGTTTCCAGTCTCCCCCCCTCCCCTCCTCTTTTGAGCTCTGGACAAGCTTGTGTGTTTACTCATGACCTCAGCACGCCTCTGTTCTTCAGAGCTCACAACAGCTAACAGCAGTCCGTTCCCAAGCGTCCAGTGTCTACTGACCTCCTCTACACCTAGGCCGAATGCACGACTATGATCTCTTACAGGTCCTCATTCCAGCCCATCTTAAACTGCTTTAAATGATTTACATGAAGTGTGTTCAGTTAACCACTTGTCTCAGTCCTTTGATATGGGTGGATCCAGAAACTCTTGTTTGGGGATAAGAACTGTCCCCTATTTTAGACAAGTATGTGCCCATGCATGTTTTTTGACTTTGTTGCAGAGAAGATGTGGTGAGCCTACACAAACAGGGCATGCTTGCCCTGTGGGAGCAGGGTGGGTGCATGATGAGGGGTGGAATTTGTGCACTGCATTCACGAACATCTCTGCAGGAGGTTTTTCATCCTCTGACAGTTAAATACTCTTGTTGTTTCTTGGTGCCAGTTTGAGGACTTTGTATACTTAGATGTGTCATCAAAAAAAAAAAAGTTCCAGTGGAAAGAATAATTCATTTTTTATAATATGAGTGCTGTGAGGGATTCAAGCATTTCAAGCTACCACAGATTTCAAGTTGAGACACTATTATTTTGTGACAGATGAGTGGAAAATTGCTTTATGGGATTGCATCTCACTGGTTTTGTATATGTTAGGTGAGGTACAAAGATATTAAAGTGATCCCAGAACAAACAATCTGACTTCCACTGTGGCACATGAAAGTTGATGGTTCATCGGAGCCTCCCATGCTGACTTGTTAGATTTTTTTATTTGAAGTTTTTATGTTTTAACTTCCATGCTTAAAAGCTTTTGGAAAAAGATTAACTGAAAAATGCTCTTTTTCTACAAAGCAAAATTGTTAAAGTAGTATTTAGATGAATGTGCATGTGTATTTGTGCAGACTATATACAAAAAAGCTGTAGTGTGTATAAATATGGCATTGTATATCAATAAGCATTGTCTTTAAACACCAAGAGAAGGTTTGTCATCCTTTGCAGCAACATTTTAAACAGCTCAGAGACCTTTTGGCCATATTGCTGCATTACTTTTGAGTGCAGCTGCATTAAAAGATAACCAACATAATCGTCCTATCTGTGTTCTACCTTATCTTGGACGGCTTAGAGGTTGTTGCCTGTATTTTATGGAGGCTGTTGCTGGTTATCCTTTTGAAGTTTTTTTTCCAGGAGTCATTCAGAGTTGGGGCAAGTGCCGAGAATCTGTCCTGGTAGCCTTTTAAACCAAATGAATCATTCTCTCTGCTATCCTTGCCCTTTTGCCAGGGTTATCGCTGTAATCTGACATCCAGATGTGCTGTTTTGTTGCAGCTCCTGTGGCGAGGCTGTGTTGTTTTGGAAGCTCTGGGGCCAGGGAGGGCACTGTTGGTCTGCTCTACATGTTGTATCACGAGGAGCATTTTTCAGCTTTGTGTGGGGGCGAGCAGACTGGCTGGCGGTGGGGGGGTTAAATCCTTTTTTTTTTTTTCTCTCAGAGAGAGGTGGTAGCAACGGCGGGTAGACGTTCTTATTTACCACCATCCCTCCCTCCTTTTTCATGGGACTCTCTCCAGCTATTTAGAGTTTGCATCATTCCTTACAAGATTAGGCCACCTCGGTTCCCACACAATTCTTACCGTTTTATCCACATAGCTTGTGATAATTATAAGGTTATTTAATCCGTCTGATTTCTTCTGTAGTTGCTATATACAGAATCTCCAACCTCTAGACCCCTGCTGAAAATAATTTATGCACAATCTCTCTCGCTCTTTCTTTTTATCTATCTTTTCTCTACTTGCTATCTATATCCAGCCTCTTCCTCTCCTCATGCTTCTTCCTTTCTCTGACTCTCCTCTTTCACTCTCTTGCTCTTTTGAAGTCGTGCCGACAGGAACAGAAAGGCACTAAACTTTCCCAGAGAGCCTCCCTTTAGCTCCTTGTTGATTTTTCTTTCAAGTTCATTTTCAAACGGCATTTATTCATATTAAACAGGCTAGAATACATATCAAGGCATTACAATGCAAACGATAGCACCCACATTTTTCTCAGAATTGTTGTTGTTGCGGTGGGTGTGTGAGTGTGGAGGCGAAATGAGAGTTTGTATGTGTGTCACTGTCCCAAATCCATGTTGAAGGTTAGCTGTAGCTCTGGGTATGAGAGAAAAAGTCTAAAGACCAGAGCTCTGCCCACACTGTAGCATGACTCCATCTCGACACAAAGAGGAGCCTGTGTGGAACTTCCTGTGTGAGGATTCTTGCGTTTGTGGGCATGCTGGAGAGACTGTTGAGGTCAGGCAGTGTGACTCTGAGGGGGTGCCTTTGCTTTTGTTGTGCTCCACTCTCTTTTTTTCTCTTATACACTCTGTAGTATCTTGTCTCTTGTATTTCGCCAGCTCCGCCTCCTTCCCTGCTGCCCGGCCTCCCCTCCCTCTGTCTGGCCTCTTTATTCCCGTCTACCACACCACAGACCAGAGTTGCTAGGTCTCAACACCCAGCGCAAAGCCACAATGCCCCAGCTTGCCCTCGCAGCTCGGGTCGATCACTCCATTTCCCCCTTGCGTGTCGGGTCACATGTTGTCACTAGTATCGTGACGTGCGGGGGAGGACATTTATGATATTTCTCTCAGTTTTCACAACATCTGCAGGATGCCAGAGCTTACCGCACTGGCTTTCCCCATCTTAGAGTGCACATTGATCATTTTACCAACCAGTTTATATAATAGTAATGATCTGAAAAATGGCTGATGTTGAATAAACATAGCGGCCACGACCTTGAATTTTCCCAGATTTAATTTCTGTCCAGTTGTTGTTTCCCCTTTGCAAAAACCAATAAAGTTTAGCGGCGTGAAGCTGTGGATAGCGGTCTCAGCCACGTTGATCCAAACAGCGATAGCTTCAAAAGTATTGGATGGTTTGCTATGAGCTTGGGCATAGCATAGCGCAGTGGCCAGAGAATAGATCCTGATTATTAATAAATCCTATTTTTGGTGATCCCTTAAATCTTGTGCCGCCACTAGATCAAATTTTTCACTTGTCAGTGAAATAGCTCAACTTTTATTACACAGAAATACACTAGAGGATAAAGCTTAACCACTGTGGCGATCCCCTAACTTTTTGCTCTCAGGTTGATATGAATGTTTTTGAGTGAAATATCTCAACAGATAATTTAGCAGGCATGAAACTTGTCCCATCTTCTCCTTTAAACTATAAACTCGCTACCAGCACCCAGGAAAGTACTACTCAATACCATGGGGTTAAAAACATAAAAACAAAAAAACAAGATCACGTTCTTTTCCTGTCAAATTTACACTGTCCATTAACATTACAGACAGGCAGAACTTATAATGTTTGCTGCCTAGCTCCAACATTAACATTATCATTTTATTATTAGCCATAACCTCTACCTTACAGAAATGGCTATTGCTAATTGTTAAAAAGCTAATGTTAGCATGTGTGCCAGCCAGGTTAATATTTATAACTGTTTTTTTAAAATAAATAAATAAAACAAAATAATAATAACAAATAAACAAATCTTGTTGGAACTGTCTTACATTTCCTTTGCCAGGGTTGTGGTGCTACTGTTTACATCTTCAGCTGCTAATGAGGGGAGGGCCTTTCTGCCCACCAATCTGCAGCCATCCTGTGCAAAGCTATCTGCCAACTGTAGGAAGTGAAGACGGCACTGCTGGTGTCAATAGTGAAATATTTAGTGATCTGTCAAGAGACCTAAAAACAAAACAGTCAAAGAAACATAGGTTAAAATGACAAGCTTTATTTCATGACTTTTGAACTTTAAAATTGGGTCATCAGATGGATTCCTATTTAATTCTGTAGCCCAAAAATGCACACGCCAACCTTAAAAGGATTGCAAATACATCAAATGTGCATATCACTGCAAAACCTACAATGTATGCAAACACATAATAAAATCATTCTTACAAACCCACAGGGTAAAATTGAGGCCCATTATAAATTTAGAGACAGACACCTCACCCAACCACATATGCATTAGGATTTAATTCGGTTCAACTGAATTTTATTTATATACCATCAAATCACAACAGCAGTTACTTCAAGTCACTTGTAAGGTAAAGGCCCTACAATAACAGAGAGAAAACCCTAGAAAAGATCGAACAACTCACCCCATCTCTCTTTGCCTTCATTGGCAGCAGCCCTAAACAGCTGCAAACAACCTCGTTCCCCTTGAGGTAAATGCAGATACACCATATAATGTTCTGTGCCTTGCTTACACACACGTCAAATGCCCATTGTTCGCTTCTGTCAAGTCCCACAGTCTGACCGCCTGTGATATCAGTCATTCCTGTTGGACAAGTGACAATGAGTTCAGAGTTCATTCCAGTCACATATAATGCAGTTGCAAATGGACGTCTAATCCAAAAGTAATTTTTAGTATCAGTTAGTATCCAAGTATCAATTTCGTTGACAAACTAACTTGGTTGGTATGCCGCTTAGGTAACTACTGTACTGAAAAACAAAAAAGTACTGTAGCTTTTTCAGTTTTATATAAAGATTACTTGTAAGTATCAGTTCTGGCAACATCCCCATTCTAGACCATGAGCTGATATAAATGCCCTTGTACAACTTCAGACATTTAGAAGTTCTAGTATACAAAATATAATATAATATACTGCTTCTCCAGATAAAAACTAGCAGACGTGCTCATTTTCTAAACCATTGCTAGTCTACTATTCCACCAACTTTTTTTGATTTGATTAATTTATGATGAATTGACAGTGCTTCAGCCTTTGAAGTTCTGCTCAATTTGCCACCAGCGTCTCTTGTTCTCATAAATCCAGAGTCTGTTCTGGGGCAGCCAAGGAAAAGACCCCATGATTAACTGTCATTAGTGGCCTGTTGAGGGCACACGTTGGTGAGATCCAATTTTCAGCTTGTTCCTCGTTCTGCCTCAGAGGTTTCCCTTAGTATGTGGATATTTTGAACTTTCACCCCAGAGTTTTAGCAAATAAGACTTGCTTTTCAGAGACTCTTAGGGGTGTAGCAGAATTACAGATGAAAGTTTTAGACACATAAGGACATAGAAGAAGCGCTCGGCACTCATCCTGCTTTGTTCAGTTACAGTTTCAAAAATCATGGCTAAAAGTAAAGAAGGTTTTTTTTCCCCTTCAGTCTGTTTACATTTGCAGCTGTCCCATAACATGCTTTTTACACCTTTTTTAAAAAAAAATTTTCTTTCCCACGCAATGCTGCCCTTGCGTCACATTTTTTCTCTATTACTGAATCTTCATTATTCGCTGTTTTAACTTGTCAACATGGTCACCGTTTCGTAACTCTGCCTAAGGCTGAGAGCATTATTTTAAACCTCAGGTAGTGTAGGCTGAACAATTGTCACGCCATAATGAGCCAGTGATTCATTTCAAACTTTGAGGTGGAGGATTTGGGGAGTTTACGGTGGGTGCGGGGGGCAGCTGCTACTCTCTCTGAAGGCCCTTTCATCTTTCATGTTGGGCAGCATCATAGTTTAAATAATAAGGTGACTACATTGATTGAACTTCAGACAATCTGACATGAACTCTTTTAGTTTTTAGTCTAATGGATTTAATGAAGGTGTTCAATGAAGGATGATGACAGCACTGTGAGGCGAAATGTTTCCAGGGTATGCCAGTAATAATATTTGTGTTTACACTGATTCTGTTTGTCCTCTTTAGACTGAGCTGTGTGAACAAAGCAGATCGGAATATTTTTCCAGTGTGGGAGAAACCCAAGAGCCTTTAAACAGCCCCACGAAAACAAAGAAGACTGTGCTTCAAAAGATGTAAGTATGATCTAATGCAGAACTTTCCAACCCCACCAGTCAGAGAGGACACTCAAGTATCTGTTTATATCCTTTATAACCATTTTTTTTCTTTCTCAGAGCCAAACAAGCCAGTGTCCAGCGAGAACTTTGTGGTTCCACTATGGCAGAGCAGCAGATTGACCAGAGAGTCTGTGCTGAAAACCAGAAACCGGAACTTCAAGTTGTCAAGTCAGAATTGGGCTCAGTGAGTCTGTCCAGATCTGAACAGATGGTCCTGTCAGAGGCAAACCACAAGGTGCCTTGCTCCAGTGCATTAACTGTAGCAGGAGCTCTAATTGGGACTACTCAAAAGCAGGAGCGGCATGCTGAGAACGATCTTCCAGACTGTATCAACCTAAATGGGACCTCAGCAGGTTTCTGCCAAAATGAAATCAGTCAGGAGACCAGCACGAGCAAGAGGTGCAAGCTGAGTGATGCTGGGGAAGACCCTCACCCACACGGGGCCAAGAGGACGTGCCTTGGAAGACCTCCAGCCCTAATGCAAACTTACTCTGCACAAACATCCAAGCACGACCTCCTTCCTCTGCCACCCCTTCCTCCACTTGAAGCCAAGGCAGAGTCCCAGGCTTCCCCTGTCTCAGAGTGCAAGAAAACCACACTGGAAGTAGAGCTGCTTACTCCAGGGAAACAAGCCCAAAGGCTCTCCCTCACAAGCAATAACACGGCACAGACAAACCAAAACAGGCTGGCCGCAAGTCTGAGGAGCCTATCTGTCAAGCCTGCATCCTCAGGCTCCTCTATTGGTTCCAGATCCACACTCGGAGAGGAGTGGAGTGAAAATGTGCCCAGAACCTCTAGATTACGACGACTGAAGAGGTCCTGAGGGGGAGAGAGAGACAGGCTACAGTAAAGATGCCTGACGCCACAGAAATAGAGATGAGACTCTGTCAGACTACATGTTTCCCCCATACTGTCCATGTGGTCTGCTCAGATGACTTGCATTTGTGCTTGTGTCACTTTTTACTGCGATATCTGTTCTTTTCACATATGCTGCACACGCACAGATCAAATGCTGAACACATTATGGCAACTGATACATGTGCATTTGAGTTATGCTTTGTCAAATACTTGAAACGGATCTCTGCCTCCACCCATAAGTAGTGGTGGTCAAGAGCGGCTCGCAAATGAAAGTCAAAAACCTTTAATTGGAGTTAAGATTTGGTTTTGTGTTAAAGATTGGGGATTTCAGACAGGCAGGAGCCATGCAGTACGTCATGGCTTTCAGACTCAAATACTGGCTCCTACGTGTCTCAAAACTGTCCAGTTTACCCGCCGAAGCTCAAGCATGATTGATTGCTGTTTCCAGGTTTATTTCATCACCCCATTCTCAAAAAGTGTTTTTGTAGCTAGATATTTTTCATATACCAGTTAGTTGCTAAGCACCTGAAAATAAATCTATAAGTGGAAACATACTGTGCTGCTTTTATATTAAACTTAACCTAAACCAAATATATGCAGGAATGTGATCAGTTTTCAAATCAGAGGTTGAACAACAGCTGCTGTCACCAGCCCGCCGCTTGGTATAGGTCCTTAAATCTGTCCACTGGCCCGAGCCCAGAGAGAGAGCCTACCGTCAGCTCCGTTTACAACCCAGTATTTCTATTTCACAACAAAATGTTGACTGAAAATTTCACTCCTGTTTTATTTTACTGGAAAGACATTTCGATATAAATAATTTTTTCCCTCAGTCAAAACAAAACAAAAAAAGCCCCATTTGAATCATTGTGTAAAATTCACAGAGAATTTTGGGAAAGCAGCCGGCACAGATCTCATTGCATTGTTTTCCTCTCACAGAGTCCAAACCAAATGCTGCTTGTGGCAGTTTGACAGTGGGGTCTGTCCAAAAAATTTAAAAAAGTACTAGTGGTTACAACCTGAGTGTCACGACTAGGAGCCAGTTCAGCTATCAAATAGGGCAGATTAGTGAAACTCGTCCTTAGTCCCAACATGTTGAGGATCTTTCTCAAGGGGTGTTGTAATCTCTCGTCTTTGTTTTAATTCTGGCAAGAAGAGTTTGCCCAAAAAAAATAAAGAAGGAACATAATAAATCACTTTTACTCCACAGCTTAGGCTTCTCCAGCCCAACTTTTTTTTTTAAAAAAAGAGCTTGCTACAGTATCTTAACCAGACCATAAAGGGCTACAATATCTGAGCGTTATGAGTACTGCGTCTCCAGGACTCGACTAGGAAACCATTAGCTGTAGTTCCCACGCCACGAGAGATCTTTAATATGTTCCAACACGTTTGGCTCAATGCATCAGACTCGTCACTCTCTCTCCAGAACAGAGACAACTTTAATTCTCGTTTCATACAAAATATTTAATAAATATGACTTTCAAAAATATATTGCCAGATCAACACATAATTCTCAAGTTCATAACACAAAGTCAAAAAAAGAAAAGGGACAAAGTGTTGCCACGATCTCAAAGGGTTAACAAATGAGATAAAACATGTTTGTCTTTAAGAGCCTCAATTTTTAAAAAGAAACAAAATGTGCACAGAAACAAAGCGGACTCTTGCAGAGCAAGGCAGTGTATTTATCTGATACTACAGTGTTCCCATTGCTCCCCTACTGTTCAAGTACTCACAGTCTAGCTTATGATATTATGCTGACTAAAGCAGATGGGAATTCTGGCGTGTCATACTGATGTGACTTGCCTTGCGACTTGGTTGATTTCGACAGCCTTTGAAATACGTCTGGGTTAAACTGAAGCTGCTGAAGAATTTTTGTTCCCTTAAGTATTTATCCATTAGTGGCAAGCAATGTGTCTGCCACCATGTCCAACCCTTGCAGCAGCCGTGATCTTTTGTTGTCCTAACCTCACTTGTCTACAATTAAGGTCCTGGCAACAAATAATGAAATGTCCAACGTGTGTATGGGAGGGAAACAAAAATGAAGTGTTTCTTTCAGGGCCAAAGCACCCATCTTTTGTCTTCTCTGAAATTTGGCTTTTATTGAATGCATTGGAAACAAAACAAAACAAAAAAACCTTGAAAGAAATGGTAGGCTTCCACAGCTATCAAAACCTTCAAACTAAACTGGAACGTATAAATAAAAAGGAATGATATCTTAAGGCTCTTGATTATTAAGTTAATAAATCAAATATACACAATGATTAATAAAAAAAAAAATGTACATATCTACACGTTCTAAATTGTCACATAAATTCTTCATATTGACAGCAACTGCTGACATCGAACCCCTTTCATCTCCCTCCCCACCCAACCCTAAAAATAAAAATAAATAATAAAGTTGATCTTTTTTTTTGTCTCATTTGACAGTTGCTGAAGTCTAAAGCTGAAAAAGCACTTCCTCCAAATAGAACTAGAAAAAATTCAAACACATACTAAAAATAATTAGCTCTAGTGTTGAACACGTCGGGTAGTTTAAACTCATTGTACAACAATTACACCAGGAGCCCCTTAAATGTGTCCGCTAAAAAAAAAAAAAAAGGAAACGGGGAAATGAAATGCATAGGAGGACACGTTTGCAACTAGTTCTACAGTGAAATGTATACCAGTGCTTTGTGTTTCCAGCCAACCAAAGCAACTGCCAGTGTAAGCCAGCTTGTCAAAACTTAAATTAGCACGGGGAAATATCTGAAAATACTGAGGGGGAGGAGGGGGGTCACAACTGACATGACTATTTACACATGCCAAAGCTCCCCCAGTTTCACCCACCACCTGGGTGTGAAGGCGTAAGGCTAGGTTGCACAGCAACACAGCTGTCTGCTATACAATGTAGTCCATCCTGTTTATGCTGTTTGCTGTCTCCAAGTCTCTATTGTCCTGTTTGTTAGTCCAATTAGCGTGCTTGGATGTTGAGTTGGGATTGGAGATGGTCGCCTTCTCGTCCCTCTCCACCAGTGTGTATGCTGGCTGTTTGGCAAAGCGGCCCTTCTGCAAGTGCCTCTCCTTGTCGTCTTCATCTCCCTCGGGATGATTTGTCCTTATTTTGGCAATGATGGAGTTCTTATTTTCATAGTCTTTAATGGCCACTGTGAGGCCCACGTGCTTCTCTATAGGGTTCTTGATCTGGTTAAGCTGCTCCCGGACGTTGTTGGTCGTGTTGTCCTCTGAGCTGGTCGCTGATGTCCCGTTGTGGTTGCTCTGTTTCCGCCGCCGGCGCATGCACCACAGCAAAATGGAGACCAGCACGAGGACCCAGATGACAATGAAAATGGAGCTGAGAAGGGGCACTAGGTAATCTGGTAGAAGAAAACAATGACAAGTCAGAAAGAGACCACAAATAAAAAAGAATTGACTCAAACGGTGAATAGTAGGATTTCTGTATTAATGCATCAAGCTAGCTCAGTCATTAATGCGTTTTTGCCAGAACAACCTGACCTCTAAGCCTGGAGCTGAAGAGGAGGCTGCTTCTACTTGGCTGTGGCAGCAGTCTGCTGTCACCGTACTGATGAATGGTGAATACAAGTGGGAGTCTGACTAAAAGTCCAGCCAGTTGTACCGCGAGCCAATCTAAAGCCATGTAGCCAAGCAGCTCTGCTCTTTCCATTGAAGATCCTGGCTAGATTCTTTTTAAGCTCCATCACAACTGCCATGAGTCGTGTGGGAGGTTAAGGAATCAGTTTACATATACATGGAATGTTTTTTCTTTGGTGTGCAGCTATGTTGTCGCTTTTAGGGCTTGGCTCTATCTCATGATCTGATCTTTAGAGAGAAAAAATTGAAAAAAATCCTCCCACCCATTTCAGCACATGCAGGTGTGTGCAAGTGTGGAAAACTTCATAATCAAACAAATAGTTTCAGTTCATACCAGTTTTGCTGGGGCTTGGCACACGCACTTCTGCGATGGCGGAGATGATCGTGTTGTTCCCGTTATGCTTGCTAACCAGGTCAATTATCCTTTCTGTGATCTTTTTAACGGGGCTCCCGTCCAAGCGGTGGTCGTCAGTCGACTAAAGGCAAAGAATAAAGCGAGGTGTGAAATTTAAGTGTGTAGTTGTTGTAAACTGAAGCCACAGAAACTCAACCCTACGTCCATAACACATCCTACCGCAGCTGCAAGAACTCTACGATGCAGGTTATAAATCAAAAGCAATTTTTTTTATGTGTGCTTTAATGGAAGCAGCCAAACATGGCAGAGTGAGTGGAAGGAAGTACTCACGATGCAGACGTGGATCTCGTTGCTGGCTGAGAATGAGGGGTCACAGGTTATGGACACAGAATGCTCCAAGGAGAAATTCTTGACCACGTATAAGCTCCTCAGCTGCTTACATACTCCTTCCACAGTCAAGCCCTGGACCTGAAGGGAATGAAGCAAATGTTAACAAACACAGGAAAAAAAAAAAGGGGAGGAAAAAAGGGCAATCAAGAAGGAGAAGAAAAAAAAGAAGAGCCAAGGCTGCATTTTGGCAGCATGTTCCAACATCCTATCCACCTAATTTAGATTAAAGACCGCAAACTCATATGCTTGTCACTATCTGCTGTCATGCTTGTTAGGCAACTGGCAAGTGATCATTCTATGTGGTGACAGAGTCGCCAGTGGTCCTGTTCAGCTCAAAATCCATATCATCCTGAAATTAATCTCCCCATGTGGTTGGTTTAAGATTGGGATTGGCAGAAGCTAAAAAGTCATGAATGCCTCAGTCTCAGGAACAAAACTTGTATGCAGACAAGGCTCCGAGAGAAATATCCCCCCCACTCCTTCATGGAGCACATTTAAATACATGGCTGAATTGTTAAGGAGTCTTTCTGCCCTGGAGGAATGGGTAATCTTTCACAGTTTGCTGCTCCCATTCATTTAAGACTGCTGGTGGAGGGGAGGGATGGAAAACGAGCCCAAAACCTGTTAAATTCAATCTCTTCCTCCCTGGTGCCTAGGTAACTCACTCGAGGCATGATCTCCTTGTTGAAGGTGAAGGTGATGTTGGCGCAGCTGTTGTCCTGGTAAGTGGAGCTGGGGTGGCATTTGGTGGGAGGCTGGGGAGGGTCGGAGTGCCAGCACTCTCCCAGCTCAATGCAGGGCTTCACAAAGCAGTGGCCCTCCCTGAGGGGGATACAGCTCTGGCCTGAAGGGCACTCGCCTCGGCCCTTGGCACCCAGTTTGCATGACATCGGGCCACACCACATCTGGAGAGGAAAAACACAGGAGCATTGATACATTTATATTATACTGAGTACGCTATACAGTAGAAAACACTTTCAAACTGTCACTGCCGTATCCCCAGATACATCTGCATAACTGTGGAGAGATTTGCATTTCATTTACTACTCTGGGTCTCCAGAGGATGAGTCACACTGTACGAATGTCTAAAAACAAAAAACTGGACCAGTGGTAACAGCTGTCCAAAGATTGATTTGTCTCCACTGCATGTCAGAGATCGTTATGTATCACAAACAAACAATACTGTGATGTCAGGCCAAGTTTTAAATGCATCTCCCAGGTCTTTTTCAATCCTACGATGCATTTTCTTGCCGAGGTGAGCTCCACTAGTAAGCCACCAATGTTCATCTAGCGGTTAGACAGCCATGACGATGACAGCACTACTGTCCAGCTCACCCAATCGTCCCTTAGTGGGAACCGGTGTGTGTGTTCGTGTTCTAATCAACTAATTGCATCACGAAATTGGCACTCCCGAGCCAACTCCACCCAGTGACACATAATGTCGTGGCCCTGCCTACACCTTCTCATGGAAAACAAGGCACCAAACATCAACGCGATCTATTTTGTGCAGTTCTCCGCAGCACTTCTTCCATTCGGAAGCATGACATAGACTTCACAGGTGTGCCGAGCATTCATAAATACTTTACCTTTGTGCACACAACTTTCCCATTGGAACAGTGGCAAGTGTTGCAGTCTTCATCCCATTTCACTCCATCAGGGGTGACGTGTCCATTAACGGAGCAAGGTTTTCTTGTAACTGTGTAAAAGCAGTCACATTGTTAGAAATATTTTCAATTATTATTTTTTTCCCCTTCATTTTCATATTTGTTGGGGGTTGTTTTCCCCATCATGTGGAGGCTGCTACCTTCTTGGCAGTGGGATCCAGTCCTGTCTGGTGGGCATAGGCAGCGATATCCATTGATCTCATCCACGCAGGTGGAGCCCAAGGCACATGGAGAGGACTGGCACTCATTAATATCTGCCACAGAGGAGAGAAGCCAGGGGTAAGAATTGGTTCCTTTGTGGCATAAAGAGCACAGCCACACAGCATTCAAATATTTCACTCTGCACACAAGTCTAATTGCTAGGCTAAACTCACTAAGGCTGTGCATCATTTGAACCGTACATACTAACCAGTTAATAATAATAATAATGATTACTTAGAAAAAACCAAACAAACAAGCAAACATGCTTTATGCCAGCCCTGGTCTTATTAGGCAGCATCATTAGCAGGTATGCAGGAGCTAAAGGCTGGACTTAGGCGAACAAAGGGTTTGCAATGGGAAAGAATGTGGCCATCTGAAAGCCTTTAAGAGGGAAAACAATCTGTGTAATCAGTGTCAGAGAGCATGGCTGATTAGCCGTTGGCCTGCTAAGCTGGTTTCCCCCAGGGAAAGCAGCGAGGCTTGGTGGAGTGACACCAAAATGGCTCACCCTGGCCTGAAGCCCAATGAAAAGATAATTGGCTGACTAGACCTTCCATTTGGAGTGACTGATGGTCCCGGGCATGCTCTAACTGACTGCTCAAACTGCGATCAGGGGGACGTTCTGGAGGCAGGGTTAATACTCACTGATCCGACAGTCTGGGCCAGCGAAGCCTGGGGCGCACTCGCAGCGGTACCAGTTATCCCCATCGACACAAGTTCCACTGTTGTAGCTGGAAAAAAAAAAAAGAGAGAGAGAGGGGAGGGGGATAATTTCAGTCTGGAATTTTCTCACCAGTCAACTGAACAATTTCTCAAAGATAATTAAAGCAATCACTCCTATTCTTTGTTTTGGACAAGTGTGCTTGGGTTAGGGAGTTCACTAAACAGAGTTAACTGACTGCATCCCAGTAATGACAGGGGCAGGGTGTATGCCTGGTTCCCAGCAGAGAGTGAAAGCGTTGCAGGTGAGAAACTATCACACAAGGAGGAGCAGCTTGTTTACATCTGTCTAAATCTGCAGGAAATGTTTGGCTTCCACTTACCATGGGTGTGGACTGCAGTCGTTGGTATCTGAAAGAGAAAAAAAAATAGAATGGGGAGGGAGGGAGACGAGAGCAGTGAGCATGTTGATTGTTCTCATGTTTTGTACACATGACAGCAAGAGCATGTCTGAGCTTGCGTGTGCAGAGGCGTGTTGGGCCGGTCGAGCCCGGACTCAGCGCTGCCTGATCACGATGCCTTATTAACAACACTGAGTCGACTCTCACCCTCAAAAATGCAACCCACCCCCCCACCCACCCCTTGGCAACACCCATAATTCCATCCCGACCTTCTCCCTCCCAAAAAAGTTTCAAGAGGAATTCATGTTTTAGAGTGCATGCATACATGGCAGGGATCCCAGAAAAAGGGGGGATATATATATATATATATATATATATATATATATATATATATATATATATATATATATATATATATATATATATATATATATATATATATATATATATATATATATATATATATATCAGGGAAGTGGAGGAGGAGAGCTCTAGAACAAGCAGACATGTCACTGTTTGGACAGGAATGCAGCGAATGAGAGGGGAGAGAGGGGCGCGTGTTGAGCTAGCAGAAAGGGGGAGAAACATCTGTCTCCACTTTCCTGAGCCCTTTTCTCCCTCCTCCTTTGCTTTCTCCTCTCATGGCCGGCAGCAGCCAGGGAGAGAAGAAAGAGAAGAGGAAGGAGGGGGAGAGAAGAAAAAAAAAAAAGCTACAGATCAAAAGATGATGGGAGAGTCTGCTCTAATCAGATGCAGGAGTTCACCTTTGCACTAGGTAGCACAATGTTTATCATAATTTAATGGCAGTAACTGTCCACCTTTATCTATTACACCACCACCCTCCGCCCTTTCTTACTTTGGGTGCACGTGGGACCCTCCCAGCCTTCCTTGCAGACGCAGGTGAACGAATCCCCCGTCACCACGCAGGTACCTCCATTCTCACACGGGTTTGGAAGGCAGCTCGAGTTTTTGGCTGAGAACAGAGAGAGAAAGGTAAAGTTTGATTTTGTCAGTGAGCTTTCCCAAACAACCAAGAGGATCATCAGCACAATCACGAACCTCAACCCAACTCAGAAGACTGCCTTTGACTGGGCTTTTTTTTCTTCTTCTCCCTGACAGCCTTAATTTTCCTTTTTTTTAACGCCCTATATTCTTTGACTTTGAAGTGTACTGTCAGTGCAATCAGGCATTTTAAGCATACGTCTGTCGGCACTCAAAGGAGAGAGAGAAATGGGCGAGATGAGAGTGGGAGGGAGCGTTGACAGAACGAAGGGATAAAAACTGTTTGTGGACCTCGCAGATCTGACAGATCTGATACAACAGGGAGCTCTCCCATAAAGCAAACTTCTTCGTGTGCGTGCGTGCGTGCAGAGATGAAACATTAAACCAAGCTGGATGACTCACCTATGTTGCAAGTCGTTCCCTCCCACCCCGGGGAACACTTGCACTGGAATGTGTCACCCTCATCATAGCAGGTGCCTCCGTTGTTGCATGTGGCTTCATCGCACTGACTCTCGCCTGGAGGGTGCATGGATAATCTTTCTTACATGACACTCAGCACAATGTAGAAAATACTGGGTAATTACAAAGAACCATTAGCACATACCATGAGCCTGCACAAACAGTCTACAGGGGTGTGAAAAAAGAAAAGAAAAAAAAAAGCTTACGGGAGTGGCAAGTCTTTCCCTTCCAGCCATTTTTGCATTCGCAGAAGAAGTCCGTCACCAGGTCTCGACATGTCCCTCCATTATGACAGGGGTTGGTGCTGCAGTCATCTATGTCTGGTTGCAACAATAGACAGCGGCGTGATTTATGTGCGGCATATCAAACAAACGTCGTGTTGAAAGATGAATCAACAGGCACCATGAAGGAAGTGTGGCCTTGTTTTGAGGTTGCAGGATAAACAATCGTACTCACTGATCTCGCAGTGCTCGCCTTCCCAGCCGTCACCGCAGATGCACTGGTACACGCTGACTTTGTCAATACACGTGCCCCCATTGCGGCACGGGTTACTCTCACAATCATTGATGTCTGAAAATGGCAAGAGATGTGTTAGATTTATGACGTGACACATTGTGATCAGTTGTAGATTTGGACTCTGTCCTTACTCTCGTGGCAGTAGGTGCCTCTGAAACCCTCTTGGCACTCGCAGCTGAACTGGCCCCCGGCCTGACTCTGACAGCGACCGTGAGGTCCACAAACGTTTGATGAGATGTAACGCTCTCCTCCTGGTGTGCTGTTGGATGCCACGGCAACCGTGCAGCTATCAATCACTGCAGAGAGGCAATCAAGTTAAATAGTAAAACCAATGACTTTATGAAAGGCTTATTGCAAATTATAAATAAGCCTTAAACCAGGTCCCATTTTGCCTTATGACCCATGTTTACCATAAACAAGAAGGGATGTAAGACACATTACGACAGATCTAAAGGGCAACAGGCCTTTACAGATATAATGCCCATGTGGTTAAAAAAAAACAAAAAAAAAAGTCCAGAGGAAAAACAGTACTGTCAAAAAAGAAAAGGCAAATAAAAAGAATGACAGAGATAAGCTGTTATGCTTTCATAAGCAATTCATTCATTCTCTATTTTACTCAGAACTGAAATCCCTTCCTTTCCCCCTGTCTGATCAGGTTAGGTGAGCTGGGTGAATTTGTTCCCCTGTAATCACTTAATTCTTGCCAAGAGCAGAAAGAATCTTGCGCCTGGTATCTGACTCTGTGGTTGGTCCACTCACTCAATTACACAGACGGGGAGAAAGAGAGAGAAATGTGCGCATTCACTGAGGGGGAAAAGAAGAGGTAGCCCACCAAGTCATTACTAAGAACACACACGGTGCTATCAGCCCTTTGCCAGGTTTTCAGGGAAGAATCATCGGAAAAGCTTTGCTGAGGAGAGGGAGGGAGGGCCATCATCAAGAGAGCTGAACAAAAAAAACAAAAAAAACCAAAACAAAACAAAACCCCTGCTCACCTTGGCCAAGAAATTACTTTGAGTGAAACTAAAATACAGGTATTGCCCTCATGGGAAAAATAGTGAATATCTGGCCTTATTCAGCATTATACAACATCACAGTGCACAGATCATCTTTCAGGCCCCTCGCTGGGGGGGGGGGCAAAGAGCTTGCAGTACTTGCATCAGGAGACGTACCTTTGCACGTGGTGGTGCGACAGTGGTCCTTAAGGTGAGAACAGTTTTTGCCCTCGTAGTCCTCTGGGCAGGCGCAGTAGTAGTCTGTGGCCAGGTTGAAGCAGACTGCTCCGTTCTGACACGGGTTGGGCAAGCAGTAATCAATATCCAGCTATGGAAGAAAAGGTTTTGAATAGAGAGTAATGAACCTGATAGTTGACATAGTTTCTGCTACAGAAAACAGAGCAAAACCCACAGCATCCTCCCCACAAACTGTGCCAGGAAACAACACACGCACAGCGCTCAGAGGAGGGGAGGGGAGGGGGGGACGAGCCAGAGACATAGGACCCGTCCTCTGAGTCTGGGCTTCAGCGCTGAGGAATGTATCCCACTGTAGCCAGGAGCAGCTTCAACAAAGCACTCCCTTTTTAAAAAAGGAGGACTGTGGAACAACAGCCGTTTAAGAGGGTGGGGCAGGAAAACTTTACAACAAACCCAAAAGATACAGGCAGCGCTAGCAAAAAGAGAGGCTTAAAAACGCTGAATGAGGAAAGGGAAGATGCTTGCACGCACTGGTGTGGGATAGTGGTGGGAGTCATGCCTCACCTGGCAGAGATTTCCTGAGAAGCCAGTCAGACACAGGCACTGAAATCCGTTCACTTCGTCCTGGCAGCGGCCGCCGTTCAGACACGGCGAGCTCGCGCACTCGTCGATGTCCCTCTCGCAGTGCTCGCCGGCGAACCCAGGCGGGCACGCGCACCGATAGCCGTTTACCAAGTCCTGAGAAAGAGAGGGAGAAAGAGAGTATGAGGGAGAGAAGCCGGAGTTAACCTCGCACAGCCACAAATTTGATTAACTGCTTTCAAAGGGTGGGGTCCAAACAATAACTGTCAAACCAGGGCACAGAATGAACAGGACGGGGGGGGTAAATATCACAGCTACACAATTATTTCAACACATTTTCCTGGCACGGGCTCAATGCAATAATGTTTATGGTAATTCTATCTAGTGTGGTCGAGAAACTTGCGCGCCCCTCCCTCAGAAACCCCTGTGAACCCACTCCTCTCAGATTTGATTTCAGAGGAATTCCACAACAATTCCACTGTCGGTTTGGAGGGAACCGTTTACGGCAGCTATTTATACAACCGCTGCAAATGTCTCTGGCTTTGACAAAAGAGACACAATAAAGCAAACAAGTTGGCAAGCAAACCAGCAATACCAGATAAAGCGAGATGGGTTTTTGACCTTACCTTACAAGTTCCCCCATTCTGGCACTGGTCCTTGCAGTCGTTTATATCTGCACATGAAAACAAATCCGAGATTTAATTCTGAACAGCTTAACTAAATAGTCTGTCTTTAAAAACAAGTCTGTGCTTTGAGTTTCCCATGCTAGGGGCCTTTAAAAACATTGTCAGAGCTGGAGAGTGCTGTGCATGTGAGCTGGATGATGTGGCTGCAAAACTCGGTGCAAAACAGCGTATTGAGCAATCCCCTCTGCTGCCCTGCGATTGTTTTGAGCCACCGTTAATCACCGTGGCCTTGGCCACACACAGGCCTCATAATGATAACGCAGATTCATTTATACTGCAGGAGGAAAAAATAAAAAGGAGGACTGCACTTGTCTAACTCTCCCCAACACCTTCACATTACAGCTTCTATGCAGCATGTACACGATGAAAGGAACTGAAATATCTAAAAGAGCAACAGGAGCTGGACAGACGTTCTGACCCGCAGCTGCCGCTGCTGACAGAATTCAGACTCACTGATGTCACAGTTCTGCCCCGTCCAACCAGGGAGGCACTCGCAGAAGTATCCACCAATCAGGTTGCGGCATGAGTTGGCATTGACGCAAGGCTTGCTGTCGCATTCGTTGGCATCTAGAGGGTGAGAGAAGGCGGTTAGTGGCATGCACACGTGTTGCCGACAGCTGTGAAGTGGTGTAGAAAGGGTGCGCGATTCACCTATTAGACACGTCTTCCCCGTCCACTGTGAAGGACAGTGGCACTTGTAGCCGTTAACCAGATCCTGGCAGGTACCGCCATGGTTGCAGGGGTTGGGAAGGCAGTCGTCAACATCTGCGCAAGAGAAGAGGGTCTCGTGTAAGCAACAGGATATTTTCTGTGAAAAGGTACTGACATTAAGAATGTGCACACATTCAGGCTTACTGATCGTGCAGGAGGGGCCGGTCCAGCCTGGTGCGCACTGACATTCGTAGCCTTGACTGGTTTCTGAGCAGCTCCCTCCATTCGAACATGGATTTGAGAGACAGGCGTGTTCGGCTACAAAGAGAGATCACAAAACAAAAATCCTTGTTGTTTTAATGACAAACTAAGCATCACAAATATACATATTTCTGCCACTGTGCCTGCTAACAGAATATATATTATTTTTATTGATACTGAAACAAATCGTGATGTACAAATGCAGGTTCTGACTTTGATCCCTTAGAAACGTGAGCCCTCTACCCGCGGTCCAAGCTGTTACACGTCCACGATCGAGTCATTCCTTCACCTCTGAAACCTCCTCCTCTGCCCCGAAAGGCCGCTCAAAAATCCCCCTCTCTCGCTCTCATTACCCGCCCAGGCAGACTACACCACCAGGAAATCATCTTTCATGCTAAGTTGACCCGGCCAATGCACCGTGACTTCCCTCTGACTCCCCGCCATTCTTCTTCTGAGAGGCGGCACAAGATGAGAGTAGCGGGAGGGAGAGCGGGAGAGGGGGCAGTCGCGGCACCTCCTTTACAGATGAGTTAAGGATGAGTGAGCACCAAACAAATCAAAAATTAATGATTCGCTCGAGGAATAACTCGGCAGTCGGAGGTGATCGGCGGACGTCCCCTCGGTATGCCGTGGGGAGGAGGGAAGGGATGCAGCGCTCGCACCCTGGGGCCTCCTTGTTACAATAGCCCAACGTATCGTCCGGTCTGCAGACCTTCTGTTATGAGGGGCATGGTTTCCTGACATCTCTGCAGTTAAGCTGTCAGCACCCTGCGAGCCTCAGATTTAATGAGGAAAAAAACCCATCATCTCCATGGTAAGTGTTTGCAACAGCTGAACCTTAGCAACACACCCCATCTGTCTCGAGGAGAGAAGGATGACAGGCCCCAAAAGATCAAGATCGGTGGATTACCTGACTCGGGGGCCACTTACTCTGGAGTGGAAACAGATTATTGCCGAGTTACTGCCTCCTCTGATTACAAACTGAAGGCACCTCTGACCTTTTGTCTGCAAGCTTGGTGAGCCCAGAACATTCCCATTTATTCTAACTGTAAGAATGCTTGGAAGATATAGACAACACGGACACTCACCTCTCTCACAGTTGGCTCCTGAGTAACCCTCCGCGCAGGTACACTGGTACTTATCAGGTCCTGTGTTGATACACGTCCCTCTATTCAGGCACGGCTGGTGAGTGCCACAGTAGTTCAGGTCTGGGAGAAGGAGAAAAAAGAAGAGGGGGGGGGGGGGGGGAGGATCACAGTTTGTTTGGGCACAACAACGGCTGCTCCTACAGTGAGTGCAGCTGAAATAAGAGAAGGAAATTAACCTTTATCACAAAGGTGACCGCCCCAGTTGATGTCACAAAGGCACTGCCACGGCTCTTTACAGGTGCCGTGCACACAGCCGGGGTGGGGGATGCACTTGTCGCAGTACTGACCCTGCCAGCCGTACAGACACCTGGAAAACACAGAGATATAGATTTTTTTTATTAGTCTTTTATTTATCCAGGTACAAAAATCTCATTGAGTTTAAAAATCTCATTTTCAAGAGAGACCCGGCATCATGGATGCAGAAAATTAAAAAACAAACAAAAAACAAAACAAGTAGAGACAGACAGTGACAGACGCACAGCCTTCAGAAAAGTTCACAACCTTCACAGAAGAGGTCAGATAATCCACGCACTGCCTGAAAATGTTAATATTTTAATCTTCCATGTATTCCAGATTCGTTCAGCAGCTACTGAGCCATAATCTTAACTTAATAAAGTACACACTAGCGTGAAACAAACCAGCTCCCACAACTGGGCTGCATCTTAAAAGACCGCAAATGAATTTTAAGTAGCAGGGTGTTTATGTAACAGCCTTTAAACAATACTTGGAGCCGACGACGACGAAAGAGGAGCATTTAGCTTTTTACTAAACAAGGAAAACAAAAACCCAACACACTAAATTACAGTTCCAATGGGACCTTTAGCACAGCTAACATTAGCATGCGACTAGACGCTCCCTTTAACATCACTACGCCTGTGGCTTGGCAGCGGCAGACGAGGAGGGTTCAGCCTTCTTGGCTGTTACGCTGCTGCTCGTCCTGGTTCCCATGAGTCAGAAGTCAGACTTGCGCCCCGAGGGTGAGGACACAGCCTGCTGACCACTGAAATATCCAGGTTCATAATTACACCGATAATGCTGCTCCCTTTCTCGCTCGGCTCCATAATTAAGACAGCAATCCAGCCCCGGTTGATAAATCGGCTCTTTAAAAAGCTGGCAAAGCGGCGATGCAGTCCCTGCTGCTGAGCCCAGCGACAGGAAACGTAGCGCCCACCCCCTGCGGGCGACTGGGGGGGGGAGCGGCACGCTGATTAGCCTCAAGAAACGGACGGACTGTAAAAATAAACGCGGCGGTTAAGTAAACCTCAGTCTGTGATTAAAGAGGCTATTCTTAAAAGTGTGCTAATCCCCCTCCATGAGAAGTGGAGCTGGAATCCCTGCAGCAGGATCCCAAATCATTTACAGTTATTACACAGCCAAATTACTGGGGAATGTGACATTAGACTGTGCAGTTCTGCTGATGCATAAAGATTTCATACCCATGAGAATCTGATAGGTTGCTGCGGTGCACGTGTGCCTTCTCAAACTGTTGTGCAGGCCACAGGTGCACTGTTGTTACTCCATTAGCAACAGCGGACGCTCAGGGTAGCATCACTAAAGACTCTAAAGTCATTAAGCTACGGCTTTGCTGCGACAACGGGGCTGCCAAGCCTGCAGCTAATGTTGCTATGTGCTGCAGTTGTTTGAGACGCCGCAACAGCCCAACGATGGGAAACTGCTCACTGACTACAGCAGCAGTAGATCTTGCTTGGAGAGTTTGTTGGCGGAGTGCATATAAACAGAGTTAAACCCTGAGCTTTAAATATAGCCACACCTGTACAGGGACTAAAAGACATTCAGGCTCTTGTTCTGCCAGTAGTCACACATGCAATTACATGAAACTCGATGATGTCAAAAGCTTGGGAAAAACAACAAAGCTGCAGCACAGAATGAACAAACCTGATCATCCCTGTGCTTGATTTATGGCCAAATCAGACAAGTAAGAAAGCAACCATTGCCTGAACTGTGGGAAGAGCCGGACGCCGTGGGGCCCTTCTCCGGGATGAGGATGAGAGTCGACTCTTACTGCGCGCACACAATGCCCTAACGCCGATACCCTTCTGTGCTGGGCTTTTCCTCTGGCTGTGCGTGTAAACAGCATTAGGAAGCCATTAGCTACATAAACAATACACTTTAAGACTCATCCGAATGTTACACACGATTTCGCTGCTTAACACTTCCCCTCGTTTGGAGAGCTACATTTCCAGCAGGGCTGTGGCAGTCGAGCCCTACTGCGCAGACTGGCAGCCCCCATCCACAAGAGCTCCACGAGAGATTTACAAGCAGCTCAGCCTACATCTCTGTTAAAGCCCTGGTAGTGATAGTCTGTTGGCTGGGAAGCCAAAAACATGTACAGAGAAAGATCTGTGCCATGTCAAAACTGGTGCTTGGACACAATCCCTACACATCTAAATGATCACCACCACAGGCTTCTGGCAACACACCCCACAGTAAGTAAAGGCACTTGAATCAAATGGCTCTCTGCGCAGGGTATTCCAGCCAAAGAAGATAAAAGGCTGGCTCAGTCCAAAAGGAGCGAAGACTGGGATATTTTGTGGGAAAAACAACATTTGGACTGTTAAAAGAAAAGAGGCTTAGATTAGCTGTTGTCCCAACTGATATTAGATGACAACTGGTAAATAATCAGCATACTGATATACATAAATTGGAAAACATTGGTAGAACTTATTTTGAGAACACATCATACATTTTGCAAAGTAATCAAATCACTTTTTTACCAGAGGGTGCAAATAATTCAGCTCTGGGTAGTTTGTTTTCACTCATGTGTGTATTTTTGCTTTGTTTTTAATCTGTGAAAATAAATCATTTGATCACGGGCCCCTGATGTGCAAACATCATCACCCTTCAGCTTACGTCACTGCGACTTTGTGGCTAGATTTTTCTACTCTTTTCCCCTTCGCTTCAAAAAGCGCCTAGAGACACATCTAGCGTCAGCCACCGGTAGTGTTTCACCGCAAGCACGCGGCTCTTTCCCACCGCAGGCAAACTTCTTCTTTTTTTTCTGTGTCTGAGCTGGTTGCACCTGCAAAGTTTTTGTTTTTGTGGTTCGTTACTCAGGAGAAGAATGCGCATGGTGCGAAACACTGCGTAAAAAACTCTCATTTTACCAGGAACTCGCTCAAAAAAATCACAGAGTATGGGGATTTTGTTCGAAAGACACATCCCTCCCCTGCAGGGCCAAGGACGAGGAAACGTATGTCTATTGACAGTTTATTACTGCAGAAGCTCAAACGGTTATATGTGAGCAAGCGTTGGCATTTGGAATATAGAGGAATATGGTCGAGGGAAGTTCCCTTAGCTGACATCCTATGGATCAGGAAGTAGTGTAAATGTACAAGAAGGGGAAACTGGGCAATCAACGGTCGGCATTTCATTTGGAAAAGTGCAGAAAAGTCTCACGAAGCAGCACTTACTTGCATCCACCTGGTTCCTTACATGATCCGTGCTCAGTGCTGCAGCCCTGTCGACATATAGCTAGAAGAAGAGGAAGAATTAATCATTTAACTGCACGGTGACTAGATTCACACTTGGCCTGTGGCAGTTATAACAGCAAATAATATGATTAGCGCTATTTGACATTTCTGTCTGTAGAACAATCAGAGCTGTTTACAGACAACCGTGCATGCCTTGCCAAAACTACCCTGGATCTCTAACTTCTCCTGGTTGCCCTCTTCACAGCCCACAACTGTTAATCAATCAACATTTAACAACATTTTAGTGACATACAAATCAGCAGACTGACAGTCTAAGAACCGCAGTCTCATGGCATGGTAAGACATTTATTAAACTGACTACTGCCCAGGCTTATTTTTAGGAGGAAATATGATTTTTTTTCACACTCCTAGCAGGAAAGAAGAAAAAAAAGAAAGGGAAAAAAAAAAGGGGGGGCAGAACGGAGATGTCATTCAATTCAACAGAAAGCATTTCCTTCATACTCATAAAGACTAATCCTGCAGTCTTACGCAGTTTTCTCCAGAAGCATCTGTTTCAAAGTGACTTCTTCCATTCCTTCATGCTGCCATCTCACCCAAGGCCTCACCTGTGTTGCAGTCAGGTCCAGACCAGCCTTCCAGGCAGGTTTTGTTTCCATTGTTGTCACACGTATAATGCCCGAAGAACTCGTCTCTGGGCCGACAAAACTTGTTGCAGCCGAAACCGTAGTAGTGCTCGTCGCAGCTGACCCGGATCTGGTATTCAAACTGGGCTACGGGGCCGTTGTGCGTCAGCTTCTGCCATTGCGGGCTGGGGTTGATCATGCCAGAATGAGAGGCTTTTTCTATCAACCTCCCATCTACACCTTAAAAGGGGGGGGGGAAAAAAAGGAAGCACAAGCAGTCGTACTTGTGAATTTCATAGTAAAGGAAAGAAAAATACTACTTTTTTCTGTTCTGGTTCTTTTGAGTTTCATCAAATGTTTGGGCCTGAGAGGAGAAAACAAAAACACCCCAACATCAGTGGAATGCAGCATCCTACATTACGCTTTTGGCTTTTGCACTTTGCTCCGAGAGCCTAAAACCGGACCAAGAATTCTGACACAAATTGCAGAAGATCCCTTACATAGCAGATTATATGTAATTAAAGCAACTATGTGTGTTGGAGAGGAAGAAAAGTAGTGGGATGAAATGCAGGAAAGAAAAAAAAAAAAGGATGCGGGTAATGAGCACTTTTAACTGCTTTTTTTCTCACGCTTCCCTTTCCAACTCTCCATGGTTGGTTTGTGATTCTCAGGTTTACAGCTTGAGGAAACTGCTGGTCTCTGACGCTGCCCTCTGCATCTGCTCAGGCGAGGACAGAACTGCAGCCGCCGTAAATTACAGTGCGAGGATGCCACAGTCACTACTGGGAAGCCAGCCAGTGTGCCATCAGCACTTTTCCCCCCCAGTCTGCCTTCCTCACATGCATTTTTTTTTTTTGGGCACCAACAGCTCCCAAAAGTATTGAAATCAACACTTGGAAGATTCCATCTTCACTTCAGGAGGGAACCAAGTTTATGTTTTGATTATAAAGATCCACACAGAAACAGACGTGCGTTTTAGTCAATGTGGAAGAGGTCACAGCTCTGGCAAATAGAGGACGGAGGCGAGAGCCACGCTCGCAGAGCAAACACGCTCACCCCAAACTCCAGACACCACACCGTCTACATGCAAGCCCTTTCGCATTAACACCACTCATTCACTCGCGCTCGCTACTCCATGTCTAAATCTTCCACCTGGGAGAGAATGAAAAATGTGTCACAGTCATCATTTACTGCGCTCACACGAGCAGGGGTGGTTGACCGCGAGGTAAATCGCTCCTGTGTGTAGTATGATGCAAAGCAGCGCAGGGGGGCGGGTGGATGGCCCGCTGTTATTTATTTACTGCGCTGTGTTGTGTACGGCGGCGTCCTGAAATCACAGTGCCCGGTGATATTTCGCAGTACTCTGGAATCCAAAGATTAACCGTGTGGTATTTCTCTACCGACTGCTGGCCTGCAGTGTCAGGAGTAGCACGCCCTTGCTACCTGCTGCCTGGCTCGTAGCTTAACATAAATCAGACCAACTTTAAAAAGTTTAGAAAGGACATGCTAGAAAAGAAAAAAAAAAAAAGAACTTTTTAAATCTAATTTTTAAAAAAAGAAGGAAAACTGGTTTCTCAAACACGCTATAAAACTAAACGATTCAGGTTCTACATTTACACAGGTGTTTTAACTTGAGCCAGATGTTTTATTCTGTTCAGGAATCTGTTTAGATGTCGGTCAAACACACGAAGCCTACAGAACCTCAAGCCAACCTGCTGGAGGCTCAGAGCAGCACCGCATGTGTACATTCGGGGGGCTTTTCACACCAATGCCCTAATGGGTCTCCGGGGAGCGGCAAATACAGCAGAAAAGACCGAAACCTCGCTGAGCTCGAAAAAGACATAAACAAGCACGGGAAAAGGCCCTGCCCTCATCTGGAATCACAACGCTGACCACCAGCCAGCAGGAATCCCAGCAGGAACCAGAATTTAGTCAGGTTGATCGCATAATTATGGGAAGAGCAGCTCAAGTCTCAGAGTGGCAGAGTTGTCAAAAATAATTTCAAGCAGTTTAAGTACCAATATTTCACAGATACCCCGCTGGGCCCTCTCTTACTCTGCCCATGTGAAAATCCCCATATAGCGTCACCTCTCTCATAGTGGTGTCTACTTCTTGTCACTTGTCCTACTCACTCCAGTTCACTAGCATTTTGCGTGGTGATAGAAAGCCGCTTTTGTGGCTGAACATCTTTTTATAATCATCTTAACCCCCACCCGTCTGTGGTATTGACCATCTGTATTTTTCAAGGCATTTACCCAAACATTATTGACTAGTAGTCTTCCACCGCACATGCTCTGAGCTCAGCCCGCCTATATGCCTGCGGTCATGCACAGGCCAGAGGTCACTTTAACCTCAAACAGAGCAGAGCTCTGAGGCTTCAGTCTCCTACACACCAGTCAAAGCCTCAAGCTGGTCGGCTGGATGAACTATGTTTCACGCCTCAGTGACAGTGAGACAGTGTGACCCCGACCCTGGCTGGCAGCACCCGCCATCATTCATGAGCCAAATAAAAATGTTTTTTTCTATTGGGGGAGCAGCGAGGCTCTGTTGTCTTAAAGAAGAAAAAAAAAAAAAAAAAGGGAAGGGGGCGGGGGGGCACCCTTCCTCTACCTTGACAGCCCTCCCCAATCCCATCTTCTTCCTCTTACTTCCTTTAACTCATCTCCTCCCTGTAGCCACCTGTCAACACACTTTAACACACACGCACACACAAAACCACCCAGTGGACCATGTGGAAGAGGGCAGGGGGGTTCAGGAAGAATAAACTTCCTTCCCTGACCTTCAACGAAACTCCTCCCAGGCACTGCTGTGACAGGGGGGAAAGGAAAAAAAAAAGAAAAAAAAGAAGAAGAAATGAACAGAAGGCAAGATGGAGATACCAGACAAGGAGAAATACTTACCACTGGTTTCATTGTTGAAGTCCAAGGCTTCCACTATCAAAGTGTAGGACCTCTGAGGAAGACAAGACAAGACATACAGGGAGCGTTAGTGGAGAGGAGGAGTTCCTGCATCATAAACAAAATGACTCAGTGGCAAATCTTTTGAAAGACTTCATGATAAGTTCAGTGAATTACGTCACAGTAGTGCCCTTGTGGTTTTTTACTGACCATGCAAACTAACTCGTAGGAGGTTCACACGTTCTCCCATTTATCGGGAATGCTGCAGTTCTTGGGCCCATTTATCTGTGAGGTCTGAGGGCTGGAACGTGTTTTTCCTCAAGTGTCATAAATGGTACATTTGTAACGCCTACGAAAAAAAGAGACTAAAATCCAGAACTTTTCCATTTCCCATGACCTCACCAACCTTGCCAATGACGTGTCATCTGCCTCTCACCGGGTTAGCCTAAAACAAAGCCTAGTACAGAAACCAACGTGAACTATGAACAACAGTCCCGTTGATCTGATTAAGAGGATAAGCTCGAGGTGGTGCGGAGGTCTCTGTGATTAGAATGGCAGACACAGTGAGCAGTGGTCTGGTCTAGGTGGACACACACCCAGCAGGACGGCGCTGGACGTGCCAAAACAGCAACCATAAGTCAAAAATAAGAGCGCACAGAAAAAGCAGAGCCAAAGATCTGTCTTCATATTAGCCGTTGTAACCTTGCCCCTCTTTAGAAACAGTTTTTCCCCAAATACAGTTTTTCCACATGTTTATAAAACGGTGGTGAGAGGCCAGTTGATTTCTTTTATTTTTTTTTTTTTGCAGCGTAGGTGGGGTTTTCAGTTTCATCCTAATTTATGTACTTCAATAGGCGTGCTATGATGAAGCCAGGCAGAAGTGCTTAGGAACGCCACTTTATTTTTTAAAGGACAAGCAGAAAAATGGGACACACACAAAAAAAAGCGTAAGAGATGGTGAAATGGGGAAAAAAACTGAAATACAAGAAAGGGGAAAGCACAGAGAAACTGAATGAGAGCTACACTCTGGAGGGCCCGTCTACATTTCAGCACTGCCAAAAACGCTTTGTCCGATTCAGGGTCGGTAGCGCTCACACCGATATCGGCTTACACATCCACCCTGCGCTGTAGTTATGAGGGAATCGGACAAAGTGTCTGCGAGCGCACACGACAGAGTCCCAGAAAAAAAGCATGCGGCTGTGAGAGGGTGTAATCCACTTACATTAACTTGGGCATCCAACTTAAACACCTACTCGTTACATTCACACGCGTACTCGGCCCTAGCAGCGATGCTTGGAGGCATTTCAGATATATATAATTATTATTTATTTATTTTTTTTTGCATGGCCTCTTTCTGCCGCAGCAATGACTTCACGATAAACAAACCAGCTTGAAGGAAAACCCCTGGTCTCTTTCCACAGAGGAACAAAAGGGGGCATGAGTCATTCCTGATGCTTTTTCACGGCTTCACCTTGTTTTCTCAGGCATTCGCCTTTCCATCTTTCCAGGAGACATTCGTCTCATCCCGTGCCAGTATTTCGCTGCAATCAGGGCAGCCATTATTTGAGATGCAGCGCTCATCAGCAACAGCCTTTACAGTATATTCTGACTCACAATTGGCTGCAATCGCTTGCTGCAGAGCTCCAACAAGTGAGTCAGTAGTTATGTGATACCTAATCACCTACAGCCACAGCCCAACCTACAGAGAGTTGCTTTAACAGTAGGAACAAGAGTCTTCTGGCTTCTCTTCAAGCATTAAGTAGTATTGTGTAAATGTTGTCATTCACCTCCTGTGACCAGCACTTGACACAGTTGCAAAAGAGTAGACTTCTCATTAGAGAACCAATACTCCAGCGTAAAGAACAGCGCTTGGATACATCTAGCAAATGTTTACAGACTTTTGAAATATCAGGATATCACCCATGTGACAGCACAGCACACGTGGAGAAGTCATCTTAAAAAATGGGAACTCAACTGAAAGATAAATAAATAAAGACGAGAAACATCTTTGGAATTTCCGAATCATGGTGACATTAACTTGATGTGTTTGTCATTTAATGTGTGGAGGGAAAAAAAAAAAAAAAAAAAAAAAAGAGGATTTTGTGTTAAAACCCTGTTTTTGTTTTGTTGTTTGCACTTGCCAACATGTTATCGTTCTACTGGCAGTTAAATAGGGAACAGCAACGGATCCCTGCCAAGTGAAAACATCAACAAGCCCGGATTCACCTGCTGCACAGCAACATTTCACGTGTCCGAGACTGATGGGAAAGAAATCCCTCATTGTAGTGAACTGGGCGTTAACAGGCGTCAAGTCTAATGGAGTACTCCTAAAATAAGTAAACAAAAAAACATACACAGAAAAAATTCTTTAAAGTGACACACACACTTACACACCCATATCTTCTATCATTAGACTTGCCTGAACACGGACGCTTTTGAAGCTATGCAATCGTGCAGTCACGTGATCGTGTAGTACTCCTTCATTAACATGATTAAAAGGGCTCGCAGTTAAAAACTGGGGAAAAAAACAAACAAACAAAAATTCGATATCGATGTTTTCTGTTCTGCCCTTTTTGGCACACTCCTAATGTTTCTATACCACGGGGTTCCCAACGTCAAGTGAAACGTCAGTGCGGCTTGATCCAACAAGTAGCTTCCCCATTAATGGGATGTTTAGTTTCATGCTAAATAACTGCTCCCAGAAAGTGAGATACTGGCTGGCTCCTCATTCGCCAACACTCCATAACTCCTTGGCGGTTATCAGCGCCGAACCGTCTGCCACTGCCAGGTTCACTTTTCCCAGGCTCCCAGCTGACTCACTTCTCCTCTTTGAACTACATAGCACACTCTCTAACCCCCTCCCCTCTCTCACACTTGCACACAGACACACACATCCAAGTGCAATAAGTGTGGCCATATGTCTTCTTATCTTTCCCGGCCAAGCAGGCACTGTCCAACAGACAAGCGGCATAAGCGATAAAGATCATTCCAGTTTGAATCACATTCACTTGCCAAAAAACACTACTGAATCCTCTCAGTAGGGGAATTTTTCCCCTCACACACCCTCTTATCTTCCCTCTTTCTGAAAATGAAGCCATTTGATGTACCATTACTAAGAAATATAAGAAAAAAAAAAAGTACAGGGGGAGAGGGGGTGTCTCATGGAACAGGTCAAAGGTCTAAATAACGGCAAGGCAGAACAGATTGGACTAGTCTAGGCCTACAGTCAGCACAGAGGAAATGTAAACAGTTTCATCAAAGGCATGTTGACTTTCTGTATCAGCTCTCCTGAGTCAATCACTTTCATGGTATCAGCCTGCAATCTAACCAATGATTGGGGCTGCTAAATAACACACCCTGTTTGCCATCAAACCTTGGTTCAGTCCTGAAAAGCCCACTCTTGTGATCTTCTTTAAAGCCCACCGGCTTTCACTGATTGGGGTTGGAAGGAAGGAATGCATTGTTTCCCCAGGACTTTTTCATCACAGGAATTACACGGAGACTCAGTTTATGTATCCTGTTAAAAGGTACATCGGCCCATGGTACAAACAGAACCTCACCCCGACCAAAAGAATCTCACCTTTTGCCAACTAAAACACGAGGCACCGCAAACAGATTACTCACAAGGCAAACTTAATCAAAACATGAACCCGAGTCCAGGAATGAAAACCATATCGAAGTGTTTAAAGAAGCAGGCAGTCATCGGTCTTTGTCAAGGTTCACAGGCCATTAAGGGAAACAAACAAAATTAAAGGTGCAGGTTATCTTTTCCAGTTGAATACATATTTTCGATTCATGACTCCCTTCCAAGAAGCTGGGAGCAACTGATAAGAAGTGAAGCATCAGAGGGCATTATGTAACGCCGCGGTGACAAAACACAGCAATTACACTATTATAAAAAAAAAAAAAAAAAAAACCAACAACATTCTTTTCTCTCTTTCACTTGAGTAATTTGCACTTAACTGCCACATCAGAGCCAACTACAAACATGTCATTACTCCCACCGCTCCCACGCTCACAGTCCGACTGAGCTCAGCATTGTTCTTTGACGCACCTGATCCCGGTTCTCAGACTGCTTTGACTCACTCCAAAACCCAAAAACAGGGATACCACCGGGTCTCAGGCCTCAGAGACGCCAGAGGTTTTCTTTTTGTTTTGTTTTGTTTGGTTGGTTTTTTTCAAAATGGAAAAATACTTTGAAATCCAGGCATCACTAGAGCGAGGGAAAGGAATCGCTCAAAAGATAAAGACGATGGCGGGGAGGAGGGGACTCCAGAGCAACTGGATTGATCCAATTTTAAAGTTCTGGCCTTTTCCTTTTACAGGTGTTACACGGGCAAATTATTGAAGGCCTGAGAGCCAAGCTTTATATCACTGCTGAGTCTACTACTGCAGCTTCCTGTTGCTTGCCCTGCGCTGGCATTACAGCTGCAGTGCATCTATTATGCTCTGTAATCCTCACTGTAGTCACTGAGGGCACACTATTGTCCTGGCTTGCCACTGTAGCAGGGCCCTCACTTCTCTGTGGGACACAAGCATGAGGCGGACATTAACCAGGACCTGCACGGGGCTCTGAAACACTTCTGAAAGAGATGTGCGGCTGATGTCATTCAGCTGGATGCCTGGCTCTTGCCCCTACCTGATCTAAGCGCATGTGTGTAGCCTCATTAAGTGCCGCAGTTACCGTGGGTGGTAAGGTTAAAGCGATGAAATGCCTGGGGTCCAACCGAGCGTGACTTAAACAAAGCCCTTAGCCTGGACAAGAGGCCAACTTCATGCAGCTCAGTAGAGAGGATGAAGGGAGAGAAAGAGAAGAGTGGGGGGCTGGGGGGAGTTTCATGAACTCAGAGTACCCAAGAACCCAACTGCACCCCACTGCCATCTGTCCACAACAGCCAATCAACTGATGAAAAGGACAAAGAGTGATATCATACCTAACCTGACAATTGTTAATGTGCAGTGAAGTAAAGCACTTAAAGTGAAGGATGGGAGAAGCTAGCGAGCAGCTCCAAACTCCCGATTTCTACAGATATGGGTTCAAAACAAGTGACCTGATGGATTGTGCAGAACTTTTGTCTTTTTTAGAAAACAGCATATTTCTATGTATCTGGAGATTTTAAAACATGACATAGACATCCTTCATTAGGCCCAGAACATGCAGGCCATGTTTGGAAAGAAAGCATTCACATTATCAGCGTGCGAGAAGAGAAATGTGAGGAAAGCGAGCAGAGCGCCGGGTTGCATTTCAATGTCAACAATGTGCCGTTTCCAAGCAGAAATGGTTTTATCCAGTAAGATGAAACTAGTCCGGCTGCAAGGATTAATACTAACTTAGTGTTGCCATAGTGTGAACATAAACACAAACCTTTGTCTTTTAAAGAAAGTTGTGAGGTGCCAGAGACTAAGAGGAGAACAAATAAAAGTACGGGCTAGATCAAACTGTACGCCATCCTGCTGAGAACATGATTTTACTGGCAGATTGCAGGGAAAACACAAATTTAAACGATCTGTTCGACCTCACAGGTAAGGCACACAACAATGAACCACATGAAAGGGGAAAATTGAAAAGTCCACTTCTTTTTTTTTTTTCCCCTCTCCTCCTCGAGGCCTTTCAAGTGCGTGCAGTGCCTGAAATTACAACAAGAACCTCCATCAAGTTTGAGGTAAAAATAGCCTTGATGTAATTGGACAACACATACCAACAGACTGTGCCTTTCACCCATCAGGCACAGCAGAGGAGTTTGCGGGCCAAGCTGTGGGGCCAGTCAGTCTGTGCAGTCCTTTTTTTTTCTCCCCCTTCTTCTCTCTCACTACATAGAAATGTGCTCCAGCATGGCAAATCATCTCCCTCTCACAGAGCTACAACACTCCCACAGGCCTGTCAGGCCCATTTATTTATTCAATGAAGAAGAGCTGACACTCAAGGAAACCAGAAAGTGGGTTTTCACCCTGGAGTTGCTGTACTGTGCTACATGACCAGCTTTGCCAGGAAGGCAGACAAGGGGAATCTGAGAGTTAAAAATTCTTTTAATCTACTCAATCGGGCCAGACAAGGGGGCACACATTCATAAGGAATGGTAGGAAAGGAGGAAACCCATTTAACACATTAATAACAACAACAACAACAAAAGAGTGGATTTCTTGAAATGTTTCATCTTTTTTTTCTACTAGATTAGATGACCCAGGAGTTCAGATTAACTACAAGTCATAATCTGCCCACTTGCACTCCCTTATGCCAAATTCTAACTCGGGTTTTATAATTATATGTAACGCGGTTTTAACAACCTTACACATAAGCAGACAGGTCTAGGCCTGATGGTGCAAAAATGCCTGCACCTGGTCAATTAGCGCACATAATGGGGGGGGCGGCACTTTCTCAAAGGGACAATTCACTGAGAACCAAGTGCCAAATGAGAAACTCACTCTTTGTTTGTTGTGCTTTCTATCCTTTTTTTCTCCTATTTTTTGAGGGGAGGGGGGTTAAGAATGATTGACAGGCAGTAATTGCGTAGAATTGCCCTGCAAACACACATTTTCTCTCTTTGGAGATTTTTTTTTCTCGCTTTCTTAGAGTCTCCACTCACCGGCCAGGCAAAACTGAAGGGCAAAACTATCCTGGATTTGTCATTCCTGACAGAGCTCTTGAAAGAAAAGGTATTCCCTCCCAGGACAGGCGTAGATCCCATTCCGAAGCTGCAGGGCCCTGCAGCGGAAACTCTGGACTGGTATTCCTTTAGGCAAACTTTAAAAAACGTATTGCACTCGTCCCGTGTGCACTTTCTATCCGCGCCGCTCCGTGCGCCGTCGCAACACACGCCGCTCAGCAGCTCTCCGTTCGCATTGCGCATCGATAAGATTTGTAACTCGAATTGTCCGGATCCCTCTGACACCTGTTGAAGACAGAAAAGTGAGTGCAATGGGACTGTGTATGGAGGGGACTAAACAAAAAAACAAAAGCTGCACTTTTAACACTTTCGCGTCACATGTACGCTAGTTTTTACGCACGCAGCATGCTAACTGTTGAGATTTTTCTTGCAGAGGCATGCCTACATGTAATGTTAGCATAGCTGTGAACTTTCAAAGGCGACACGCATGCAGAAAGCAGAGGACATCCAAACGGCCCGAACTGAGTGACCTTTCCCGCTTGTTTTCAGCGGAAAAAAGGAACCAATCCACGTACCTTCGCGAGAAAGCAGAGTAAAAAGGCAGCAACCACCGAGCCCCGTCTCAAAATCATGCCTCCGGACTGCTGTTGCCACTCGTTTGTACTAATCGTCTGGCCGACACACGGCACCAGAGCTCTCCTCTGGTTTAAACATGCACGAGTGGGGAGCAACGATTTGTTCAGTGGAGCGCAGGTTCCTGATTCATAGACCTTCCTAGTACGTCCCTCAGGTTCTCCGAGCCTGTGCGCCTCTTCGTTTATCTTACACTCTCCACTTGTTGTTGTTGAGCAAAGTTTACACAGTAGCCATGCGGCGGCCGAGCTCACTGCTGACTGACTGCTGCTCAGAGTTGGAGAAAGCTACACAAGTTCAGCAACGAGGGAGTGTCCAAGCCTGCAAACTTCATATTCATGAGCGCTAAGCCCGGCCCCATATTTCTTTCTCTCTCTCTCTCTCTTTCTAACACACACACACACGCACACGCGCGCGCGCATTATTATGAGGATAACCATAAGGACTCTTTGGCAGTGCTGTGGTGGAAAAATAAAAGTGGAAATAATCTATGACCCGAAGTCATTTTGATACTCATAAGTCAGCACAAGCCACAAACATAAACGAATTATACCTTAAGACACGCATCAAGCTCCACCTCCCCACCTCTAGATAGATTTTATCTGTTTTTAAACGATTGTTATTATTTAAACACTACTCTCACCACAGTGTATACTCTTATTTTACCTCATAAAGATTTATGTCAGCTTAAAAGATGGACAGAGCGAGTTCAGCTGGGTTTTACCCCCCTCCCCTTCAATATTTGAAGCAATAAGGAACATACTAAATCATCTGGGCTGCAAAATGGGCTCGCATCAAGGCCAGTGCTGAGTCAAGGGCAGATTCCAAATGCATGGTATGTCAGAGAAGCCTTGGATAAAGAGCATAAAATTCCACAGTAGAAAAAAAAAGAAGCTCAATCTCTTCGCCTTTTTTTTTAAGCACACTTTATGGGCAGAAATACTTAATTGTCTGACATTTTAAACAACCTAAAAGTGGCAGCTTGATAGTATTAGGAGTATATGCAACAGTGCCCCCAGAGTGGAAGACATGCCATAAGAAATGTAACTTACATTTTAAAGCTGTTTCCAATCAGCTTCTATAGCCAAGCATAATATCGAGATGGGAAACCCCGCTGTCTGGATTTAGAGCTTCAAGGTTCAAAATCACTGATAGTTTGCTGAAAGATGTTATTACCACACTGTCCTTTTGGTGTCAAAGGGCAATGTGTCCCAGGTGTATCTCTGCCAGAAGGTAATCCGTGAACCGGATAGGTGAGTGCCTTACATACACATGTACACATGTGGATATGAGAGGATGGAAACCACCCACCCCCTCCCCTCCCTGCCCCTGTGGTTAGTGATTTGTGTGGACCAATTACACAGGTCACTCAATGGGTCAGAATCAAAGAAACACACAAAACTGGCAAAGTGAGGAGCATCATCAATCAGTAACTATGTAATACTTCACCATCTCACTTTATAGCTGTTTATGAGCCTATCGCATGTCTCAGATGTATCCGTTTGTATCTGATAAGCAGAAAGGTCATGGGTTTTCTCAAACCCCACAAGTAACCGAGGTGCAGTGAGACATGTAGCTTATCTGATATTTTGTCGAGATGTGTTATGACACAGGGTTGGTGCATGGTAGCACTATAAGTAGTGGTAGCCCTTTAATGTATTTGAAAAGGGAGGCATGTGTGAGTGTGCAAAATAATTGAACCACCGCTTATTTCTTTATATAGAAAAATGGGAAACAGGTGCAGTGATTTATTGAAATATGTGCATACATGAATGGATGTGCATGATTAGTCAATATAAGTATGTAGCAGTCATACCAAATATTGCAATAGTCACTATATTTCAAGTATGACCACCTTTATTCTTCAGCACAGTCTGAACTCTCTTAGTCAAACTTTCATGTCATTTCTTTAAGTAGTCTTCAGGAATAATTCTCCCCCTGAAGGACATTGCCTTTGAGGACAGGCGTAGATCCCATTCCGAAGCTGCAGGGAAACTCATCCAAAGAACGCTTTGAATGTCACTGAAAGACATTCAAAGCTCTTCTTTGGATGTCGGCTGTCTTTAATATTCATCTCTCTAAAGATGATCCCACATTGCTTCAGTAATGTAGAGGTCTGGGCTCTGGGGAGGCCAGTCCATGACTAATAGTGTTCCACTGTGTGTTTCTCTATCCAAGTGTGCTTTTACTGCACTGGCAGTGTTTTGGGGATTATTGTCCTGCTGAAAAATGAAGCTGCTGCCAATCAGATTCTTTCCAGGTGGTATTACATGGTGGTTCAAAATCTGATGGCACTTTTCTGAGTTCATAATTCCATCAATTTTGATAAGATGACAGAGCCTCCGTTGTGTTTTACTGTTGTACCTCTCTCCAGACCACCTCTGAACATACTGATGATGAATTGAACCAAAAAAATTCCAATTTGGATGAATCACTCCATAAGTAATCTTGCAAACCTCAGCCTTTTCTCTTGTTTCCCTTTCTTGGGAATGGCTTCTTGACTGGCGTTTTCCCACTGAAACCATTTCTGATGAGGCTTTGTTGAACAGTAGATGGATCAGTTGAAGGGCCAGATACATCTCTCGGGTCCTGTGTCAGTGTATGTTTTCACCTTATGTTTCTTTGGGAATCAATTCTTGGTCTAAAAAATGCTATTTTGAGCCTGTCAAACTGTTATCTTTGGCATTTTTATGGCGATTCAACTAAAGAAATTTGAGCAAATTATGTATTATTGCTACAGGCTCTTAGTAACAAAGTGCCTAAAGAATTTAAATTTGGTTCTTTGCTAAGTTGTCTGTGTGCAGACTCAACACTGGTTCACCTCATGAGTTAGGAGCCTTTTTATAAGCTTGAATGATTCGTAGGCTAAGCGGCTTACCAAATCGAACCAAAAGCATTCCTCTGAAAATGAGCCTGTACTAGGACTGGACTATAAATGAGGGAAAAAGCAGCCAATGTACAAAGAAAACCTTTGAAGGACTTTTAGAAAACCTGGAGAACTGTTACTCAAAACCACTTAAAAAAAATACCAAAATGTCACTGGAAGAATAATATTTTTAAAAAATGAGGGGAGGCTCAAGACTTTTGCCCAGCACTCTAAGTGGTCTTAAATCACCGCTGTCAATATTCAGGTGTCACATTTCCTGTGGTTGAACTTCAAGATGAAAGGTGCAGCTTCCTCTACCCCAGCTCCACTCACTGACCTGATAAACATCTCAGGTTACAGGCCTAATTTCAATGCTGTTCTGGGTAATTAGGGTTAATTGGAGAAGTTTTTAACCTCAGGGAGCATTTTTTCTTCTTGATGGGAAAAGCCAATCTTGTGGACACTTTGAGTGGGGTGAGGAAATCTGTCGGGTCTTCACTATCTGCCCAGAGGTGATGCTGGTGTTTGGGTTGATGACAGGAGTGGTGTGAGAAGTGAGAGTACATCCATAAAAATAAGAGGGATCTTTCTTTTTTTTTTTTTTTAAGAAAGACGGGATGTTTTTTGTGTTTGCACGTTTACGCAGGAAGCCTCCACCCCCACCGATGATTGGTGCTCCCTGTAAGCATGGCTCGTAGCCGACACGGCGCACAGACAGGGTTTCTCCTCTGAGGCCACGGTGATAATCTCCTGCAGCCTTAATGTGATTATGGTAATGATCACACAAATGACCCCTGGGCTTTGGGGGATCCGTGTTTCATAGATCCCCACACATGGGCTGCACAGGCACTGTGACTCCATTGGCCAGCATAAGAGACCACCGGACTGAACCAGTCCTGGTGGGCCACTTCTGTTCTTATGTCCTTGCTGAGCTTGGAAGAGTAGAGTGAATGACCAAATAAATTCCAGCCAGCCACAAAAGAGCTGAACGGCCATGAGAGAGATGGATATCTTTTGTTGTCTGACACTCAGTGCCGTATACCAATCCAATTACCTCAGCCTTTTGCAACCCCTCCTATCACAGGGCATGGCATTGAAGCCTGCCTGAATTCAGACTCAGACCCCTAACAAGAATGCGGTGGATTAGATGGTTAGTGAGCACTCCCTTCCCCCCTATATTTACTAAGATCTGTGCACTCTCTCCTAAAGAGATTTACTCCTCGTGCTATCTTTTAAAACATGTATCCTGTTCACATTTTAATGTCCAGCCACCAAAGGCAGAGAACGGAATAATTACTTTTCTCTGTAACCAAACATTACGTGACTCTGTTGTTTCAACATGGACTTTTATTGTGGACAGTCAACAGTGAAAGGCAAGAAAGCACCGTGTGACACACGTTGTGGATTTGATCACGGGGTAGTAAAAGTGACGCCGCACTACTACAGACATGCGGTTGCACATCAGGGCTAAGAGGGCTACTTGTTCGTTAGTGACGAGTGTGTAGAGCAAAATGGAAGTCCCCCTTCCACTCAGAAATGTGGTTTTCTTGTAACTACACCTCCATAGTGTACAGCAGGGGTCCCCAATCCCAGTCCACGAGGGCCGGTGTCCCTGCAGGTTTTAGATGTGTCCTTGATCCATCACAGCTGATTTAAATGGCTAAATTTCCTTCTCAACATGTCTTGAAGTTCTCCAGAGGCCTGGTAATGAACTAATCATGTGATTCAGGTGTGTTGACCCAGGGTGCGATCTAAAAATTGGGGACCCCTGGTGTACAGCATATACTACACTGTGTGCGGAGAGAGTTACACTTTAAGGTTGTTTGTGGTCATCTGCTGAAGGCTGCAAGATTTTCTCTTCTCACCATAAAATCTAATGTTGGACTATCACAATGCTCTAAACATAAATCCTGTTTTTCCCCTCATGAGTTCTTCAACTCATAATCTTTAGCTGAGAATCTAAAATAATGTTTTTTCATGGTTTCAAAATTGTAACCACTCTATACAAATGTCTTAAGATTCATTCAGTGTATGTATGTGGCAGATTGCATGTTGGCCCAGTACTGACTTCCAGCTTATTATTACAAATTATGATTTAAAATAGCAACAGAGTATTTTTTGTTGTAAAAGATGTCTATTTAAGAACAGCTGTGCATTAAAATACTCCAAAAGTTTGCTGCCCATTGGGGGAAATATTGGAAACTTGGAAACTGACAGCTGTAGTTATGTATGAGCTCCTTTGTACTGCAGTTCTTCGTGAAAATACAACACCTCTGAATCATAGACGCAACTGGGTTTGTCCTCTGAACTTCTCAGATGATTTCATCTCTGCCAGTGCTGTAAATTACATAAAAGTACCTCATTATATTAATGTCTTCATAATGCTGCATGCTAAGGAACTGCTTTTTGTGTACAACTTGGGCTGAGATTTTACACAAACAGACCAGGCAGGAGGGAAAAGTGGCTTAAACCCCCCACTATCACATTTCCTCTGATTTTTCTTGCTACCCTTTGAAGGAGGTGTATCACTTACATTAGTATTAGCCACAGGCACATCAAAAAGGGCATAAATGTTTTAGCTTAAAGAAATCCAGTACTATGTCAAAGTCTTGCACCACCTCTCATTTCAAACAAATTTCTACTCATTTCTTTAAGTAGTCTTTAGGAATAGTTTTCCAGGCTTCCTGAAGGACATTCAAACCTCTTTTTTGGATGCCGGCTGCCTTTTGTTCTGTCCTCTGTTAAACTGATCCCATACTGCTTCAACAATGTTGACATCCATGCTCTGGGGAGGCCAATCCATGACTGACGTTGTTCAAGTGTGTGTTTTTCTATCCAGGTTATGTGTTTAGTGGGCTGGGGTTGTGTTTGCCATCGTTGTCATGCTGAAGAATGAAGCTGATACCAATCAGATGCTTTCCAGATGGTATTACATGGTGGACCAAATCTCATGGTACTTTTCCATGTTCATCATTCTACCAATTTTGACAAGATCCCGACACTACTGGCTGAAATACACAAACCATGACAGAGCCTCCACTGTCACTGTGTTTAGTCCAGTTCTTGTGTAATTTGTCATACCTCAGCTTGTTCTCGTGTTTCCCTTCATTAAGAATGGCTTCTTGGCTGCTACTCTTCCACTGAGACCATTTCTGATAAGACTTGATCAGTAGATGGATCAACTGAAGAGCCAGGTACATCTCCCACACCCTGTGTCAGGTCTTTTTTTTTCTGAAGGACAGGATTTAAGATACTGTCTCAGAAACCTTAGTGATTGGTGTAAAAATACATTTTTATGCCCATCAGACTGTGTTACTTTTATAATTTTTGTAGATAGAAATCAAACAAATTATGTTTTAGTGAGAGACAACACACAACAAAGTGCCTAAAGATACAATTTAAAACTGGTACTTTGCTGAGTTTTCTGTCACGTGTAGACAACAACGATTTGCTTGAGTTAGGAGCCATTTTTACTTTTGGAAACGGTCAGGTACAAAGCCTGGATGAAAAAAACAGCGAAAAAGCAGCCAATGCCCAAAGAAAAACTGAATAACCTTCAGAAAGTCTGGAGAACTATTGCTCAAGAGCACTTTAAAAGATTCCAAGAAAGTCTGGCTCCTTGGAAGGAAAATATAAAGAACTTTTGCAGAGCACCGTACTGTAAATTAAGTTTTCTTTATGTCAATTTTTATGGCCAGGCCTAGTTTAACTGCATGTGAGTCAAAGATGTGCAAGGTAAAACAGGAGAAGGAGATGAGTGCCTAGACCACTATAGAGGGAAAAGGGAGGCTCTCTGTAGTGACATTTAAAAATATCACAGTGTTTACATGACGTGTTTATGGGACCTGCTTTTACAGAACGTGTGACAGATGGTATCAGCAGTCGGCACTGAGATAAATATTATTTTCCACCGTTAAAGGCGGCCTCTTTGTTATTTTCAACATTTATCCAAAAACCCTTTCTGTGAGGTGATGGTATTTTTTTGATGTCTGAGTGTATATGTGGTAAGTACCTCAATGCGGTTAGTGCACAGGGAGTCCAGCTGCTCTGTAGAGGTTAAGTAAAAATTGGATTATGGAGGGTTTGTTTGAGAGCATAGGTTTTGATTTTCATTGGTTCAAACTGTGCCTAATTGCTGTGGTGATGCTGTGGGTGAGTCTTTTATGTCGTGTTTATTCTCCTCTTTCTTTCTTTCTTTCTTTCTTTCTTTCTTTCTTTCTTTCTTTCTTTCTTTCTTTCTTTTCTTTCCAAATTCGTGTTGTGTGTCAGTAGTATAGAAGAACTACAGGGCACAGTGACAGCGTCATAAGAGATGAGTGGATCAGCAGTCTGCACAAGCACTCAGGTTAAGAACCTTTGAATGGATCATCTGTGTGTGTGTGTGTGTGTCAGTGCACATCGTTAATGGCCAGAGGTGTTCGATCCTCTAAGGGGAGGAGGGCTGCGGTTGGTGAAAGAAATCAGATTATCCCTTCTTACTCTACTAGCTTGCTACTCACCAGGTCTCGTGGTCCCGAGCTGACCCTCGGGATCATGTGATTAAGTGATTTGTCTGTGAGTGTGTAACGTCAGAGCACAATTGTTGTCACTGTGAGTTTACAGACGCATTTGATTGCCCCTGCAGGACACAGAGGAATGTTTAGGGGTTAAATCGTTAATCTGGGTGACAATTTCTTAGGTGGGAGGATGCAAACTATCCGTGCAGGAAGATTAGATACTTTGCCCATCACACCATTGAAGGTGGTCTCCCTTTGGTAAGGAGGGACTGTGAGTGTCCCCCTCAGGATCAGTGAGTCAGAACAGTGCTCTCTTCAAACAGGATATTTGCCTTCGCTTGAGGTGAGTGCAGCTAATTACCTGAGCTTCCTATCTGGAGGAGGTGACACTGATAAAACTCTTCCTTTCTTTTGTCTCCTTTTTTAGTCAGTCGCCTGACACTTTGGATCCTTGAAAAGAGCCCCTTACTCTTCAGACCTCACAGTGTTTTAGAAAAACAGCCTGTAGACTTGCAGAGAGGACTCTAAACTCGAACATGAGGCCCATCAAAATGACATCCACTGCCAGCCTTGAGGGGAAAATATTGATGCTGGCAAAGTCTTGACGTCCACTCGCACCATGACGTAGCGGTTTTTCCATGACACATTTGATGATTGCTTCAAAATGGTTCTGTCAGCTTTAATATACCCTAGAAGAAACCAGCATTTCACTTTCCTCTAAAGTAAACAAAATCCACTAGCTCTCTCCCACACACACACACACACACACATGTACAGATGTGCAATCACACTCCAGGAATGAGTTTTGCGATAGAACAGGCATTTGTGAGCTGATATGTGTTTTCATGGTCAATCTTTTCACTCTTGAGTGAAGCAGTTTGAATCGATGTTGTTTTTGTAAGTTTGCAGACTGAGAGCCACGGTGTTATTTCAGGAAACATGGATGTAAGTCCATGACATGGCGTTAAACGCTAGTATGTGGTGGATGTAAAGAGATTTTGCTTAGAGGAAGCCTGTCAGAGAGTTTACCTTACGCTTTTCCTCACGGTAATAAATTAAAACATTGCTCAAGTGCGCTTTGTTAATTTTATATGACAATAAACCAATTTCTTGTCATACTTACTCCTGGGCTAAGACCCAGTGCCAACATTTAGTGAGTCAATATACTGACAATTAGATTATTTAGTGTCAACTAACAAAAAGGAAGGACAACATCCAGTTTGTTTATAGACATATGTGAGAGACTGGGCGGTAAAAAGCGGAGCGGTCACAAAGAACATGGAAATATGTGGGAACAGCGCAATTACAAGACGCACTGCGAAGCTGAATATTGGACGGTCCAGTTCGCTGGAGCATGTCAACTACCTGTTAATGTTAAACTAATGAGTCTACTTTCTTTCCCATTTCTGTGAAAAGGCTGACGCACAATGTAAATCACCATGTGCTATTCTGTGGTGGAACAGAGCTGATTATTGCAGCATGTGTTGCAACTTTTACACACTGTAACAGCTATCTGTTATGACTTTAATGAAACAAACTGACATTTTGGAGAAGCGGGTTATTTGCTTTCTTAGCAGCGGTCTTGATTACACCATCATGCCTGTGTGCTAAAAATAACGTCAGGGAAACAGTTAGTCTGGTTCTTCGATGGGTGAAAAAAAAAGTTTATATTTCTGTGAAGATTCAAAACTGAAATGCGGTTTTGCAGCTTAGTGTTTAAGTGTTAGCCGAATCTTCTTGTAAAGCTTTTAGAGAGTCACGACAATCCTCTGAGAGTTCATCGCTGTGAGTCACTCATTTCATACAATTTATAATTGGTCGTGTAATCCGCGGTTAACATAAAAATACTGACTTCTCTTTTAAATTGGATTAACTAATGTTTTGTTGATGCATTCGTTTAATCTCCACCTCGAGCTGTGTTTGTGTTGTTTTAGCCAGAAAAATTTTACGATGCTGTCACCATAATTTTCCCAAGGTACTGATAAAGCTGTTCAGCTGCTGTAATCTGATTTTAAATTATCCTGCTCAAAAAAATTAATGGAGCACTTTTTAATCAGAGTACTCATGACGTCAGTTAGACCTCTGGGATATTGATCTGATCAGTTAAGTAGTAGACGGGGCTTTTCTGTTTTGCATTTTGCTAGGGTGAGTGTCACTGCTGGTAGCATGAGGTTATACCTGGACCCTACTGAGGTTGTGCAGGTAGTCCATATCCTCCTTGATAGCACATCAATATGTGCCAGAAGGTTTGCTGTGTCACAGCATGGAGGAGATTCTAGGAGACAGGAAGTTACTCTCGGAGAGCTGGGCAGGGCCGTAGAAGGCCCTTAACCCATCAGCAGGACCAGTATTGGCTCCTTTTTGCAAGGATGAACAGAATGACATCCAGCAGGAGCTGGTGTCATGTGGTGAGAGTATCCCTGCAGTTCCTGGAAGATGAAGGACTTGATACCACTGAGTTTCCTCCACACCTGCCTGACCTAAATCCAATAGATCTCCTCTGGGATCTTTATATTTCAGTCCATCCGACATCCCCAGGTTCCACCTCTTACTGTCCAGGACCTCAGTGACCAGTGCCCTGGTCCAGTGCTGTGAGGAAATCTCCCAGGGCACCACCTCTCATCTCATTAGGGGCAGGCCCCGGCGTTGTCAGACATACGTATGATACAGCGGGGCTCATTGAAACTTCTGAGTACTATTTTGAGTTTTTGTAATGAAATTTCAACAAAATGCACTAGCCCGACGCATCATTTTTTCACTTTGATTTTTGGGGTGTCTTTGATTTCAGCCCTGTGCAGGTTGATAATTTTCATTTCCATCAAACGATGTGGCATCCTATTGTTCCTAACACAGTACCCAGTCCATATCAGTATAAATATCCAGTACGATTTTTTCCCCCCCAATTGACATGATTCGAAATTGAAATGAAATTCTGAATCTGAATTTAAGTAGTTAGCGCAATAACACTGAAAAAAAATAAACTTTATCGCTCTGCCTCAGCTAGTTGTTTATACAACTAGTTAATATACACTGCTAATATGACTTGTTGTTGTTGCTGTGTGTTTTTTTTTTTTTCAACTTGTTGTTGACAGATCTTGTTTTGTAAGAAACTTCGACATATTTCAGGCCGTTTGGGAAACACAAAGAGAACGTCACGCTTCTGTTCTGTCTGCACAATAGGAGTAGTGACACACCATCAATGGTAAACCTCAGTATGGTTAAATTTCACTATGACTTAATAAGCAACAGGAGGGTTTTATTGCCATGTCTTTTTTTTTTCTTGGCCATGAGTCTCAAAATGCTGTGAAGTAATCATAAAGCTGTCAGTAGGAGGAATATTTTCCACACAGCTTGATGACAAATAGCATGTAGGCCATACATGTGTGGGTGTTAAACAGACAACATACCGTAATGTGCAGTATTCTTTTTTTTCATTATCAGTCTGCATCAGTGGGCTGTCGTCTGAATGCTGTGTGTGTGTTTGTCGATGTAAGCCAAAGTAACAAAAAACAAAAAACAGTCTGGTTCCCAGTTCTAAAAAAAATCATAACAAAGATAAGAAAGAAAACATCTGTTTTTCTTTGGTTAAAACATGTTGCCTCCCTAAGACTTTTTCATCATAGATAGTGGAAGCCTGTGCGTAAAAAGAATCCAGCACATCATGAAACGTGGGAAATGTTAATGTTAAGGCTCAAAATTTCCTTCACCCCGTACCTCTGATTATTTAGACAAACACAGGAAAAACAAAACCTAAGCATGCAGTTCTGAAAGTGTCCAAAAGTCTAAAACACAATGCAGTTTTAAAACGTATCGTGCTGTTAAGTTAAAGATTCCATCGGCTTTAAGTGTGAATGTCAGAAAGAGGATACCTCTGCATGGTTGGTAGACTCTCAGCCCTTTGAAAAGGTGTCAGCTTGCAACAAGCTGGCATTTCTGCCTGGCTCTGTCCTCTTGTGGTTACTCCGCACTAAATGGTCCGAAACACTAAAGCAAAGCACGCTCATTAGCAAATAGAACAGAGGGGAAAAAAAATCACATTAAAATGTTGAAATTTAAAGATAATAGTGAAGGCAAAGAGATCAAACTTTTAACTGAAAGAGAATAAAAAGATGAGGTCTGCAGATCAGAGAGGGGATGGTGTATGGAAGAACTTCACAAAGCATTTAATAGTAAAAATACATGACTGTTTGCTGGGGTGGGCAAAAAGACGTGTTACTCTTTTATGTTGTCGTCATACGTACAAGAATGCACTGGATACATAAGTGCGTGAGCACATAGGGTGACAGTAACTGTGTTTTGCTGCTTACAGTCTCTGTTTTGACATGAGAGTGCCTGTCTGTCACTGGCCAAGTCAACTTGTGCAGAAAGAGAGCGAAGCGCTGGCAAGTCTCACGGGATCCGTGAATCAAGGTCGGCGCAGCAGAAGGGGCCCAGTGTTTTCTTAATTCACTGACAGACACAGCTAACTCTGTTTACAGCAGCGTAACAAAAGCAGTCTGGAAACCATAGAGTCAAAACCTTGTTTTAATTATTTGCATTTGATAATGTTTTTTCACTCTGACCTAGTCAGAATTCCTGAATGCATTTTAATGTGGGGCGCAAATCCCTGGATGTCTCATCTCCCCTCAGCGCATTATCCTTTATGTAAATCAAGGCGGAAAAGGAGAGATCTTTTGTGTCAGCACATCTGACGTTCTTTTGTGCTAAGTTAAAGGCTTGTCTCGCGTAATCATGCCTCGCTGCTATTGTGGAGTTGTGGTTTGTGCACATTCATTAGGAGGAGCTTGTGAGTGACATTATGTTAGCTCTTACGGTTGAAAGTGAGAGGCTGTGCTCATTAACAAGACTACAATAAGTCCCATTCGGGGACCAGTCTATCCAGTCTTAACGATCTTCCACTACCATGCAACTACTATGTGAAAAAAATAAATGAATAAGAAAAACACGAACATTTAGTCATGGTTACTCAACAGGTTTCCTTGCCAACTTATATATGAAAAAGAAAGGGAGAAAAAAAAGAAAAAACAAACTTTATATTAATTCTGGCTCAATTAATACAGAGTGCATTCACGTTAACCAGTAATCATTACGCTCCACTGATCTAAAGGCCATTGTCACTCAGGCACTTGAAGAAGTCTTTTGTGTAACAGAAGAATGGCAGAGTAACCCCCGACAGTGCCGAGCAAGGCCAGGGAGACATTTCTCCAGCCCCACTCCTCTCAGCAGCCTGGAGTAGGATTTCAGGGTCTGAGTGGCCATGAGTGTTGCTGAGTGATAGGCAAAGAGAAGGGACCCTAAACCCAATAGCTTTGATGATTGAAACAAAACACGGGAGTCCCCTCGGACCACAGCCTGCGGCTCTGTGACTAAGCAAGCTGTCATGCTAACTTGAGGGTTGCAGCTACCAGACTTTGAGTATGAGTGCACCCTTCCTTGCTATAGGTGTTTAGTTCAGACGTACACCAACAACCCACTCTAAAAGCTGATATAGAGTACACTTTCAATCAACAGTCGCTGCAGTTTTTCCCATGAGACTGTGAGTAGAAGGCTGGAAAGTCTTGACAATGACAGTAATTTTACGGGGTCAAAGGTGGTTAGGAGTTGCACTTCTCTGAAATGAAACGCTGTTCTCATGAATTCTAATGACGTTCTGAATGTTCTTTCCATGTCGCCTAGAAAACATTTCTAGACTACGACATTTCTTTGCCAAATACTTTTGGGAGGAAACATAATTGCTGCCTCGATTACTTTAACTTCCAGTGTTTCTTTTTCTGAGTTCATGGACTGCGATGCTTTCATACCATCAGATCTATTTGGAAGCGATACAGAGAGACAGGACCACATGGCAACTTCACCTGGCCACAAAAAAGTTCATTTGTAGGCAAATAAGTACTGATTGCTTTATTTACTATTCATTTATGAACCCGACAAAAAAGGTCCTGCAATGACAGGATGACAGTTCGTCACTGTCGCTGTTATTTTGCGAAAGTCATTTAAAAACAAGTTGAAAGCGGCGACACTTTGCTCCCTCTGAAGATTTAACGCTATAGCTGATGCATTTTTTTGGCCAGTAAAGTATTTGTTTACCCAACAGTTGGATGTATGATTGATGTTTTCAATATTTTGAGGTATAAACCATGTCCTGTGGGTGTGCTTCCTATAGGTGTGGTGACCAGCAGTTCAGCTGGTTGTGGCTATTGAGTGGCCTCAGTGTTGGGAAATCATAAAGCATCAAGAAATGTAGAAAACAGTCCCAAGAAAAAGCAAAGAGCAACAGGCCTGCATCTGAGTGTCACGTTGGACCCATGGAAGTTGACTGGTTATCAACAACAGGGATCATGCTGCCTCACGGTGAAAAGTTTGACATGACTTATTCTGAGCAGCCACACACAATCATGTGTTTCTTGATGAAAAATGTTCAATATCTTTATCCCTTTTCACTTGTTATTGTAGCTGTCATAAAAAGTTGTACATATTTGAAGTACTGTGCAAGTCTTGAGCAACCCCTCATTTCTTCATATTTTGCTTGCCAGACCATCTAGTAATTTTTACGAAGGCCTTTTGAAAGTTTCTTTTTTGTTAGACATTGGCTGGTTTTTCCCTCATTTTCATTCCAGTCCAGACCTGATCATTTTTAGAGGAATGTTTTTGTTTTTTCACTTAACACTGACCTATGAATCATTCAAACATAAAAAATGCACCTAACTCAAGTGAAGAACCAGTGTTGTGTCCACACATATCAGACAATTTGGCAATGAACCCATTTTATCTTTAGCCACTTTTTTTTTAAACTAGCAAAATAGTTTAGTTTAATCTTCAAAGCTGCCAAAGTCTGGCAGGCATAAAACAGTATTTTTGCAAGTTCATTCATGAAGAGCTTTTAGCTAGAATTTATTTTCTTTAAAACAACTGAGGAAATTGACAAGCGGAAGAAAAAAGAAGAAGTGGGAGGCCTAAAAAAACTATACAGCAGATTAACAGGATCTGAAAGTAAAGTCATTAATAAAAAGTTGGGGTTTTTTTTAATCTGACACTGACCAGACACAGTACATGCATCTTCCCCTTTGGTTCATCCAGCTAGAATTTGCAGAACTTTTATCATAAATGATCTCATTGGAAGGGTGGCTGTCAAAAAGCCACTCTTAAGTAAAGGAAACAAGGTAAAAGGCTGAGTTCTGTCAGATTACTCAAGAACTGGTCTGAAAATCAAAAGACAACAGGTCTTTTGGAGTGATGGATCCAAATTTGAAAGTTTTGGTTCAGATTGTCATCAGTAGGTACGGGAACAGTCTGGAGAGAGGCACAGCAGTGAGTGACTACAGCCATCTGTAAAACACGGTGGAGGCTCTGCCATGGTTTGGACCTGCATTTTAGTCAATGGTGTTGGAGATTTTGTCAAAATTGATGGACTTATGAATGTACAAAAAGTGGGGTACAAAATTTTGGTCAACCACTTAGCACCATCTGGAAAGTATCTGCTTGGTAATGGCCTATTTTTCACCAGGACAATGATCCTAAATACACTGACAATGCAGTAAAAGCATACCTGGATAAAAAAAAAAACACACACACAATGAAACAGTATCAGTCATGGACTGGCCTCCCCAGAGCCTGGACCGCAACATTATTGAAGCAGTTTGGGATCATCTTGATAGAAAACAGAACAAAAGACAGCCAACATCCAAAACAGAGCTTTGAATTTCCTTCCTTTATCCTGGAGAACTACTCCTGAAGACTACCTAAAGAAATAAGAAAACTAAGTAAGTTAAGGGTAAAGATAGTAATACCAAATATTCACTTTCAAGCCCTTAGAACTGTACAGTACAGCTGTTTTTGCCTTGCATCTTCTATTTAAGTGCAATTTTTCAATAAACTACTGCACTTATTTCTTATATTTCTAGCAAAATATAAAGAAATAAGAGGTGACTTAGGACTTTACTCTATGCTGTATGTGGAATGACTTCCCTGTTGCACGTTATAGGTCAGCGGTCCCCAACCTCCGGGCCTCGGACTGGTACCGGTCTGTGAGTCGTTTGGTACCGGGCCGTGAGACTTGAGGCTCAGGTGTGAAATGTATGGTTTTCAGGGGTTTTATCGGTTTTCAGCGTTATTTTGTTATCGTTTTTATCGTTAACTCGCTTTTCCTGGGTCTTTTCACGTGTGTTATGAATAAATATTATTATTTTTGGTACCGGTACTAGTTTTATTTTTGTTGTATTTATCCGCAACACCTTAAAGGCCGGTCCGTGAAAATATTGTCGGGCATAAACCGGTCCGTGGCGCAAAAAAGGTTGGGGACCGCTGTTATAGATGTACCAATGACCCACACTGAATCTTGATCACATCATGGATTTGTAAATTGGCATAACAAATAATAATACTCAGTTGATCGTAACTATAAGTTTTTCTTCTTTTGTTTCATGCAAAGAAAAAAAGAGAATTGGAAACATTTTTATAACAGAATGTTAAACAAATGATACTGGTACCTCTTGTAAGGTGTTTCCCTAAAAGAATTTAAAAAATGAGAATTTTACCTTTTTAGGCCGTAGCTCTTTAACATGGTTGCAGCCAGTTAATAAATCAAAAATGTTCAACATCAAATGCACAAACAAACGTGAATCTCTTTGAGGGTTAAAAAGAAAATAATTCTCCGAGCCTTTCAACTCCGCTGCGTGTTTCACATCTTCAGGATGTGTGAAAGACGGAGAGAAAACACTGCATGCTAAAATGTTCCAGCTTCATGGGACGTGTTTAAAACTGCCGTTGCTCAATCAAAGCGCCGATAGCATCTCCTTCTCTTTTTATTACCCTTTGGAAACATGCTCAGAGTATTATGTTATCAAACTGGGAAAAGGGAGGGAGCGCGCAGACAGCTGAACAAAGGCAACGCAAACAGCTGTGCCAGTGCAAACAGCAGACAGATTATTTGTGAGAGAAAAAGTTAGGCAGGCCTCACTATCATAACACTGTTCTAAAATCATAGCAGCCATGAAGTGCTCTTCAGCTGTGTTTATTTACACACTTTTTTTTTTTTTTGAGCAGTTTCTGGAAATGACAGTTGTGTCGGTAAAAACCAAACTGCAGCCTTTGATGTAAAACTCTGATCCCACTCAGCCTGAATGACAGCGCTTGCCTCTTGTCTGTCAGGACGGTCTCGGACTCGACGGTTTCTCTCTTGAGGTGGCTGGCTGCAGTAGGAGGACCAGTGTTGATACAGCTGATCGCTGTTATTCCAAGTGAAATATATGGTCCTGTTTGTTTTCAGAGATAGACCCAATGCTTTGCTTCAAGTTCATATTCATCTATGGAGGGAAATATCTCAGCACAGATACAGTCTCTTCTCCTCATCGTGCCGCTGAGGAGCATTTCTAGTACATTAAAAGTCTCACCAGGGTGGGATTATAAACCAGATTCTGACCAAGCTCTGACTGACTTCCTGCATTTTTCCTCACAGCAAACTACACCAATTACACGCGATTATGTCCTGTGAACGCCATACGATGAGACGGTGGGTGGATTTTATGAGCCGCGTTCCAAGAGATATGATTGCAGTTAAAAAAGAAAAAAAATTGACACGACAAACATAAGTGCCCTCAAGGTGTTGAAGGAGTGCCAGTAACAGGGGATAGCAGTAATTTTAGAGTTGTGTGCAAGAGACACTACCTTGTGGAGCTGCTGCACACCCATGTGATGGATTTCCCCTCAAGAAGGTTTCATTGGTATCTATCAGGGGGGAAACATGAAAAAATGACTAAAAGCATTGTTTGATGCTCTTGGCAGGAGTCGGGGTGATGCGTTCTGCTGCAGGACTCTCACAGGCTCGTGTTACAACCAGAGGAAACTTTGTCACACAGCACTAAAATGTATTCAGCTCCAGCAACAATCCCAGAGTTATGGTAATGTTACTGCCTTAATATTTGTCAAGACAAATTGGCCTTTGTATATACTCTCACTTAATTTGGTCTTGGACTCTTAAGACAATATTGAGGTTAGACTGCAGCATTTGGTTTAAGTAATGATATTACCTCAGCGGTGGATGAGGCAATACAGTATTCCTCTACATCTTTGGAGGGAAGGGGAAGTCCCCGCGTCTGTGTGCTGTTTGACTGAGCCGGTTGAGTAATGCAGCCTGGGATTAGGTGGAGCAGCCTCACAGCAGCAAGCCCTCCCTCACACTGATCTGTCTGGACCCACACATGTGAACAGCTGGATCAGAACCGTAGCTGGCCTGCCTCCTTCCAAGGTGTCAGACCATTTATATATCAGTCCTAATGGAAGAGCATTCTTTCTCTTTTAAAGCTGTAAAAGAGCAAATAAACCAAATTTACTGTTTTAACAAACCCTCGCTAAAAAAGCACACGGAGGAATGCATTCCTCCTCTGATTTATGGTCACTGAGTGTTTTTATGAACAAAAGGCATTGTGCTTTTCCTCAAAAGGCCATCGCCAACAAGCAGATGATGAAATTAAGAGTCTGTGCCTCTGTGTAAACTTTTAAGGGTTTTTTTTAAAGCAAAAATAAAGATTTACAAGATAAATCCTGAGTACGCTTTAACTTAAGATTTCGTTTCTGGCAGAAACAAAAAAGAAAAAAACAGGGATTTTCAGGGCAGCACGACCTGCTCTCTCATTCTCTGTGTCACCAGCGGCAATAAATTAGCGGTACACTTCGTCACTTATTGCAAAAGCCGCTGAATGTTTAACATAAATTGATGGATTTTTACGGCCAACTAAATATTTGTTTACCCAACCCAAGGAACATGGACAATACTTCCAATATTTTGAGGCTTCAGCAATGTCCTGTTTGTGTGTTGCCTATAGGTGTGGTGACCAGGAGTCAGCTGGGCTGTGGTAACTGAGGCTAGTGGCCACAATGTTGGGAAATCATCGCATAACAACAAATGGAGAAACCAGCAAGAGACATAAGATGTTGCTGGAAGAGAGAGCGTGAGAACTCAAGATAATAATGATGAGATTCTTGAGGTCTAAAACAAGTGGAAGTGAAAAAAGTAGCGTTGCCAGTAGTGTGACTTTTGTAGAACGACTTTCCAGACATGCTCCTCAAAAGAATGCTCCCCGCGCCTCACCATATCAAATCTACTACGATGTGGAGCACTAATTTGGTTAAAATGAGTTACGACTGCTTCATTGCATTAGAGCATCAGAATATATTAGCAGCAGAAAAACAACTCACTGTGTAATATGTCGACATTAAATCATTAGGCAGATGTTAAGGGTGGCAGCTTAAATGCACGACTAAAAAAAATGATTAATGCCACGACATGACAGAGTGAGAAAGTATAGAACAATCCAATCATATAAGTGGTTAAAGGAACTGCCAAAGATGGAGAACACCCCTAGTTTAGAGACGACAGCAGCAAATATTTGACGCCCCCCCCCCACCCTCCTTAGCTTGCGCTGCTGTATTGCAACATATTTATGGAAAATGAATTAAAATGTAATTTACACACGCACAGTCTCGTATACAAAGAACTGTGTTTGCTTAATTAAAGAAGAAGCAATGATTAGTAATGGGAGCACAGCAGATGAAAGGCTTCAATTATCTGATTGTTTATAATGCAGCACCGGGGACCTGGACCCATACTGTTCATTATAAAGGAGTGTGATCCTGAATAAGGCAAGGCCAGCTCTGCACCGATCAGATATATGTAGCAGTGTGGAAATTGGCTGTATATTATGAAAGATTACAATCTAAGCAGTGTGGTGTGTGCATGTAATTCATGCCATATCCTGTGAGGGCCTGGGGTTAAACAGGCAGACTTAGTGACAAGAACGAGACTTCAATCAGCGTGAGGCCCCAGTAGGGTACGGAGAAAAATCCACCGCTGGCAGTCGATTGTGAACGACATTAGCTGGGACGGAAATTGAACAGCGATAGCTGAGAAAATGTGTTAGGTTCGACTTGTGTGGTTTCAAGTTGGAAATGTCTGTAAGGTGGTTTGAGTTACAAATCTCATGTTTATTCTGGATTTTAGCATTGCAATGGAACGAAACGTGTGCAGATAGAGGAGATGGGTGATATGGTGTGTGTGGGGGGCTCACAGCTGGTTAGTGTGTTTCTTCCGAGGCGGCAGTGGCAGCCT